>NC_133325.1:552386594-553096314 GCF_042186555.1 Aquarana catesbeiana | reverse complement strand
TTCCCTTGCAAAGTGAACAGCCTATTTACCTTTAGTAAATCATTGACTTTGTATCAGTTCTGATTTAGTAAGTGCATTGCACAACTTCCTATGTCTGCTCAACATCTTTTCATTACAGCATGCCCTTAATCAATGTAGCCACAATTTATGACGCTGTGAACACAGGAGTGGTTTCTCTGCCTTCCATAATTATCCTGCTGCTGGCAACTTGTGGCCAACAACAGGATTGCAAATGTGACACAAGCCTAATGGCTCTTTCTTATGCAAATTGAGTAATGGAATCTCTAAGGAGTGTTTTTACATATGCTAAAGGTTAATACTGGACTGTGGTGCGATTTTCAGCCCATTTATTTGAATGGGCTGAAATTGTACCGGATAGCAACAAAAGTAGTGCATGCACTACTTTTAATACACATTGCAACCAAATCGCACGATACCCTATTTAGAAAAATAGTATAATAGGTATAAAGGATAATCTATGTCACTATGTTGTAAAAGCATTATCATTTATTACCATGGACCTCTATAAAGCATTACTGCGGAGCTGAAAAAAAAATTGAGAAAGGATTCTTTTGTACTGGTTTGCTGTATAACATGGTAATCCGCACACATAGATAATATGCATTAATATTGAGCTGTATCTGTAGTAAAGAAAAACACATGTGTTACACCAGAGGGAATGCTCAAATGTAAAGGGCCCTTAGGCTTATTGATAGGCAGAGGTGAACACACAAAGGGCACAGAGGGGGAGGAGTGTGGGAATAATCAGTGATGTGATTAGTTGTTCTATTGTTGAGTGGAAATACCCTTTAAATTACTCTTTGGTAAAGAAAGTGTTAACATCACTTGTTAGCTACTGGAATAAAAAAGCATCCAGCTTTCCGAAGTCACAAGCTGAATCCCACACACATGCAAAATTAGCAGCAAGACGTTGCATTTAACAAATGGGAAGGTGGCACTGCAAATAGACACCTACTCAATATCACATGCCTGAAAAGCATACCCTCCTTTCTATCATTTGGATTCATTTATGATCTGTCACTATGAAAATGTATCTGGAAACTATATTATGTAACTTCACTGAGACCTCGGCATTATTATAAAACAATTCTACTGTCCTTAGTTTTTACATTTTTATAAAATAACTCCAAAGCGTTTTTCTCAGCTAGCATTTGGTTTGAACTTTTTTCAAAGGATTTTTAGTACGGTATTTTGATTAGTAGGAGCAGGTATGGTTATTTAAATGTTCAGGCACCCTAATGTGAAATAATAATAACACTTACGATTGATTGCAGCTTAATTTTTTAATTTTCAATCACTATTTATCACTTATTTCACTACAGCGTTTGAGTTTTCCATATTACACATGGTTATTTAAATACCAGTGCAATATTAAAGTGGACATAAACCCTAATGCCGCGTACACACGAGCGGACTAGGTCCGACGGGATTAGTCCGGCGGACAATCCGATAGTGTGCGGGCTAGTCCGATAGCTTTTCGGGATAAAAATCCGACGGACCTAGAATTAGAACATATTTCAAATCTGTCCGACGGACAAAAATTGGGAGAACTGTTCGTCTGTGTGCTGGTGCGACGGACCAAATACGACGCAAGGGAAGCTATTGGCTACTGGCTATTGAACTTCCTTTTTTAGTCCTGTTTACGTCATCACGTTCAAACCGAACGGACTTATGAATGGACTTAGTCCTATAGTGTGTGGCCAAGTCCGTTGGTTCAGAAAGTCCGTCGGACCTAGTCAGAAAGTCAGTCGAAAAGACCGTCGGACCTAGTCCGCCGGAAAGTCCGCTCGTGTGTACGCGGCATTACTGAATAACATTTACTTTGCTAGAGCAATGTGTATTATAAACAAGTGACATATAAAAAAAAATTAAAAAATACTTGTTTTTCATTCTTTGTTGCTTCTCAGTGCTGCTCACCTCCTTCAGCCACTTCCACATGTTAAAGCTCATTGGATTTAATGCTCTGGTTTACATACTGTATATTATGACAATATTCTAAAGTAACAACCTTTTTGGGGTTGCTTAACAGCTTCAGCCCCGGAAGGATTTACCCTTTTCCTGACCAGAGCACTTTTTGCGATTCGGCACTGGGTCGCTTTAACTGACAATTGCGCGGTCGCGCGATGTTGTACCCAAACAAAATTGACGTCCTTTTTTTCCCACAAAGCTTTCTTTTGGTGGTATTTTATCACCTCTGTGGTTTTTATTTTTTGCGCTATAAACAAAAGAATAGCGACAATTTTGAAAAAAACGCATTATTTTTTACTTGTTGCTATAATAATATCCCCCAAAAATATATAAAAAACATTTTTTTCCTCAGTTTAGGCGGATATGTATTCTTCTACATATTTTTGGTAAAAAAAAAAAAAAAAAAAAAAATCGCAATAAGCGTATATTGATTGATTTGCGCAAAAGTTAAAGCGTAGACAAAATAGGGGATAGTTTTATGGCATTTTTATTATTTTTTTTTATTAGTTATGGCAGCGATCTGTGATTGTTATCCGGACTGCGACATTATGGCGGACACATCGGACATTTTTTACACTATTTTGGGACCATTGTCATTTATACAGCGATCAGTGCTATAAAATTGCACTGATTACTGTGTAAATGACACTGGCAGTGAAGGGGTTAACCACTAGGGGGTGATGAAGGGGTTAAGTGTGTCCTAGGGAGTGATTCTAACTGTGGGGGGGAGAGGCTACAACACACATGACAGCGATCACTGCTCTCGACGACAGAAATCAGTGATCTCTGTCCTGTCACTAGGCAGAACGGGGAAATGCTTTGTTTACAAAAGCATCTCCCCGTTCTACCTCTCCATGACACGATCGTGGGCACCCAGCAGACATCTAGTCCGTGGGACCCATGGTCATGGTCACGGAGAATGCAGCGGGCGTCCCGCAGCGCCGCTTCTTAAAGGGGGCGTACCTGTACGCCCTTTTGCCCACCAGTGCCATTCTGCCGACATATATCGGCGTGCGCTGGTCGGGAAGCGTTTAAACTGAGAAACACTAATGCCCAGTAAACACAATCGGACTTTCCGACTACAAAACCGTGGATTTTTGTTCGAAGGATGTTGGCTCCAACTTGTCTTGCATACACAAGGTCACACAAATGTTGGCCAACAATTACAAACGTAGTGACGTACAAGACGTACGTAATATCTCCATTACGAACGCTAGTTATATCTCCGGCTCATACTTGATTTCACGCATGCGTGGACTTTTGTCCAAGGGACTTGTGTACACACGATCGGAAAGTCCGACAACAAACATTTGTTGGAGGAAAATGTGAGAACCTGCTAGCCAACATTTGTTGGCAGAAAGTCCGACAACAAATGTTCGAAGGAGCATACGTCGGACTTTCCGCCAACAAGCTCACATTGACGGAAAATCCGATCGTGTTTACGGGGCATTACAGTGGTTGCAAAACTCTCTCATATACCCAGTGAAGTGAATAGCCTCAGATGATACACAAAGATGAAATACATTCTCATACATAAGTTTTACTTACTTACTTATAAAACCAATCTGCATTTTTCAGTATCACAGAGGAGGGGGTAGAGAGCTGCATTTAAAGCTCTGAGACACTGTGTGAGAGCTGACTGGAGGAAAGGAAAACACCCCTCTTCACACACAGCAGAACTATGTTCTGAATAGACAAGTAGTGTGCTGAGCTCTCCTCCCTGTCACAAATTTTATCTCATGTGACTCATGCAGATAACAGAGGAATGAATCACCAGAGAGAAACAACACTTAAAGCTTTGGAGATAGACACGTAAACATTACAGATATACAGGATGTGCTTTGTTCAGATTTCCTGAATGAGGTTTACAACCACTTTAAAGCGGACCTTCACCCTCTTCCGCTACTTCCCTCCACTTCACCCCTCCTTCCATCCTCTGTAGTAATGCATTATATTTTTTTACCCTTTTTTTGGTACAAATGTCCAGCCCCTCCTCCCCATGCACATCAGTCGCCTTAGGCGAATGACATGCACACTGCCTGCCGTGCCTCCCGGGATATGCACATCACATATCCCAGGAGGCATAGCCTTTCATTCAGAAAAGAAGGAGGGGGGTGGCCTCTCATAGGCATGTCATCAGGAAGCACCGCCCGCTGAACCAGAAAGAGATGACGGGGGCCTCTCCATGACATCAGAAAGAACATGGCGGCGTGGGACAGAGCTTTGGACGGGCATGAGAGGATCTCAGCGAAACATTGCTGGATCCGCTGAATGGGTGAGTATCTAAAATTTGCAGATACCACCTTAAGGTAAGGGGAGGCTGAAATAAAAAAAATAAAAAAAAACGGAGTGGCGGGTGCAGATCATCTTTAACAATGTAATTTTTCAACCACTTGAAGACCAAGCTTTTTCTGGCACTTTTTGTTTACAAACTTAAAGCGGAGTTCCACCCAAAAATGGAACTTCCACTTTTCGGAATCCCCCCCCCCTTCAGTGTCACATTTGGCATCTTTCAGGGGGCAGCAGATACCTGTATAATACAGGTATTTTGCTCCCACTTCCTGGCATAGATAGCCGAGCCACCCGCGGATATCTACGCCACTTCCAGCACCTTCTCTGTCCCTCCCGCTGTCTTCTGGGAGACACACAGGTCCCAGAAGACAGCAGGGACCATTGGGATCGCGCAGTGCGAGTCTTGCATGCGCAGTAGGGAACCAGGAAGTGAAGCCGCAAGGCGTGTGCAACGTACATATGCGTTTGCAATGTTTTAAGTCAACATTAACACATTAAAGCTTATATAAGATTTTAGTTGAGTTGAGTTTGAATTTCAATGCCAGTATAAAGCAAAAACAAGTCATTTTTTCATCTTTCCATCTATTAAATCCTCTGCCCTTGTTGTTTTAACTTTGGATAGTAAAACCTTTTTTTTCCGCCAGTAAATACCTTATACAGCCCTCTTCCTGTTTCTTGTCTGGTAAAAAGCCTAGGCTTATGACATCATGCACAGCTCTCTCTCTCTCACTCTTGTGAGAGTTTGCCAGAAAGAGAGGGGGGATGGGTCATAAGAAGGGCCAATGAGAGCTGCAGAGCTGGAGGTGTGCCTCTGTGTGTCCGTGTAAATCCAGGAAGTGAACAGGCAGCAGTTTCAGCTGCCCACAGTTAAAATGGTTGCAGCCAGATATAGTGGATAGAGATTTCTGCAGAATATTTGGCAAGTACAAAATCTCAGTATATATAAAATAATATGCAAAGTGGTTGGAGGGAAGCTTCAGAATGGCAAAGATGTTTTTATTACAAATTATGTGAGCAGACTGCAGTTCCTCTTTAAGCTTTTTTTTTTCTCTTAACCTGCTATTTTTATACAATAAAATGCATGATGCATGAGCCCTATTGGTTTGAAATAATTTTTAATACATTTTATTGAAAGTTATTATTAAGAATTAATTTCATTTTTCCTACACAAACACACTTGAAAAAAAATAAAAAAATAAAATAAATAAAACAAACCTTGACTAAAGAATTTTAACAAAGCAGCCAGCACTTGTATCTATATCTAGAATCTGTTAAGCAGACTGATGCCACCTAATAAGTATGCAGTTAAGTGGCAAGATTAAATATGCATCTACAGCATCTATTTGGCTTGTTCGTCATAACAACCCCCATAGACCAGTGCAGCAAGATAACAAAAAAAAAAGAGGGTGAAAAAAGCATTCCAAACCGTGAATAATTCCCAGCTTCGCCCTTCTGGTCTCCACCTATTCAAATGCTAATATCAGATAACATAAATGAGCTGTGATCCAACCTCCCCATTCCCTCCCAGGGACAGTCAGGCATTTCCCTTTTAAAATTCTGAAAGCCTTTCAAAAGGCTCAATCGTGCCTGCAGGTTCTTGGACTAGATTGTTCAACAACTAAATGCAAGGAGGATACTCGTTCTGCCAACTTTTTACAGTGAACGATCTCCAGGCCACTGTTAGCCACCACAACACCCATAAAACTGCAAAAGGTAAAACAATTGTTATACTGTACATATATATATATATATATATATATATATATATATATATATATATATATATATATATATATATATATATATATTTATATATATATATTCCTGTAATAAATAAAATAATATTCAAAAACAAAAAACAAATATACGTATATTCCTGTAAAAAATATATTCTATTTTCCTACTATTATTTTTATTATTATATCCTCTTCACACAAGAGGAGTTTATTCTGTTCAAAGTTCCTATGAATCACAGTCCATCTCTCTCAAGGCCATTGACAAAGATGGACTGCAATCCATGGAGAAGTTGACCAGAATAAGCTCCTTTTGTTTGGACACACACTCCTGCTCAAGACCCATGAGCGCCTACTCTACATTCTATTAACCTACTGATGTTACTTTGCTGCAGTGCACCTAGGCAGATACGCCTTGGACAGTGTGCAGGGACTTTGAAAGATTATATATATATATATATATATATATATATATATATATATATATAGGCTGCCGCATATTGTTGTAGAGGTAAAGTCCCCGATTAAATCTTAAACAGAGTTTTTTTTTTTTTTTTTTTACAATTACCTTTAAAAAAAAAGAAAGCTTTTGCCATAGTCCTAGCAACCCACTGCCTCCTGGGATAACAATGTCATGCATCCCAGGAGGCTTTGGTCATGAAATGCCACACTGTGTGTATGCACTGCAAATTCAGCACATACTCCGTGAAGTATCCAGCACACTGCACATGCATGGTGCAACATCATCAGGGGGACATCAGGAAGAGGAAGCCAGCCCCTTGAACGTACGAATAGAAGATATGGTCTGGGAATGGGAGCGCGGCAATGGGGTATTTGAATACCTTAATGATGCTAAATGCACTGAGTGGGTGATAATGTTTTTTAGAGCCCTTTCACACTGGGGCGGCGTCGGCGGTAAAACGCCGCTATTATTAGTGGCGTTTTACCGTCGGTATGCGGCCGCTAGCGGGGCGGTTTTACCCCCCGCTAGCGGCCGAGAAAGGGTTAAATACCACCGCAAAGCGCCTCTGCAGAGGCGCTTTGCCGGCGGTATAGCCGCGCAGTCCCATTGATTTTAATGGGCAGGAGCGGTAAAGGAGCGGTATACACACCGCTCCTTCACCGCTCCGAAAATACTGCTGGCAGGACTTTTTTTACCGTCCTGCCAGCGGATCGCTCCAGCGTGAAAGCCCTCGGGGCTTTTACACCGAAATGCAAGCAGCGGCACTTTCGGGTCGGTTTGCAGGCGCAATTATTAGCGCAATAGCGCCTGCAAACCGCCCCAGTGTGAAAGGGCTCTAAAGACAATTCGGCTTCAAGGTAATATGGGATGGGGAAAAAATGTAACAAGGGAGTGAAATTCCTCTCTAAGGCATCATGTACACTGAGTGTTTAAAATGCTGCTTTTAGGGGCATTTTGTGTTTTTTTTTCTGCCTCTGAGCGCCCCTGCATGTTAGCCTGTGTGTCCATGCACCCATAGGCTTTAAAGTGGTTGTAAACCCTTACAGACCACTTTGTGCTACAGGTAAGCCTATAATACGGCTTACCTGTAGCTACCCAGGATATCTCGTAAACCTGCACAGTTTGGGAGATATCTCCTGTATTTGCATGTGCCAACGTCATTGGCACACGCGCACTGACACAAACTGAAGCAATGGCATGTATGTGCCGTTGCTTCAGTGAATGTGCCATTGCCGCGTGCATGCGCGGGAGTGACATCATCGCGGCTCCAGCCAATCACAGCTCCAGAGCCACGATACCCGCAAGTAACCCCTGGGAGTGATGTCAGCCGCCGGAGCGGTGTACGGGCACCGCAGCGAGGGCTTCGCTTTCAGGTGAGTATTACATGCTATGCATTCTAGCTCATTATGCCTTTGTCTTGCAGGTGTTTTTTTTTTGTTTTTTTTTTAAAGTGGGTTTACACTCACTTTAAGAGGCGTTCAGAACCATGGGCCATTTAGAGGCAGAAAAAAAAAACCCCACTGCCAGCACATCCAGAGCAGTGGCGTTTTGGCAGAAAAAACACTTGACCCGTGTAAATGTGTCTAAGCCCGTGTTAATGCTAGGAGCGTTTAGCACTTAAGCATTCATTTCAATTGCCAGAATAAATGATTATTCTTTTTTTACTTGGAAAAAAACAACTTTATTAATATAAAACACATTTTACAAGCCTTTCGGGTACATATATTCATATATATAGTAAAATTAAATATGCAAAAATGTTGCAGGGTGTGTATACATATATTTGCAGGTGTAGTAAATCGATAGGTACATTAATCCATCCTGTAAACAATGCGTGCCACGGGTGCAGGGAGCACCGCACTGGGTATGACACAATTATACACAAGTTTGCCTGTCCTCCAACCATCTGTCCCAGATCTTGGAATATTTTTGTGAAGATCCCCTATGTGCGTAGATCAGTTTCTTGAATGGTAGGGTATCATTTACTGCTTTTTTTCCATAACTGTAGCGTGGGGGGCACATTCTGCATCCATCTCCGAGCTATCACTTTACACACTAAAAATAATGTTTCAGAAATGAGTATTGCGTGGTACTTATCCACATCTACATCTGGCAGTAGCCCCAAAATACATAACTTAGGGTGCAGCACCACAGGGGATCCCATATTATCATGGAGGAAACGGACAACCTGCGCCCAATATGTCTGGACATGAGGGCAGCTCCATAGGAGATGGTAAAATGAGCCTGGGTCAGCCCTGCACAAGCGACACATCAGGCCTGGTGTGTGCTGGAACTTCGCCAATCTCATCGGTGTCAGGTAGGCTTTATGTACTATATATAGTTGTGTCAGTCTATCAGACATCTTGGGAGAAACTGTCTTGGTTCCCTCGAAAATCTCGTTCCAGTCAGTGTCATCTATGGACCCTACATCCTGTTCCCATACCGTCTTGGCTTTATGTGACACAGTTGCTGCTCCCCATTGCCTAATTGTGTAGTACAGGCGTGATATAAGCTTGGAGGGATCATCTCCCAAAACTATACTCAGCACAGGGGGGGCTCCATCCCTAGATCCAAGCCTGGTAACTGGGTTCTAAGTGCGTGACGGAGCTGCAAATATTTAAATGCTAGTTGGTATATACAGGCATACCCGACTTGTAAGTACGCAATGGGGTTTATTTACTAAAACTGGAAAGTGCAAAATCAGGCTCACTTCTGCATAGAAACCAATGAGCTTCCAGGTTTTATTACCAAAGCTTAATTGAACAACCTGAGGTTAGAAGCTCAAAAGTGGGGTATGCCTATATATATATATATATATATATATATATATACACAATAAAATATACACATAGTTTATATATATATATATATATATATATATATATATATATATATATATATATATATATATATATTTAAATAATATTTAAAATGGGATAGATAGATAGATAGATAGATAGATAGATAGATAGATCTTTATAGATATAATTTTTCTACAGAATTTTATTGTAATTTGCATTGCAATGACAATAAAGTATTTATCTTATCTTATATACATGTACTAGATATAATTATATAAATATATATTTATATATACTGTATGTATTGAAAAATATATACCATATAAAAAAATATTATATATATATATATATATATATATATATATATATATATATATATATATATATATATACCATTTTAAATAAATAATTGATCTATATATATGTATATATATATATATATATATATATATATATATATATAAATCCCCCTCTCCCTTTATAAATCTCCTATTCCCATCCTTACCCTGCAGCAGAGATTAGATTGCACCGTCCATGGTATGGAAATTAGTCATTATTGCAGTCGCCGATCTATTGGTGACAATCGATGTTGTCCTATGCAGTGCACTTGTATAGAGAATAGTACATTTAAATTTCCAGCCCTGTGCTCCCCTCCCCCTCCCGTGTCCATCCTCCCCTCCCTCTCCCTCTCTCTCACCCTCCCTCCCTCCTCATGCCCAGTCCTCATTCATTCTGCAGCTGAGCTCCATACCTCCCGCAGTATGATGCTGCGTGCAGACACTTGTCCATCTCCGGTCCCGGACCTTCCATTGTGGGTGGCATGGCATTAGAGGGGCCGACATAACAACCTGCGTACCCTGGCGGAGACCACCTGCAATTACCACTTTGAAGGAAATGCACCTTTCCTGGATTTCAACCTGAGCACGATCGTTCCCAGCAAGCTGCAACAATTCCGGCTGAAGGTGGAAGGTAGACGTGGAGACGGCTTAGTTTATTTACAAACTCGGCTTGGTGGTTGGATTGGGCTTTCTGTTCACACGGTGTACACAGGAGGAGAGTGCCTGGAGACCAGTGCAGGACCTTGAGACCCTATCCAGCCCAATAGAGCCGCCTGTGATGGAGAAGGACTGGGCCCCATCACCTGCACTACTGGCCACTGGGACTGGTTTTATGGCAAGGCTTCCTGCTCACTACTGGATCTTGTGATTGGAGACCTTCAGTCCTATATGCCTGGAACATTAGTCACCTCTTGTGTTTGGAAGGACATTCTTCCAGCAAAGGCTAGAAAAAAACCAAGAGACTATGGATATTTTCTGTAGGTTGTGCTTATTTAGCGGGGCAGGGAATCGATTTATGGCACCTGTATCCTATCGAGGCCCATTCCCAGGCCCTTGGAGATGTGGGTCAATTAGAACTGCTACCGTCTTTTTGTTACTGTTTTTAACCATGGCTTTGGGCACCCCCCATACGGTTTCGCAGGGAAACTGTTCGCTGTCTGTAGTACAAGAGGAAAGTGCTAAAGTGGTCTTCACAGATACCTCATCACTAATGCTGTCATGGACGTGCACATCTCCTGTCCCCACCACCATCCCATCCATCTTAACGATTACCAGCCTAATTCACGCAACAGTCCCATTAAGACCACATTCCCATCTAAATATCCTTACTATGCTTCATCCAAGACTTGGTGCTCTTGGCAAACCCTCTCGGGTTTGCCTCATGCCCAAATTAGCGCTATTAACTCTTCCAGATGTGCAACCGTCACCATGGGGCTCATGCCAATTGAGATGCCAAACGATCAGCGATCATGGAGCAATGTTATCAAATGGGATACTGTTTACTTCACATTACCACTGCCTTAATCACCATAGTTCTCTTGATTTAAAACTACATTGCCAGATGTGCGGTAAGCCGGCAAGTGAAGCGTTTGTGTTGTATTGGAGAATCATGCTGCCTCAGTCATTCATGGAAGTAGCTGATGCACACAGGGTGCCTAGAGGGAAAAGAAATATTAATAATAGTCCACAGTTTCAAACACTAACATATCAAGTGTCTGTACCTGAAAACAAACCTGCAGGGACGTTTGTGGTGCAACTGAGGGCTACAGACCCAGATGCTGGCGAATTTGGCCAACTGGAGTACTCAATGGACGCACTGTTTGATAGTCGCTCATCTCATTTCTTCTTTTTGGATCGAAACACTGGTGTGGTGACCACTACAAAAGAACTGGATAGAGAGACCAAGGCCACCCATGTTTTTAAGGTGATTGTAATGGATGCTGGCATCCCCCGTCGTACCGCCATGGCCACACTCTCTGTGACAGTCAGTGACACAAATGACCACGACCCGGTGTTTGAGCAATCTGAATACAGAGAAAGTGTAAGAGAGAATATGGAGGTTGGCTATGAAGTAATGACTGTACGTGCTACTGATGGGGATTCCTCGATCAATGCCAATATAGCCTATCGTATTGTATCTGGAACAGGGGAAGCTTTTGAAATTGACTCCCGTTCAGGAGTCATTAGGATGAAAGACTCTGTGGACAGAGAGGAAAGAGCATTTTACCAGCTGGTTATTGAGGCAGATGACCAAGGACGTGATCCTGGGCCCCGCAGTTCTACAACCACTGTGTATATATCAGTTGAAGACGAAAATGACAATGCACCGCAGTTCAGTGAGAAGCACTATGTGGCACGTGTACCTGAAGACGCTATACCTGACTCGCAAATCCTAGTTGTAACTGCAACAGATAAAGATCAAGGAATTAATGCAGCAGTGCACTATAGTATTCTGAGCGGCAATGCTCGTGGCCTATTTTCCATCGATCCTCAGTCTGGTGCCATCTTTTTGGCTGGCGCTCTTGACTTTGAGACAGGAAGAGAGCACACGCTAAGGATAAGAGCACAAGATGGCGGACGGCCTCCATTGTCCAATGTGACTGGCTTGGTTACCGTCCAGGTTCTAGATGTAAATGACAATGCGCCTGTTTTTGTAAGTGGCCCATTTCAAGCTGCTGTTTTAGAGAATTCTCCTCTAGGTTATTCGGTACTACAGGTTCAAGCACTCGATGCAGATGCTGGTGAAAACTCCAGACTGGAATATAGACTTACAGGAGAAGCTGGACCATTTTCTATCAATAATAGCACAGGCTGGATTATAGTACAATCAGAATTGGATAGGGAAGAGATTGAATTTTATCATTTTGGAGTGGAAACATGTGACCATGGCCATCCATCTCTGTCCTCTTCTGCTGCTGTAAATGTTCAGATATTGGATGTTAATGACAATGCTCCAGAATTCACTCAAAGCGAGTATCAAGCACGACTGAATGAAGATGCTGCTGTTGGCACCAGTGTTATGACAGTTTTAGCATTGGATAGGGATTTCCAGGCAACCATTACTTACCAGATTACATCTGGTAATACTCGACATCGCTTCTCCATCTCAAGCTTAGCAGGAGGTGGTGGTCTCCTAACATTGGCACTGCCTCTGGATTATAAATTAGAAAAACAATTCATATTGACTATAACAGCATCAGATGGAATGAGAACTGATACTGCACGTGTAGTGGTGAATGTGACTGATGCCAACACGCACAGACCTGTCTTTCAGAGCTCTCATTACACAGTAAGTGTAAGAGAGGACCAGCCTGCAGGAACCACTGTGGTAATCATCAGTGCTTCAGATGAGGACACTGGAGAGAATGCTCGTATAACCTATCTGGCAGAAGAAGGTATGCCACAATTTGCCATTGACCCTGACACAGGGGCAGTTACAACAACCATGGAGTTAGATTATGAAGTTCAGGTGTCATACACATTAGCCATAACTGCCCATGATAACGGCATTCCCCAAAAGTCTGATACTACTTATCTTGAAATTCTAGTAACTGATGTAAATGACAACCCCCCAGTCTTCCAGCGAGCATCCTATAGTGGTACAATTACTGAAGATGCACCTGTTTACACAAGTGTCCTTCAGATATCTGCCACTGATCGTGACTCAGGCCTTAATGGAAGGGTCTTTTACACCTTTACCGGTGGAGATGATGGTGATGGAGATTTTACAGTGGAGTATACCTCAGGTATTGTGAGAACACTAAGACAGCTGGATCGAGAAAATGTGGTACAATATCGACTCAAAGCATTTGCAGTTGACAAGGGTCATCCAACACCACACCGCACACCTACTGAAATAATCATCACAGTATTAGATGTTAATGACAATGCCCCAGTATTTGCTAGAGATGAACTGGAAGTAATGGTGTTGGAGAACAGCCCACTTGGTCTACCACTTGCCACAATTACAGCCACTGACCCAGATGAAGGTGTTAATGCTCAAATTATGTATCAGATTGTTGAAGGCAACATTCCAGAAGTTTTTCAGTTGGATATATTTTCTGGAGAGCTGACTGCATTGGTTGACTTGGATTATGAAGAACGACCGGAGTATCTTATAGTGGTGCAAGCCACCTCAGCTCCATTAGTCAGCAGAGCTACTGTTAGAGTGCGCTTAGTAGATGTTAACGACAATGCTCCAACTCTTAGTAATTTCAGGGTTGCCTTTAACCACTATATTGGTGGTGGTGGTGGCAGCTTTCCACGTGGAGTAATTGGAAAAGTGCCAGCACAGGATCCTGATATAAGTGATTCATTGAGCTTTACTTTCCTCCAAGGGAATGAATTAGGCCTTCTTCTACTTAATGCAAGTACTGGGGAGTTACAGTTAAGTCGTGACCTTGACAGCAACCGACCACTAGAAGCAGCAATGGAAGTGGCAGTTACAGGTGAGTTTTATTTTATACTTTATATGGTTCGGAAATCTTTTCAAAATGTATTTAAATTCTTCAAGGTAGTTGATTATCATTGTGTAATAAAGAAATATATTATGCTTTTTTTGTGGATTTTAGAAAAAGCTGTGTAAAAGCACCTATTTATAAATGTTTTCACATAAGATTCACATACCTTTCACCCAGAATTCTTATGGGTCCTATTATATATGTTTTCATACAAGATTCCTGTACATTTCACCCAGGATTCTTACTCTTTGTAACTGTTTTCACTCAAGATTTACACAACTTTCACCCAGGATTCAGATTTACTAATTGGATTTAAAAATATGAGGATTCTGGGTGAAAGTTGTGTCAATCTTGTATGAAACCACTTATTAAACTTTTACACTTGGTTAAATTATTTCAATTACATTTTTACCCTTACTGTCCGTTTACCTTTGTGCTTAAAAAAAGGTGGTGCTGCAAGCTGCTTCTAATGTATACCTTTTCTTCCATACTTTTTAAAATGACTTGTATATTTTATTATTTACTGTATTTTTTTTCATTCACCTTTTTCTAAAATGGTTGTAAAAAATATTATCTATTTCCTGTATGCACAACTTTTCTCTTGAATTTGCTGTGACCTGCAATGCACTATGTGCCTGGTAGTTGCAGTCAAGTTAAGGTGATCATTAATGCAAATGACCTGTCTTTGACTTCATTCACATCAGAACAACACCGTTTTGCTAGTGTGTTGTGTGCTGAAAGTGTAATGTTAAAAAAAATGATGTAATTCTCATTTTTTAGTGATGTCATACTTCCATAAGCAATACATTTAACTGTGTACAATGAAGCAAGCCTACATGTTGTTGGCTTGTGTTTGTTTTTTGTATAGTAGCTATATTAGTGCACTTGCAACAACACAGTTACATTTTCAGGATAAGATTTCAGGGTGTATTCCCTTCTTCTCAGTCCAAGAAGTATTGAAAGGGATTTGCCCTGAAAGCTTGTCCTAAAAATGTACCTGGTCATGCAAATTAACAGTGTCACGGAAATTCATAACCAATAATAATATATGTTATTAAATTACAGTCATGGTAAATTATGTAAAAGGATATAAAAAAAAAAGCAAAAAAAAAAATACTGAGGCAAAAAAGAAAAACACATTTGTATTTTGCTCCTTGCTTCAACATGCTTTTACATGCAGAAGAAAACGACTTGCATATGAATTAAGCTTTTGTTAGAGTAGTGTTTTGATATGCTGAATGCAGTGTTATTGGGTGTTGATCTTCTCCTCCATGCTTGTGAGACAAGGGGTAGGAGCCGTTCCTAATCAAATCTTTGCTTATATGATGCAGTTTCTACCTTTGCTTAAATGGTTGCATACAGTAGGGAGGTCCAATCATTATTGGGTTTAGGCAGCAGTTAGACAAATTTATGCCCATTAGTTAAATTGGATGAAAAACTGAATTATATAAAAAAAAGAATGGTATGAGGATAGAATGCAGAGTTCAGTGGTTTGAGGTATGTGGCGTATACTGCAGCGTACAGATTGTAGTGGCCCATAGGTAATGTATTGCACCGAATAAATAATGCAGCAGTCCAGACTATATAACATAAATATAAGCCACACAATGTACAGAGTGCAGAGGTCTGCTGTATATCAGAAAGCAGTGTGCAGAGAGCATGGGGTTCACATTCTTTTACATGCACCATGTTATGCTTTGTTTTTTTTTTCTTCTGAGCCTGTGGGGCAGTGCACAAAAACAAACATGCAGTAGTCAGGAGATGGACTATATGGTTTATATAAGAGTCTAACCATTTTGTCTTAATGTGTTACAGTTGTACAGGCTTACTTATTGCAAAAAAAAAAAAAATATATATACAAATATGTCCTCCTAAGTTTCCATAGCAGTCTTAAACACCATGCCCTGTAGTCGTTTACACTTCTCTTTACTGCAGACACCCTTTGGAATCTTGTTGTACCTCAACACCACAAATATCAGTGATTGCGACAGACTCCTGTACCTGTTGAGGATAGGTACATGAATCTGTTGCAGGAAGTGGTGGCACTGAGGCCAAAGTCTTCACACTGAATGGACACTCCGTCCTCAGAGAAGCTTACTGACGCTGAGCTTGCAAAAACCACAGGCTCAGCATTACCAACCTCCCTTCCCAGCCACCGTGTCCATCACACACAGCGGGCAAGAAGTTTTGTTGTGGGGTAAAACTAGGTAGTAGGAGGTGGACCCATCAGGTCCACCTCCCTTGTTACATAGTTAGGTTGAAAAAAAGACGCAAGTCCATCTTATTCAACCAATAGAACAAAAATAACTCAATAGAAAACCTCCATATGAACAATTATATACCCATAGTTCTTCCAGAGGAAGGCAAAAAAGCATGGTCTGGGGAAAAAATTCCTTCCTGAATTCCTTGTGATTGACAGTGGAAGACAGATTTTGTAACCGCTAGAATCTGCCACTACGGTCCTCTATTCCCAATCAGACTGCCCACTGTCAGTGTATCCCCCTCATTGGTTGCTAGGGTGCTGTTGGCTATGCAGCTAGGAGTGTTATAACAGCCAGTAACTCATCCCTAGCCCAATCAGCTGTCAGCTGGGAGATTCCTGTCATTGTCTAAATAAAGCACTCTGGTCCTTTTGTTTATGTTCAGCTGTTGACCAGGGAATCTCCTGGCTGCCAGCTGAATGGGGCCGGGGATGAGTTGCTAGGTTGCTGGCAGCCTCCAGTTTTCTAGCAACCAATAAACCCTGTGTGAAAAGCCATTGCAGCTTTCCAAACTCCGGGCACTGTCATCTCTTTGTATGCCAGCTCAGAGTTGGTCGTAAATTTCCACCAGTTTCCAAATCTGCAAACAGGTGGTAGTACTTTTTGAATCTGTTGCAGCCATAGTGACAGGATTTGAAAGTGGCGGTAAATAAAATGACCCAAATCTGTTGCACTTGTTGGAAACCTTAAAGGGGTTGTACACCCTTGAGGTTTTTCACCTTACTGCATTCTATGCAGTAAGGTGAAAAACCTCCTGTAATGCAGCTGCCCCCCAGAGCCCCTCCAGCAACAGGGACGAGCACACCAGCTCCAGCTGTGTCTCAGTCCTGATTGGATAGATAGCAGCACAGCTTTTGGCTCCCGCTGCTGTCAATCAAATCTAATGAGGCCGGGGGGCGGGTCGAGTTCTGCTGTCTGTGTCAATAGACACGGGAGCCGCCCACAAGAGTGCCCAGAGGGAGAGCAACTCTCCAACTGGGCACTCGAGAAGAGGAGGAGCCAGGAGCACCGCTGAGGGACTTCAGAAGAGGAGAATCGGGGCCACTCTGTGCAAAACCAACTGCACAGAGGAGGTAACTATGACATGTTTGTTTTTAAAAAAACAAAACAAAAAAAAAGAACCTTTTAGATGTTCTTTAACAAAACTGTTGCAAAGCTGTCCTGAATTAGGCACAGGTGGTTTTAAAAGGACTCTACTGGCAGAAAATTTTAGTAAGACCCCTTGCACACTGGAGGCGTTCTTCAGGCGCTAAGGGCACTTTCACACTGAGGCGTTGGCCGCGTTAGTGGTAAAGCGCCGCTAATTTTAGCAGCACTTTACCGTAGTTATAGCAGTGATTTTCGGCCCCTAGCAGGGCGCTTTAGAACCCCGCTAGCGATCGAAAAAGGGTTAAAAGCGCAGCTGTCGAAGCACTGGCCATTGATTTCAATGGCAGGGGCGATTTAGGAGCGCTAAATACAGCGCTCCCGCACCACCCTAAAGATGCTGCTTGCAGGACTTTTTTTCCTGTCCTGCAAGCGCACTGCCCCAGTGTGAAAGCACACGGGCTTTCACACTGAGGCTGCAGAAGAGGCAGTTTACAGGCACTTTTCAGGTGCTATTTTTAAAGCAAAGCCCCTGTAAAACTCCTCAGTGTGAAAGTGACCTAAAGGGCTAAAATAGCACCTGTAAAGCGCCTGAAAAATGCTTCCCCTGCAGCCCCAGTGTGAAAGCCTGAGTGCTTTCACACTGGAGCGGTGCACTTTCAGGACGTTAGAAAAAGTCCTGCAAGCAGCATCTTTGGAGCGCTTTAGGAACGGTGTATACACCTCTCCTCCACCACCCCTGCCCATTGAAATGAATGGGCACCGCTGCCGAAGCTTCTGCAAAGCGCTTCAGCAGCAACGCTTTTCGGGCCCATTTAACCCTTTCTTTGGCCGCTAGCGGGGGTTAAAGAGGAAGTAAAGCTTCTAAAAAAAAAAAAAATACACCCTGCAAGGCAAAGGCATAATGAGCTAGTATGCATAGCACTGAGATCGAAGCCCCGGCATCGGCCCTTGTTCGCCTCCTCCGACGTCGCCATCTATCCCAGAGTGACTTCCGGGTATGGCCGCTCCGGTGCTGTGACTGGCCGGAGCCGCGATGACGTCACTCCCACGCATGCGCGCTGGTGCCGCCACTAACAGCATGATCGCCGTTAGAAAAGGCATGCTCAGTGCGCCTGTGCCCGATGTCTACATGCCGCTATTCCTGCAAATATCTCCTAAACCTTTTAGGTATGGGAGATCTTTCTTGCACCTACAGGTAACCCTTCTTCTAGGCTTATTTGTAGGTTAAAGTGGTTGTAATGGGTTTACAACCACTTTAAAAGCACCGCGCTAGCAGCTGAAAAGTACCGCTAAAACAACGGCAAAGCAGCGCTTACGCGGCCGCGCTGTGAGTGTGAAAGGTGTCTTATGTCCCGTACACATGATAGGATTTTCCAACGGAAAATGTGTGATAGGACCTTGTTGTCGGAAATTCCGAGCGTGTGTAGGCTCCATCACACATTTTCCATAGGAATTTCCGTCACACAAAATTTGAGAGCTGGTTTTCAAATTTTCCGACTACAAAATGCGATGTCGGAAATTCCAATCGTGTGTACACAATTCCGACGCACAAAGTGCCACACATGCTCGGAATCAAGCAGAAGAGCAGCACTGGCTATTGAACTTCATTTTTCTCGGCTCATCGTATGTGTTGTACGTCACCGTTTTCTTGACGTTCGGAATTTCCGACCAACTTTTGTGTGACCGTGTGTATGCAAGACAAGTTTGAGCCAACATCCATCGGAAAAAAAAACATGGATTTTGTTGTCGGAAAATCCTATCATGTGTATAGGGCATAAGTGTGTGTGTGTGTGATTAGCCGAGCAGGAACTCTAACTTCTGGTGACTTCTTACCCCTGCCACCCTGGACCTAACACAGTAAGTTAAAGGAAATGTATATCAGTTAATATTTTCGTTGTTTCTTTCCTTTAAACTCCTACAGGGATAGATGAGCAGACCTGAACACAAACTGTCTGCACCCTGTATGCAGGGACTATCTGTCCCTGTATGGGTGAAACCACTCGGATGTGCGTACAGCCGTGGCATCTGTCAGGTGGACAGGCTACTGGTCTTGGCTGTATGCGAACACCTATGACTCCCTAGTGACCTGTCTGATGAATTTTTAATTTGTTCCGTGTACAGCCCTCTGCACCTGTATGTGAATGAACCCTAAAGTAAAGAAAATCTGTACAAACTACTATACAATTCTGTATACTTGCTCTGATGATGTGTATCTAGACCCCCAGAGCAACCTTTTCTGGTGGTAGGGTCCCTGTAAAACAATCTGCTTTAATTCGGGAAAGCTTTGCAACAGTTTTGTTAAAGCAGAACTAAACCCATCAATTTTAACTGTTTAAAAAAAAAAAGTTACATTCCTGGCATGCAGGGAATGAGAACTGTCACATTTGCTTGTGCTTTCAACCAAACTGTCAAACCATCAAATGGTTGGTATCATAACTAAACACATGTGCAGCACCATGGCAGTTGCAGATCGCACAGGGGCTAAGATGGCAGCCTCCTTGGCTAAAAAGGGATAGGAGGGTTTAGTTCTGCTTTAAGGTTTCCAACATGTGCAGATTCAGGTAATTCTTTTTACCATCACACAAATCTATCAGATTCCTCCATCCATGCTAAAAAGAGAGCATGGACAAATCTCCCTCTATCTGGCTCTTGTATTCTGACAGATGGCTGTCAAAATACCTGAATAGTGTCAGCATTTTTCATTCAGGGCCAGTTCACACCACATGCAGTCCAGTGCGTTTTTTTTTCCTGCATCAAAAACAAATGGAAAGTAGGTTATATGGTTTTCAATGGCATATTTCACACCAGTTCCAAAAAAAAAAGTAGAACATGCTGCATTTTATCCTGTACCAGACTGTACTTAAACGCTGTAAAACTCATCAAAAACGCACCGGAATGCACCTAAACACACCAAAAACGCACTGGAACATACATGTCCTTATGTAAGGTTAAGAAAAAAAGAGGAGGAAAAAATGCACTGGACTGCATCAAAAACGCACCAAAAACGCATCAAAAACGTGCATGCAGAAAAGCATCTGGAAGGTATCCAGACTGCGTTTCTATGGCGTGAAGTGGCTCTCAAAGGATATTGCGTGGCAGGGTGCCAGCAGGACCACCCAGAGAGCAAATATTGGCCAGTTCATCAAGAACCAACCAAAATACGCTGTGCACATGAGCTTTAGATGTGTTGGCAGCATTAGTTTTCTTTTTTTCAGGCGAAGTACAATTTCTGCAAGCACAGAAAAATACCTATTGATCCATAAATCTTGATTAAGGGCTGGTTATGTAGCATTTACTTCCTGAAATCCATCTGCCCTAAGCCAAGTCATGCGGACAGGTGGGAACACCTCTCCTCCTGAAGACTGCTGGGATGTGCGACATTTGCCCAGAAACCAGGAAGTAACCAGAAAGTAACTAAAAAGTTTAAAACAAGCGAATATAATATGTTCACTAACGCTAGCAGCATAAGGATTAAAAATAGTCAAAGTTGATTGAGTAAAGTTCCGCCTTAAAGGAGACGTCCAGCCTGAGCTTTTTTGGCTGGACTTCTCCTATGGGTCACAGGAGTGCAATTAGTTTTCAATCCAGGCACCGCGTCATCCCGATAGTAAAGTCTGGATCTGCCAGGTGCCTGGACTGATACCCACCTCAGCCTTGGTGCTCCAATGAGCGTGGAGGAGCAGAGAGGAGAGCTGCTGATTGACAGTCAGCAGCTCTCCGCTCGAGGATCTGTGAGAACCGAGCTATTGGCAGTGTTTGATCGCTCAGTTCTCAGTGTAGAGGTCTCAAAACTAATTTGTTAAAATATGTATATATAAAAATGTTATTCATAAATTACATAAAAAAGGGTACTCAAGTGCAAGAAAATAAATTCTGTTACGTTTCCCCTGCTAGTGTCTTGTTACATACCATATTTAAATATGCATACACAGTTGTGGTTGTTTGAACAATACCATTTCATAATATACTCATTAAACAGTAGCAACAATGGTATAAGACCAACAGAGCAGCATTTAATTCTTTCAGGAGTAGCGGTTGGTGACCATGGTGACAATAAGTATCATACATTTAACTTTAGACCCAATGTCTATTATGGTCACCACCAGGAAGGATCTCATAGAACGTAGGCCTCATGCACGCTGGACGTTTTGCTAACTCTTATGCCCCGTACACACAGTCGGATTTTCCGACGTAAAATGTGCGATCGGAGCTTGTTGTCGGAAATTCTGACTGTGTGTAGTCTCCATCGGACATTTTCCATCGGATCTCAAATTAATCCGACAACAAAATCTGTTGTCGTAAATTCCGATCGTACACAATTCCGACGCACAAAGTTCCACGCATGCTCGGAATCAAGCAGAAGAGCCGCACTGGCTATTGAACTTCATTTTTCTCAGGTCGTCCTCGTCATACGAGGAGTCAAGCTTATAATAGCAAAAGCTTGGAAGAAACCTAGGCCCTTCTTGTCAGAGGTCAGAAGAAAAGTTTCCTGGATAATGACCCAAGAAAAATTGACCAGCATTTTAGCCGATAAAACCCCCCAGTTTGAAAAAATAAGGGATCCTTGGGCTAAATATATAGGGATTTCTATTTCACATGGTGTCCTACCGGCTCTCTCTCCATAAAAGCATTAGGATAGACCCGTATCCCCTTTCTTTCTCTACTTTCCTTCTCTTTTTCTGTCCTTTTATCTATCTGTTTTGAGGACACCTGGAAATGACATTAGAGGATTCTTATCTCCTATTTTAATTTATTATATTAACAGTTATAGATAAGTTTATTCTATCTTCCTTCATGTTGGACTGGATATTTCTGTCAAAACATTTTTTGACCGTGGGGGGTGGGGTCATTGGGGGATTGGAGGTTTCGCTCCTTCGGCACAGTATGATCCCGCTAGGGGTCCGGGGGGCTGGGAATTCCTCTATTTCCTTGGTGCTCTCCACCTGACCGATTTACCTAATAAGTTGGCCTAAGGCCGTGTACACACAGGCGGACTTTTCGACCGGACTTGTCCGACAGACTTTCCAGCGGACTTTCGACGGACTTTTGACGGACTTTTTAACGAACGGACTTGCCTACACACGATCACACCAAAGTCCAACGGATTCGTACATGATGACGTACACCGGACTAAAATAAGGAAGTTGATAGCCAGTAGCCAATAGCTGCCCTAGCGTCGTTTTTTGTCCGTCGGACTAGCATACAGACGAGCTGATTTCTGGGTCCGGCGGAGTTACGACGTAAAGATTTGAAGCATGTTCCAAATCTAAAGTCCGTCAGATTTGCGACTGGAAAAGTCCGCTGAAGGTCCAGTGAAGCCCACACACGATCGGATTGTCCGCCGGATTTGGTCTGTCGGCGTCCGTCGGACAAGTCTGGTCGAAAAGTCCCACCGTGTGTACGCTTCATTACAGGAATGGAATATCAATTTTTATTTTGTCCCCAATTGTTAATAGCTTACTGTCATGAACTCGTCATTATCCAGGATTTTATGGTAATGAACCTTTAAAACAATTATTAAATGCATCGAATTGTATTCAATGTATTTTAAAAATAAAATATTTTGAAAGTAAAAGATATCATTCCTGTGACCTAATGTAAAGGATTCCATTGCAGTCTTCTTATTCTGCAGTTGCTACTTGTCGGGCTGATGTGTTGACCAGTTGACCTCAATGCTTTGTTTCACTAACCCAGAAGTATGCAGATCAGGTAGACTTTCCTGATCTGCCTGCTTGTTATGGGTCGGTGACTCATTAGCACAGTAGCCAGTCTACTAACCTTTTAAGGTGGTCCACAATGGTAGCCACCATATTTCTCAGCAAGAGTTTGTTAAATTGTTCCAATATGTGTACTGTAGATCCATTGTAACCTGCTCATCTGAACCTGCTGCTTTATCATTGCAGTGCGGCCATGTTTGTTTTCCCAATTATGATTTATTATATCTTGCATGGTGCTATGGTAGTTCTCTTTTGTATGAGGAATATGTAATCATGCGTGCGTTACTGTCTGGTGCTGAAGAGTTTTGTCATACTTGAATGCTTGTTATCACTGTATAGTATCGGATTGTCTGCCCTGGGCATTGCTGAGAGACATAGGACATGACTGCAGAGAGACCTATCTATCGTTTTTACACGCATGGCTAGAAGATCTCTAAGTAGGTGATTTGTTTGAAATGAACCACAAAGAAAACTTGGAACGCTGCAGCTTTTCTGATGCGTTTTGTGTGTTTTTGTTACAAATTAAAAAAAGGAACATATTGACCATACCAACTCAGAGTATGGGTCTATTTACATTCACCGCAGGTGAAACAATCACTGTCATTTACAATATGGGCACCAGGAAGATACACCTACAGTGACTGTCATATCCACTACATGTGTATATATGACGTATTTTCCTAAACGCAGAACTGGGTTTTTTTTTATGCTGGTGCAGATTTGAACCATATGGATTGATTATTTAGGCCTTAGAATTGGTTCATATCAGTGCAGTGTGTGCTTTTGGTATGTTGCACTTTAGGCGCGTTACCCTTAACCGGTTCAATACAGGGCATTTTCACCCCCTTCCTTCCCAGACCAATTTTTAGTTTTCAGCGCTGTCGCACTTTAAACGACAATTGCGCGGTCGTGTGACGTTGTACCCAAACAAAATTGACGTCCTTTTTTCCCCACAAATAGAGCTTTCTTTTGGTTGTATTTGATCACCTCTGCGGTTTTTATTTTTTGCGCTATAAACAAAAGAAGAGCGACAATTTTGAAAAAAAAACACAATATTTTTTACTTTTTGCTATAATAAATATCCAGTTTTTTAAAAAAAAAAAAAAACAATTTTTTCCTCAGTTTTGGCCGATACGTATTCTTCTACATATTTTTGGTAAAAAAAATCGCAATAAGCGTATATTGATTGGTTTGCACAAAAGTTATAACGTCTATAAAATACGGGATAGATTTATGGCATTTAAAAAAAAAATAATTATTTTTTTTTTTTTACTAGTAATAGTGGCGATTGCAATTTTTTTTTTCGTGACTGCAACATTATGGCGGACACATCGGACACTTTTGACACATATTTGGGACCATTCACCTTTTATACAGCGATCAATGCTATAAAATTGCATTGATTACTGTGTAAATGTGACAGGCAGTGAAGGGGTTAACCACTAGGAGGCGGGGAGGGGTTAAATGTGTTTCCTAGGGAATGCTTCTAACTGTAGGGGGAGGGGACGCTCAAGGGGAGGAGACCGTTCAGTGTTCCTCCATTCTGGGAACACAGATCACTCTCCTCTGAGCTGACAGGACGTGGATCTCTGTGTTTACACACAGAGATCCACGGTCCGGCCCGGTTAACGGGCAATCGCGGGTGCCTGGCGGACATCGCGGCCGCCGGGCACACGCACCGGGACCCAAGCAATGCGGCGGGCACGCACGCGCCCCCTAGGCGGCTGGGAACTTAAGGCCGTCATATGACGTCCACCCAGGATGGGAGATCCCATCTGTGGACGTCATATGTACATACGCAGTAGGGAAGTGGTTAAACTCTGTGGAAAGTGTGTTTTTGATGAAAGCGCCTCAGAAATGCACCCCACCTAAACTGCACATAAAACTCACAGGCGAGAATGGGGCCTTATGGAACAAAGTTGCTAAGGTCTTATGCTGGCTTCATTAGTATCAGTTTTCAGGTAGAATCTGACAAATATTGATAGTTTTTTGTGTTTTTTTTAATCGGGTTCAACCAGGGTGGATTTGATTTAAATCATGATTTAAATCACTAGTAAAAATGCTTGATTTTAAATTTAAAACTTTTTTTAAACTTAAGTTTAAATTTTAAACTTGACCCTCCCCTCTAGATTGTAAGCTCTAATGAGCAGGGCCCTCTGATTCCTCCTGTATTGATTTGTATTATAAGTGTACTATCTGCCCTCATGTTGTAAAGTGATGTGCAAACTTTTGGCGCTATATAAATCCTGTTTAATAATAATAATAATAATCAACTCAAATTAAATCCATAATTTTTAAAGAGCAACTGTCATCTCTGTCCCGTAGCAGCTCCTCCTCTGATCTGCTGTTGACTCACCGACAGTTCCATTCACTTTAATGGGACGGCTGGTGATGTGGCAGTGACACAACAAGGTGAGGGACGTGGTGGCAGCGGGCGAGTGGATGTCCACTAACAGGTACTGCCATGATGGATCTGAAATTACACTCATTCTTGCTGGTAGTTAGAATCTTTAATATTTGCAAACAAAATTAAGGTTTCCTATTTAGAATAATAAGCTGTCAGGTTAGTAAAACAGCGATATCAGAACCGATTTAATAATACAGTTTATAGTGTACATAGATTTCCAAAACAATGGGATAAAGGATTATTCCTGAACTTTGTTTTATCTCATGGTTACTGTGAAATTGTGTGAATTCATCAATGCAGTGCATGTTATAGCAGCTTGCAGAGCTTGGCTTCATGGAATGAGTTCACCAAAAATGTAAATATTGCAGAATATACAGCCTCATGCTACATAACTAAGCTCCATTTCATGCTGAATAAACTAAATTATTAGTCTATCTTAAATAGAAAACGATGACGATCTTTAGATAGATTTTTACTCCAAAAGCATTTTATTAAAATAAATTTGATAAAAGTCAAATCCGATTTAAATCCAAACAATCTGATTTTTAAAAAAAATTTTTTTTTTTTAAATCATTGATTTATTTTTTTTTATTTTTTTTTATACACCCTGGTTTCAACATTTTTAAGGTTGCTTTAGACTGATGTGTTTTTGCTGCGATTTTACTGTGCTGAGAACGCAGCAAAAATGCAATCTCTTTAAATCCTATGGGACTCTTCACACCACTGCGCTGTGGGTGCAGTGCATTTTGAAAAGTCTTGCATGCTGCATCTTTGCTGTAGTTTTAAAAACTTCACCAAAAATGCAGGTCCCTGTTAAAACGAATAGAAAAAGTGGCAAAAATGCACCTGCATTGCGTTTTTTGAGTCAGATGTTCAAGTTTCAAAGGTGCATGCTGGGTAATAGGCACCCAGAAAATGCATAAAAAAACGCATATGTATTTTTGCTTATGGCATTAAATCGAAGATGGATTTGAAAGTACCAATATGAGAAGTATTTTATACTTATTTTAATGTTGTGGGGTTTTTTTTAATTTTTTAAATGTTTTTTTATAACTACCAGCATTTCTTTTACAGACTTTGGAACTAATCCACTGCCCCTCATACGGCCAATTATAAATTGTCCCCCTCTCTGCTGTGTCATTGCACCTTGCATAACTTCGTTTGCATGGGCCTGGCAGATCCCCACACCCTAACATTAATTTGGCCTGGCAATATGTCACCCTGGCACTGAAAGCAGTCAGAAGGGGATGTTCATTATTTTCCCTATACCCCAGAAGTTGTGATTTTTCTCCAGGCTCCAGTGGCACAGCTTGGAACAGGGGAAATTTACATTTCCTTACCATCTGGCACCTTATGGTGAATAGTGGGTGGGAGGAGAGCTTTGTTTAAAAAGTAACATCTTGTAACATGATCGGAGCACTGTTATTCCCTGCTTGTATCAAGTACAAAGCAAATCCTACCTTTTTTCCTGTGTTTTTGTTTTTACGAAAGAGTCTTATGAAATATTTCTTCCATCTTTGATAAAAGCAAACAATATTATTACATGTGTAAAAACTGCTTGTTATATGGCTTGATGAACCAGGTTGTTGTGCTCTTTTGTTTGCAGGTTATAGGTTACACGGACAGGTTTGTGGCGCATTTTGTGTGCTTTTGTGCATTTTTCATATGGTTTTAATATGTTTTTTTTTTTCATTTTTCATATGGTTCATTTTTGTTTTGGCCAATGGAAGCAGTATCGTGTGACATCATATGTTGTGGTGGTCCTTATATCATCCTATATTATTATTTTTTTTAATGTTGTGGTGTCTTGTGCTATCAAAGCTATAATATGAATAAATATGAATTACACAGATTCTGTGGCTGATGAAGGTAGTAATTAAACTCACTTGGTGCCTTATCTGCATTAAATTAGCCTCTGAACCTGTGTAAGGCCCCTTTCACACTGGGGCGGGGGCGGCGGTAAAACGGCGCTATTTTTAGGGCCGCTTTACCGTCGTTTTAGCGACGGTATTCGCCCACTAGCGGGGCAGTTTTACACCCCCTGCTAGCGGCCGAGAAAGGGCTAAAACCACCTCAAAGCTCTGCTGCAGAAGCGTTTTGCCGGCAGTATAGCCGCGCTGCCCCATTCATTTCAATGGGCAGGAGTGGTGAAGGAGCGGTGTATACACCGCTACTTCCACGCTCCAAAGATGCTGCTAGCAGGACTTTTTTTACCGTCCTGCCAGCGCACAACTCCAGTGTGAAAGCCCTCGGGGCTTTCACATTGGAGACACAGCAGCGGCTCTTTCAGGGCGCTTTGCAGGCGCTATTTTTAGCGCTGTAGCGCCTGCAAACCGCCCCAGTGTGACAGGGGTCAAATTCATGTGTGTTCGGGATGAGGTAGCAATCCTGTTGTGGAGGTTCTTGTGGGCCCTCACCGGTCAGATGAAAGTCTCAACATCCACATGGACACTCCTGAGTTCCACATTTTGTTCACAGGTCTAGAGTCACCAGGAGGAAAAGAACGGTTGGTAGGCGCAAAAGAGTACCAAAACCATTGTGTCCCTGTTTCAGACGCACTTATTGAAGTCTGAGGCCAAAACCATGCAATTCTGCCCCCCAAAATAGAGCTCATGTACTTTTTTGTGGAACAAGCAGCAGTATGATGTTCTGCCTGGGCATAAACAGGCACTGTTGTATTTATTTGGAATCTTTACATTGAGCGTTGTCACACTTCAGGAAACACAAGACAGAATGCTCAGGTGTGAATGGGGGCTATAGAGGAGTCTCATACTTTTTAGAGTTGGGATAAATTTGAATACTCATAGCTTTTCCTTGGCTCAGCTTTCAGCATTTACGCCCAGGTTTTGAATAGACATAAAGTAATGACCTCTTAGCACATATCCAATTACAGTGTCATGGAACCTGTTCTTCTGTATACCTTTTGTATTTCTTCACCTACAGATCTGCTGTAGGGTTTTTTTCTCTCTTGCCTCAACATAGTTTTCATACTGTGTGACTTTTAAGCAAGCATTCTATTACATGTTTAATTCCATTCACTTCGCAGAAGGATATTTTTGTACGTGGAATCAAGTTTTCGCTTTTGTATAGAATTTTTTTTTTTTTTCAAACTAAACCCTCTATATCTCTAATACCTAACCTGTTGCCCTTTAGCGCTTATTTTGTGGCCCTTAGGGCCCCCTGCAGACACTTGTTTTGTATTTTCTTACATAGCTGTTTACACAAGTCAGTAAAGGAAACATTCTTTAGACTGGTTAAAGTACTTGAAGACAAAGTGCACCTTTTGCAAAAAAATTAATAAATGCACCCGTATTAATAAAAAAATTCCATTTATTCTTTTTTTGCATTGGAGCCTGCAATCGTACTGCAACTACAATCAGTGAATAGCGGGTGCAGTCCTCTGGCTCTTGTAGACTATTGCGTCAGCCGGAGGTCCAAACTGACGAATGAACCTTTAGTTACGGGGGATGACGTCATCACACTTGTTTTTCACTAAGAACTTTGAGTCCCACTCCTTTTAACTTGTTTTATTTATAGATGCCTAAAGAAGAACCCCTAAAATCTGTAAGGGGGGTGGGGGCTACAGACTCTGAACATATTTCATATTATGGGCATATGGAGGCCAAAAGGAGCCAGTTCTTTTTCTCTTTTTCCCCTTTAGCATATGTTCATGGGATATACTTTCACCTTTGTACATGCAGTTTTGTATTCTTGTTACACTTTCTAAGTTGCGGCCACAGAGCACATTCGAGAGTAAGAGCTCCTGAAAGTGTTTCCTAATGCATGAATCTTTTTTTCTGAAAAATAATTAATTTCTCACAGAAGATATTCGCTTGAGTTTTCAGGCAGTCATGTCTAAAAGGAAGAAGGGTTGAAATATAAGCACTACGCCACTGATAAGAGGTCCAGATACAACTTTATTTCATTAAAGGTTAGGGGTACAATCAAGAAATAGCCAACGTGTTTCGAGGGTCTATGTGCCCCTTCATCAGAGCTAGAAAGAACATAAGAAGATTATCATGTCAATTTGACATCAATACAATGTCCCCTCCACGGGGTCATAATTAAAACCAAACAGTCAATAGTAATGAGCGTGTAAAATAACTAGATAAAAAAAGAGAACATGGGTGCTGAACAGAAATAAGAATATGGGTACTGAAAGATATATATATATATATATATATATATATATATATATATATATATATATATATATATATATATATATCATTGGTGTGATAATAATAATCATCACTATTATTAAAATTATACATTATGGATGAGATGCTAACTTAATAAAAAGAGAGGGGGAAAAAAATCTCAAAACTGGTATGTGTATAAATTGAACCATACATTATACAATCTGATTGTACAGTCATAAATAGAAAAAAAAATGTAAACAAAAAATGATAATGGCATAATAATAATAATTATTTTTATTATAATTATTAATAATAATGATATTACTACCGACAATAATAGTCATAATCACTTTTGTTAAAATAATACATTATTGGCAAAAAATTATCTAAAAGGAATAAATGTATAAAAACTTCAGTAAAACAATAATTGCATAAATTGAAACATACATTATACAATGTACAAAAGATAATGAAAATGATATTAGTGATAATACTACTAAGAATAATGTTACTTATTATAAAATAATACATACTGGTTAAAAACAATTTTTGGACCTAGTAAGAATAAAATGTATGTATAAATGACAAATTCTATCTAAAGAGCTGATAGAATAAAATGTATAGAAATTACAAAATATATGCAAATAGCATAAACTGTACAATCTGGCTGTCCAGTTGCTGAACAGACCGCCCAGCTTTAAAGATCTCATGCATTATGAGGTAAAATTTAAATGGCCCAATTTCATTGGTGATGGATCCACTACTGTGCAATCTGATTGTATTGTATGTGTGCAACCTAGAAGGAGCTCAAAAGATTATATACCCACAGGTTAAAAAGTGCATCAGGGGAAATGTCTTAAAGGAAAACTTAATTTTTAATAAACATACAGTGAATATAAATAAATATAAACTGCTACGCATGCCATTGGGTCATTTCAGAGTATTAAAACAACAAACCCTACCAGTTCATTGTGCAGGCATCTACACTGATCAGCCATAACTTTATGACCAATGACAGGTTAAGTGAATAACATTGATTATCTTGTATAACAGTGGCATCTGTAAGTGGATAGGCTAAGACCCCTTTCACACTGAAGCAGTTTTCAGGGGTTGTAGCGCTAGAAATAGCCTCTAAACAGCGCCTCCCATTCATTTCAGTGTAACTTTTCGTACTGGGGCGGTGCACTTGAGGGACGTTCGGAAAAGTCCTGCAAGCAGCATCTTTGGGGTGGTTTGGGAGCGCTGTATTTAGCGCTCCCAAAATGACCTGCTCATTGAAATGAATAGGCAGCGCTTCCAAAGCGTCTGAAAAGCGATTCGGAAGTGCTGCAACACGGGCATCCCTTCTTTGGGGTTAGAAAGCGTCCCACTACTGGCTGAAAAGCGCCGCTTAAACAGCAGGAAATCGCCGGTAAAACGAGCGCCACTTTAGCGCTAATGTGGCCGCGGCCCTGGCCCCAGTGTGAAAGGGGTCTAACAGGAATCAAGCCATGAATCAAGCCGAAATAACAGGAGGAGTGTGGACACGGCAATTGAGGTGCCCTGGTGGCTGATCCTGGAGCAGACTGGTGGATCTAACCCAGCATCATTTATCAGCTTTGGGATCGGAGCAGGATCCTTTTTTTATTTCATACACCCCATCCAGCAGTGTCTGTGTTTGGCTCTGGTTTTCAAGGTCTGGTTTTTCATACTGATATTCACAGCATTATTGCTATTGTGGATCGGGGACTTTCTGCCATTCCTACACAGATCAGTCCTACTTCCCTTATTGGGTACTTAGATTCAGGTGTATGTATGTATGGGGATGGAGGCATGTTTGTTGCAGCTGCCTGTCTGTGCTGACAACGTTGTCATATTTTAACAATTGAAATGGTGAAGGTGTTTGATTTTTTTTTATTTAGTGTTTGTTTTTCAATAAAGCATTTTCTATTTTTCATATATCCCTCATTAATCCTCTTTGATGATTCTAGTGAGGATCTGTAGTCCTCTTTATTATACAGTTCTCCATAAAGGGCAGATTTGTGGAGTGCATGACTAATAGTTGTCCTGCGGACAGATTCTCCCACCTGAGCTATGGATCTCAGCAGCTCCTCCAGAGTTACCATGGGCCTCTTGGCTGCTTCTCTGATTATTGCTCTCCTTGCCCAGCCTGTCGGTTTAGGTGGATGGTCATCTCTTGGTAGGTTTGTAGTTGTGCCATACTCTTTCCATTTTCGGATGATCGATGGAACAGCGCTTCGTGAGATGTTCAAAGCTTGGAATATTTATTTTATAACCCAACCCTGTTTTAAACTTCTCCACAACTTTATCCCTGACCTGTCTGAACCTGTCTGTTCCTTGGCCTTCATGTTGCTGCTTGTTCACTAAGATTCTCTAACAAACCTCTGAGGGTTTCACAGAACAGCCGTATTTATACTGAGATTACACACAGGTGGACTCTACTAATTAGGTGACTTCTGAAAGCAATCAGTTCAACTAGATTTTAGTTAGGGGTATCAGAGTAAGACCTCTTTCACACTGAAGTGCTTTGCAGGCACTATAGCGTTAAAAATGGCGCCTGCAAAGCGCCCTGAAACAGCGACTCCAGTGTGAAAGCCCAAGGGCTTTCACACTGGAGCGGTGCGCTGGCAGGGCGTCAGAAAAAGTCCTGCCAGCATCTTCTTTGGAGCGCATTAGGAGCGGTGAACTCACCGCTTCTAAAGCGCCCCTGCCCATTGAAATCAATGGGCAGCGCCGCTGAACCGCCAGCAAAGCGCCGCTGTAGCAGTGCTTTGCGGGCGGTTTTAACCCTTTTTCGGCCGCTAGCGGGGGTTAAAAGCGCCCGAATAGCTCCGCAAAAACGACGGTAAAGCGCCGCTAAGAATAGATGCCCGGGTGGCTCAGTGTGAAAGGGCTCTAAAGGTGGCTGAATACAAATGCATGCCACACTTTTCATATATTTATTTGTGCAAAAGTTTTGAAAAACCATTTATAATTTTTCCTTCCACTTCACAATTACCCGTATTTATCGGCGTTTAGCACGCACAGGCGTATAACACGCACATTCATTTTAAGAGGGAAGTTTCAGGAAAAAAACTTACATTTTAAATAAGGAACTTTGAAGTAAAATAAGGGTCAGTGCCCATCTGCAGCCTCACCATTGCCATCAATGCAGCCTGATCAATGCCCATCTGCAGCCTCACAAGTGCCATCAATGCAGCCTCATCAGTCCACATCAATGCAGCCTCACCATTGCCATCAGTGCAGCCTGATCGATGCCCATCTGCAGCCCAGAGGGGACAGGGAGGGGGGCGGGACGAGCGCCGACAGATTACATACAGTGAGAATCTCCTATGATAGACAGAACAGTGGTCCAATGGCGGCCCAGGAGACAGGAGTTCCTATTACAGAGGCCGCCAAGTAAACAGGAGATTCTCACTGTACGTAATCTGACGGCGCTCGTCCTGCCCCCCCTCCCTGTCCCCTCAGAGGCAGCTAAAACTGAAGTATTGGCGTATAACACGCACACACTATTTGCACCCAATTTTCATGGTGAAAAAGTGAGTGTTATATGCCAATAAATACAGTATGTGCCACTTTGTGTTGGTTTATCACATACAGTCCCAATAAAATACATTTACATTTTTGGTTTTAACATAACAAAATGTGGAACAGTTTAAGAGTAATAAGTACTTTTTCAAGGCACTGTACTGTATATGCAGTAAAGCATGATTGTTATACTCCCTGTGCAAGGGATTAATCCTCTTGTGTAAAAAGGCTGTTTGATCCTGTATGCATAGATCCTTCCCTTCTTGCATTGCCCCCAAAACATGTCTGGATAAGACAGAGTAAATGGAGTCAGGTGGCACATGCTCAGTTTGGTGTGGATTGCTAGAGAGTTTTTTCTTCTTGGGAGGGTGCATGTGATCAGCACAGGGCCAATCAGCGCTGTCAAGATAGAGGGTCAGGGGTTCTGAATTTCTGATAGGACAGCCAGTGCAGTATGAAAACTCCTACAAGCTTTAACCAGGCTTTGATAAAAGTCACAAGACTGCTATATACTGTTGATGAAAAAAGGTATTTAGCAGTTTATATTTACTAAAATGATTGCGTTTCCATGTTCTGTGTACTGTGGGAGACCAGATATAGTGACTGCAGGTTCCTGGGTTTAGTAACACTAATGGGGCGTACACACGGTCGGACTTTTTGGCTACAAAAGTCCAACAGCCTGTCCGACAGACTTTCGACAGACTTTTGGCGGACTTTCGACGGACTTTTGGTGGACCTTAAACGGACTTTCTAACAAACGGACTTGCCTACACACGATCACACCAAAGTCTGACAGATTTGTATGTGATGACCTACACCGGACTAAAATATGGAAGTTGATAGCCAGTAGCCAATAGCTGCCCTAGCGTGGGTTTTTGTCCGTCGGACTAGCATACAGACGAGCGGATTTCTGGGTCCGGCGGAGTTACGACGTAAAGATTTGAAGCAAGTTCCAAATCTAAAGCCCGTCAGATTTGCGACTGGAAAAGTCTGCTGAAAGTCCGGGGAAGCCCACACACGATCGGATTGTCCACCGGATTTGGTCCGTCGGACTTTTGTAGCCGAAAAGTCTGACCGTGTGTACGCCCCATAAGTTAAACAGGAGCTTCTTGTAATGAAGATCAGTCAGTGCTGCTCCCTCTCTCCTTGTGCAGGATGATGGTTCTTGTGTCCGCCTTACTGTGCTTTTCTGCAGGCAGCCTGTAGTGTGTATACCTGCTGAATTCTATCCACAGTTTTCCTCTCTCCATTCGGAATGCTCTTCAGAGGGCATTTTACATGCCTCTTCACAGCCTGCAAATGCTACACTACTGTGCAGCAGTTTTGTGCATTGCACATGGTCGCAGCAGGGACCCTTAGGCTTGCATGGATCACGTTTGGTGGGAGTAACGTCTACCGAATATGTTGAATTTTTGCAGCGGTCACAATGCTGTGCTTTGCAACTGTGGCATGTGTACTGCCTTGAGCAGCTGCCTATCAGTGTACAGTGAACAGATAGAGGGTGGTAGAACTGTGGCTCGTCTGCCTGCTTTTACCAATTTCCCCAGTCCGCTGATGTGAATGAGCCCTTAAATAGCTTTTCCCTGCTTCCTAGACCTAAATGAACATTTAACCCTTGCAGTGTGTGGGTAGCCCACAGCAAGGGAGCATTTTTCCTTTCCCTAGAGATTGGCTTTAACAATGCCATGGCTGATATAACAGCTTTTCTCCATCCCCCTCCAAGCGTTTTTTTTATGTTTGTTCCTCAGCTGTCCTTTTTCTACTTCCCTTGGCACTCATCTAAGCCATATGTGAAGCTTCCTGGTAACAAAAACTGTACTGTAATAAGATGGCTGTAATGAGCCACTTGCCACTGTTTATCTTTTTGTGTAAAAAAAAAAAAAAAATTCTTTTTTTTTGGCCAACCATAAAAAATGTTTACAAAGCTGGGCCCTTATGACGTGTAATAATAATAGGAGGCTGCAAAAGCAATTTTAGGAAATGTTGATTAGAAAGTCTGACTTTAGTTGTAACCTTGAAAGGTTATATGATTGCTGTGTTTTTGCTTCTATCACACCTGCGGGTCAGAAATTTAAAAAATTTGCCAAAATCGAACTTTCTTTTAAGCTGTGCAAAACACATTACATACATTGCAACACAATGTATCCTTTCCTTCCCCTCCTTATTTTTTGTTGCCCTGCAGCATTTGAAAGTTCTTGCACTTCTCTAGTATGTTAGTACATTACATGGAGATCCAGTTACTATCTCTGGAATTTACAGTTTTCTTACATGACCGGGTTCCTAAGGTACTCTGGGTGTCTACTGGATTTCATGGTAATGATAATACGACATAAGCGACGAGCACGAGACCATTGTTCAGAGTAGAATAGAATTGATAAAACAGCTTAGAAAGCCTGTACCATAAAGGTGGCCATACTTGAATCAAAATTCCCTGCCGAACCAGCCGTATTTCCACCCATGTACGGGTATAGAAGTCAATTTTCTGATCGACTTCGGCACAACCAGCCTGTTGGGTTTTTCTTGATTGATCCCCGCTCTCAGAACACAGTAGCACAGTGGGAGGATTCCACATCCTATGTATGGATGGTGGAATCGGATCTTTTTTTTTTTTGTTCAACTTACTGTTTGAACGAAAAAAAATGATCAGTGTATGGGCTGCCCTAGACTGACCTTCCAGGCAAATACAAAATACACAACATCATATAGCTTTGTTAGCACAAATACATCCCTTAACTTTTATTTTTTTTTCATTGCAAGCAGCGTAGGTACCTACATTTGAATGTCAGCCTCTTGCAGTCTGTCTACACCTAGTGGAGGGAGAAGCAGCACAGGTAGCCAAACCATTTCTGTAAGTGTTACCTAAAGTTGTTGTAAAGGCTATTTTTTTTAAATAAATTTAAAAAGAGTTATACTTTGCTCTCTGTGCAATACTATTGTACAGAGCAGGTAAGTATAACTCTTGCCTCCCCTTCTGGAGTCCTCCACCGATGATCTGCGCTCCTCCTCACTTGCACCCCATCAGTAAGCTATGTGCTATGGGGCACCCATGTGGGCGTGCTGAGCTGGGCTGTGTGCACCCTTAGACACACACAGCGATGCTTGCCCACACCCCCTGCTTTTTCCTCAGAAGATTTGACTGATAGCAGCAGGAGCCAATGACTTCTGCTGTTTTCAGAGTCTCCGGTGAGACCAGGAAGATAGAGCAGTGGCTCTGCAGATTGGGACAGTGCTGGATCGAGAGTGTGAAAAAGAGGGGATAGGTATGGCGCTGCTCTTATTAAGAGGTGACCTACAACCTCTAAATACTTGAGGGGTGTGTGTCACTGGTGCATTTAGTGCAAAAAGTGACAATAAAAGTGCAGAAAATAAATATTTGTATATTCACAAAAATCCACAGAAAAATCCTACTGTGTAAACTTCCTAACCGCTTATATATAATGCATATTGTTATGTTCAAATGAAAATAAAATAAACACAATCCTGTGCAAAACCTGCAACTCAAAGTGACATTTCTGTGCAAAAAAATCCAACATATATGACTGGTGTATATTGTTGCTGTGAAACTGGGTTCAGAAATATGCATATACCGTCCTTAAACCCTGGTGTATAAAAAAGTCCAATAAAGTGACAATGTGCTCCTTCAAATTGTTCTGTGCTTCTTGGAAAACGGTGCCCCATAAGAAACGCACTCACCACTATTCACCCCACAAGGAGATATTTCACCTTCACAGTATGAGCCACTGTGCAGCCTGTGGAGTGGGAGGAAACTTCCTGTCCTGTGTTCTCCAAGTGCCTCCTTGTCTGCGATGTATGTGGTCTCCTCAATGTGGGCAACATCTAAGAGGTTAACAGTGAGGAGACCACTTACATCGCAGACAAGGAGGCAGTTGGAGTCCGGTATTGGAAGTTTTTTTACCTTTTAAAGGGTTTGTAAAGTCAGAAGGTTTTTTTATCTTAATGCATTCTATAAGCCCCCCTAATACTGAGCCCCATCTCTTTCCAGCGATGTCCACGAGTGCCTTGGCCGTCTGAGACTCTCCCTCCTGATTGGCTGAGACCATCAAAGTCCGTCAGCTAATCAGGAGAGAGAGAGGGCGGGGCCCAGGCTGGGGCTCCGTGTCTGAATGGACACAGGGAGCCGTGACTAGGCTCGGGTGCCCCCACAGCAAGCTCCTTGCCGTGGGGGAACTCGACAGGAGGGAGGGGCCAGGAGCAGAAAAGAGGGAACTGAGAAGAGGAGGATCCGGGCTGCTCTGTGCTAGTTTACTGCAACAGAGCAGGTAAGTATAACATGTTTGTTGTTTTTTTTTTTTTTTTTATGGAGAAAAAGGAGACTTTACAATCACTTTAATGCAAAGAATGCATGGATATAAGCCTCTCCCTCTTCCTCTGTGAGAGCTACCAGATTTTGTTCTGGCTTATTCATTTTCACACCAACAAAAACCTTTTACCATTTTTTTTTTAATTTCAACTGTTAGGAGCCCCTTTCCATGCCTCCCAACATTTTCAGGTGGGAACGAGGGACACCTACTAGCAAACATATGTAGGCATAGGACACGCCCCCTGCCACACCCCCTTAAAGGAGAATTTACCCCAAAAAGTTAATTAAATCCACAAGGGCTTTTTTTTTTTTTTACCACTACTATTCCTTTATATTGGCTTTTAAAATTTACAAATGCAGCAATTTAGAATTTGGTTAAAAGGTTTAGCACTGGGAAACACTTTTTGAAAGATAAAAAGTGCATTTTATATACAACTATATAGATCAGACCAAAATGAGGGACAAATGAGAAGGAAAGAGGGACAGAGGGACATTGTTCCAAATCAGGGACAGTCCCTCGAAATCAGGGACAGTTGGGAGCTATGCCCCTTCCCACATTTTTTGGTTGGTTAGCCTGTAGATTGTTTTACAAATACATGGAGAAACAGTAGTATGTTGTGTCAAACTATCGAAGTAAGAATTTGTGAAGTCATTCAGGTTCTCAACTGCTTAATCACTAGGCTCCTTTAATATGCAGGTATACTAGATATCCTTTCTGCAGGGTATGTACATATACTACATTCCAAGGTACTCTGGAATAACCATGTAGGCATCATATATAAGCTCTTTTAATCATTGTATGTGTCTGTTCCACTAATACATCACTGTCCATTATCATGCAATGGAATGTAATGAATTGATCGCACTTCTTTGCAGCTAGCTTGTAACTTAAAAGGCACATTATTTCAGCCTGTCTATTGACACCTGTTGGGGGAAGGGCAAATTGTAGTGAAATCCTGCCTTGTAACCAGACCTGCAGGCTCATGGGTGGGGAGGATGATGACTTGTTTTCTAAAAAGTATGGATGAACAAATATTTTCCTTTGTGGAAATACATATTTGTCGCTTAGACCTCTTTATCGCGGTCATTTGTTTTTAGCTTTCTTCGTGTTCTTATTTCTTCCACCTAGTAGACGCATGTTAAACTTGCATAAAACAGGATTCTAAACTATACAGGAAGTTGGTAAAAAATTAAATAATTGACCACAGCAGATTGACAAATAACATTAGCAATATTAAACGTATAATAATTTGTGCATTAATGAATTGTAGCTTATAGTTCCAAATAGTTGAAAAATGACACAAGTCCATCTAGTTTAGAGGTTGGAAAGGCTCAAGGTTTTTTTATTACCTTCATGCATTCTATGTAAGTATGACATGTTTGTTATTTTTTTTTAAAAAGGTGCCTTTAATATTACCTTAACCAGTAGAAAAAAATAAAAATGCATAGAAAACCTCCATATACAAAATCCTGTACCAAGAAGATTGAGGCCCAATAAAGCATGGTCCAATTTGGCTGATAATACAGCCAGATAAAGTTACTAGAAAGATTTTTATGGACCACTCAACTGCTTCATTATCAATGGAAGTATAGCTTCTGTGATCTACGGAACAGGTGGGACTTTTAAGTTTTTAAAGTGGTTGTAAAGGTAAACATTTCTTTTACCTTAAAGTGTTACCCAGGACCCTGCATTCACTATATCTGTTCTCCCACAGTGCACAGAACATGGAAATGCAATTATTTTAGTAAATATAAACAGTTAGATGTAGATGCCCTTTCAGGACGTTGGCACACTGATACCTGTATACCCACAGTGTCACCCTGTGAGAGTACACATTCGTTTGGAAACATTTCTCAATAAACAGTTAAATACCTTTTCTCATCAGCACTATATAGCAGTCTTATGACTTTTTTCAGTGTTTGACTGAGCAATGGTTAAAGCTTGTACGAGGAGCTCTCATTCTCCTATGACTGTCCTGTGAGGTTGCCTTACTCCTGACCCTCTGTCTGGACAGATGTTGATTGGCCCTGTGCAGATCTCATACACCCTCCCAAAAAAAACTCTCTAGCAATATACACCAAACTGAGCATGTGCAGTGTGCCTCCAAGACTCTGTTCTATCAGAAGATGGATTTGGGACAGTAAAAGAAAGGGAAGATCAGAGATGATGAGATTTTACATAATGCGCGGGATTAACCATTTATGTTCCACAGTGAGTATAACAAGCATGCTTTACTGCATATACAGACTGATTTTACTGTTGTGGTTTTAGTAATACTTTAATGCATTCTCTGCATTAAAGTAAAAAAACGTTTAAAAAGTAGTAAATACTCACCTAAGTCTGATTTAGATTCCATAGTTGGTGGAATAGTATGCCTAATTGGCCACACCCCCTCCAGCAAAGATTGGAGGAAAGGGGTTTAAATTTGGAGATACAATTTAAAGTTAATAAAGGTATATGTGGATAGGGGCAAGTGGCTCTACCTGTGTTGGATACGTACCAGTTATGTGTTAGCTATATAGCTATATATTAACTGTGTGCTCTCCTAGAGGTGGGCTAAAAAATGTGCTTTTACAGAACCGTATTATAAAGTGTATACGGTATGTGCCCAATGGGATAAGTATCCCGTACCAGAGGATGCAACCAAATTATACAGGTATAGCAACAAAGTATATATATATATATATATATATATATATATATATATATATATACAGGTGTAACAGAAAATATCATCAGTGGTGGTGACATTAATTATAAATAATAAGTGTAGCAGTACACAGCCCCCTACTGATGTATAAGGGGTTAACCATATATTAACAATTCGTTCTTCCGGCTGTTGCACTGGCTGATAAAGAGTCTCTAATCAGTCCACACCCAATGCCATATACTGGTTAAATATTACCACTATATCTTCACTGTGCACAAGTAGCGTGTTATGCTGGGGGAACAGTCACAGCCCCCCTTTTTAAACCATAGGTACAGTCAATGTTAATAGGGACCAAGTGTAACGTGTGACAAAAAAATATATAAATATATGACAAATTAGAAGACCGAATGTGTCAAAAATATACCAATTGTGACAAAAATATAAAAAAGTGTAGATAATAAAGATCAGTATTGTGAAAGTCCTAACTTGAAGACAATTCATTCAAAAGTTCCTGCGTGAGGTGACTGTAGTGATGGCAGCAGTTGATATCCAGTGATTTAAGTGCTCCCCCTCAAGGGTCCCCACTCACCAGCTCCCTGCGCCCCTGCAGGGGTAAAAGGCATCTAGTATCCTCGATGTTTTCTTGGAATCCAATGGGGTTGTCCCTAGGGGGCTTCCGCTCCAGGTGTAACTATCCTTCAGGGTTAGGCTTTATCCTCATATAAAAGAAAACAGGGCTCCCATAGTGTGATACCGTAGTGTATTTATTAAAAAAGTTGCTAGGTCCAATGACCAATAATAAAAGTAAATGCAAAATAAAAAATTAAAAACAATTAACACTCCTACAAGGGAGTGAAAGTATCACACTGCGTAAGGGAGATCAAGCCCGGAGAGGAGCTTGTGGATGTACGCTAACAGCTGAGCGGCGTGCGCCCCAGCTGCGTTCCACACTCTTGCAGTGTGATACTTTCACTCCCTTGTAGGAGTGTTAATTGTTTTAAATTTTTTATTTTGCATTTACTTTTATTATTGGTCATTGGACCTAGCAACTTTTTTAATAAATACACTACGGTATCACACTATGGGTGCCCTGTTTTCTTTTATATGAGGATAAAGCCTAACCCTGAAGGATAGTTACACCTGGAGCGGAAGCCCCCTAGGGACAACCCCATTGTATTCCAAGAAAACATCGAGGATACTAGATGCCTTTTACCCCTGCAGGGGTGCAGGCAGCTGGTGAGTGGGGACCCTTGAGGGGGAGCACTTAAGTCACTGGATATCAACTGCTGCCATCACTACAGTCACCTCACGCAGGAACTTTTGAATGAATTGTCTTCAAGTTAGGACTTTCACAATATTGATCTTTATTATCTACACTTTTTTATATTTTTATATTTTTGTCACAATTGGTATATTTTTGACACATTCGGTCTTCTAATTTGTCATATATTTATATATTTTTTTGTCACACGTTACACTTGGTCCCTATTACCATTGACTGTACCTATGGTTTAAAAAAGTGGGTTGTGACTGTTCCCCCAGCATAACACACTACTTGTGCACAGTGAAGATATAGTGGTAATATTTAACCAGTATATGGCACTGGGTGTGGACTGATTAGAGACTCTTTATCAGCCAGTGCAACAGCTGGAAGAACGAATTGTTAATATATGGTTAACCCCTTATACATCAGTAGGGGGCTGTGTACTGCTACACTTATTATTTATAATTAATGTCACCACCACTGATGATATTTTCTGTTACACCTGTATATATATATATATATATACTTTGTTGCTATACCTGTATAATTTGGTTGCATCCTCTGGTACGGGATACTTATCCCATTGGGCACATATACACTTTATAATACGGTTCTGTAAAAGCACATTTTTTAGTCCACCTCTAGGAGAGCACACAGTTAATATATAGCTATATAGCTAACACATAACTGGTACGTATCCAACACAGGTAGCGCCACTTGCCCCTATCCACATATACCTTTATTATCTACCTCATCCCTGTGGGGGTGAGTAAGGGGAGGCTGCAAGCCTTGGTCTGTGAGCGTGGAAAACGTATTCCTTTTTATACAATTTAAAGTTAGATAACATCTCAGATGTAGTTTTTGCATTATTTCCCATAGATTTACATTCCTAGTGGACTTGTAAATGGATTGGAATGCATATTCCCATTGGTTGTGGGTGAATGTCGCCCCTATATCTATTTCCCAGGCTAAAAATGGTGAAGATTTAAAGAATGTATTTTTATCCTGCAGCAGAGAATAAAATAGTGATATTCCCCCTTTTGATTCTCTGAGTATCTGGTAGTAATGCACGATTTTTCGTGGAAGGTGGCAGGAGAATGAAGGATTGTGATGGAAGTGTGATGCAATTTGAAGATAAGTATAATAGACTTTGTGAGATATCTGATTTTCGTGTTGGAGCTCTAGAAAAGTTTTCAGGGAATAATTTCTAAAGAGATCATGGAGCCACAAAATACCCTTGCTAGTCCAGTGGCCCAACAATTAAATTAGGAACCCGATCAGTGTTAGGTAGGGTTTGTAGAAATTCCCAAGCAGATAACGAGGCTATGATGGTGGGCGATATGTGAGGTACATTTGGTGGTTTGAGGAATGCTGATAATAAAAAGGTTAGTAGATTCTTACCAGATATTAGAGCTGCATGATCAATTGTCAAATAATTGTTATCGTGAACTCTCCTCACGATCTTGATACAGCATTTTCCAGATTCTATGTAACAAGTGCAGAGCCTTCTCTGCTCAGAGCTGTCAAAAGAAAAAAAAAAACTCAGCCATGATAAAGAGAAACAATGTATCTCTGGTTCTTTTAGATCAAAGGAATGAACTTAGGTTTGTAAATGAAGTTGGTTTAACCACTTAAAGACTAAACCTTTTTTGACACTTGTTGCTTACAAGTTAAAATCAATATTTTTTGCTAGAAATAGCAGAGACCCTAGAGAATAAAATGGAGATTGTTGCAATATTTTATGTCACACTGTATTTGCACAGCGGTCTTTCAAAAGCAATTTTTTAGGAAAGAATATACTTCAATGAAAAAAAAACGAAACAGTAAAGTTAGGCTTAATGTACACGGGAAGTTTTAAAACCTCTCCTGAATGACTTAACTTGACAGATAGTAACCGACGTTTAAAAACTTCTGTTTTACCGTGTTTACATGCCGCGTTTGTCAAAAATGAAAAACGCCTGTAAACGCAGCTTTTACAAGCTGTTGCAGGCGCTTGGCGATTCAAATGCCTCTGAAAATCCATTCTGAACGTTTTTTTTTTTTTTTTTGTTGCTTTCCAAAACATACTTTTAAACTCAACTGCCTAGAAACGACTGTAAACGATCCTGTGTACATGTACTGGTAAGATAACAGAGGAGAGTTCAGGGGCAGCTGAAAAATACACCCAACTGCTCCTAAACATCTGTTTACCAGCAGCAGTGTACATGAGGCCTTAGCCCAATTTTTTGTATAATGTGAAAGATGATGTTATGCCGCGAGAATCGTGATCTTTATTCTAAGCAAAAAAAATATGTTTTTCCAATTTTATCCAGAATTGTGTAGCTCTACCAGGTATTTATTCAGCCTCAATCTCTGCTGAAAGGTAAGTGGGGTGGTTGGGCAAACCATCCTTTAAGTTGGGCAAGTACAGTAGAAATATTATAACCTTTTAAAACCACATGCCCGAGGCCTACCTCTTTCCGATGTTTGGTGAGCCTACTAAATGCCCAGAGGGCTTTTTTACCTTGCCAGAGATATTGATTTAGTATATATTGATTTGTTAAGAGGTAAAGTAGTGGTTAGGTACCGGTATTGGCATTGTTCGAAAAAAGGAATAGCAGTTGGGGCAATATAAGCATTTTAAATGCTGCCAGTCTACCTGATAAAGCTGCACGATTCTGGCTAAAATGAGAATCGCAATTTTTTTTTGCTTAGAATAAAGATAACGATTCTCGGAGCGTAACATCTTTCACATCATACAAAAAATGGGCTAAGTTTACTGTTTAATGAATTGAAAAAAACTAAAGTGTATTTTTTTTTCAAAATTATTGCATTTGAGAACTCACTGCACTGAATCGAGGAAATGCTGTGTTAGAATCACAAGTGGGGTCGAATCGGGATCTCGATTCTTTAACGATTAATTGTGCAGCTCTACTACCTGAAGAGGATAGTTCTTGGTGAGATAAACAAATTAGTGCAGATCTCATCTTTTGAATAAAGGGTAGATAATTTTCTTTAAAAAGCAAATCGACTGATCGGGTGAGCACCACCCCTTCCCTACCTGTTTAATTTACATTATCCTTTCTCTTTATGTATATGGATGATGGCACTTTATTTTAGTTAAAAAAAAATCTAAGTATCTTTTTTCATAATCAATATACAGCATGTGACCCAGCTCTTTCCCAGCCCATCTGCAAGGAAACATCAGCTGGAGGAGCTTCCAGTCCTGTCCTGCTGATCACATGTTAAAAAAAAACAGCCTTCGAAATACAAAGGGAAAAAAGTAATTTAATGTCAAATGATTTAAATTGTCAACCATTTGTTACGTTTTTTTTTTTTTTTTTTAGGTTTGGTTAGAGGAGGTAATAGTTAGAATTTCTGTCATGCTTTTTTTCCTGTATGTCCCTGCTTAGGTGATTTGCCTTCTATATTTGTTCTGATAGCCATTTTCATTGTGGCCAAAAGTAAGGAAAATGTAAAAATTTACAGCTGTGATCTTATAGGAGAAATCTTTCAGTGGAGACACCTGTTCCTTTGACAACTGCCTAAGGGGGGACTTCACACCTTTGAGGGAGTGAAAGGAAATCTTCTCAAGGTTGCACAAAAAAAAAAAAAAAAAAATAGGAGTTAACCATTCCATACTCTTATCACAAAACTAAAAAGAAACACACTTTAAACAGGTAAATGGCTGCTTGAAAGAACCCCATAAAATACCCAATGACACAATTGTCCTAGCGTGTAAAGTTAGCTTTTTCCTCTTTTCTCCTTCTTTAGAGTGTGATACAATGCATGAGTTTATATAGATATGAAATATATTAAAACTATTTGTTGCCGCTTCTCATTATATATGAGAAATGGCACTGAACTAAAAAAAAGGGCTAGAAAAAAATATTTACTAAACCATGTGCAGTTGGTTTGTCAAGAAGTGCTTGATTCACCAAAGAACAGAAAGTGCTTACTGAGCGATGAACTAAATTTTGATGCATTCCCTATATTTTTAAGACCCTTGTTGGAATAATCCAGTTTCTTCCCCTGGTCCCCCACCCTTACCATCTGATCTCCTTCATAGCACTTTGCAGTGTTTTAGTTATCACACCATTAGCGAAAACTCCTTTGAAATGTCTGGCATATGGTCACATCTTGGATTTTTCCTGACCCTTGGTCACTAATACTTCCACTTTGAGGTCCCAGCATTTATGTTTTTAATTCCAGATTTTTAATAAAACTTTATTAAATTATGACAAGCAGAAAAAAAAAACATCTTTTTTTTTTTTTTATCCTATTTTTTTAATTACATTCTGCTATACTACTCTTATTTTTGGAAGACATGTATTAACTATTTGAAATGAAAGGACAATGTTTTTAAAAAAAATGAAATTATGTATGCTATCTAGGTCTGCAACTAATGATTATTTTCATAATCAATTAGTTGGCTGATCATTGTTTCAATTAATTGGATAAAAACGTCAAAAAAAGTTTGGTGTATAATTTAGTCAATATGTAAATTTTGAAAAAGACAGTTTTATTCTTGAATATCTATATGCGGTAGTAAAGATGCATATACTATCAGAAGTTGAATCTGGTACCTATCATCAGACTCAGAGATCAACATTTTTATTCAAAGAAGTTTTTTTTTTTAAAAAAGACTTAAAACTGTTTTGCAGATTTTCAGACAGGATTGTAGAACTGCACGATTTTGGATAAAATGAGAATCACAATTTTCTTGCTTAGAATAATTATCACGATTCTCTCACGATTCCTGTAGCGTAACATCATCTTTCACATTATACAAAAAAAAATTGGGTTAACTTTACTGTTTTTTTTTAATTCATTGAAGTGTTTTTTTCCCAAAAAATTGCGTTTGAAAGACCGCTGCGCAAATACAGTGTGACATAAAATATTGCAATGACCGCCAATTTGTTCTCTAGGGTCTCTGATAATTTTATATATATATATATATATATATATATATATATATATATGTAATGTTTGGGGGTTCTAAGTAATTTTCTAGCAAAAAATACTGATTTTAACTTGTAAGCAACAAGTGTCAAAAAAGGTTTAGGCTTTAAGTGGTTAAACTGACCTTGTTTACAGACGGATGGAGTGCCCCCTCCCATGCAGATTAGAGGTTAATGTGGACTATATTTATAGTAGCTAGCATTAGGGCTATTTAGAGATCAAATTCCCTTTGAGCTCTAAAAGATACTTGGTGTCTCTTCTCTTCTCTATCTCTCAGCGATGAGAAATTTCCTGATATGTAAATCAATAATGCATTCTTTATGCAGGCCAACTTCGGCTGATCAACTAATCGATTATGAAAATAGTTGACAACTATTTTCATATTAGATTATGCCGATTAGTTGTTTCAGCCCTAACCCTAATCTACTATAAATATATATAGTCCATGTTGACCTCTAATCTTGGTGGGAGGGGGCACTCCATTCATCCACAAATGTTGGTAAAGGTGAGGAGAAATTAATACATCCAAACATGATAGGGGATATACGATGGGTAGACTATGGCGACATTTCGGGTAATTTAAGACACAGGTGGCCCTGTTGGTCACCTAATTCTCATGCACCTGTCATATACCAGCATATCTCCTAGTATGTGACAGCAGAAGATCAGTGGATTAACTCCAGGTAATGGATGGACACATGGAGGCAGTACCTAAAGGGTGGATAAGTACTTTTTATAGTTATATGCAAGACTTTTCCCGGAAGGGATATGTGATATAATTTCCTTGTTGTATAGGAGTGTGACAGTTTAGTGATCCCAAGTTTTAGTAATACACCGGGGAATTATCGGAATTAAAGTGACTCTTATGAGTCTGCAAATAATATAGTCTGCAAATAGGAGACTTTATTTCTGATTTCCCATCACTTTTAACAACCTTTGGGATTTAATGGACAATGTTGTTTGCCTTTATTTTTTATATAAATAATCTCATTTTTATTGCATTTTATTAGGTTTTGTTAGCTTTCTTTGATAATATGTTGATCTCAATACAATATGAATATCATATTAAACACCTTCATTATAGTTCTCTTCTTCCTGGACTCCTAAGCCGGGGTTCACTCTGATGCAGTGCCTAACACCGCATGTAATTCGCCCAGGAATTGCAGCAGATTCCTGTGTGAATTACATGCGGAATCTATGGGGTGCGATTTGAGCCATGGATCTGTATGGCTCAAATCGCACTGCATTTGCATCAAACTCGTGCAGGACCCTTTTTTTGTGCGCACCAGATTCGGATCGCATGGGTGTTCACACTCATGCGATCGGATTCTGCAAATTGCACTGCGTGTCAGTAACTTATCACACACTCAGCAATCGGTTTGCATGAATGGGTTCTGATTTTGATGCGGTGCGGAATCCTCAGCGAATTCGCACCACATCAAGTGTAAACCGAGGCTAAAAGTATCAGTGTGAAAGTAGGGGTAAGTGTGGGTTGTATTCCCAGTTTCTTTTCTTGTGCATGAGTAGAATAAAGAATTTTTGCCATAAATGGAAGTTTAAAGTTACATAGATATTGCAGAGAAGAGACAGTGATTGCAATTACTACAAGTAACAATTCCTTGAGCTTACATTTTGTCTAGTGAATGCTAGGATGAAGGGGAGAGGAATTAGAACTCCTGTCAGGTTTTATTGCTGTCTGTGCCCCCATTGGGTGGCAATTAACGGTTAACTGAACCAACACCCTTCCAAAGAAGGGGTGGGTGGTAAAGGGTTAAAAGTGAAAATAAAGGCCGTATATTAAAAAGTCCAAAATATGCAGGAACAGTCCTTTGTATAGTGAAATCCCAAGAACCCTCATCATATGTAGGCAGCGACCTGTCAGAGTAAAAAGCAACTCTACAAGTAAACACAGGGTGAGACAGCAGCATAAAAAATTATGAAGCACATATCAAGCAATAGACCTCTCTGCACTGTGCACATCCGGAACGCTGCGATCAGTGTAATCCTCAGTCACGGCCACACCGATGGATTCCAGAGCTCCAGGGCTGGTGAAGAGAGACGGGGCTGACAGCTGAAACGTCACCGGACAGGAAGGCAGGAGGCATGGCGATGCGCGTTTGGAGCATGCTTGCTCCTTTATTGGGACATGTAGAGGCCTTATTGGATATGGTTATATAGGAACAGCAGCGCCGGCAGACAACCATGCTCTGCAAGCCAGCTTGCCCATCCCCAAAGCACACAGAGCCAGGCCAACATACATTACACCTGCTTGTCATTAAACAAGGTAATTTGTATATACATACAGTATATACTTACACTAAGACGAATCATATTCAGAAAAAGACCGTAAGGGTCTTGTTAGATAAAAAATAATCATAAAAAGAAATTGGAAAGTGTATATATATATTTTTTAAAACAAAAAAAGGCATGTCATTAAACAATTGGGTCAATTGTTAGCTTTATGGGGATAATATTATTACAGTGATATGGATATATGTTATACTTTTATATTTACATTGGGTCGTTAGGAAATCATAATTTAGTGTAATACTTAATGTTAATAGAATCAGATATATAGGGATGAGGTCATTTAGAACAATATTACAGACATGAATAGATTCAATATTCCTAATGGCTAAAAAATATGGCACCCAAAAGTATATGGCACCATTTTCATAATTAAAGGAGACCATGTACATATAAGAAGGATAGAATTTTGAATTGAGCATATGTTCCGTGATGACTATGGTGTTAGCACAAGTAGTTTATTTACCATATTGTCCATAACTACCCTTCCATTAAAAGATGGGAATTAATGTACAGGATCACAAAATAGAGTGGATTTTCAGGTCCTCTTTCAGGCCACCTGGAGTCATAGTATCGTAGGTGTAGATCCAGTAGGTCTCCCTCTCACAGAGACGTTTGATACACTCTGCTCGAGGGAGATCTCTGGTGATGGATTTTAAAACCCAAACCTGAAGAGCTGCAGAGGATTTTTGATGAAACTCCAAGAAGTGCTTTGGAACACTTAATTTGTCTTTACTGTCCTCTACTGAGCATTTATGCTCACTGAATCTCTTTCTAAAGGTTCTTATTGTTCTGTAGGGATGGGCTCAGGTGTTTTCAGATCATTCCTTGCCAGGAAGCCGACACTGCATACTGCCAATCGTAGGCAGTGAGGCATTTCCCTGCCCACAGCTGCACATACATTTGCTGCCTATGATTGGCAGTGTGCAGTGACGGCTTCCTGGTCGGTAAGATTCGAACATGCCTGAGCCCATCATTATTGTCCAGAACACATAAAGCAAACCATATGGACACGACAAGCACTATATGACAAACTCAGATGAGCTGTTATTAAAAGTCACCCAGCATATATTTTTTTGTCCATACTGCACATGTTTGCATGTACGGCACTTAAGTTTCCAGCACTGGAACATACCTTTCATAGTCAAGATTAAGAAGGGGCATGTATTTACGCTCATAGGTTTAATTCTACTGGGGGCTATTTTGCTTTTTGTTACATGCTCTCCTATAGGAATTTTTGAGTACATTAGTTATTGAAGAGCATAGATGTTCATTAGATGACAGTAAAGACAAATTAAGTGTTCCAAAGCACTTCTTAGGCCTCATACACACGGTACGATTGTTGGCCAACCGAGCGTCTGATTTTTGTCAAAACGGCGTGTGCCAGGATCTTGTCTTGCATACTAATGGTACACAATTGTCGTGCCACAAACATGAACATAGTGATGTACTATGAGGAATTTCAGCTCTCGAGCGCCACCCTTTGGGCCCCTTCTGCTAATTTCGTGTTTGGTGAGCATTGATTCCGAGCATGCGTGTTTGTACTTTCGACTTTCGTGTGAGATGGATTTGTGTACTGACCATACTAAAATCTGATGTCAAACCGTTGTCTGCCGAAAATTTACTAGCCTGTCATCCAACATTTGGCCGAAAATTGGACAACAATTGTCAAAAGGAGCGTACTAACGGTAAGATTTTAGGACAACAGTATGTCAACAAACAATCCCCTGCCAACAATCGTACCGTGTGTACGAGGCTTTAGAGTTCCATCAAAAATCGGAACTGAATTCGTAATTTCATCCTCATTATTTTATATATACATGGTCTCCTTTAATTATGAAAATGGTGCCATATACTTTTGGGTACCATATTTTATGGCCATTAGGAATATTAAATCTATTCATGTTTGTGATATTGTTCTAAATAACCTCATCCCTATATATCCGACTCTATTAACAACCCTGGAGCTCTGGAATCCACTAGCGTGGCCGTGATTGAGGATTACACTGATCGCAGTGGTGCGGATGTGCACAGGCAAAGTGGAAAGGGAAAAAATCCTCAAGGAAGCCTGGAAATTAGGGAACTGAGATACTTAAAGTGACAGTTGATTATATTCTACAATATCTTTACACGCCTGCCAGGAAAGAAAGATATTTGATTAGATTATACATTCTATATCTGGTACGCTTTTTTGTTGAAAAATACCGTGAGGAAAGTAGTTAAAGGATAACTAAACCTTTGTTTTAAAAAATAAACAAAACATACATGTCATACTTACCTCCTCTGTGCAGTTGTTTTTGCACAGAGGGGCCCCAATCCTCCTCTTTTGGGGTCCCTCAGCTGTGCTCCTGGCTCCTCCTCTTCTCGAGTGCCCCGTTGGAGAAGCACTCTCCCTCAGGGCACTTGTGTGGGCGCCCTACCGTGTCCTTCTGCTGCGTCTTTGACACAGACAGCAGGACTCGGCCCTGCCCCTGTCTCCCGCGTCACTGGATTTGATTGACCGCAGCGGGAACCAATGGCTGCGCTGCTATCAATCCATCCAATCAGGCCTGAGACATCGGCTGGAGCTGGTATGCTCATTCTTGGCGCTGGAAAGACCAGACTCAGTTGAGTAAAAAGGGAGGGGGGGGGTCTGGGGGGTGCTGCACTATAGAAGGTTTTTTACCTTAATGCATAGAATGCATAGTATTAATTTGAGTGGAGGTCTGCATCTAAGTCAACACCTCTACTATACCCCTTCTAGGAATGTATGAAGAACCCAAGGTCCGTGAACGCTGCAAAAAGCCTATGATATAATATGGCGATGGCCATGCATGTTGTAAAAGAAGTCGGGAAAAGACATGCATATAATAGGGATTCAAACTGACCATGCATTAAAATGGTAGGTCAACTTTACTGATAGTCCAACATCCCCAAATATAAGTGGCCTTAAAAAGCCAGCGAAAAATGAAGCTTATAAAAAACATACCTTGCCTCTAACGCTTTTAGTGTGCAGGTGGTCTTGCCAAGTTTCCTGCAAGAGTGGGGCAATCAAAGTCCAGTGAAAATGTACTATAGCCCATTGTGGGATTTTGAGCACCCAGTCCTCCTAAAAAGCATAGTGACATCACCCAGGCCTCCTTCTAGAAGGCAGACTATGGTAATATGTATTTATTTATTTGCATAAGCTATACCTGTAACTTATTTTCTTAAAGCCATTTGGGGTGAGGGGGCACTAATAGCCAGTCAGTTCTGCTCAAGTGCTAACAAATAAATAACATGCTGATAGAGGGAGAGAGCAGAGTACCAGAGAGATGACCTCACCAGACTACTGTTTTTTTTCACAAGGAAGTGAGTCGGTATATTTCTCAACCACAGCAGGTAAAGGTCAGGTCTACAGTATAGTTTTGCTGTCTGATAGGGCTGTGTAAAGTTCAGCAATTAATGAACAGAAATACAAGCCCTTTTGGCAAATAAACAGCTCTCATATATGCATTTTGTCTGTGTATTTCATCATTTGTCTGAAGCTCAGCTTTATGCCCCGTACACACGGTCGGACATTGATCGGACATTCTGACAACAAAATCCATGGATTTTTTCCGACGGATGTTGGCTCAAACTTGTCTTGCATACACACGGTCACACAAAGTTGTCGGAAAATCCGATCGTTCTGAATGCGGTGACGTAAAACACGTATGTCGGGACTATAAACGAGGCAGTAGCCAATAGCTTTCATCTCTTTATTTATTCTGAGCATGCGTGGCACTTTGTGCGTCGGATTTGTGTACACACGATCAGAAATTTCGACAACGGATTTTGTTGTCGGAAAATGTTATAGTCTGCTCTCAAACTTTGTGTGTCGGAAAATCCGATGGAAAATGTGTGATGGAGCCCACACACAGTCGGAATTTCCGACAACAAGGTCCTATCACACATTTTCCGTCGGAAAATCCTACCGTGTGTACAGGGCATTAGGCTGCTTGGTGGTTGAGGATATAGAGACTGATTTATTGGCTTTTTGGGAGTTCTTCAATTAAGCTTTGACAAATGATACTTTTTATCTGTCCATGGTAATAAAGCTACCCAATCCATCATGTATGTGTTTCTGTATAATCCTAGTTAGGGATCAATCTAGATGTTCGTTTTTTTATGTCAGGAAGTCCAACCCCCCCTCTTGTTTTAGGAGTGCATTTTTTATTCTAGCAGGTTTATTTGTGAATTATTATCTAAGAAATTGAGAGTTATATTTGGAATTAGGGCATTAAATGTAAATGCAGTCAAGATATGACATTGTACTATCTTTTAGATTGTAAGCTCTAATGAGCAGGGCCCTCTGATTCCTCTTGTACCAAATTGTAATGTAACTGTAATGTCTGCCTTCATTTTATTAAGTGCTGCACAAACTGTTGGTGCTATATAAATCCTGTATAATAATAATACTATGTAAAGGTTATTCTAGCACAGTAGATCTTGATTTGTGTGTGCATGGGAAGATCACTAAGTGGAGTATACATTTTTTCAATTATAAGGATACATGAGCTTCTTACCTTACTGGAAAGGAAACCATGGCCTACAAGTAGAAATAATTGTGTTTTGTAGGGTGACGTTGATTGTCATTGATTTAGAGTACTTGAAGTGACAACAAATGATATCCTTATTCTCCAAAAAAATCCATACACATCCACTACTTAATGGCCCAATAATCTATTTTTCCTTAAATCATTTCTGTGTTTTTCTGTCACCATGTAACATCCTCTCCGAAATCCTGAAACCTTCTATTTCTGCTTGCTTCCATTTTGGAACATGCAGTGCATGTTATCTGTGTCATGTGCACTGCTCTGTATATACTACAAATCCCATAGTTCATGGTTCATGGTCCATAATCTAGTCCATCTCGAAACTGAGCAAGCGAGGGTGGTCATGTCTTACATACCCACTTACAGTGAGACCATGGAGGATCAACATAACCACCTTCTAACAGGAAGTTGGATTTTCGCAGCAAAAAGAAAAAGACAAAAAAAAAAACAAATTTGGACAGGAGGCTGAGACCAATTGAATGGCATTTCTGAGGTCAAAATACGTACTTGAATAGAATTTTCTTTTTTTAAACCAGAGTTTAGTGTCACTTTAAATCTGAGTTTACATGGTAGAATTCAATTTAAAAAAAAAAAATTATATTGTTCACCATGTTGTGCACAGAAAACTGTGTATGTTGTTGCAACTGTTCCTTTTTTTCTTTTTCATAATTCTTGATGATGGCTCCTCACACCCCTCGCACGCCACCCTCCCTCCCCCTCCCTCCACTATGTTTCCTGGGCTCCGCTTGCCCATCTGCGGGCCCAGGACTGGCATAGCCGGTGCCGCCGGGTAGAGGGGAGGGAGGACAACAGATGTTTTCTTGGCCATCGAGTGGAGCACAGGGGAGAGGAGAGACATGCAGGGTGTCTTAGACTGTGGATGTCTCATTAAAACCTGTCGTCAAAATAAATCATCACATAGGGGACTTTTTGTCCCCTTATGTGATATGAAAAAGAAAAGTAAAATAAAAAAAAGATTTTTTTTAATTGTAAATAATGTAAGTTACACCCAAGCACACAACCCCCCCCCCCCCCCCCCAAAAAAAAAAAAAAAGTTGAAAATATATAATGTTTGGGGGTTTATATATAATTTTTTAAACGTGTGCAAAAAAAACACGCAAAAACGGCTCTGGCTGTGAAAGGGTTAAAGGATACATTCACCTTCTTGAACATGCTACATGTTCCACCCAAAAGATTTGTTAGTTAAAAAAAAATGGCTCCTAACTTTTTTAGTTGGCTCCTAGATTTAAAGCAAATTTGTCAAGCCCTATTCTAGATGAAATATTGTCCTTTTTTAAACATGTAGCTCTATCCCCGCGGGAGCCGCTTAAGTATGTTTGTTGCGTACTCTGCCTCTCAACCCCAATAACAGTCTCTGCCTCTCTTGGTACACTTGGTAATAATGTAAATGCAATGACCAATGAGGAACACACACGTTATGATAAAACACAGAAATTGTCTTTACTGCAATATTTCTGTGGAAAAGAAACAGACAGTAACAGTATATATATTCAAGTAATCAACTGAAGATCAATAACAGAGATTAAAGGGGTTGTAAACCCTTATTTTTTTCACCTTAATGCATCCTATATATTAAGGTGAAAAAACACCTGGCAGTGAACGCTCCCCTCCCCCCCGTTTTACTTACCCGAGCCCTGGAATTTCACACGGCAGAGATGCGCTCTTCCTCTGCCCGGGGTTCCTGGCTCTTGATTGGATAGATTGATAGCTGCACAGCCATTGGCTCCCGCTGCTGTCAATCAAATCTAATGATGCAGGTGCCAGGGGCGGGGCTGAGTCTGGCATTCGTGTCTATGGACGCCGAATGCTGGACTCGGGAGCGCGCCCGCAAGGTAACCCCCCCAGGAGAGTGCTTCTCCTAAGGGGGTTATACGATGCGGGGAGGAGCCGCAGAGGGACCCCAGAAGATGGTGTTCGGGGCCACTCTGTGCAAAATGAACTGCACAGTGGAGGTAAGTATGATATGTTTGTTATTTTAAAAATATAAAACTCGAACCTTTACAATCACTTTAAGAGCAATATAGCTCAGTACTATATTGAGGCTGCTTTCAGAGGATTCCAAACCTGAGAATGTCCCCAAGAGCAGAGGCACACTTAAATGGCAAATATATCACAATATGACACGTTCTATCTGATTTGATTACTTCTGCTTAGATCTGGCTCTATGAGTCCAGGTAGGAGGAGAGCAGAAGTCTGACCTTTTTATGTTTAGACATCTCTCTTCTGTCTCCTGACACCACAGGCCCAACTACAAACACTGTATTCAAATCAATATTTAATGGCTTAGCTTCCCAGATAAACTGTCCCGCACAACCACTGCATATACAGAGCCCTGAGTATGTGTGTGCGGGCTTATATGGCACTAGTAGTTTCAGTCTCTTTGAAGAAAGATGAGACTTTGTATCTTCAGCTAGCCGCTCTTGTTGATGCAGTTAAACTCCTGAATAACAGGGCCAAATAACACAACTGGACCAGATTATCAAATAAAGAATGCAGGTTCTTCCTCAGCAAGGTGAAAGGACAATGGTGTCTGTATACAGTGTCTCTGTATCTGAATGGCCTTGTGTTCTGTAGCACTGCAGGTGTCAGCAAGATGACTAAGAGTAATGATGTCTGTAGACAGTGTCCATACAACTCTATCTGTGTGCAGTGTCCTTGTTTCCTGCAAATGGGCAAAAGCCCCCTCGCCCAATCCTGTGGTTAAGGCCCAAACAAACGTTCTGGAACAGGCAGGCTCTTCTAGTGACCCGACTGGTCACCTCACACTAGAAAACTTCACACCGTTGGTGCAGGTGGGTCTGGATATGCACCTGGGATACCCCTCTCTCAGGCTGGGTGTCCCGACTGGCTCTGGATGCCTGAAATCACACAGTGGACTGACCTGAGAGGCAGACCCTCTCCCCTAGGTTTAATCTCTTCCTCTGCCTCATGGAGTCTGTATCCCCTCAGATCAGCAAGACAGAGTCTTTGGATTCTTTTTCCCGCAGAGCATGCTGGCTCTTGTAGTTCTATACAGTTCAATCTGAATGTGAAACTTGAGCCCGGGGACTACAATTCCCTGTATGCTTTGCTCCCTGGTGGTAAACACTCTGCTGGCAGGATGTGATGACACAGAGTCTTAGCTGGCACTAGAGGGAAGCAGTGTCACCGCAACAATGTTGAAGAGTGTCTTCTGATACTGCAGGTAAGATAAGCAGCTCCCTGCTACAAACGTGGTGTTCTTTCAACAAAAGATAACTGGATAAAAGTAAAACATGTAATCAGTTAACTAAAAAAAGTTAAAGTGACTCTTGTCACTTTAAATAGGAAAAAGCTGAATGGGCAAAGCTTCAGCACTATACTCTGATGCCAGTCACTATGATGGACTGCCTAACTGGCTAATTGGAATGCCTATAAGGTTAAAGTGGGCAAACCAGCTGCTTCCCCAAAGGAAAAATTCAGCATGTTGCTTTCTCAGAAGGGTCCAGTATTGGGGTGTATAGGAAACAAGGTTTCTGCGCTTTATACCTGCTTGAGGAAATTACTTTAAAGGAGATGTACAGCCAAAGCTCGTTTGGCTGTACTTCTCCTATGGATCACAGGAGTGCAGTTCATTCTGCACTCCTGTGACCTAGAGCTGCACGATTCTGACTAAAATTAGAATCACGATTTTTTTGCTTAGAACATAGATCACGATTCTCTCACGATTCTCGCGGCGTATCATCTTTCACATTAAAACAAAAAAAATTGGGCTAACTTTTATGCCCCGTACACACGGTCGGATTTTCCGATGGACAATGTCCGATCGGAGCGTGTTGTCGGAAATTCCGACCGTGTGTGGGCTCCATCGGACATTTTCCATCGGATTTTCCGACACACAAAGTTGGAGAGCAGGAGATAAAATTTTCCGACAACAAAATCTGTTGTCGGAAATTCCGATCGTGTGTACACAAATCCAACGGACAAAGTGCCACGCATGCTCAGAATAAATAAAGAGATGAAAGCTATTGGCCACTGCCCCGTTTATAGTCCCGATGTACGTGTTTTACGTCACCGCGTTTAGAACGATCTGATTTTCCGACAACTTTGTGCGACCGTGTGTAGACAAAACAAGTTTGAGCCAACATCCGTCGGAAAAAATCCTAGGATTTTGTTGTCGGAATGTCCGAACAAAGTCCGACCGTGTGTACGCCCTATTACTGTTTCTTTTTTTTTTTCTTTTTTTATTCAATGAAGTGTATTTTTTCCCAAAAAATTGCGTTTGAAAGACCGCTGGGCAAATACAGTGTGACATAAAATATTGCAGCAATTGACATTTTATTCCCTAGGGTCTCTGCTAAAATATATATAATGGTTGGGGGTTCCAAGTAATTTTCTAGCAAAAAATATTGATTTTAACTTAAGAAAGAAGTGTCAGAAAAAGATTTAGACTTTAAGTGGTTAAACTTCCTGTTGTTTAAAAACTTGGCAGACTGTCTGGATTTTTTTTTCACACAGAAGTTTATCCCTTTGATCTAAGAAGGAAGAGTTAGTTACAATGTTTCATGTTAAAAACTTGGCAGACTGCCCAGATGTTTTCTTTTGACAGCTGAGTGAGCAGATAAGTCTCTCCACTTGTTATATGAAAGAATCTGCAAACTCTGCAATAGAGATCGTCAGGGGGGTTGAATCGAGAATACGAATTTTAACGATTAATTGTGCAGTTCTACTGTGACCCGTTTTTAGCAGCAAGCGGGCTGACATCACAAAGCTGGTCCAGGCTCGGGAAAGATAGCGACCATGTGGTCAGGGTCCACCCACATGTCTGGACCGGCACCCAGCTCAGCCTCTCAGCAGCCTGAGAGGCTGAGCTGGCTGCTCGAAGAGCCTTCACAGCCCAGCACTCCAGTGAGCGAGGGGGGGCAGAGCAGAGAGCAGTGACTGACAGTCACTAGCTCTCTGCTCAGGGAGCACTAAGAACTGAGCGATTGGGGTTGTTGGATCGCTTGGTTCTCAGTGTTAGAGGCGGCAGCTGACAGATGCTGCATTCACCTAGGTAAGTATAATTGGGGGGAAAAAATCCCATACTTTTCTTCTAAGCCTGCTCATATACTGTGTGTATGTACAAATGTGTATTTGTCTGTGTCCCTATTATTATTATTATTGTTTTTGGCATTTAAAACCCAACAGACATTTTACCCCTTGCCTAGTCTATCAAACGTTAATCCCTGTCTGTGACTGTAAACATCTCCAGATACTAGCATGAACATTTGATCACCATATAGCATTTTGGGTCAGATTAACTGTCTTTGGCAGTCAATACATTTTCTTCAAGCAGTACTAAACCCAAAAGCAAACATTTATTTTAATGCAGCTTATCTGTTCTTGGATGTGATGGCTGCATTAGTTCTCTTTTTTAGGTTTTCTTTCCTTTGTTTTTATCTGGTGATCCACCCAGTAAGTATGTTGTTTTTCAACAGAACAAACTGTTCTGGAGATGCAGCAGATAGAGGGTTGAGACAAACCAATTTACTGCTGACAGGGTGCTTACAATGAAAAACTATTATTTATGTAAAATATTTATCCCAAAAGGAAAAAACTGTTTGCTGTAACTGCTTATAAATTGTTAGCTATGGATCCGTACCCCATTCATTTTGGAGATTAGATCGATTGACAGTTGGATGGAAACAGACGGATGGTCCGTTTCCATCTGACTGCACCATAGAGAACAATGAGCTGTGTCCGTGTCCTCTCTGCATCAGCGGAACAGACCCGGACCTGTCATCCACCTGCTCAGCGGGGACAGATTCCCTGCTGGGCAGGTGGATCCACTGCTGGAGTCCGCCCATGTGAAATATATATAGGAGGTGTGTTACTGGCCAGATCACCAGGTGAAAACAGAGGGAAAAAGTCTAATAAAAGAAAACTAATACACAACCTCCACATCTAATAATTGGTAAATTGCAATATTTTTGGTTTTGTTTTTTTAGGGTTACGGTAATTTCCACTTTCATCATTATATGTTGTCAAAATCATTTACTAACTATTTAGTATACAGCACATGTGTCAAACACAAGGCCCACAGGCCGAACCCAGACCCCCAGGCCATTTTACGTGGCCCTCACACCTTTCCTGGAGCTGCGGAACCCCCCTAATCTCCGCCCCTACTTTGTCTCAGCATGCAGCTTACTCCAGCCCCTCTTTGGTCCTCCTCCAGACCCTGTACTTTCTGCTTCCCAGCTGTGCCCCCAGGTTCTTCCAAGCAGCATTGTGGGGTACACTGTGATAAAAGGGATGGTGGGGGGGGGGGGGGGGTTGTTGACATCTCATGTAAGGGGGAGTGGGGTGCTTTGGACATCTAGTCTTAGGCCTCTTTCTCACGGGGCGGATCAGTGATGATCCGCCCCGTGAACATCCGCTGGCTCAGCGGGGATCGCTCCGCCGATCCCCGCTGAGCAGGAAGATGACAGGTGCATCGCTGCACACTGTGCAGCGACGGACCTGTCAGAGCGCCGCTCTCCCCTATGGGGGGATCGGATGATGACGGACCATAGAGTCCGTCGTCACCCGATCCGATCCGAAAACGGATGGAAAAGTAGGTTTTTCCTCCGTTACACTTTTCGGATCGGAGCGGGGTCGGATGTCAGCGGACATGTCACCGCTGACATCCGACGCTCCATAGGGATGAATGTATGTCCGTTTTTCATCCGAAAATGGAAGGATGAAAAACGGACATACGGATCGTCCATGTGAAAGAGGCCTTACAGATACAACTGGCCTTTTGAGGGCAACCATAATGCTGATGCGGCCCGCAATGAAATTGAGTCTGATACCCAGTAAATCGGAGGACTTGTAATTACTTGGTTACATGAGGAATCCGAAATTACATCTCTGTGTATCTTGTAGGCATCAACAATCACTGCTATTTCCTGTATCTTGTAGACAACAATCACAGATCTGAGTTCTCACTGTGTCCAATTTGACATTTTCTGTCTTATGTTTGATTTCTAGATGGAGTCCATCGTGTAACTGCACAGTGTACTTTGCAAGTGACCATCATTACTGATGAAATGCTCTCCCACAGCATCACCTTACGCCTGGGTGGAATGTCTCAACAACAGTTCCTTTCTCCCATGTTGCCTTTGTTTATCCGCTCTGTGGCTTATGTTCTCTCTGTTCCTGCACATGGCGTTGTGGTCTTTAGTATTTTAGATGACTCTGAGGTTACAGCTTTGACTTTAGGTTCACCCACAGAGGAACAGATCCTGAATGTCAGTCTGTTGGTGAGTATGAGATATGAATATGGAACAGATTAATACATCACAAGTAGGACAACTTACAACATCAGATGATAGCTGAAATGTGTGAAGTTTAAAGTGTAACATTTGAGGGCTGGGTCACACGGGGAATTCACATGTGGTTGTGTGCAGTGCAATTTCACCCATTCATTTGCACCACACTGCACTACTTTTAGAAACTCGCTGCAACTGCATTGCATGGCACATCTGTAAATTGGGATCCAGTGTGGGCAAACACACTGCGTTTGTCACCTGCATTTGGGGTGTCATTAACTTAATTTTGACACCTGTTGCAGATTGCAAATGCAGTGCGTTTTGAACGCGGTGCGGGAAATGTGCACGAAATGTGGGTTTCCCACATCACGCTCTGGTGTGAACTGGCCCTGAAGGTATCTGCCATCCATACTTGTAAGCCTTCTCGGAAGTATTCATGTGATGAGAATTGCGCCTAAAAACTATTATAGCGTTGTTGCGTATAGGATCTTTTTTCCATCATTTATATTTCATTTCCATAAATTCTCTCAATGTGTATAAACATAAAATACAATCCAACGGCGCAATGCTGCTTTATTTAAAAAAAAAAAAAAAGAATAAAAAATATATAGTTGCGCTTACAATGCCTACAGCCACAAGAAAGTATAGAAGGTTAGAAATGTACTTTTTTCTACTGGCTATTTTAATAAAGGAAGTTTTTATTTTGCATCTTGATGTGTGACACTCCTCTTTCTGGCACAATTGATGCAAGTATGGAAAGGCTGTCATCCACACCACAACATGAAAGCTACAGCCACATTGAGCTCTATTAGTGGAAAATCCTGGGCTAGCCCTTACACTCAGGTTATCTACTGTACAGTATAATACCTTGTTGATTTGTGCTCTCTGGTATTTTAATTTAGATTGTATGTACATTGTAATTACGGGTTACAATAGATATCCTAATAAAATTATAGTGATGTTTGCCTGGGCACTGATTTATGTACTTCCTGAAGATTCCATGGATAACAAATTCTTTTTCATGTTTTTATGATGTGAAATTAATAAAAATGTTACTTATAATATATATATATATATATATATATATATATATATATATATATATAAAACAGCGGGCAAAATAAGTATTGAACACATCACCATTTTTCTAGGTAAATATATTTATGAAGGTGCTATTGACATGAAATATTGGTAACAACCCATGAAATCCATACATACAAAATAAATAAATAAGTTCAGAAATTAAGTTATGTGTAAAACAAAAAATGGAATAACACAGGGGAAAAATATGGAACACATGAAGAAAGGGAGGTGCAAAAAGGCATGGAAAGCCAAGACACCAGCTAAAATCTGAAATCAGTAATTAGAAAGAAAAAACATACTGATGGCATTGGTTACAGAAGGATTTCTAATCTTACGAATGTTCCAGTGAGCACTGTGGAAGCCATAATCCGGAAGTGGAAAGAACATCATTTCACCATAAACTGGCCATGACCAGGTGCTTCTCGCAAGATTTCTGACAGTAAAGTGAAAAGAATTATCAGAAGAGTTGTCCAAGAGCCAAGGACCACTTGTGGAAAGCTTCAGAAAGACCTGGAATTAGCAGGGACAAGTTATAAGGATAAGTAATGCACTCAACCTCTATGACATGTATACACGCTCACCACGCAAGACTCCATTGCTGAAGAAAAATCATGTTGAAGCATGTTTAAAGTTTTCTGCACAACATTTAGACAAGCCTGTAAAATACTGGGAGAATATAGTCTGGTCAGATGAGACCAAAATTGAACTCTTTGGATGCCATGATACACACCATGTTTGGAGGTCAAATGTCACTGCCCGATCACGCCAAAAACACCATACCATCAGTAAAGTTTGGGGATGGGAACATCACGGAGTGGGGCTGTTTTTCAGCATACGGTACTGGCAAACTTCATGTCGTTGAAGGATGGATGAATGGAAAAGTGTACCAAGACATTCCTGCTAAAAATCTGCTGCCATCTACCAGGATGATCTAGATGAAATGAAGTTGGACATTCCAGCAAGACAATGATCCCAAACACAAAGCTGAGGAAGCTCTCAATTGGTTTCAAAGAAAGGATATACCATTTGTATCGCCCAACACCCAGGATATGCAGTTCCGAGTGCCGGGCAGGTCATCTTTTTCTACATTTAGCCCTGCTGCGGACAAGCAGAAGGGCTCAATTGTCAGGTGGAAGTATTGCTTCCACATACGTGGGTAAAGTATGCCCACCCCCTATGTATACTGTGCTCTGCTTGCCCACCTGCAGGCCTGGGACTGACATAGCAGGCACCACAGGCTAGAGAGGAGGGAGGAAAGTGGATACATGTCCTCTCTCCTCCCCATCTTGTTTCTAACCTGGAAACAACGTGTATGACGTCACTTTCTGTCACGTACCTGACTGTGGAGCCCAAGATGATGAGGGTGGCCTCTTTCACAATTCCTGTCCAAGCACCCCTGGTAGTGGAGACAGGTACTGCTAGGGCAGTGGAAGAGCCCAGGTGCCTGGAAGCTGTAGGAGTGAGCTGTAGCTTGGAGACACAGGAGTCCCTCCAGTGGTGGTGTGGAGTCCAGTCACAAGCCTTGTTCAGCGGGAGCCAGGCAGACAGGTGCAGAATCAGGATTAGGCTCAGCAGGGCCGGTGCTACCACTAGGCAAACTAGTCAGCCGCCTAGGGTGCACTGCTGCCTAGGGGCACTAGGCCACTGTTTTTTCTTCCACGTCTGCATGCTCTGCAGGCTGCAGCATGTAACTAACTCAGTCCGATCGGTAGTGTAATTAGAGGTGAAGCGCAGCATTGGAGCCAGCTCTAGAGGAAGCAGAGCCGATGCTTCCTGTATAGCGGCTCCTTCTGTCACATGGGCAGGGCAAAGGGGGTGGAGTCAGGGGTGGAGCCAATGGGGGTGGCAAAATGGGGTTTCGCCTAGGGTGTCAAAAATCCTTGCACCAGCCCTGAGGTTCAAGGTTGGGGACAGGCAGAAGTTGGTAATGTTCTGACAGGTGGGGTACCAAATCAGGAAGCAGAGACAGTCATAAATCCAAATCGGGTCAGTAGCATAAGTGAGAAGCGGATATAGCGGGCAGGAGTGATCCAAAGGAGGTGTCAGACCTAGCCGGGTCAGGAACAAGGTTAGCAGACATGGATTAGAATCAGGAACACAGGAACCAAAGCTGAGGACAATCCAGCACTGAGGCAAGATAGACTCTCAATTTAGGCTGCTGGGCGCCAGAATCTGTGGATGCGTGCACACATCTACGTGTACACAAACGTACCCACATGTATGTGCATTCACGTGTGCATTCCAGTAATTGCTCATTTTGGTCTGTGCTGATGACTCTGCACATGCGCATAAGAATTAGCATTTGGTGAACGAGAATGAGTATCTGCTGAATGAGAATGAGCACCTGCTGCACAAGATCCCTGACACTTCCGGGTCCCCATTGACAGTTTCCCCTATGTGATGAAAAAAATATTTTTGAAAACGTTGATTGCGATACACATGTTACATATCGCAATGCATACGCACAAACTGGCTCCTAACTTTTTTAGCTGGCTCTTAAATTCAAAGCAAATTTGTCAAGCCCTGTATAAAATACATGAGCATTTTCAATACTTTTTCCCTGTGTCATTCCATTTTATTACACATAACTTAATTTCTGAGCTTATTTGTTTTGGTTTCTTTGTATGTATGGATAGCATGTATTGTTACCGACATGTGGTGAAAATTTCATGTAAATCGCACCTTTAGAAATATATTTACCTAGAAAAATGGTGACGAGTTCAATACTTATTTTACCCACTGTGTAGATATGTGTGTGTGTGTGTGTGTGTGTATGTATGTGTATATATATATATACAGTTGTGCTCATACGTTTACATTTACATACCCTTGCAGAATTTATGATTTTTTTTTTTGGCCATTTTTCAGAGAATATGAATGATAACACAAAAACTTTTCTTTCACTTATGGTTAGTGTTTGGCTGAAGACATTTATTATCAATCAACTGTGTTTACTCATAATGGCAACAGAAACTACCCAAATGACCCTGATCAAAAGTTTACATACCCCAGTTCTTAATACCGTGTATTTCCCACTTTAACATCAATGACAGCTTGAAGTCTTTTGTGGATGAGGCTCCTTATCTTCTCAGATGGTAAAGCTGCCCATTCCTCTTGGCAAAAAGCCTCCAGTTCAAATTCTTGGGCTGTCTTGCATGGACTGCACGTTTTGAGATTCCCCCAGAGTGACTCAATGATATTGAGGTCAGGAGACTGAGATGACCACTCCAGAACCTTCACTTTATTCTGCTGTAGCCAATGACAGGTCGACTTGGCCTTGTGTTTTGAAATATTGTCATGTTGGAATGTCCAAGTACGTGCCATGCGCAGCTTCCTGACTGATGAATGCAAATGTTCCTCCAGTATTTTTTGATAACATACTGCATTCATCTTGCCATCAATTTTGACCAAATTTTATGTGCCTTTCTAGCTCACAACATCCCCAAAACATCAGCGATCCACCTCCATGTTTCACAGTAGAAATGGTGTACCTTTCATCATAGGCCTTGTTGACTCCTCTCTAAATGTAGTGTTTATGGTTGTGGCCAAAAAGCTACATTTTGGTCTCATTACTCCAAATGACTTTGTGCCAGGAAGTTTGAGTCTTGTCTCTGTGCTGTTTGGCGTATTATAAGCGGGATACTTTGTGGCATTTGCGTAGTAATGGCTTTCTTCTGGCGACTCGACCATGCAGCCCATCTTTCTTCAAGTGCCTCCTTATTGTGCATCTTGAAACAGCCACACCACATGTTTTTAGCTAGTCCTGTATTTCATCTGAAGTTATTTGTGGGTTTTTCTTTGCATCCTGAACAATTTTCCTGGCAGTTGTGGCTGAAATTTTAGTTGGTCTACCTGACCTTAGTTTGGTTTTAACAGAAACCCTCATTTTCCACATCTTGATTAGAGTTTGAACACTGCTGATCAGCATTCTCAATTCCTTGGCTATCTTTTTTTATATCCTTTTCCTGTTTTATACAGTTCAACTGCCTTTTCCCGTAGATCTTTTGACAATTCTCTTGCTTTCCCCATGACTCAGAATCCAGAAACATCAGTGCAGCACTGGATGAAAGTTGCAAGGATCTGTCAGGAGTCCAGAAAATTATTGACCCTTTTATACACACACACTAATTACAAGCAAACAGATCACAGGTGAGGATGGTTACCATTAATAGCCATTCAAACTCCTTGTGTCAACTTGTGTGCGTGTTATCAGGCAAAAATCACCAGGGTATGTAAACTTTTGATCAGGGTCATTTGGGCAGTTTCTATTGCCATTATGATTTAAAAAGAGTAAACACAGTTGATTGATATGAAATGTGTTATTCATATTCCCTGAAAAATGGCCAAGAAATCATAAATTCTGCCAGGGTATGTAAACTTATGAGCATAACTGTGTGTGTGTGTATATGTGTGTATATATATATATATATATTTAGTGATGTATAAGGTTTGAACATCTTGACCATATTGTTTATATCTATATTTATGGAGTATGCAGTTAATCTGCCAGCTTTTTATCATTCTATTTTGAAACAGTTTTTAAACTCCTTAATTCATTTTTATCATTCTCACAGGTACAAAGCCCTGAAGGGATATTTTTGCCTTCTGAGATCTTGCGTGAGTTACTGTATTTGAACCGCACTTTGCTGGCTTTATTGGCCCAACAAAAGGTGTTGCCATTTGATGACAACGTATGCCTTAGAGAGCCCTGCCCCAATTACATGCTGTGTGTGTCTGCCCTACGCTTTGACAGTTCTGCTCCATTCTTGGCCTCAGATACATTGCTCTTTCGTCCGATTATGCCTGTTGGAGGACTACGTTGTCGATGCCCAACAGGCTTTGCTGGTGAATTTTGTGAAACAGAGGTAGACTTGTGTTACACTGGGCCCTGCGGAGAACATGGCATTTGCCTCAGCCATGAAGGTGGTTACACCTGTCAGTGCAATGAAGAGTATACAGGTGAGAATAAACTAGTTGTGCAAATATATGGATAATGGAATGTATTTACAAAAATATATTTAATGACTGTGGAATGAACAAAAGGCGTAATGTAAATGAGTTATGCAGGTGTCGCCACGTACGTAACCTTCTGGCTCCACGGTTGACTTAGGTAGTTAATTAGTAGGTTATAGAAAGTTTACTACCCTGTGCTTGTTTGCAGTTACAGCATTCAGGTACAGATACCTGGAAGGTCCAATATATTAAATAGTATTCTGTGTTTATTCTATTCACTATAAGGGCAGCAGTAACAACTGTTCAGATGCTTGGAATTGGTTTCCTCTTCTCCTTGTATAGCCATAATTCTTTCCCTAACCATTAAATATACACATAGGTGACCCTGTTTAGTTTATAATGTCCTAGTCTACTAAATTCACTTCTTTTGTTGCCTGATTTCAGGTTCACACTGTGAGATTTCTTTGCGATCTGCCCGCTGCTCTGCTGGGCTTTGCCGAAATGGAGCAGTGTGTGTTAATCTTTTGCTGGGTGGCTTTCATTGTGAGTGTCCTCCTGGGGAATATGAAGCACCATACTGCATGGTCACCACACGGGCTTTTGATGGAGAATCGTTTATTACTTTCCGTGGCCTAAGACAGAGGTTCCATTTTAAGCTGTCATTGAGGTAAGGTGAAGCCTTTCGTATAATGGGTTGTTAATTGAATATTTCTAAAGGACAAGACCATGTAAAAAGCTTGCTGACTTGAGTGTATTTGTATTTGTTTTTTTTTTCTTCTGACTAATATATATGCAATAATGTAACAAAAGAAAAATGCAGGTCACTTCGACCTCTTATGTTGTTTATAATTACAGTGCCACTTTCTCTTAGCCATTGATCACTAATATTGCAGGTGAGTTGGGAAGCTATATAAAGCTAGCAGTTAGTCACATTTACCTGGACTTTATGTTTAATGTTGAAGACATTTCACTGATTATTCAAGCTGCTTCTTCAGTTTGGATGACAATCAGGGACCATACCCCAGCCTTGTTATTAGACAATCGACATCTGCCTTTATACATTCCATGGTGATTGGGTGACTGAATTACCTATTCATCTTTAAGGTGCTGGGGTATGTTCTTGACACTATTAGAACTAGTGAAACTGTTTTTAATGAGCAATGAAATGTCTTAAAATTTCGAGAACAAGGTGCTTTAAATGTTATTTACTACTCCCAACTAAACCATGAGAACCTTCATAGACATAGAGCAGTGATGGTGAACCTTGGCACCCCACATGCTTTGGAACTACATTTCCCATGATGCTCATGCACTCTGTATTGTAGTTGAGCATCATGGGAAATGTAGTTCCAAAACCTCTGGGGTGCCAAGGTTCGCCATCACTGACATAGAGACTTATAAATACCTTGTCAGGTGACAGTCGGCAATAAAAATTACATTTCTCTTCCAGTTTACTGACTTGCGAATTAAAAAAGTTCTAACTATGTAAGAAGGCAGTGTTATGCAAACCAATCCAACTAAACTCAGAACTGACTGAAATGTAGCCGCATTGAATTTCAGTAGGATGAGAGTGATATCTGAGGTGGCTCTTAAAGTTCAACTTTAGGAGCATGTTACAACCATATTCAAGGTGTAACATGCTCCTATGTAGCAACCTCCCGCCGCCAACACTCCATGCTTTGTGACAGCGGATGGGGATCTTCTGCCTGCACCCGCTGTTACAATTTGAAAACCGCGTGGCTGTGCGGGGCTCTGTCCATTTGGCCATTTTATTCATTTACAGTTTTTCTGTAAATTAATCAGACTACAAGTACCATCAGCCATTGCAGCTGATGGCTTGTAGTTCTCAATTAACTGTGAGGGTGCTGGTGAGCGCTCTTGTAGTTCATTGATCTTTCTGCCATTCGATATCTGCCTGCCTGTATTGGAGGTATGGGTAGACAGTGTACTGAGAGTTTGCAGGATCCTGACATTGCAACCCTTGGTCTGCTGATCTCGAGTGCAATATTTTTAAAGGCTGCAGAGTAAATATATTTGTTTTTTATTTTTTCACAAAAGGTCAATTTATCTTTTAACTTTCTCATACAACCCTGCCTTCACTGTGCTCTTTCCTGCCTTCCCCATCATTTGAAAAGGATTCCATTAGCACAACAGAAGCCCTTTTTTTATTCACTACACAACCTACTCTTTAAATTCGCCCCATTATATATGCCTACATAAAATTGCTTGTAGGGATAATCCATGACACAACATAATGAGGGGGATTTACTAAAACTGATGCACACAAAGTTTGTTGCAGCTGTGAATGGTAACTAAACAGCTTGTACATATTTTATTGTCAACGCTTACTTGAACAAGCTGAAGTTAGAAGCTGATTGGTCTCTATGCACAACTGCACCAGGTTCTGTGCGCACCAGTTTTAGTGAATCCCCCCAACGCTGTCACTAATGTTTGGACTGAGAACTGATGACAATCGGAATAAAACCTAACTGCTAATTCTGACAATTTCTCTGAATTGTATGGTTTTAATATACTGTAGGTTTCAGAAGTGCTCATGTACTTCTATTCAATATGTAACTAATATGAAACATCTAAGTTTTGATGTATAGTTTTTTTTAGAGTTATATTTTACAAATAACCTAAATACAACCACATACTTTGACATGCCTATGTTCTGGATCCTATTGATCGTACTGTATTAAAATGTTTTTAAACATTTCCCACACAGATGAATAATTTGGTTATCGGTGGCAAATAATAATAATGCCAACCTGCAAAAATTGATACATGTTTTAGTAGCCTTGGTCAATGTTCTGTCTTTTTAATGTCTGCTTTTATTTCCACTACTACTTAAAAAAAAATAACAGTCAATTTGCCTTAATGCTAAATATAGGGGCAGTGTCAATACAATACAATGTATTGAGGGACATCAGTGATGTGCAGCATTAAAATGTATCTATAGGTAAAATGTTTCTTTGTAGCTTTGGATGGAACAGAGAATGGTTTAACAACCTGACATTTTTTTTCGCTCCCGTTGAGGTTTTTCCTTTGCTTCCTGCCCCAGAAATGCAACTGATATTTAGAGCAAATATTTCCATAGTGAAAGAGGATATAGTTGTGATTGTAACATTTGTCTCGAATGGAAACATTTTAGATTTCCCATCACTTTCTGTCCCAGAAACAATGATGACCAATGATGACCAGAATGAATAGGGAAGGTTGTGTTTTCCCAGCAGCATTGAAAAACCTGCTACTAGTGATGAGCTCGGGCATGTTCGGATCGAACCCACCAGGAAGCCGTCACCGCACATTACAAATTATAGGCAGTGAGGCATTTCCTGACCGGCAGCTGCACATACACATGCTGCCTATGACTGGCGGTGTGCAGTGCCGGCTTCCTGGCGGGTTCGATTTGAACACGCCCAAGCCCATTCTTACCTGCTATGTGTTCTAAGTCCTCATGTGCACTGAAGATCTATGCAGCAGGTCCTAGGGGCACCTGGCGCTTTCTTCTTCCTGCCTCTAAACTCCCCTGCATGTTGGCCTATGTGTCCATGCACACGTAGACTTTTAGCAGCATTTAGTGCCCAGAGTTTACAGGCAGGGAAAAAAAAACCTCTGCCAGTGCATCCAGGAGCAGCAGAGTTTGGGCATATAAAATGACGCTTGTAAATGCATCTAAACGCGTGTTAATGCTAGGTGTGTTTAGCGCTTGAGCGTTAATTCATTTCAATGGTCAGAATAAATAATTTATTCTGGCCAATGAAATGAATTACCGGGCAAGTGTCTCTAAATGCGCCTAAAAGCGTTAGACACTTTTACAAGATTCAGGCGTTTTTTTCTGCAAAAACGATGCTGGCATCTAGGAAAGTTAACAAAAAAATGTCCTGTGTGCATGAGGCCTAATTTCTCCATATACTAACTAACTATATCTGCAAATACATTTTTAGCTATAAATACACTTTAAAGCAGAATGATTTATTTATTTATGAAAACACTCTGAAATTGCAAATTAAAACTAATGCATGCATGTACACCTATGACACTATGGAGGTTATTTACTAAAGGCAAATTCACTTTGCACTACAAGTACACTTCCAAGTTCTTCTCAGATCTACAGCGACTGCACTTACAAGTGCACTTGTAGTGTAGAGTGGATTTGCCTTTAGTAAATAAACCCCTATGTGTCTTGTGGCTTTTCCAGAAGGTCTCACAGCTTCTGTGTAGGCACAGTGTAGGCCCGAATTCTTTGACCTCCTAGATTTCAGCTCCTTTAACCACAGCCCAGAGGTCATAGGCCTTGCACACCTTCCTCTTAGTGAATCATGATGCTCCTACATTTGCATAAGGGGCAGAGACCATCACTGCATAGAACAATGTGGCCCCTTTCAGTCCTTCTCATTTTATAGACAGCTGATTTAAAAAAACAAAAACAAATAATAAGTGGCTTATAAAAAGGAAGGAGACATAGGGGGTTATTTACTAAAGGCAAATCCACTTTGCACTGAAAGTGCACTTGGAAGTGCAGTCGCTCTAAATCTAAGGGGTAGATCTGAAATGAAGGGAAGCTCTGCTGATTTTATCATCCAATCATGTATTTTCCTTGCATGTCCCCCACGGATCTATAGCGACTTTACTTCCAAGTGCACTTTTAGTGCACTTTCAAGTGCACTTGCAGTGAAAAGTGGATTTTCCTTTAGTAAATAACCCCTATAGAGTATTAGATAGGGATAGAAACACCCTATTACATGCCAAATTCCTGGAAAAGAATAAAAATAATTTTTACACAGAAGGTCCTGTGAGGGAATGTTAAGCATAACTATATATTGCGCTAGGTATATAACATTATTACACAATGGGGGTTATTTACTAAAGGAAAATCCACTTTGCACTGCAAGTGCACTTGAAAGTAAAGTCACTGTAGATCCGAGGGGGACATGCAAGGAAAATAAAAAACAGCATTTTAGCTTGCACATGATTGGATGATAAAATCAGCAGAGCGTCCACTCATTTCAGATCTACCCCTTAGATTTAGAGCGACTGCACTTCCAAGTGCACTTGCAGTGCAAAGTGGATTTTCCCTTAGTAAATAACCCCCAATGAGTCCATAAATTGGTTTAAACCAAACTAATAAAGATACAAGTCCCGTAGTGCTATTAGGAAAATAAAGAGCTTGTGCTCTTGAATTTCAGTGAAAGACAGGTGCTCCACTTGTGCTCAACTCAGGTGCCCCACATGGATGTGCACTTACCCTGGATGTGGACCACCTACAGTATCTCTAGTGTGGTCACTTGCGCTTGTTAGGGAATCCACCCCTGGATGATGCCTTTGATCGTAGCCTTCTCAATGGGTTAGTCCCTGGGCCTGGACCTCCTCTCTCTAGTATGGTCACTTATACCTATCAGGGGATCACACCTGGATGTTATCTGTGGTGGTAGGCCCCTCAATGGGTTGCTCCTCAGATAGGGATGGGGAAAGAAACAGTGGAGGGATACCACATAGTGTAAAACCGTAGGATTTATTTACAGGTAAGTACTAAAACAAAGGTAAATCAACTCACATTTTAAGGTGCCTGTGACCTGGCACCCAGTATATGTAGCATATGTATATCCTGTGAGGGAATGATTAGACAAGACTCTGGTCCAGCCGCACCTAGAGTATGCTGTTCAGTTCTGGGCACCAGTCACCAGTCCTCAGGAAAGATGTACTGGAAATGGAGAGAGTACAAAGAAGGGCAACAAAGCTAATAAAGGGTCTGGAGGATATTAGTTATGAGGATAGGTTGCGAGCACTGAACTTATTCTCTCTGGAGAAGAGACACTTGAGAGGGGATATGATTTCAATATACAAATACCATACTGGTGACCCCACAATAGGGATAAAACTTTTTCACAGAAGGAAGTTTAACAAGACTCGTGGCCACTCATTAAAATTAGAAGAAAAGAGGTTTAACCTTAAACTACGTAGAGGGTTCTTTACTGTAATTACTGAATTCCCTTCCACAGGCGGTGGTCTCAGCGGGGGGCATTTGATAGTTTAAAGAAACTATTAGATAAGCACCTGAACGACTGCAACATACAGGGATATACAATGTAGTACTGACATATAATCGCACGCATAGGTTGGACTTGATGGACTTGTGTCTTTTTTCAACCTCACCAACTATATAATTACATCACTTCTCTCATGCGGTAGCAATGCCCTCATCGCCTCCCTCTAATGCAGAGGAAGAGACTAGGCAAGATTACATGTGGATAATATGAAATATGTATAATGCAAAGGTAGCATGGAATAGCAAGCATGCATGACTGCATGCACATATTTTACCTTGCAATGATGTTTGCATTAAATAAAAAAATAAATTGCACACACTCCCTCTGCGGGGTTGATTTACTAAAACTGGAGAGTGTAAAATCTGGTGCAGCTGAGCATTGCAGACAATCAGCTTGTAAAAGTTTTGACAAAAAACCTGATTAGTTTCAATGTAGAAACTCTCCAATTTTAGTACATTAATCCATGTGTGTGTGTGAGATTTATTATTGTTATTATTATTATTATTATACATGATTTATATAGCGCCGACCGTTTGTGCAGCGCTTTACAATAGTAGGACAGACAGTGCAATCAAAATATAATTCAATACAGGAGGAATCAGAGGGCCCTGCTCGTTAGAGCTTACAGTCTAGGAGGGAGGGTCAAGTGATATGAAAGGGTAATAACTGTGGGGGATGAGCTGATGAAGAAAATAAAAGAACAGTTGTTAGGTGGAGGCAGGGTAGGCTTCTCCAAAGAGAAAAGTTTTCAAGGATCGCCTAAAAGTAGATAGATTTGGAGATAGTCGGACAGATTGGGGTAGGGTATTCCAGAGGATGGGAGAGGCTCGGGGGAAGTCCTGGAGTTGAATATGGGAGGAAGTGATGAGGGAGTTAGAGAGCAGGAGGTCTTGGGAGGAACAAAGAGGACGATTTGGTTAGTATTTTGAGACTAGACTAGTGATGTAGATGGGGGCAGAGTTGTGGATGGCTTTGTAACTTATTGTTAGTATTTTGAATTTAATTAGTTGAGTGAGTGGCAGCCAATGGAGAGATTGGCAGAGAAGGGTAGCATACGCTGAACGGTTTCTAAGGTGGATGAGTCTGGCAGCAGTATTCATGATGGACTGAAGGGGGGGGTGGTCTATTTAAAGGTAAGCCAATGAGGAGGGAGTTGCAGTAGTCGAGGCGAGAGATAGCCAGGGAGTGAATCAGGAGCTTTGTGGTTTCATTGGTTAGGAAGGAATGTAGTTTGGAGATGTTGCGGAGGTTGAGGCGGCAAGCTTTGGGAAGGGATTGGATGTGGGGCCGAAAGGAGAGTTCATAGTCCAGGATAACACCTAGCGCCCTGGCATGTGGAGATGGGTGGACGTGTGTGTGTGTGTATGTATGTATGTGTGTGTATATATATATATATATATATATATATATATATATATATATATATACAAACACACAGTATATCTAAGTGCACTTTTAACTTGGCCCTGGAAACAAAATGATTAATTCTTTGTTACACAACAAGCATTTAGTTAAAGCAAATTGTATTGCAAATTACCTTACTTGTTCCAAGAGGCTTTATACCACATTTATAAGTTTTAAAAAGTTTTTTTGTAATAAAAAAAAGGCGTACGCTTAAAATTAGTCTACTCTACTACAAATTGCATAATGTTCTTTACTGACGCCTAAAGTCTTCTTTACCAGGCTATATGCTGTTTATGTTAATTCCTGAGTGAGCTACTTTATCTCCCGCTGTGAGGCAAATCCAGCCAGTAGCAAAAGCATGTTGTGCGACAACCACACCTGGACCAGAGGCAAAATTGTCCGATTATGTGCACATTCTGCTTTGCTGAGCCAATTACCTTTCTCAGAATATACAAAACAAGCAGTTAGGACCCTATATTGTCATGCAATATGCATGGCATTCCCAAAGAGATTATCTATATAAAATTTACAGGGATGGCTGTAAATGTGTAATGAGCGTGTATTTTCTTATATGCTCGGTAAGCAATGTTAAAGAAAGCTACCTTTGGAAAACTGTGTTGCAATAAAGGGAAGAGTTCAGCATAAACTTTTGTGCTTATTACACGGAGCCCAATGCGTGTTATAACTTGGCAGGACCTGGAGGTGGATTTAGGTCTGTCATTGTTCAGAAAGGTGGTAAAAATATCTGGATTGCAAAACATGTTTTAAGAAGTCAGTGTATCAAATCTCATTGCTGACAAGGCACCTTGCTTCACTGGAGCCCATATAGAGGGGTCTTAGGTGAAACCCTCCATGCTCTGTCTGATTATATGATGCACTGTGTAATCAGCTTGTATGTACCCTGTTTCCCCGAAAATAAGACCTAGCGTGATTGTCAGTGATGGCTGCAATATAAGCCCTACCCCCCAAATAAGCCCTACCTTGTTTCCCCGAAAATAAGCCCTAAATTGAAAATAAGACCTACAAGGACTTTCACTAGGGCTTATTTGGGGGGTAGGGCTTTTATTGCAGCCATCACCGACAATCACAATAGGTCTTATTTTCGGGGAAACAGGGTATTTGTTTCACAAATAAGTCTACAGTAGGATTCAGAGGGAGAAACATATGAATATACTGTGTGTGTGTGTGTGTGTGTGTGTGTGTGTATATTTATATATATGAATACAAATATAAATTAGTGAAGTACCTTGGGAAAAGTATGCATTGTTAACAATCCGCAAGGAATTACCTAATTTCTTGAATCTGCAGGGGCTCAGCTTCACTTTGCAAAGAATATCCAATCACATGTAAGGAAAACTAAAAAAAAAAAACTAAAAAAAAAACCCAGCATTTTGCTTGCACATGATTGGATGATAGAAGTCAGCAGAGCTTAACCTCATTTACTAAGCTCTGGAGCAAATGCCCTTGCAGAGAACAACTGCGCTTGCAAAGTACACTGTCTATTCGCCTTTAGTTAATCACCCCCAATGTCACCTTGTCCATAAAGAAGTGTCAGTGTATTTGCAAATGCCCCTCCTTTCCCTTTGCAGTAACCACTGAGGAAATATTTTTTTACTTTAACAATAATGTCTCTTTAAAAAGAATAAGCAGACTGCCCTTGTACTTCTTTAGAAAAGGCCAATTACCTTGTTGTTACACTGATCAAATGGCCTGAATACTTTTTGAGCCACCCACCTGGACCAAGTGCGCAGCCTGTGACGTAAAAGAAAATGATTAAAAGCACGCTTGATCATTTAGGCTGAAGTAATAAGTTTGCTGTAAAGCAGAGAGGATAATTTCGCACAAACTTTCATTCCCTGTGCTCAGTTGCCTCTCATTTGCCCACCAGAACCTCAGACAAAGTTGCTTGGAAACTCCAGCTCAACACAGAATTCAAGATTACACAGTGTTAAAGTTCCTTCCCCTGTCCTCCTATGTCAGTGCTTGGTCTCACAGTTCAGGCACCAAGTGCTGCATTGTGGGGAGAAGGTCATATGTGCCTCCTTACCCAGAAGTATAAGGCTGTTCTTCTAGCCCTGCAGATGAGTGAAGTAAGAAAGAGTGTGCTTCCTACCTTTCCTACTCTTAAAGCAGATCTGTTAATATATGCTTAAAGTGTCACACAAACAGTATAAGGATGAGCTCAGGCGTGTTCGCACAGCTCACGTGCAGAGCCCGCCAGAAAGTCGGCACTGCGCTGCGCTAATCAAATGCAGTGAGACATTGTCCCAATGTGCGGCTGCAGAGATCAGGATTGTCTCACTGCCTGTGATCAGCGCAGTGCCGACTTCCTGGCGGGCTCTGCACGTGGGCTGTGCGAACACGCTGAGCTCATCCTTAAAACAGTACAACGTCCAGGAAATTGGCACTTTTTTCAAGGAAAAGTTGGCAATAATTTGCAGTGTTTGCAAAATGCTCTTATCACAGGTTTTCTTTTACAACCCTAAGTGCAATCCCTTATTTGCTATTCAGTATTTGCAATGAACACATAAGCAAAAAAACGTAATTCATCATTTCCCTTTGGGATTAATAAAGTGCACTGAATCTGAAAACTAAATTACAAGCATCCTGTAAAAGAAAGGTTCATCACATTTCCAGTGGCTGCCGAGTCAAATTTCTCTTCTCTTAAAATGTATGTCAGAGAAGCGTCCCTCTAACCGACGTTACAAGCACAGAAAAATACCTGTTGATGTGCCTAAAATGTACACATTACCTATTGCGGGGGGGACAACACAGTATTTTTGTGGGCCAAGTGGTATCAGCCCTGCATCTATCTCCATAGAGGGGCTAATTGACATGTAGTCCAGGATAAGAACTGGAAAGGCAAAATGTTTTTTTGTGATAACACAGACATGTTTGAATTTCTTCAACAGGGAACTTATTCTTCTACAACTATACAGCTATAGCAAAATGTTTTTGGTATATAGAATTAAAGAAGAATAGAAGATGTCTGACAGGATTTTTAAGACAGAAGAGAGCCTGTTGGTCCCTTTAGACATAGTTGCTTCTCCCTGCTTGTCAACGTTTGTGTACACTGAGCTGAGCATGTGCTTTGTGTTTTTGCTAGTGGCTGGTATAGCCGCTAGCAATAGTCACTGTCTTCTCCCAGTGTGGACAGCTTCCCCAGGCAGACAATGGCTCGGCAGGAGGGATTCCCCCATCAACACTGTTTGTGTTGATGGGGGAATCAAGCAAATTTGCAGGAAAGAAATTTGCACCATGTATGATCTGCCTAAGAATATGTGCACCTAATGCTAGGTAATCTGGCAATCAGTAGAGGGGTTAGCAGATGTTATATTTAGCTACATGATCGGTGTCAATGGCCAGTTTCAGTTGTTTACTTGTCATCTTAGTTGTATGGATTGCTTCTACAGTGAGCTTCAATAAATCATGTACATTTTACAAACCTAAAACACAAACTTTTTTCATCAGCTTTGCTACTCGGGAGCAGAATGGTCTTCTCATGTATAACGGGAGGTTTAACGGAAGACATGACTTCATTGTGTTGGAAGTGAAAGATGAACAGGTTCAGCTGACTTTCTCAGCAGGTAAAAATACTAAATTATTTTATCCCTTCTCCACTTGTACAAGCAAATTTCTTGATTATGGATTCTGCACACACTGGTTTTATATAAACCCCTACATATTATTTAGTTATTCCCAAGGACAATTCAAGAATTACAAATAAATGTGCCTATAATAATACATTATTTATGTATCTGCCTAGTTTTTCTTTATAAGGTTACCTACAAATGGGCCAAATATATAGGCAATAAACTCCCAAGTATTGATGTCTTGGGTGTACTAAGTCTAATTACATTACATAGTATTACATAGTAGGTGAGGTTGAAAAAAAGTCCATCAAGTCCAACCTATGATGTTTGTTTGGTGAACCGAATTTACACAACACCCTTTTTAAACTTTATTTTATCGTTGTCTGATCAAATCTTAGTTAAAAAAGATATTGTATGGTAGATGCAGTAAAAAATATTGACTGTTTATGTATAGTTGCTGATAGGTTTGTGAGTATTATTCAATATACATAGATTTGAGAATCAGCTATATCTAGTAGGAATTCTGTGGGTATAATTTAAATTATACAGCTAAAGTTTGTAGCCTTCATTTTACGAGCAACTTTAAAATGTATAAAATACCTAAAAACCCAAAGGGAGTGATTAGGCCCAAATGAGATTCTGCTTTTTTACAATAAAAAAAATATTAGATAAAGTAGCCACATACCTTAGCATAATTGTCATTAGAGTTTAATTAAAATATACATTTGACCAAAATGTGCTGAAAGTACACCTGTCCGGAGAAAATAATGTAGTATGCCATTGCTGATCTGTTCTTTCAAGAATGCTAATTCCCTTGCTGTCCCGCTAATGCTTTTGTCTCAGTAATTTAAACCTTTGACTTGGCACCAGTGCAGAGATTTTGTTCTGGAACAAAATTACACCATGCTTCTTCCAAATATGTGACCCAAAATTACTCAGCCAGGAATCTAGCATTTTAAAAGGAGACAGGTCAGCATTGTAATGACTTGACACACAAACCTAGTCTAATATCATCCTATTTTTTTATCAACATGGACAATAAGCTTTATGAAGAAATTCTGACAACCCGACAATGTTTTTTGGTCCATAAAAATCAGGTTGGCTTTTTGATACATAGATAAGCTGACAATAATATTTTGGGGCAGTCTGTATCTTTTTAATCAGTACTTTATAGGGTACACGCAATCCCCGAGTTACGAACGGGCTAGGGACTGTAGGTTTGTTTTTAAGTTGAATATGTTCGTAAGTCGGAACACCATGGGCAGAACGTCAGATATGTCGTTTTCCGATGTTCCGTCGAATGTGCCCTCCATCGAAAAGGGTCAGTCGAATGTGCCCACCCTCGAAAAGGGTCTGTTGAATGTGCCCGCCGTCAAAAAGGTTCCATCGAATGTGCCTGCCGTCGAAATGGTTCCATCGAATGGGCCGCCGTCCCGTTCGTAAGTAGGAGTCGTTCGCAAGTCGGATGTTCATAACTCGGGGACTTCCTGTATACACAAATGAATAGGAAAACTCATGCCAGTAATACCGTTACTTATAAAGAATTTCACGCATATCCCTCTCTGTTGCCATCAGGTCATCCATTTAATTAATTTCCCTTACTTGAGTCAGCCAGGCACCGATCAAGGGTGCCTGCCACTGGCTCCAGATAACTGGAATAAAGCTTTTTGCTGCACTGATAAAAAGTGTCACGATCATGGAAAGCTGAGTATATTGTGCAGATGCAACAAAAAGAAAGCGGGGTCTAGGGGAAGCTCACAGTCACAGTAAATTTCTGGGTGATACGACGCACCTCCGATCAATATTTATGAAGCTTGGTACAGAGCCAGAAAATATGAAGTAAGCCCCCCACTGCTTCTGCAGATCTCCAAACTTTGCGGGGAACATTTTATGCTGTCTATTTGGAGTATAGAACCACCTGGTCAAGATTTTAAACCAAGTTTCCTGATACTTGGAGCAGATAGAAATTTTATATGTAAGAGGAATATCCAATTTGTTTTTGTGAGAGTTGGAGGTCCTATTCCCACCAAGAAATATATGGCAGTTTAAAATCTGCTGAAGGAGAATTGAGTAGGCAATGTGTCAGAGATATAAAATAACGTAAGGGTGGTGTAGAGTCACAAAATTGTTCCATTTGCATTGGAACACTTGTAAACAATGGAGTTGGTGAGAGGGAGGAAAAAAAAGTGATAGTTGTAGTTTGGACCAAAAATTCAGATCAGACAGAGTATGATGTGAGGACATCTGAGCCACAGAAGGCAATTGCAGTGCCTAGCCTGTAATAAATTTTGATGTGAATCATGGGTCAGTAAGACCTGGGCTGAAAGATGGATTGCCAATAATAAGAAAAAATGGAGAAGGATGTGGAGAGATCACTTTATCTTTAAAGACCCAATCCTCAATAATGGAAAGTGATCTAAGGTTTTGAGATATTCCTTCCGAGCATAATAGGAGGCTGGATAATGAAACAATTGAAGCAGCCTGCTCGATTGACACACATTGTTTTGAGAGCACCAAGTCGGTACCAGTCAATGACCCTATTTAAGTGGCAAGAGGCCCAATAATTTACAACATTGAGTAACTCCCCGCCACCATGTAATTTTGAATGGAAATGCCCATTTTAATGGAACATTGGTTTTAAGATATCGTAGAGATGAGTCTGGGACAGACATTTGAAGGACAGTCTGTATTTGTAGGTTTACCTGCATTACATCCTATGGAAAAAGTGCATTATACATAGATTCCTTTCTTGGTTATTTGCCCTCTATTTTAACCCAATGATGGCCTTTTTAATATCAAAGTTAGAATCACTTTCCCTATAAAGTTAGGTACTAGGCAAGGTTTCCCACTCCCCCTAGTCATGCTGGAGCCTTAGGTGATCTCCCTGAGATAATACACTAAGATAAAATGCCTAGAATGGACAATGAATATTTACGATGACATGCCTATGTGTCTTTCTGCACCACATACTTAAACATACTTCTCTTCCAAGCATATTCTCTCATTTTTTGAAGGCCTGAGAGTTAAAACATGGTAAATCAAAAGCTCTCAGTATATGTTGGGACAACAAAATCTGGGCTTCTCAGCAACCATTGTTTTCTGGGTTAATAATCTCCCCTTCTATGGAATCTGCATTACATACTAGCCATTTCCAGATTTATTTTTCTTTTTTTACCTTAAAGTGTTACTAAACCCGTGACCATTCACCATATCTGATCTCCCACAGTACGCAGAACATGGAAATGCAATTATTTTAGTAAATATATACTGCTAAATTAACTTTCTCATCAGCAGTTAGAGCAGTCTTGTGACTTCTATCAGTGTCTGGTTAAAGCTTGTAGGAGGAGTTTTCATTCTATCCTAATTGTCCTATGAGACTGCGGGACCCCTGACCCCTCTGTCTGGACAGAGCTGATTAGCCCAGTGCTGATCACATGCACTCTCCCAAGAAAATAAAAAACTCTCTAGCAATACACACTAAACTGAGCATGTGCAGATTGCCCCCTAAGGCTCTGTTCTATCAGCAGATAGATTGGGGACTGTGGAAGAAGGGGAGGATCAGAGAAGACAGGATCAAACAGCCTTTTTGCACAATGCAGAGGATTAATCCCTTAGGTTCCACAGTGAGTATAACAAGCATGCTTTACTACATGGGTGCTCAACCTGTGACCCTCCAGCTGTTGCAGAACTGCAAGTCCCATGAGGCATTGCAAAGCTGATAGTTACAAGCATGACACCCAAAGGCATAATGTGAATTGTAGTTCGGCAACAGCTAGAGGGCCACTGGTTGAGCACCCATGCTTTACTGCATATACAGACTGAATTTTCTGTTGTGGGTTTAGTAACACTTTATTGCAGAGAATGCATTAAGGTAAAAAAAAAAACTTCCGCCTTTATAACCACTTTAATTTTCTGGTAAATTAGAACTATTGACCTTTACTTATTCACAGGCATAGAGGACAGAAAATTGTAATCTCACAAGGGGAATTACCAGGTATTTTTTGCACTTATTGAACAGATGTAACAAAACACTTTCAGTGGTATAGCTAACAGACCTAAAAGGAGCACATAAGAGAAGTTCATTGTTTGGGTTTACATACCCTTTAAATCTTTAAGTGTTTGAACAATAGCAGCCTAAAAGTAAATCCTCCCTTGTGACGTGACAGGCAGAGGCAAAGCTTTTACCAGATGCGCTATCCTCTAGGTTTATTGCAGGAAAATAATTGTTGCCGGGCTTCTTGGACTTCAGATGGACCTTAGGCTCTTGCCTAGGTTACCTTGTTGATGACCCAGCTGTGGACAACACTGTCATTTTATTATTTTATTGACTTGGTAAAAGACTTGTACCCCACCTATGATCCATCCACCACCCTTTGTATTTTCATGGTTTCCTCTTTTCTTCAACTTCTCTTTGCTCTGCATCTCTTCACACATCTCCTGATTACTTTTTCTTCAAACTTTTTACTTTCCCTTCTTTTTTTGCATAGGGTAACAGTTTAAATTGTATTAAATGGGCATCATATGACTTACTCTTATCTCCCTTATGAATTCAGATCCCATACCTCCTGCGGTTACATATTTGGCAAATCATTTGGTTGTAGAACATTGATACATAGCGATCTGATGATTGAATGGGCTATATTATTTTCAGATCTATGATCAGATTTGGAATACAAATAAATGTGTTCAGTGTGTGCAGCAGAAGACCCACAGTATCTTCCTTCCCTTTTCACGTTTTATTTTTTATTGGAAAAGTTAGAAGCTGTGAATGTGCAGTATATAATTATCCAGCTCTCTACTAGAAATTAATTTACCAGGGAACTCCCTGAAGCTACTTTCTGCCCAAATTTGTGGTAACATGTTGCATAGTACTGGAACTTCAGGTTTCAACAAATAGTGGTGGGAAGGATTTATTGATTTATTTATTTTTTTTACACTTCTCCATATATGGTATGGTTACATCGGCTACAGGAGAAGTTGGGCTGCTTCTTCTATACTTGTGTATTAAAAAAAAGGACTTAATTTCTATTATTTTAGAATAACAGTAAGGTGTCTTTTTTTTTTTTTTTTGTCTAGGTGAATTTACTACAACAGTTTCCCCTTTTATTCCTGGTGGAGTAAGTGATGGACAATGGCACACAGTCCATCTTCATTATTTTAACAAGGTGAGACAGCAGGGTATAGCTACAAGCCCTATTTACTATCAAATATTTTAGTGTTTGTGTTAAACCTTGTTTTTGTGCATAGTTCATAAATATTAGAAAATGGGCAGCCAGATTTGCTCATTACTTATACAAGCTTTCTGTTAAAAAATGCCTTCAGTCTCATACTGTATGAGCAAACCATTTTTCAGAAGGTACAGGTGATTGGACAGGTTTGAACACCTTGTATAATCAATATTGTTTCCCATAGATAAGCCATTACTAGCAGTGTCTCCTGCTTCCTCCTCAAGGCTTGGAAATCTTAAAGCTACAGTATCTATAGATGTGAGATATTGCATACCAATATTCTGTTTGCTTTGTTAGCAGCAGCTTGGCATTGCATGCCATTGCTGAGCCTATCATCTGCTAGGACCCCCCAGGTCCTTTTCCATCCTAGATTCCCCCAGAGGTTCTCCCCCAATGTATAGATTGCCACCCAAATGCATTATTTTACATTTTTCTACCTTAAACCTCATTTGCCATGTAGTTGCCCACCCCATTAATTTGTTCAGATCTTCTTGCAGGGTTTCCACACCCTGCAGAGAAGTTATTGCCCTGCTTAGCTTAGTAACTGATGGAAAAAATACCGCGCTGTATGGTGGTGAAAATTAAAATAAAATATAAAGTGCAAATAGTGACACAAAAATTACCCTTCATCAATTATTAAAAAATGCAAAACCTGAAAAAAATATTTATGGGTACTAATAGGAGCAGCTGCTAAATGTGGGATACACACAAAAACATATGGAATAAAAGGAAGCAGCGCTAATAGCATAGATGACAAACACTAAATAGTGATAAACCCCAAATGAAAGGATATACAATATATTGCATAAAAAATCATATATGAAAAAAATGTCCATCTAAATAAATATGACAAGCCTTAAGCCTATGACTAAATCTTGATTGTGATAATTCGATATGAAAGTTGAATAAAAAATTCCTCCACCGCACCGCTGTGGTGACACCATATAAAATGCACGCTTACCACAAGGCAAGCTCTAAAAGCTTGCGACCTTTTACCCGGTCGGGGCCTTAAACTAGAGGGAGATCTGGAGGGCAATATTCCACCAAGCCTCACGGAAGGGGTCAGTCACAGCACAGATCAAATCAAGCATACAGATCCAAGGTACCAGGATGGATAACACTCAGAGGTTCCCCGGGAAGAGGAAAGGAATCGACATAGCGTAATCCTGATAATCCTGATAACTTGCGTTTATTAATAGATTAAAAAGACACTTACAATTCTGTAAGAGAAGGAGCTGACGTGCTGATGTTCCGCGTGTTCAGTCTGTAGGACGGGTGTTTGCTTTAGCCGGCCGGCTGATTGCTATTTGCTGTTTTACTTCTACAACATTGTAAGTGTCTTTTTAATCTATTAATAAACGCAAGTTATCAGGATTACGCTATGTGGATTCCTTTCCTTTTCCTGGGGAACCTCTGAGTGTTATCCATCCTGGTACCTTGGATGTGTATGCTTGATTTGATCTGTGCTGTGACTGACCCCTTTCGTGAGACTTGGTGGAAAATTGCCCTCCAGATCTCCCTCTGGTTAAAGGCCCCGACCGGGTAAAAGGTCGCAAGCTTTTAGAGCTTGCCTTGCGGTAAGCGTGCATTTTATATGGTGTCACCACAGCGGTGCGGTGGAGGCATTTTTTATTCAATTTTCATATCGAATTATCACAATCAAGATTTAGTCATGGGCTTAAGGCTTGTCACATTTATTTAGATGGACATTTTTTCCATATATATGATTATTTATGCAATATATTGTATATCCTTTCATTTGGGGTTTATCACTATTTAGTGTTTGTCATCTACTCTATTAGCTTAGTAACTAACTGGGAGTTTTTTGGCCAGGCTTCCAGGTGGGCCCAAACAGCCTACAGACTTGACAGTAAAATTAATGAATATTTTACAAAGAAGCACACTTGGCTGCATAGCCTATTTTCTGGAAAAAGTGAACCTAGCATTTAAGAAACAATCCCTGTTGCCCTACAGCTGCCAGCCAATTTTAATGCTAAGTTAAACTTAGGAATATTTACCTCCCTTCAATATTCCAGTGTCCCTTGCTGGCACCAGCAGCTTCTGCCTGGCTTCTTTCGGGTGTCGGGCTGCAGCCTTTCTCATTAGCCGGCTTGGGATGGCTTCACTCCTGCACATGCGCTGTGTAGGAATGTAAACTGAGTTGCACTTGTACAGCTCAGTGTACGTTCCAAAGAAGACTGCAAGCAGGCAGGTCGTTTTTTTTCATTACAGAAGGGACTTGAAGAAGCCTGCACTGAAAAATGACAGGTGCAGAATGAAAGTTTTGAATTTGATTTGTGGCTTTGATTTGCTTAAGAGGGTGAACAGTCAATTCTTTTTTCACGCAGAGCCCATTCACTCCTAGTCCTTCTGGTGCTTTGGGGTAGATTTACTAAAACTGGAAAGTGCAAAATCTGGTTCAGCTGCATAGGAAGCAATCCGCTTCCAGGATTTTTGTCAAAACCTAATTGAACAAGCTTAAATTAGAAGCTGATTGACTACCATGCACCACTGCATTCTCCAGGTTTCATAAATCAACCCCATTGCATTAATGCTTATGTTGCACAATTAAGTGCACTGCATTAGGCCCACCCATTCTTTTTTTTTTTTCATTGATCCCCTGCTGTTCCATTCAGGTCTGGGAGCCAAGGAAAATACCTGGTACTTCTGGGTATGGAGGAGCATGTGTATTACTCCATGTGACATGCTGGGCTACTTAGCAATGTCACATGAGGAGTCTATAGCCTAGTGGCCTAAATTGAGCAAAAATAAGGCAAGTATTTATACTGCATTGGAGTGCTAAATTAAAGTGAACCTGTTGCCTTGCCCTTTGTGATCAAAATACCAGTTTACTTATAAAATTAATTGTGTTGATGGGCCAGTGACTGTAAACTTCACATGACCTTAACACAAGCTGAAGAGTCGGGTTTAGACAGAATAAGTTAATCTAAATAAGGTAACAAATGCACATATTTCATTAGTAAACCTGTAGAAATATATTAATATAAAACTGAAATTTTCTATCTTTGCATTAGCCTAGTTCTGACTGGTTTGCTTCAAGGCAAATGCTAAATCAAGGTCTTGTAGAAGGGAATATGTAGTGATATGTTGTTCATGTCTATTTTTATTTAGCCAGTTGTAGCCAAATCTGGGGATTTGCTTGGACCCTCAGAACAGAAGGTGGCTGTGGTAACTGTTGACAACTGCAACACTGAAATGTCCTTGCGTTTTGGAGATGTCTTGGAAAACTACACTTGTGCTGCACAAGGGATGCAATCAGGAACAAAGAAGTGAGTTGCATATGAATGTTAATTAATGCATTTACAATATCAAACTATTTGCAATTACTCCTGGTAATTAAATAGAATGACCCCATGCAAAGAAAGCAAGCGATAGGAGAATGTGATGATATCAGTTCATGTTTTTTGCTACTTAGCATGTTTTCACTCTTTAAAAACTGTGCAAGTACTGTGCAAGTACTGTGCAAGTTCTGTGTCATCTGAACAGAAAATAGGCTGTGTATATTGTCCTGGGTTTTTTTTTTTTTTTTAGGTTGATTTCTGCAGATATGTGTTTTTGTTTTTTTTTTTAATATTACTATAAGTTTGCAAAAACGAACTTACTGTGTAACACATGCTTCTGTTTGAGTAGTTTAGTCATTTTTGGACACCTAGAAAATATGTTTATAAATTGTGATAGCTGTTAGCAGATTCAGATTATTTTAGTTCAGTGGTTCTCAACCTTCCTAGTGCCTTGATAAAATTTCCCAAGTTGTGGGAACCCCTAACAGTAAAATTATATTCGTAGCGTGGGTTGCCAGCACCCAAGGCAAGACAAGTAATTTGCGCCCCTAACCCATGGACATTTAGTGCTCCCTGAGTCCTTTTAATGGCAACTATAATCACAGGTAGTGTAACTCACTGTGCCTCCGGCTTCACTGTGTGTCCGAATTTGTGATGTCTCGTAGCAGTGACACCTATGCCGAAATCAGGAGATAGGGACTCCTCCAGCCCCTCCCACTTCAATTTCCTCACCAGTCAGCTGACCTCTAGTCTCTGCCCCCCCAGCTATGCCATGAACTGAATGGGCACCTGCGAAGAGGCTTAGTGGGCAGCCACGGGCTCCAGGGATAGGCTGGGAGAGCGGTGCGGCTTCAGGAACAGCTCAGCATTCGGTGACCCCTGGCAAATCATCATTTGACCCCTGAGGGGGTCCCGACTCCCAGGTTGAGAACCACTGTTTTAGTTGTATTTATAAGGAGGGAGGTGCATATGTATTTTGATGGCCTTCACAGATGCAGAAAATGAACCAAAATTTGAGTATGCTGCATTTAAAAACTGACAGGTCTGCCATTTAACAATCGTAGTCTTTAATGAGAAATATTACTTGGAATTTAGTATTTACATTATTAAAAGTTTAAAGCTGAACTCCAGCTTTTGGTACACTTTACATACTTTTTGTGGGCCAGCTTGGCCCAAATAAATGATGTCCCTCACTAACATGTGAGGCCGTTGGATGTGCTGTATAAAACTGTGTGTAGCTAAGGCTACATACAGCACAAAGCACTGTGTTCCCGGTGTGAGGCAAGACTTCGTGTCTCGTACCCAGAACACAGTAGAGTCTATCTGATCAGCGCTCTGCCATTCAGAGAAAGGGATGTATTCTAGCAATGAATACAAAGCTTCCTCTAATTGACTGAGTCAGAGAGGCAGGCTGATGATGTCACAACATCTGACTCAGCCAATCAGAGAAAGCTTTGTATTCATTGCTAGAATACATCACTTTCTCTGAATGGCTGAGCGATGATCAGATAGACTTTATTGTGTTCCGGGTATGAGACAGGAAGTCTCCGCTTGAACCTGCAACACAGTGCTGTATGTAACCTCAGCTACATACAGTTTTTACTGCATACAGCGGCCTCACATGTTAGTAAGGGATATGGTTCATTTGGGCCAGCTTGGCCCAAATGAACAATGTAAATGTGTATCAAAAGCTGGAGTTCAGCTTTAAAGTTTGGTATCTGTGCTAGAGAAAATTGAGTACTGTCCGTGATACTTTTTTTATTTGCACTAACATACAATTTTTCAGGACAAGCTTTCGGGGTATGTCCCCTTCTTCAAGGTCCAAGCAGTACTCAAGGTCCAAGAGTACTGCTTGGACCTTGAAGAAGGGGACATACCCCGAAAGCTTGTCCTGAAAAATTGTATGTTAGTGCAAATAAAAAAAGTATCACGGACAGTACTCAATTTTCTCTGTCACAATTGCACTAATACGGCTACAATCAAATCAAGTATCTGTGCTACAATTTTTAAAGCCGGCCATACATGGATTGAAATTCGTCCGGTACAGTAACAAATTTCGAACCATCTATGGGCAGGGTGGTTGTGTACAGAAGTCCATCTACCGTACCATTCCTCACTCGATCACCACCGATCAGTGCATTCTGATGGCAGGGAAGCCCCCCCCCCCGACGTCAGAATACAATGACACATTGGAGAAGATTCCCCCCTCCACATTGAGTGCAACTTTTTCTTTTGCTCAAAAAAAATCTTGTCTATGGGCTGCTTTATTTTCTGACATGGTATATAGGTGACAAATACAATAGTATCCATTGAAAACTGCTGGGTACTGTAGCTGTTTTTTCAGTGAAGATGATTACATGGAACTGCTGAAAGTAGAAACAAAGTGTAAATAGCAGAAGGTGATGAAAGGTGATAAAAGCAACCAGTGCTAGTGAGAAATAAAACAAACAGAAACCAGAAGTATGATAGCACAATTGCTAAAATAAGGTCATAAAAAATAATTTTCTTTAGAAAATTTCTTTAGAAAATCTAAAAATTGTTCAAGAAAAAAATGTATATTGTAAAAAAAAAAACTACTGATACCGTCCACTGCCCTGCTGACACCATCCTATGCCCTACTGACACCATCCACTGTTCTATTGACTGACACAATCCACTGCCCTACTGATGCCAACCCCTGCCCTACTGACACCGTCCACTGCTCTACTGACACCGTCCACTGCCTTACTGACTCCAACCTCTCCCCTACTGACACTGTCCACTGCCCTACTGACATCAACCTCTCCCCTACTGACACAGTCCACTGTTCTACTGACACCAACCTTTCCCCTACTGACATCATCCACTGCCCTACTGACACCAGTCTCTCCCCTACTAACATCATCCACTGCCCTACTGACACCAATCTCTCCCCTACTGACACTGCCCTACTGACACCAACCTCTGCCCTTCTGACACCAACCTCTGCCCTTCTGACACCAACCTCTGCCCTTCTGACACCAACCTCTGCCCTTCTGACACCAACTTCTGCGCTACTGATACCAACCTCTGCCCTACTGATATCATCCACTGCCCAACTGACTTTGTCCACTGCCCTACTGACGCCAACCTCTGCCCTACTGACGACATCCACTGGCCTATTGACATCAACCTCTGCCCTACTGACACCAATCTCTCCCCTATTGACACTGTCCCCTACCCTACTGATATCAAGTACTGCCCTACTGACACTGTCCTACTGACACTGTCCACTGCCCTACTGACACTGTCTACTGCCCTATTGACACCATCCACTGCCCTACTGACACCATCCACTGGCCTACTGACACTGTCCACTGCCCTACTGACACTGTCCACTGCCCTACTGACATCAAATTCTCCCCTACTGGCACCCTCCACTGCTCTACTGACACCGTCCACTGCTCTACTGACACCGTCCTCTGCCCTACTGATAGCAACCTCTCCACTAATGACCCCTTCCACTGCTCTACTTACAATGTCCACTGATCTACTGACACCATCCACTGCTGTGCTGACACTAAGGTCTCCCCTAATGGCCCCTTCTGCTGCTCTTTTGACACCATTCACTGCCCTACTTACACCAACCTCTCCCCTATTGACTCCTTCCACTGCTCTGCTGTCACAATCCACTGCTTTATTGATACCGTCCACTGCCCTACTGACACCAATCTCTGCCCTACTGACACTGTCCACACACAATCCACTGCTCTACTGACACTGTCCACACACCATCCACTGCTCTACTGACACTGTCCACACACCGTCCACTGTCATACTGACACTGTCCACACTATGTTCACTGCTTTACTGACTGACACTGTCAACTTATAAGGTAGGCCAAGTTCATATTTTTACAGTGACATCTGTTTTAGTAGTCTTGGTGTATTTTTTAGGTACAAGAATGCTTTTGTTTTATATAACCATGCTCCTTTAAGCCTCTCCAACTGTTAATGCAATTTGTCCACACCCTCTGTTCCTTGTGGCACATTACGTGGGCCACATTGCTGCTCTCCTTGGGACACCAAAAGATGTCCCAGGTCTTTTACAATCCTATAGTGTATACTACAAAAAAATAAAAAATTGTCTGGAAGAAGAGGTGGTAACCCTAGTTGCCATGCCAAAAGAAAGCAGCAGCGCTTTATGTGGAGATTTAAAGCCTCACCCCTAGGCGTATTGGGAGGGGCACCGCCGGGAAGGAAGAACAGACAAAGACCCGATTCTTGGCTCACTTCTTCTTTCTTGACAGTGCCCCTCCTAATCCGCTACAGAAGTGAAGCTTGAAATCACTATTACCAAAACGTTGAAATGACTAATATTATATATATATATATATATATATATATATATATATATATATATATATATATATATATATACTGTGTGTATATATATATCTATATATACTGTGTGTATATATAGATATATATATATATATAAGTACGTCCTATGGCTTATCTATGTATATATTACACTTCCCTCTCAGGGCAGGGGGCTGGAGTGTGTGGATGGCGGGGGGTACTGAACTGAGTCTTTTTCCCCAGGTGAAAGAATGTTTAGCTTTGCCACTGATTGGACTTATTAAACTACATCTTTTTAATAATATGCAAAGTGGAGCAAAGAATTTGTTTGGTATTCTTGCTTATGTAATATTCTTGGGTTATATACAGGGACACATTTCTGTCTCTAAAGACTGTAGGTAGGGAGCCTGTGGTAGACAAAGCAGTTCTGTGCTACAATTCTAAATATTGTGACATTGTGTAAATAATATTATATGAGATATCTGTATTACTTTTAATTGGGATACATTTGTGGCAAATGTTTATACAGTGGAAAGCCACTTTTCCCTCTCCTGCTTATAGACACAAGCCTACTGTGTCCCATAGTGAATCCGGCCCTCATTTATTTAGGACTAGGGAAGGTCTGTTGGGGTTTAAGCACCTATGAAATCATTTATTAGCATAGTGACCAATAATTGGTGTGCAAAACATGATTTTCTTTAAAAAATGTGCATTTTTATCACAGGTCCCTGGATCTAACAGGCCCCCTTTTACTGGGGGGAATTCCTAATCTACCTGAGGATTTTCCTGTGAGGCACAAGTACTTTGTGGGCTGCATGAAAGACCTTATTATAGATGACAAAGCAGTAGACCTTGGGGAGTACATTGCAAACAACGGAACCCTTCCAGGTATGTAACAAAAGCTGCGTCCATCAACCATCCACACTATGTTCTAAGACAACTGTCCTTACTCTGTCCATGATAGCTGCCTTTTTCCCCCTCCTGTCCATTTCACATCTAATCATCTCTGCCCCAACCTGATCTCTCACCTTAATTATATTTTCTGCATTCAGCCACACAGAATCTCAGATCCCAAGTGTATATAATGTACCTCAACTGTAAGACATTTGCCTTGTCACCACTTTTGTTTTCCAAGGTCGCTGGTGCTCTGCACTCCACTTTCTCCAAAATGTTGTCTTTTCCATCATATATTGTAAAGCAGTGTCCACCCATTGACAGTTCAGTTCCCCAGTTCAGTGATTATTTCCCTCTCTGTATCTTCTCTCTTCATCCTCCAGTTCACGGTCAGGCTCTCTTCTGCATCCTCTACCAGTGGAACATGTTCAGCTGCTGTTCCTCTTTTTCCTCCACCCCTCAGTATCCGTTTTAGAATCAGTTCTCTCTCTGCCCATAATCCACTTCAGCTTAATGCCCCTACCTCCCTTTCCCTAATCATCACTTCTTCTGTGTCCCAACCATGCTCACGCCAAATGTATGTATTCTCCTGTTGATCATTGAGCAGATCATGTTCAGCTTCTATCCCCTGTCTAAAATCAGTTCCCTTTCTGCTATCAGATCACACTGCCTTTTCTCTTTTCCTCAACTCCTTCATTTCCGCCTGTCCTCAATTGGCCCCTAGGTTCTCTTTTCTCTTTGTCACCAGTCTATAATCATCTACCCTCTGTCTTCTCTCACGGTTCCCAGGACTCAGGTAGCTCATGCTCTCCCGCTCTTACTTTTTTACTGATCAGCTACCATCCTGCCTTCTGTGCTTCTGAGTGTTCCATGGTCAGATGTCACTCCACAACTGATTGGCATACTTACTTTTCTACCCACAATCAGTTCAGTGCCATTGTGCCCCTCTTCCTTGCATCATGGTCTGTGGTTAGTCCCCTCTCTGCCTCCTATACCCCTAGCTCTGTGAATCCGCTTCCAGTTTTTTTGCCAAAACTTTGTGTTAATTAACCCACAACAGTAAAATCAGTCTGCATATGCAGTAAAGCATGCTTGTTATACTCACCATGGAACCAAAGGGGTTAATCCTCCTCATTGTGTAAAAAGTCTGTTTGATCCTGTCTTCTCTGATTCTCCTCTTGTTCCACTGACTCCAGAACATGTCTGGCTAATACAGAGCTTTTGGAGTCAGGCTGTACATGCTCAGTTTTGTGTGTATTGCTAGAGAGGGTTTGTTTTTGTTTTTTCGTGGGAGAGTGCATGTGATCAGCACAGGGCCAATCAGCACTGTCCAGACAGAGGGTCACGGGTCCTCCTGATAGGACAGCTCAGTGCAGTATGAAAACTCCTCCTACAGGAACTGATAGAAGCCACAAGACTGCTATATAGTGCTGATGAGAAAATGTATTTAGCAGTTTATATTTATTAAAATAATTGCATTTCCATGTTCTGTGTACTGCAGAGGACCATATATAGTGAATTCAGGCTCCTGGGTTTAGTAACACTTTAATTAAACAAGGTGAAGTTAGAAGCTGATTGGCTACCAAGCACAACTGTACCAGATTTTGCACTCTCCAATTTTAGTGAATCAGCCCCCTTGTGTACATGTATTTTATATACAACTAGTGTAGTTCCCTTAGCATTGCCCCTCTCTCTCCCAGTCTTTACAGAGGATCATATAAGGGTGGCATCAAGAGGCATTTAGGTAATTATTGCTACTTCTATGTAGAAGTATATGTAATGGTGTTGTAACAAATGCATAACTGGATTCAGTGGTGCTCATAGTGATAAAAATTCAGAGTCGGATGGAATCTGGTGAGTTTATATTGCACCAGGGTTTTGATTTCCATCGTGAGTCCACTAAACTAGCCATTACTACTGATTTGCACTTTTGAAATGTGTTCTTTATTTTGGCCACCACAATTTTCTTGAATCAGAAAGTAATACAAGTGGGGAAAATCAGGGAGATTATGATTAGAACCTATATGAAACTAATTATAATGTTGTAACCTTTAATGCCTTTTTACAGGTTGTCCTGCTAAAAGAAATCACTGTGAAGGAGAAAGGTGCCAGCATGGAGGAACATGTGTTAACCGATGGAATGGTTATTCGTGTGAATGCCCATTGGGGTATGGAGGCAAAAACTGTGAAAAAGGTAAGAAATTAATGATATGCACATCATTTTGCACACATTTCATCCCTGCTTTTTATGTATTATTTTTAACCATCTGTTGTAACCCATAGCAAATGGTTATTTTAAAATACATCTATCTTGAGAGAGGGAACCCCCCCATTGGCAATCTCAGAAAAAAATGTTCACCCAAGTAAGCAGAAGACTAAAGAGAAGTCAGCAAATGCAGCCTTCATAATTCCTTGAGGATAGGTTTCTTTTAAGCATAAACACATAGTTTTATGGCAGCTCCCACCTTCCAATTATTGTTTCTGCCAGCCCACACACATCTGTCCATGCTGCTTTAGCAATCTCAGTTCTGTCAGTGCATCTGCGTCTCACATGATCACACACACACATCGATCAGAAATGTAATGTTAATATGGAAAATATGCAAATGGCAGAATTTATTTAAAACTATGCCATTAAAATATATTATACTTATGCCATCAACATATATTCTACCTAATTGAAGAACCCTTAATAAGAAAAACAGAAAATTAAAACAGTAACATTTATGAAGTGACCACCCAAAATAATAGAGACTTGGCTATCTGAGCATATTTACATGCAAGTAGCTGTAGATTTTTATTATTACCGAAAGTATTAATTAAGTCAAATACTTTGGATTAAATTATGCTATCGAAGTGTTATGCATAACTGAATAGAAATGAAGAAAGGCAATTGATCTTTTTTCTTTTAAAAGTATAGATGAAAGTTTGTCCAGTATGCAGTAAAAGTAATTTTATTACTGCATATGAATAATTGAATAATTGTAGTATGATTATGTCACACCACCTGCAAGCCATATGTAAAGTACTGAGATGCATATAAAATAGTGTCCATTATAAGATCTTGTACTTTCAACATTGACCTTAATACTGAAATGTATACATTGTGACTGATTCTTTACTAATTGTAATGCAATTCAGTATGCCAAAAATGCACAGATGGTTTTAAATATGGTGATCATGCTATAAAATCAACTTTTAGACTTGTTTTCTGTCCATGTAAGATGCCAAAGAGTGTAACAAATAAGATGCAAGATGCTAGTTTTAAGGCATACAACAAGTTAAATTATTTTATTTTTTTAAATATTATGAATGCCAGTATGCTTTAAGACCTTTTTACATAGTAAATCAGAGGGGGTGCACTCAGTTTGTACATACAGTATCTGACAAAAGTGAGTACTCACATTTTTGTACTCACTTTTGTCGCCAGCGGTTTAGACATTAATGGCTGTGTGTTGAGTTATTTTGAGGGGACAGCAAATTTACACTGTCATACAAGCTGTACAATCACTACTTTACATTGTAGTAAAGTGTCATTTCTTCAGTGTTGTCACATGAAAAGATATAATAAAATATTTACAAAAATGTGAGGGGTGTACTCACTTTTATAAGATACTGTACAGTACTATGCAAGAAGTTTAGAGAAGTGTGAAAAAACGCTGTAAATTAAGAATGCTTTCAGAAACGGAAGTGTTAAAGGAGAAGTATGACCAAAACTACCTGTATTTTGGCCCTACTTCTCCTATGGGTCACCGGAGTGCACTTCATGCTGCACTCCGGTGACCCATGCTCGTCTGACAGTGGGCTAAAGCTTGCTGTTGGCTAACATCTCTCAGCTCATCCAGGCTCTGGAAAGATCCCAATTTTACAGTCGAGATCCACCCAGATGCCTGGACTGCCAGCTGGCTCGGCCTTTGTGTGCCGCTGTGACCTTGAGCCAGCCACTCCCATCTCCTCTACAGCCCAGAGCTCCAGTGAGCGCTGGAGGGGCAGAGCAGAGATCTGGCGACCCTCAGTCACTGGCTATCTGCAAACTGAATAACAGGAACTGAGTGATCAGCAGTCTTTAAATGCTCACTTCTTGGTCTAGAGTCGGTGGGGGAGAACTGCATTTGGGATTGGTGCTGCAGCCATCTAGTGAGTATGATTGTTTATTTTTTTAATTAAAACTGCTCTTTTATTAGTTTCTGTTTTAGTAAATGAACAGAAGGGAAATACAAATCAAATCAATATTTGGTGTGACCACCATTTGCCTTCAAAACAGCATCAATTCTTCTAGGTACACTTGCACACAGTTTTTGAAAGAACTCGGCAGGTAGGTTGTTCGAAACGTCTTGGAGAATTAACCACGGATCTTCTGTGGATGTAGGCTGCCTCAAATCCTTAGTCTCTTCATGTAATCCCAGACAGACTCAATGATGTTGAGATCAGGGCTCTCTATGGGCCAAACCATTAATTTCAGGACTGCTTGTTCTTTGTTACACTCAAAATAGTTCTTAGTGACATTGGCTGTATGTTTGGGGTAATTTTCCTGCTGCAGAATAAATTTGCTGCCAATTACATGCCTTCCCGATGGTATGGCATGATGGACAAGTATCTGCCTGTATTTCTCAGCATTGAGGACACCATTGATCCTGACCAAATCTCCAACTCAATTTGCAGAAATGCAGCCCCAAACTTGCAAGGAACCTCCACCATGCTTTACTGTTGCTTGCATACACTTATTTTTGTACTGTTCTCCATCTCTTTGGTGAACAAACTGCCTCCTGCTACATCCAAATATTTAAAATTTTGACTCATCAGTCCAGAGCGCCTACTGCTATTTTTGTGCACCCCAGTTTTTATGTTTTTGTGCTTAGATGAGTCGCTTAGCCTTGTTTCCACATCCTATGCACCAAATTTTGTGGAGAGGAAGAAATGCTGCTTCACACTTCCTCTAAAAGATCACATTTTTTATTTTATTTATTTTTTTAGCGGAGATGGAGACACCACCTAAGCTGGCCATAAACATTAAATTCCCCAATTCCCTGACTATTGTATTTCTGACAGCCAGCTTCAACGGCTAATGGGCTGAAGGCACTGTTTGGCTGACAACTTTCCACCTGATGTTTTTCATATTCACTCAGTTAGTCAAGCTGGATGATATTCTGTAGTAATTTGGATTTTAGTTTCCATTCTTTGTAAACAGGTTAGAAAATGAGTGGTCAGTGTCACTGTTTCCCCTGTAGTGGTTTCTAAAAAAAAAAAAATGGGTCAGAAAAAGTTCCTATCCGAAAATGCGATCGTCTGTGGCAATTCCAACGCGCAAAATTCCGACGCATGCTCGGAAACAATACGATGCATGCTTGGAAGCATTGAACTTCATTTTCTCAACTCGTCGTAGTGTTGTACGTCACCGCGTTCTTGACGGTCATAATTTCAACAAACTTTTGCACGACCGTGTGTATGCAAGGCAAGCTTGAGCGGAATCCCTTTGGAAAAGCCGTCATATCTTTTTCCGACGAGAAAACCGATCGAGTGTACGCGGCATTATTTGGTTGAAGATTGTGCATTATAAAATTCCTCCTGTGTTAGCCCATATAATGAAACCATAGGGCAATTTTTTGAATTTTACATAAATCTGTGTAAAATGAAGATATCACAAAGTATGTTAATATTTTGCTGATGATGTATTTTTCTACTTACTATGTTTTAAGTTTTTGTATGTTTTCAGCAAAGCTGCCTGCCTTTGTTTTTTCTCTGACCTTGTTTTTATCTCCTAGATATGCAGTCCACCTTTCGTTTTCTGGGAGATGGCGAAATATTGTGGAGAAGCCTGTCACTACCTCTAAATGTGCCCTGGCATTTGAGCCTCATGATTCGTACACAGCAGTCCGATGCCATTTTACTGCAAGCAGAAGGTGAACAGAATTGTTCTGTCACACTGCAGGTATTTAGAACACATTTATGCTTTTCTTATATACAAAATGTTTATTGGGGCACTTATTTATGATAACTGAAGGTGATTAGGCAATTGGTTTCTTGCATATTTTATCTGTACATGTTTAGGTCTATAGTCTGTGCCCCTAATCCCTTCAAAAAGGTTGTGCCAACAGAGAAGAAGACGGTAGCACCTTCCTTTACTATACTGAGGACTATATCTCTGAATAACAGCCCAGAGTGGTCAGGGTTTTCTTAATTATTGGGGGTTATTTACTAAAGGCAAATCCACTTTGCACTACAAGTGCAAAGTGTACTTGAAATTGCACTGAAAGGGCACTTGGAAGTGCAGTTGCTGTAGATCCGAGGGGGGCATGCAAGGGAAATAAAAAACAGCATTTTAGCTTGTACATGATTGGATGATAAAATCAGCAGATTTTCCCCTCATTTGAGATCTACCCCTCAGATTTACAGTGACTGCACTTCCAAGTGCACTTTCAGTGCAATTTCAAGTGCATTTTGCACTTGTAGTGCAAAGCGAATTTTGCCTTTCGTAAATAACCCCCAATTTGATGATCTTGTTTGACAATGTACGCTCTTTATTTTTGTAAAATAGAATGCCAGGAATACCTTGTTAAGGACACCAATTTTACCAGAATTAGGCTACACCTAAATTAGTGAAGCATTATTGTTAAAATAAAATAAAAATGTCAGTTACATTACTGACTGAGAATTACACTTTCTAAGGAGGTTTTAAAATAGATTTTGTAATGATAATTAATGGTACTACTATTTACTAGATGAAATGTGTTACATTTTATATTGAAAATCAACTGATAATACTGGTACTATTTTGCTCAAATTGTTTTACTTTGTTATTGCCCTTAATTATTACTTTGGTAGCAGCAAATTAGCATTAAAACAGGGCCCTCTGATTCCTCGTGTTTTGAATTGTATTGTAACTGTACTGTCTGCCCTCATGTTGTAAAGTGCTGTGCAAGCTGTTGGCGCTATATAAATCTCCCCACTGTAGAGATTCATCTTCACTATTTGTATAGGTGGTCGTAAAAATAAGTGAAAATCCAAAATCTTAAGTTGTGAACCAGAGTAGAAAACAAGGAGAAGTCTTTCAATGGAGGCACCTGTTCTAAAGTCCTCAATTTATGGAGATTTCATCTTCCTATTGTGTCTTTGAGACAGGAAGTGAAGACCGAGATCCCCAATGGGAAACATAAGGGAATTCAAACATTTCCTGATCTATCCAGCATAAAAAAAAACAAAAAAAAACAAAGGTTTGGCTTAAAGGATATGTTTTAGGCCTCTTCCATACTGCAGCTTGAAAAAGCTCAGTACAGGTTTTTTTTTTTTTTTTTTTTTTTTACTGAGCTAAAATACAGCCCATTAATTGTAATGTGCCTATGCACAGAGGTGCGTAAACAAGAGCCGTGCATTCTTCGGTAAATAAAATAGAAAAATATTCATTTTTTGGTCATTAATTTACGCCTTATGCGTGCAAATACGCGCAAAAGAGCACAAATGTGCGTGATTGCATGAAACACGTGTGCTAATGTTCACTTGCATATTGTGCAGAACAAAAAACGTGAGAATAAGTCTTCACGCGCGAATTTGCCCAAAAATTGTGCAGACGCATATGCGCAAAAATGTGCGAAAATACATTTAGGGGAAAAAAATCTGAAAAATAGATGCTCAAACAGGAGTTTCGTGTGCAAGAGGCCTTTAAAGTTTCTTTTACAAAGGAAATATTGGAGCTTCCAATATTTGTTGACCCCCCTCCTAAAAATGCTGCTTGTCTAGCTGTTATGCTGACCCTTTAACGTCAATAATTTAAGTCACTAACCTAGAACAAGTGTGCAGATCAGGAAGGTCAAAAGAAAAAAAAAGACAGAACCCTTATCTGCATAGGTGTTCTCTGCCACAGACTCAAAGATACTAATTTTTTCACTTTTTTTTTAAAACCTCATACAGAAGTGTATGCTCAAATATTCATCAGAACATTTTGGAAAACAAGAATGCATTATCCAATGATTAGTGACCCTGACCAATTAATTAAACATGAACAAAACATAATAATAAAAAAATGATAGCATGGTTGGGTAGACTTTACTGTCACCTGGCAGCATCCTACCAAGAATTATTATTATGGTATAACAGAACCAATAGCAAGAAAAGTGAAAAATGAAAAAGAGAGAAAAAAGGAGTCAGAAAAGAGTAGGGTAGGTCCCTCAACCCAGGCCTCCCCTAACAAAAGAGCTCAGCATTCAGGGAGCCTGGAGATAAGCAATCCAGGGACTCCACACTTTTTCAAACCTAGCTTGCTTATCTCGTTGAATACTGGCCAGTTTTACATTGATCATAATCCAGGTTATTTTGTGTTTCACCAACGTAACATTGATTACAGGTGATTTCCATGCACATACTATAGTTACTATATACTATATATACTATATAGCTATATACTATAGCCGCTAAAATAATGAAAAATATGAGGGTTCATAGATGTCTGGGGATCTCCTCCGGCAGATCAGTAAACAGCCCAGGTTTGGCTCCTCTAGGTACATTTTGACCCGTCACTGAGTAGATCAAGTTGAACATCCTGAACTCATAGTAGTTTTTATACATGAAAGTTGCATTATCTTTGCAGCTACTGTACTATAAGGATTATCAAAGCTGTACACTTACAGTATATTTCTGTATTTATTCCGTTGTACATTATCTGTATGCTTAGATCCTCCTCATTTTTGTGTTATTAAATTCAAAGAGCTGCATTTCATTTTTAGCACTGCATTTCCCTGTCTTTCTGTATAGTTTGGCATTATGTGAAGTGTATTATTCATGAATTTCAGATAAGCGAAGCTTCCCCATTGCTGTCCCTGCGTGGTCCATCTGGCATCCATGCCTTGTTTTATCTACCTCATGTAAAATTAAATGACGGGGTGTGGCATCACATTTCTCTAGAGCTTCAAAGTGACCCTAAGTTGACTGAGAACCACCTTCTGCTCTTTCAGATTGACTACGGCCAAGAGGAGGTATTGCATTCTTCTAGCATTCTTCATTTGTGTTGCTTTGGATTTTGCCATGTGTTAAAATGAGATACTGTACAATAAATGAGATAAAGCAATGCTGGACAACAATATTTTGTTATATGTGTAGCATGTTTTTAGGTATTTTACCAAAAATTAATCTCTTAAAGTGGTTGTAAAGGCCGAAGGATTTTTAAAAAAAAACCTTCTGTGTGCAGCAGCCCCCCTAATACTTACCTGAGCCCATTTAGATCCAGTGATGTTGCACAAGAGATTCGGCTGCCAGGGACTCTCCCTCCTCATTGGATAAGACAGTAGCAAAGTGCCATTGGCTCCCGCTGCTGTCAATCAATGTCAGTGAGCCAATGAGAGAGAGGGGGCAAGGCCAGGCCACGGCTCCATGTCTGAATGGACACAGGGAGCTGCGGTTCGGCTTGGGTGCCCTCACAGCAAGCTGCTTGCTGTGGGGGTACTCAATAGGAGGGAGTGGCTAGGAGCACCGAAGAGGGACCTGAGATGAGGAGGATCTGGGCTGCTCTGTGCAAAACCATTACAAGAGAGCAGGTAAGTATGACCTGTTTGTTATTTAAAAAAAAAAAAAAAAAAAAAAAAAAGAAACAAGACTTTAGTAGCAGTGTTCACACCGTAGTTCACAAAATGCACTAAAAATACATATTGGGCTTGCGTTGCCACTAATTGTTAATGGCACCCCAAATGCAGCAATCAAAAAATGCATTTTTCATGTAAAAAAAAAGTGTCAAAACCCATAACGACAAAAAGGTTGTGTGAGCTTCTTTGACATGTTTGTCGGGCATGAGACAGCACATTGAAATGAATGGATTGTCATATTTGTGACACACAACAGCACACTAAAAAAAACACATAAGTGCGACTTCTGACATTGTGCAACATGTTGGTGTTGATTTCTGGAGAGTGCAAAATCTGGTGCAGCTCTGCATAAAAAGTAATCCGCTTTCAGAATTTTATTTGTCAAAGCTTAATTGAACAAGCTGAAGTTAGAAGCTGATTGGCTCCAATGCAGAGCTGCACCAGATTTTGCACTCCAGTTTTAGTAAATCAACCCCATTTTAATATATGACTACTCTGCAGAGTTTTTAAGAAATGTGTTCCCTTACAATAGCAGTATATAAAGCAATTTATCTGTTTTTGGCAAATCTGCTTTTTCTTTCTACCAATGTCTGAATTAACTTCTTATATTTTAGTTCCAACTTTTATTCGTTTAGTTACAGTATAGTTTCCTATTTTTCTGCCATATATTTTATGTTTTAAATGGCTTAGATGCATCTTTTATTGTCTTTTTATTATATGTAAAACATTGAGTTTATGATTCTGTATGTTTTCTGTATTTTAATAGAGAAAAATTACTGATGCATATTGTGATCTTCCTCTTTTGCAGGTTAAAGGTGAATTTCCCAGGGATCTCATAGGCACAACACTGAGTAATCTTAGTGTCTGTGCTGCAGCAAGTAATGGCGACACAATTTTACAAGGTTTCCGAGGTTGTTTACAGGTGAGCAGTGTGTATCGAAATCGTCCTGTGCTCAAAGTTCTTCAGCCAGTAAAGGAGTACGGAACCTAACTACTACTAATTCTACATATTTCAAATAAACAAATCAAAATATTAAAAAATTGAGAATAAAAATAAATAATCAAATGTCAATTATCTGTACAGTTCAGTTACCTTTTTTACTTACCTGTATGCTTCAGTTCTCTGTCTCAGGTTTTGCCGGTGTAATTGTCTTTTAGGGGGGGGTGGCAAACATGCGCGGTTGAACCGTTTTTTTTGCCACCTGCCAACTGCAGCCCCTTAATCTGCAATAGGCAGCGGACGGGTGCGTTTACATGCCGTGGGCACTATGCTTCACTTAACACCCACGGCAAAGTTACATAGTTACATAATAGATAAGGTTGAATAAAGACAATAGTCCATTTAGTTCAACCTGCGTAGGTGTTTGTGTGTCAGTGTCGATAATCATTTCCATATCCCTGTATGTTGTGTTCAATTTCACCCAACTTGTAGATATTGGCGAGCGGCAGCCTGCCAAGCGTTACACGTTCAAGTAAGCGCAGCAAACGCCCTGCAACTACGTGCAATGCATGCATGTTTGTCGGTAGAAATGGGGTTAATACAGGTGGTGAGGAGGGGTTGCATCATTTCCTCATCACCTGTCAGTAGCCTCTGGAGCATAATCCGATCTGTCTTCACAGGAAAGGGAGATTTAGACCCATGTCTGAATCTACCATAAGGATGGAGCATACAGGACTGCAGGTCCCTAGAATATTGTCTTATGAACCCAGTCATTTCTATTCAAACCCTTTCTATCTTTGATTTGTTAACCGTGAATTATTTTCTCCTGCAGGGTGTGCGGGTTGGTGCTTTTGCCTCTCCACTGCCTATAGACAGTGCGTTGCTTTTGAATATAGAGCCAGGCTGTAGTTTTCCAGACCCATGTGACTCCAGCCCATGTCCTGCTCACAGCTACTGTAGGGATGACTGGGACAACTACTCTTGTGCTTGTCACCCAGGTAAGGATTTTCACACATAACAGTAAATTCACAACAATGATACTTGACACAGAGTAACACTTTTGAAGGCCTGTATGACTAAAAACTAAATAATGTTTTAACCTGGATAAGTTACATCTAAAATCCTGGGTAAGACATATGAACTTTTGGAACGTATATGTGAAGAAATAAATGTATAAACTTTTTAATTAATCTTTGAACTCCAGGCACAAAAACTTTCATTGAAATATATTCCCCCAATAGTGGCCAAGGATGTAAATCCACTTTGTATGCACCAAATTCCTTTGTAAACCCAGATATTACCTTGAAAATTAGACGTGACATCATCACTGCTGTACAAAGAGCAGAGCTGTGGGAGGGGCCCAGTAAGCTCCACCCACTAAGGCTGCCTGCAGAAAACTACAGGAGGGGAGGATACAAGACCGGTCACCCTGCACAAGAAGAGAGAGCAGCAGTGACTGGTCCTTATTACAGGAAGTTACTGCACAAAGTTACATTTTTACTCTGGATTACTGCACATATCTGAAATAAATACACAAAGTACACCAAGGCTCAAGTAGGAATACACATGCCCTTTGTCTTTAGACATTATTTGCTTATACCGGAGTGCAGCTTTACTTGGCCCTAGAACCAAACTCTTACTTAGCTGTAACTTAGTTTATTTTTTGCTGAATTTACTTAAGGGGAGTATGGTTTTTTTTTTTCTGTATTTATATTTACCTAGGTAGATGCAGCATCGCTCCAATGCTGCATCTGTCCCCCCGGCGCCTCTACACTGAGAACCGAGTGATCGAACATCGCCGATGGCTCGGTTCTCACAGCTCTCCAGGCAGAGAGCTGCTGACTGTCAATCAGCATCTCTCTGCTCTGTCCCGCTGCGCTCACTGGAGCGCTGAGCTGTGGAAGTGTGGGGAGCGGCCGTCTCAGGCTCTCAGTGGCTCGCTGAGAGAGGTGTCAGTCCAGGCACCTAGTGGATCCCAGCTTCCATTGTCGCGATGCCTGGACTGATTTCTGTGATGTCAGCAGAGAGCGGACTTCAGACCACTCTCTGCTGAAAATGGGTCACAGGAGTGCAAAACAAATTGCACTCCTGTTACCCAATAGGAGAAGCCCAGCCAAACGAGCTTAGGTTGGACTTCTCCTTTAAAGCAGAACCAAAGTCTACTACACTTGCCTCCTCTTCAAACAACTGATGTTCACAAGGTTCCTCTCTGGCGTTGGCATCTCCTCTCTGGCTTTTTCCGGGTGCCGGTCCTTGATTGGCAGGCACAGGATGATGTAGCTCCCATGCTTGCTCAGGAGTTCAGTCATCCTAGAACTCGGGCACTGTGCTGGAAATGAAAACTGAGCTGCCCATTCGCAGTTCAGTGTAAATTCTACAGTGCATTGTAAGCAGTCAAGTAAGCTAAACTTATTGTAGAAGCAACATTGCATTTTTCTTCTGCAATAAATAGCCTGCATGCTCATAAGCTTTTCATATTTAACTTTAGATCCCCCATAAAGCAGATCTGTACCATTCTGCAAAAATTACAAAATGCAGCAGGAGTATTGACCCTATGCAGCTAAAGCTGGCCATACATTATTCAATTTTCTTGTTCAGTTCCCTTTTAGATTTACCTTCAACTATGTAGTGCAAGGACCTTCCTGATTCAATTTGTATGCAAAGTATTTCGGTTTTACCTAATTTTATATGGTTTTGGTAAATTTAAGGCCAGCCTTACTTACATTTCAATATCATAAATCTTGCAAATGATGCAGTTCTCATTCTGTCCAGCTGCATGAGTACAGGCGTTCCCTAGGTTACAAACAAGATAGGGACTGTAGGTTTGTTCTTAAGTTTAATTTGTAAGTCGGTACAGGTACATTTTTTTAAGTGTAGCTCCAGCCAAAAATCTATTTTTAAGCTTTTTGGATAGCATAGGTAAGGGTTATCACCCCTGTAACATTTGTTTTGCTGTTTGTGCCCCTGTTCAGAAGATTTCACCTCACTTTTTGTCCCAAGGACAAAGGGAAACATGGACTGGTGATAAAGCTTCAGTGGAGACACCTTTTTCCCATAAAAACTCTTACAGGAGTGAATTTCCCTTTCTAGAAAAATTCTACTAGTGTGTACTAGGCTTTAGGCAGGCCATTGATGATGTGATTCAGTCAGTGTTGAGAATCCCTCGTGCAAAGCTATTGTGTTCTCCCGGTGGGGGTTGGGGGGGGGGGGCATCCCTGCCAGGAGAACACAGTGATTATTGCTAGTGGCTATAGCCACTGGCACAAATCGCATGCTAGAAATGCAACATGCTGGTTGTACTTGAGTCGATCGGATACAATCAACCTGCCCATAGATGGATCGTATCTCGGCCGGTCCCTGCTGAACCTGCCGAGATTCGAATCATTTATGGCCAGGTTAACTGTTCCTAAAAGCAAAGGTGTGCGTATCATAGGAAGGGATGGATAAAAATAAAAATTCTTTGACGGGTAAAACACTGCATATATACAACATGTATTCAACTTTTTTAATGTGGGTAATCCTATGGTACATATACTGTAGGCAGAAAAGTCAAGTGTAATATTTCTGGAATTACTCCTTCTGCTTAGTTTTTTTGATTACAGCTTTAATGTTCCTCATACACAGAAGGGAACATAAAGAGCAATATTTTGTTTTGCACGTACAAATGTGATTTTAAGTTGACATTAATTATGCACTTTTTTTTACTGCATTCCTTACTGCAGGATATTACGGTAATAGCTGTATCAGTGCATGTGACCTGAATCCATGTAAGCACCAGTCTACATGTGTAATGCAAGTAAATGTGCCCCGTGGATATATATGTGAATGTTCTTCAGGATACTACGGTCCACACTGTGAGAGCAGGTAAAATGACTATTTGCACGTTTTTCACTTGAGATAAATTCAGCAAGCATCCTATGTGACTGAATTGTCTTTTACAGGCTTGATCAGCCGTGTACACGGGGTTGGTGGGGTCACCCTGTCTGCGGTCCATGTAACTGCGATGCAAGCAAAGGATTTGATACAGAATGTAACAAAACAACAGGAGACTGTCATTGCAAGGTAGGGAATATATTGATTTAACATTATGTTTAGAATAAAGACTAGCAAGAGTGTTCTTGTTCAGTGAATGGTCATGCTCCTCCCACCCAATGACTCAATCCCCCTGCCGCTGCACCTGATGGGGAACTCTGAAAGACTTCTCATCAGGTCTGCCTTGTCTGTGATAGGGATAGGCAATATGAAGATAATGAACATTTACCCGACCGTAAAAATCATTAGTGAGAAATTCAGTTCAGTAACAGGAATGCACTGATTTTACTTCTAGTTACCTAGTTTATAACCATCCTGATTAAGACGTTTAATTCTACATTTTTTCTGCTCTTCGCCTTTTTAAGGATAATCATTTCCGTCCACCTGGAGCTGAGGCCTGTATACAGTGTGATTGCTATGCCACTGGTTCCCTTAGTCGAACATGTGATCCAATAACAGGACAGTGCCCCTGTAAATCTGGAGTCATAGGGCGGCAGTGTGATCGATGCGACAATCCTTTTGCAGAAGTCACAGCCAATGGATGCGAAGGTATTGTTTTCTGTAATAATTGTGCATGTTTTAGTTCCTTAGTGATATTTTCAGACTATTAAGGAGCACCTCTAGGTTACAAAATATTGCATTGATTTGGTCTTGTGGTCCAGATAATGTGGTCACACACACTGTTCCACTGGTCTGTATTTTTGAATTCACAGTATGTAGCACATTCTATGTCTGATAATTGTGGCCATGGTGGGTCGGCACATGTAAAAAATGCAGTTTGTACTCCTGTGTAAACTTGAGGTCTTTGGACTTCAACTCGCATCAAAGTCGGACCAAAGTAGTACAGGGAATACTTTGAAGTTGGTGCGACTTGAAGTCACACAGATATGAATGGTTATCATTGGGAATCACTTCTACAAATGCTGTGTTCATTGTATTATGTAGTGTGTTCCAAACTTCCACAAGTTGTTTTTTGAGGAGCTGTGATGAAGATGCAATAAATGTGTTCTTAATGGACTGCACCAGTTGTCCTCTATCATCACTGCACCAGATTGTTCTTCTAAAAACAGTTGGTCTTTTTGAAATGCAGTTCTCAGTGCAGAGATCTGCATGAACACCTGAATTGTTTTGTGTACTTTTTAATTGCTATGAAGAAACACTATATTCTCCTCCTTCCTTCTTTTCACAGTAAACTATGACAGCTGCCCTAGAGCTGTGGAAGCTGAGATTTGGTGGCCAAGAACACGTTTTGGATTGCCAACAGCTGTGTCATGTCCAAAAGGTTCTGTAGGTAATTATCCCTAAAGCATATGCTCTTTACGCCAGAGACATTATTGTACATCAGTTATCGGGGAACAAAAAATGAATTACAATAAAACAAACGTGTGGTTATAATGTCAACATTAAAACACTGTATCGTTTTAAAAGTTTGGTACTTGAAGCAATGTTATCAATCATTTTGTGATATAGATATTAAATAGTTTTTGCTTCTCCATACAGGCACTGCTATTCGTCACTGCGATGAACACAGAGGCTGGTTACCTCCAAACTTGTCAAACTGCACTTCCCGCTCACTCATACCGCTAAAAGGACTGGTATGTATCCATCACATTCTCATAAAAATCTGGATTTTTTTTTATTTAAGAGTTTGAAATTATAGGTTTGTGAACATTCTCATTTATCCAGGTAATGGTATAGTTAGTAGTAGTTAATAACATTCAACTGGGCTTGTTCTGCAATGTTGAATACATTGCGTAGATTATCCAAGCCACTTATTCAGTTCTACTGAGTGTCAGGAAAATACCCCAGCAAAGACGGCAGATGTCCTTGTCCGTGAACAGGATGGGAAGTTTGAAAAATGGGGAAGCAGTAGAACAAGGTTGGGATTATGTGACTAGAACAGGTTGGTTCCACAATGTGTATACCTCCTATCCTGTTCTTGGACAGTAACATTAAAGTACAAGTCCAGTTAACTATGAGTAATTAGTACCAGTATGATAATGCAACACATTTCAGACTGTTAATTGAAATAATATTCTATTATGGATGGGAGATAATATATTGCCAGAGGATTTAATTATTGTTCTGGTTGTGAAGTATAATAGTATTGTGGTGGAGATTCTTATAGGCCGAATAATATTATGGTGCTATTGCGGTGTGATTTTATTATAGTGTCAGTGGTATGGCTGTTATAGTGCTGGGAGATATTATTATGTTTCTTAGAGATATATTGCTTGGGAATTTTATGGCGTTTGTTGATAATACTTTAGTGCAGAAAGATACATTGTGATTGATGTATTATCATGGTGACAGTTGGTGATATTATTATGATGCATATTTCTGATAGTGAGGATGCCTTAGGCCCCTTTCACACTTGTGTGACCTGAAAGGCACGCAACTTTGCCATGATTTTTGACAAGATTTTGATGCGACTTGAAGCAATGCCTGTGTAATCTTGAGGTCTATGGATCTCAAGTTGCATCAAAGTCGGACCAAAGTAGTGCAGGAACTACTTTGAAGTCGCTGCGACTTGAAGTTGCACAGATTCGAATGGTAATCATTAGGGTACAACTTGTCATGCAGCTTTGCAATCTCAAGTCGCAGGACAAGTCGCATAAGTGTGAAATAAGCCTTAATATGGTGGATGTTGTTAGGATTTTTGGATTTCTATTCCTGTGTTGTTCAAAGATCTAACTGTTGGGACTCTTGATATAATAGGAACAACTTACCTGCTTCTTGTTATTTACCTCCTTACCTATAACTGAAGAGAGAGAGACTAGAAGCAAGTAGCTGCAGTGAAATATACACACCACTGACGGTTTTCCTGCAGTTTGTCTGGGTTACACTATATATAACTGTATTTATTCATATAATTTAATATATAAGAGCACACAAGCAAAGAACAGAAGTCCAGTTCCCAAATTCCTATGTATTACATTTCATTCATCTTATTTTTATGTATTTGGTTTCTACAGTTATTAACTTTGTTTTCTACACCCCAACAAAGCATTCTGCAGTCTTTTTTATTTGTGTACTTTAGAGAGGGTCTTTAATGTACTTGTTTTAGATGTAAAAGTGTTCTGTTTGTTCTGCTTTCCTTTTTAGTTGGATGTTCTGAAAAGTAACATGTCAACGCTGAGTCCTGCAGTTGCCCAAAGAGCTGCACACGATCTACTAAATATCACCCAAGAAGCAGATGCTTTCTTGGGCAGTGATGTGCTCATATCATACCAACTTCTTAATGCCATTCTTCAAAAACAGAGCCAGGAAAGTGGCTTCAATCTTGCCGCAACCCAGGATGTACATTTCACAGAGGTGACACTTTATTCTGTACATAATTATCTTTCCAATTGCTTTCTTTTTTTGTACGTTGTTATTTGCATTACAAAAATGTACACAAAATGTGACAAGAGAATGTTGTCAATAATTCAATGAAGCAGAAGGGTGTTTTCTCAAGCAAAATGAGTGTATCATAATGGTGTAGGTTGGGGTCTCCAAACTTTCTATACAGATTGCCAGTTTACTGTCCTTCAGACTGTATAGGGGCAAGACTGTGGCCAGCGGGAGTAGAAAATGTCCTGGTGTCCAGTTGGAGTAAACCATGCCCCATATTTGGTAACAGTAAGAGGAATAGTGCCCCATCATTGATGTCAGTTGGAGGAATAGTGCCCTATCCTTGGTATCAGTGGGAGGAACTGTGCCCCACAGTTGGTATCAGTGGGAGGAATAGTGCCCCATCATTGGTATCAGTGGGAGAAATAGTGCCCCCACTGTTGGTGTCAGCGACAGGAATTATGCCCCATTGTTGGTGTCAGTGGGAGGAATAGTTTCCCATTGTTGGTGTCAGTGGGAGGAATTATAGTGTCCCAAGAGCCAGATAAAGGCAAGCAAAGGGTTTGGAGACCACTGGTGTAGCTCTGTGAAAAAGATTGTGCTCAATGGATCAAGAGATTCAACGTTTTTTTTATGAAAGATTGTTTTCTGTTAAAATAAAAAGGATAATGCATAAAGACATTAAAAGTTTTATTAAAAAAAAAATAAAAATAAATCCACATTTTTTTCGCAGGAAAAAAGTGCCTTTTGTCACAGGAGCCTGCAATGCATTGCATTGATTGTGGGTGCAATGTCAAACTCTTGCAAAACTCCTCCTCCAGCTCTTTGCCAGTACCTTTGTATTGGCTTGTAGTTGGAAAGCTGGAGGTAGTGTCATTGGCCTACAAGTATACTAATCACCACACTCATGTTTCATTGAGAACTACCACAGTGTAGATGGGACTTGTAGTTCAAAAAGAAAATATAGGGGTTTGGAGGGATTATAACGGTGCCAAAAGAAAATAGGTAAATAGATATATTTAAAAATATACAAAAAATATACCTATTTTCTTTTGGCACCGTTATAATCCCTCCATACCCCTATATTTTCTTTTCGATATTCTGGGATGAGGTGCTGTATCTTGTGTAGTTTCTCCAGCCATACCCCATTTTCTGGGACTTGTAGTTCATTCATTCACAGATCTCTGTGAATGTATGAACTACGCTAAATATGGATGTAACAAACTCATTTAGCCTTTCAGGCTGGGTTCACACCTATGCAAATTGGATGCCGGTTTCCCCACATCAAATTCACATGACAGGAGTTTGTGATCGGCTCTCTATGGTTACCGGTTGACATATCTTCGTTGCAGCTGCGGAGCGGCTTGCATGGGAACGATGTGCATCTTTGGCTCTGTTTCAGGGCTGAATTCAGGCAAAAATTCATCCCTGATTCGTCCCTTAAATGGAGAACAGGGACGCACCGGACCCCTGCTGCGAGCAGCATCTGTCGGAGGTGTGAACCCAGCCTTAATCTCACAAAATGCATTGAGCAGGCAGAAGGTTGTCTAGTCTGCTTGTAACTAAGAAGTGCACAATCTGCATTTTGGCTATTTTGTGGGGAAAAATGGCCACCCATGGAACTATACCTGTTAACTTTGTGATTTTATGTCCACTTCAACACATTAAAAATGGTTGTTTTTTTGGGAGATGGGCAGCTATATTGTAGAGGTGCTATAGTAATGGACATTATTTAACTGAATACCACCAGTTTTAGGCTCCGTGCACCTTGACAGAAAGGCCAGGCCCTCAAATAGGAAAGCTGGTTGTAATTTTCATATCAGAACACCCCACGCCAAAATAAAATGTTTTTCCCCTCTGAAATTGAAAAATAAAAAGGCAGAGGTCGAAGAGAGAAGCTGTGTTTTCTAGCCAGTCCTTCTGTGTCTCTCTTGTCTTCCCTGTGGAATAGGAGAGTAGAACAAGGCAAAGTAAGGTTTTTTTTTTTTTTTTTATTTTGCATTTTTTTCTCTAGAGTCATTATCAGGCAATAATTTTATCAATTACCAGAAAAAGTGCAGGTTTATTCATTTGTATGTCTGGTAGGTGTAAGAATTTTTATCACAGTATTTTATTCCTAAATAATTTTAAAGCATGACGTCATTCATATTTTTCATGCCTTCTTTTACCAGAATGTTGTTAAAATTGGGAGTTTTCTTCTTGATCTTGATACCAAAGAACACTGGGCCATCATCCAGGCTTCAGAAGCTGGCACTGCACTCCTGTTAAAACATTATGAAACCTACATGAAGAATGTGGCTCGTAATATGAAGCATACGTATTTGAACCCTTTTACTATTAATACACCAAACATTGGTACGTATGGTGATTAGTGTGTATGGATATATATAAAAAAAAAGAAGAATTTTATCTGGAGACACAGCAGTCAGTGCTATTAAAACAGTACTGACAGATCTATAGAAAAGAAATCCAATGCTTGCAGCACTCCATACCCACTAACATGGCCATTAAAATTATTCACTCAGCCCTGTCAAGGACCACTCTAGGCTTCATCCTCAGTTGGTGCCGGAAAGGCCTTGGATAGGGTGGACTCCCTATCAGACAGAACTCCTAGTATGCTACACTTGATTTATCCAACAGTCCCTGGCAACAGCTGCTTGTATGGCTCCTCAACTGGAGACATGTTCCACATTTTTGGACTTGCCCAGTTCTGCATATTGTTTTGCACTCCGATCCACACCATCACCCAAAAATTCACTAAATGCATCAAGCCTAAAGGAACCAACCTTCTTCCCACTCCAACATAATAGACTACATTTAAAACATACAAAACTCCATTGTAAGCCACCTGATCAGTGTTGCATGCTCCTACATCCCTGCGTCATAAAAAAGCCCAGCCACACCTATAATACAACAATGGTTCCACCATGTCAATAATATAAAACACCTCAGAGAACCAGCTATATTTAAAGGTACTGATTTGAAATTCCATACCACTTGGCACTATCTCTCGCTCCCACTTTCCCCCAGATAGCAGTGTAAATATCTAGTTGCCCCTCCAATAACAATCCTCTCTCCCTCCAGTTGGCTTCCCCCTTAGACTGCTCCCCCTCTTTTCTAATTCACCATCCCATAGAGGGGACAGTTCCCCCCTCCCCCACCACCGCCCATTTACCTCAAATGTTAAAACCATTGCATCTGAAATATCTAAGACTCCTCGACCAAATCAAGTTGAACATTTCTCATCCAAAGCAAAGTTTTGCATTGACTCATACATGCATGGTACACATGGAAGACATTATTGTCAGGTCATGACTATCTAAACCACTATACCAGGGCTCAAAATGTCAAGTCCTGAGCTATTAGCCAGGCCTTAAGAGGTACTCACCACCAGTTGCCCCAACCAACACCTACCTTGCCCCGCTCCTAATTCTGCCCCTAAACATGTGCTAGTAAATTATCTCATGAAATTACACTGTTAAATGTTTTATGCAGAATTAAGTTACAAAAATAAATATCAACAACATCGCCAGTGCCCATCAGTGCAGCCTCGCCAGTGCCCATCAATGCAGCCTCATCAGTGCCCATCAATGCAGCCTCATCAGTGCCCATCAATGCAGCCTTATGGGAGCCAATTCTTTTTCTAGTGATTGGCCAGTAAACTGTGGGGAAGGGAGAGGAAGAGGAGAGCTGGCCGGATCACACAGAGTAGGGATCACCTTTTGTGACACAGCTTTTATCTGAAAAGCCAGCTGCTGTCAAACAAAGTCCTGCCTGGGACCCCTTGCTTTGTGCACTGGTCCTGGACCAGCTCCTATGATAGACGTCACACTACTTAAATTTCCCGGCATTGGACCAGTGTGCTGTCAATCATAGGAGCCAGTCCAGGAGGCTGGACTTTGTTTGACAGCGGAGTTACCCTCTCTGTCTGATCCAGCTGGCTCTCCACTTCCTCTCCTCTCCTTTCCTTTCCCCACATTTTTCTGGCTGATCACTGGTAGGAGAATCGACTCCCATTTAATCCCACCTGCCGGCGGCGCCTGCCTTCCTCTGATTCAGGCTCCACACTCACCCTTAGCTAATTTTCACCTGCCTAATATGAGCAGGCGAGTGGAAATTTTGAGGGCTGCACTATACTTTACCTTGCCAACTATATTTCCTGTAATGATTGCCCTTGCCTAGCATGCTTGATGTATGCTGCATTACCTTTTAGAATACTACATTCTAAATCAAGAATGTATGGAAAATATGGTGGCTGCAATATATGCTCATTACATATGCATGCCCAACATCCTGCTTTCAGTGCTATGCAATATTGCTCCTAAGGGTCATCAGGCTCATAACCACCCCCTAACATGTAAAACAGCCGCTGGTATCCGATAGTGTCAAGTGGTTTGTTTATATTGTCATTAGACAGCGAAGAGCGTAAAGGAGCGAGTGTCTCTGTGCCTTGTGGCCGCTCTAATGGCCAATCACAGATGTAAATTGTAGTACTCTTTACATTGGATAACCTGGCCCTTCCTTTTTTCTCACAATGGAGGAGGGGGAGGAGGAGGCTGCAGCAGAAGGCAGCTGTGAAGGTGGGGGGAGGTTAGGAGGCCACTGACCTCCAACATTGCAGGATTGTTCTGGGACCTTTAAAGTGCCTGTTGCCACCAATGATGAAGGTTGAAGGGAGGTTAAAATGACAAGAGCCACCAATGATTTCTGAAATCTTTGTCGGGGGGATAAAGTTCTTTGGGTTTATCCATGACATCTAGTCATTGCACAAAATGCAATTTCAGTGCAATGCAATTTCATCCTTCAGAGTACTTTCCACTGGAAGACTTGTACTGGGTTTCAGTGGGTGACATTTAAATTGTGGCAAAAAAAGGGTCCTGGTATTTTTGTCTTATAACAAAAAGTAAGGAATGTAAGAAAAACTGCTTTTTTCTTCTTTTTATCAAACTTTGTAGTCCTATTTTTTTTTTTTAATTAAAATTATATTAAAAATAAAAAAGTGGTGATTAAATACCATTAAAAGAAAGCTCCATCTGTTATACAAAGTAATATACAAATCATTGGGGATCAGTGCTACATGACTGAGTAAGTGTCAGTCAAACTAACACAGCACTGAAAATGGGAAGGAATGGGGTTTAACATGCTGGAATTGTGGTGGTTAAACAAAATGCACACTTAAAACATGTACATAAAGTTGCCTTACATATAGTATATCTTAAGAGAAAAAAACATTAAAGTGACTATATGCTTCCTTTCAATTAATGATTGTATTCATCTTTCCCAACAGTTGTGTCAGTGACACGTTTAGATAAGGAAAACTGTGCTGGTGTCACACTACCACAGTATGAGACACTACGTGGAGAAAAGCCGAGTGACCAGGAAACTGCACTGATTCTTCCAAACACTAATTTCATGACCCAGAATACCAATGGTAAGCAGTGATAACATGACAAAAAATGCTAAAGTGGAACTTTATGCTCCAGGAGAAAACTGTGCAGCAGGAGAATGCCCTATAACAACTAAGGGGCACTAGTTAATTTGCATTGCATCTCTGGTGGAAAACTTATTTTATGTCTTTTTTGTCCAGGGTCATGCACAGGTGTCGGGGCTATGCACCCATTCTTGTATACCTGTTAAACTAGGCATGTGTGGGTGAGTCCGTACAGCCACTGTGTCTTAATTCGCTTATATAGACTGCCTGCATGCAGCTCCCCGCTAGTCCAAAAACAAACGGCTCTTCGCGCTGTATGCTCTGCACCCATGTGAATGAGCCCTAAGTTGAAATCTGGGTTAAAGCAAAAAATGGCAGGAGATAAGTACTCTTATTTGAATTTTCATCTTATCTGTGTATATTTTTCAGATCTGTGCAGTAATCCAGTATAAAACAGTTCCTGTGATTTGCCTCTACGCATGAGTTTCTTGTAGTATAGATCAGGGGTCTCCAAGCTTTCTAAACCAGGGATCTCCAAGCTACAGCCCTCCAGCTGTTGTGGAACTACATGTCCCATGAGGCATTGTAAAACTCTGACATTCGCAGACAGGACTAGTCATGATGGGAATTGTAGTTTCTGAACAACTGGAGGGCCATAGTTTGGAGACCCCTGTAAATCTAAACAAAGGACCAGTGAACTGTCCTTCAAACTTTAGGGGTGCCAGACTGTGCCAGTGGGTAATTGTCCTGGCATCAGTGGGAGTAAACTGTGCCCCATCATTGATATTAGGGGGAGGAATAGTGCCCCATTTTTGGTGTCCGGTAGTAGGAATTATGCCCCATTGTCAGTGAGAGAAATAGTGTCTCGTATTAGTGCCCCAGGGGCCAGTTAAAGGCAAGCAAAGGGCTGTAGTTTGGAGACCACTGGTATAGATATAGATCACTGCTGCTTTCTTTCCTTGTGCATTGTGACTGGCCCCCCTAAAGTTTTCTGCAGGCGGCCTCAAATGGGTGGGCCTGCACAATTATAATGTTACTGCTACATTTATAGGGTAATATATAGGGTAATATCTGGTTTGCAAAGGCATTTGGTGCACACAAAGTGGATTTATATCCTTTTTGATTCATTTGGTATATATTTAATTGGAAGTTTTTGTATCCAGTGTTGAGCTTCAAAGAGAAAATGTTTTCTGTAGTAAGTGCAGAAGTAATTTTTGTACATTATTTATGACTTAGGGCTCATGCACACAGTTTGCAACACAAATCTGCTCTAGTGTGCAAATCCTTTCATCTTTCTGCACCCAGGAAACCACAGGCATGTACATGTATTCCCCAAATGCGTTCATACAACCTGTACATACAGTTTATCGGAAGAGAGATTGGCTTTCCAGTATACACAGCTTACCCTCCAGTACCCCTAGTATGTAGCGCCCTCCTAGGTAAGTGCTAGGGTAGTTAGAGAAATGTTACAGTTGTTTTTGACAGGTAAATTTAGTTGCCACACTGTAATCAGGTAAAAACATAGTTTGGCTGACTGTACTACTGAGCTGCAATTGTCTAGTCATGCCTAATCTGTGTGCTGTGCTACTGCTAGTCTACTGGATAGCTCCCTCTGTATCCAGGCGACTTGAGAAGTTTCTGGATGATAGGTGTGGAGCTATGCACGTTAATATTGATACAGCCCTATCCTATCCCAAAGAGGCAGGCTCTGAAGGTGGGCTTGGAGACTGTATTTATTTTTAGATCACACAGAGCTCTGGGTCTTGTCCCAGTGTGGAAGAGTCCAGCCTGAGGTGGGCATGCTGCCCTCTCAGGCACAGGCTGCCATGTGGAGGCCTCAGGTGGGTGACCTGAGGGAGGAATTCAGAAACCCGGGTGCTTAGAAGAAGCTGACAGAGGGGAGCTGTCTGCCACAGATCTGTCTTGTATCACTGGAGGGCATCGCTTGGAAGATTGGAAGGAGGCTTCCATCTGTCCTTGGGCCTCGTGAGTACAGACATTGCCGGATCTTGGGGACCTTGCGCTCTAGCTACCCCTCTGGTGCCTAGGATAGTCAGCTTTGGGTCTATTATAGAGGACACCAGCTGGTGTTCTGAAGAGTTCTGTCCAGCTACTTTACTACTTAAAGGGACTTTGCTCTACTGGCTTTAATACTACTTACACTAAAAGGAAGATTAAGTCCTCAATTGTACATAGTTCTTATTCTTGGAGTATCCCACCAAAACCCTCATCCCTGTCCAAGTTCTCCAAAAATAAAAAATAAAACAACATCCCCTAGACTGATCTTTGGAGAAAGAGTGAATGAGCCTGTTGTGTGCCTGGCTGTGAGGCTGAAGTTGGGAAGACCTGGCCATTCATTCCTGTGGCATCTACAGGAGTAGCACTACAAGTGCATACAGCTTTATCCCCTGTACTCATTACAAGAGAGATCTACCTGTTCCCCTTCCCCTTTTTCTTGTACACACAGCCCACTTGCATGCATACAAAGAACACATCTGGACAGAAGAAGCAAAGCAATAAGGAAAAAGTTATTGAATGTCCTACATTGTGAGCTTAGTGCTGCTCGTTCTAACACTATTCTAGGCACTGACCCATGAGTGCCATTTTGGGGAATACAGCCCTGGTTATAGCTTACGGCCTGTTCACACCATTGGGCGTGTGTTATGATGCACATATTGTGCATTGTTGTACATTCTGCATGCTTGCCGCAAGCATTTTTACATCTATGCACAATAATGCGTTGTTATACGCTGACGTGCTTTTGAACGCGGCGTTGTGTGCTGCACTTCATAAAAATGCAGACATGCTGCTTTTTTGCAATGCACACCTATGCATCTGTATTTTGTGAACAAGGCACATGGAGTACAGTCATTTTTTTAGTGTCCTTGCACTGAGCCTGCGTTGATCAATTCAGGTCTAGGCAACTCGACACACCTAGTGTGAGCCCATAGTGTACTGATCCTTACATAATATATAACTAATTCCTAATAATACCTACAGTTGAATAATAGGTACGTTCTAAGGATGGTGCTTCGTGGTGTGTTAAAAAAAAAAAAACCTAAACAATGTCATGGTCTGATTGTAAAACTGAAAAGCCTTTAATTTCCTTGTTTGTAGTTCAGGCTGTCATGGGACAGCTATCAAGGCGAGTGAGAATTGAAGCATTACCTAAGTCTATTTAAACCAGAGATCTCAGTGCCAAAGTATTACAAAGGACTTTATTCAGTGGCAATTCAGCATAGAGAAAATGTACAGAAAAATAGGGAGTAAATAATGGTTATCTTATTTTTTATTTAGAAAAGAAAAATATATTTTACCATTGCAAGGTTAATGAAAAGTCGTATATCTGGAGACATTAATGACTGAAATGTAAGATACACAAATCTATTAAGTCATAAGGGCCCAGAAAATTTTTGCTATACCATCAGACGTCTGATTTTCATTTCCTTTCCTATATCTACAAACAAGTGAGATACAATTCACCCCCTTTCTTCCGTAGCAGCTCTGTTTATTGATTGTCAGGTTATTTTAGTTATATTGTTCTAGAATAGATCAGATAAAAAACTAATTGGTGCTTAATTGTGATGGAAATATTGATTACTGCAAGGACAGAATTATGGGAGTTGGTAACAATGACTTCTTATTAAAGGTACAGGCTCAGGGTCTGAATCTGTTGTGATTACTTTAAGTTTACAACTCATTAGGGTCAAGATGACAGACTCACAACAAGTATACTGTACCTTTTTAAAATAAAGTCCACAATGGGAGCTCCTTTTTTTACTTCACACCTCCATACATTTGTTATTTATGGAGATTTAAAGGGATTGTAAAGGCAGAAGGTTTTTCATCTTAATGCATTCTATGCATTAAGATAAAAAGCCTTCTGTGTGTAGCAGCCCCCATAATACTTACCTGAGGCCCCTCCCTGTCCAGCAATGTCCACGAGTGTCTCAGCCGTCCGAGATTCTCCCTCCTGATTGGCTGAGACACAGCAGTGGCACCAGAGAGCGGTCGGGGCTCCGTGTCTGAATGGACACAGGAACCTGGGACTCGGCTTGGGTGCCCGCATAGCAAGCAGCTTGCTGTGGGGGCACTGAATAGGAGGGAGGGGCCAGGATCACAGAAGAGGGACGCAAGAAGAGGAGGGTCTCGGCTGCTCTGTGCAAATCCAATGCAACAGAGCAGGTAAGTATAACATGTTTATTATTTTTATTGGAAAAAAAACAAGATATTACAATCACTTTAGGCCAGCCTTAGACAAATTGAACCTCAGCAAATGAACCAGACAAATTTCAATCAATCTATGGGCAGGCTGGTTGTACTGAAGACGATTTTTTTTTCTGTTTAATCACTGCCAGCAATGAACATTGTATTCTGACAGCAGGGAAATCTCCCGCTGACTTTGTTGACCCGTGGTTGAAGGAAAAAAAATTGCATAATCTGTGGCTTGCCTTAGCAATTACAATTCTGAGGTTAGCATTTCTACCACCTGACTGATCTGACTGACACTTGAATGGAAAATTAGAGTGGAAATGAAGGCAAACTTGTATTGTAGTTGTAAGTTGAGCAGGGAAAGTATATAACCTCTAGCACAGGGATAAGCAATTAGTGGACCACCAGCTCTTGCAGAACTACAACTCCCATGAGGCATAGCAAGACTCTGACAGTCACAAGCATGACACCCAGAGGCAGAGGCATGATGGAACTTGTAGTTTTCAACAGCTGGAGGTCCGCTAATTGCATATCCCTGCTCTAGCAGGTTTATATTGCTGTTGCCCCATTATTTGGTCATTTTCTTCCCTTGAACCTGTTTGATTTTAGACTATTTTCTCAAATCTTACACCCATTTTTGGCTAGTTTTTTATAAGTCATTGATTAAAACATGAGATCATTGTCATGTCTGGTCACCTGGACCCATTGTTTATTTGTTCACTTAGCAAATAAACACCTTTCCAGGAATCAATATTAATCATTTACTTCGCATTAGTCGTAACTGATGAAGGAAGAAACATGTACCGTTGTTCTTGTGCAGTATACTAAACCACTTTGGTTTCTGAACATGTTGCAGGTTATGTGAAATGGCATATTATTAGAGGTACACTTAAATCTCAACCTTGATGATAGTGTGGCTAAGATGCTACTGTAGGTCTAGTGTCCTTCTGGGAATATCTGACATCATACCACACAAAAGTTGCTGCTGTCATTAAGCCCATATGGTCCTTAGACCCAAGCACTTCAGGCTGCTGTTCTCCTTTGTTTGATGTATGTGTGCTCACATTACTGTATGTGCAGGAAAAAAGCTTTTTGCTTTCTACTTTATAAAGGAAACCTGGCCCAAGAAAAAAATACTTAGACTGCCATAGCTATGCTTCTTTTTAACTTGTTAGTTGCCTGACTGTTAGACTGATCTCCTGAGTCACTGAACTGGAAGAATTATGAACCCGATAAAGTCAGGGTCTCCTGATCTAAATGCTAGTTCTGGGTCAATGACTCGGTAAGCATTGAAAGCAGAGGGTCAGCATGGTCACAAGGCAGATGAGATTTACAGTTTGGTTTTACTTGACCTGCATGCTTGCTTTCACTTCTTTGTGTCATTTTATATTATAAGAATAAAGTATGTTGTTAATTGCTCATTAATCGTTCCCATTTTTTACACTCTTGCTAACTTTAATGCTTAACTGTAATTTTTTTTAATCTATTTTTTTACAAGGCACTGACAAACTACATATGGATCGTTCTGATCAAAACAGAGCAAAGAGGGACAAAGTTTCATGGAAAGAAGGTGCACAAAGGGATTCTGAAGCTGTGGTAACTGTTATAATATATCATGGCCTTGGGACTTTACTACCTGAAAGATGGGATCCAGACAAAAGAAGTCTCAGGTACAGACATCAAATACAACCAGTAGAGCAGCTTTTATGCTGTGCGTTTTTAGCTTTACCTTTTTAATTTAAATCGACATTCAAATTATGTGTCCAATTTTTTTTTTAATTAGGGTGCCTAAACGTCCTGTAATAAATTCTCCAGTGGTGAGCATTTATATTCATGAAGCAGATGGGGCACTGGATCAACCAATCACAGTGCAGTTCAGACTTCGAGAAACACAAGAACGTTCCAAACCAATTTGTGTGCATTGGAATCACTCTCTCCAGTAAGTAATTATTTGTCAGAATTTGTCCGCTTTATAAAGTTTCCCTTTGCGAAATAAGTGTATTTCATCTGAGTGGCTTCAAGTGTATTTCCACGTTTGCAGTCAAATTTGCGAAAACCCCACTTTATTTTTATGTGTTACCATTCAGCATACCTTAAAGTATAACTAAAGGCAAAAAAAAACTTTTCTCTCGTTTCAGACAGAGTGGAGAGGGATTAGAACCCCTGTCAGGTTTTATTGCTGTCTATGCCCCCATTGGCGAGATTCACCCTCTCTGTTTGTCCTGTTTACCATTATCATTAAAGAAGTGAAAGTAATAGTGAATAAAGAAAAGCAATAGAGGGGAACCCTTCCAATAGGGACACTGGATCTGGTGACCCTGGAGGTCCCCAACGGATTCCCTTAAAGGGGTTGTAAACCATCACCATTTTTCACCTTAATGCACTCTATGCATTAAGGTGAAAAACCTTCTTTACTGAAGCAGCGCCCCCAAGCCCCCCTTATACATTCCTGAGCCCCGTTACTCTAACGACGGGAATGAGCACACCAGCTCCGGCCGGTGTCTCATGTCCGGATTGGATAGATTGATAGTAGCCGCTGCTGTCAATCAAATCCAATGACGTAGGCGTCGGGGGGGTGTCCCGTCAGAGAGCGCTTCTCCAGCGGGGCACTCAAGAAGAGGAGGAGCCAGGAGCGCCGCAGAGGGGCCCCAGAAGAAGAGGATCGGGGGCCACTCTGTGCATAAGCAACTACACAGCAGAGGTAAGTATGACATGTTTGTTTGTTTTTTTAAACTGAACCTTTACAATCACTTTAATTTCCAGGGATTTCCTCTCACTTCATGTTTGTGGGACACAGGAATGTAACACATATGATGAAAAAAAATATGACAAGGGTTATAAAAAAAAGTTTTGCCTACAGTTTTGACTTTATTATTTTTTCTATATTTCTTATCTTTTAGGTGTCTCTTAGAAAGTGTCATGATTGACTGCAAGCATTTCTTAACAATTTCAGTTTTACATGTCCAAGTAGAAAGATTTAGGAATGGGGTGAACTTCTTCTTATTAACATACAAGCCCAGCTTGGAAATATTTAACCCTTTGTTGGGACAGTGTTCAAATCTCGATTACAATGGTTGAGATTATAGACAGGGTTTATTATGGCAAGCACAGTTCTATGCCCCACCCCCCATAAACAAATATAAATAGTAGGATTTTTCAGTGCTAGAGTTTCCAGAAAAGGGTGTCTAAAAGGTAAGCTGCAATTTTTTGAATATTTTTTCAAGTTATGCTATGTGTATGTGAACATGTTTTAAATAAAAGTATAGGTGTTATCCCAATTTGGCTTCTAAAGTGCAAATACACTGTAAGCCGGCCATTATTGTAGTGATGTCTTACTCAAAACAAGTGTAAATTCCCATTATTGCCCCTAGGGAAAGGCCTGTATGTCTTGGTCCTTGTTCGATCATTTGCTTAGTCCATGGATTCAGGCTATATATAGCCACCCACATTTAAATTGTATAATACATGTACCTGTACTTTAAATGTACAATCTTCATTTTCATTTCATAGAATTTGAAAATATCTATAATAATTTTTCAGGTTACCCACACCAGGGGGTGGCTGGTCAGCTCGGGGCTGCGAGCTTGTTTTTCGCAACGAAACACACATTAGCTGCCAGTGCAATCACATGACCAGTTTTGCAGTGTTAATGGATATGTCACGAAGAGAGGTGAGTGAGTTAGGTTTGTTTTAAGGGGAGTGTATTGTGGTTTAGTGTACATTGTCTCTATTTGTTTGGGTCAAAACCACAAAAACTACATTGCATATGAATACGTAGTATTTTGCATGTTGCCAAAAGGGGTTGATTTAGGCAGTTTTCCAGTTTCTACTTATTGTTAAAAGGTTTGTTAACGGAGCTGAGTAGCTCAAGCTGAAATTTACACACAATGAAAGAGCATATGAAATTTCAATTTTAAAACTATAAACTCAAAAAAAAACCCAATCATATTTTTTCAAATGGACATTTATTAAAAAATATATTACAACAACAGTGAAGCACTCCTTGATAACAAATAGCACTTTTTAACTTAAAATGTGAATATTGTCATCAAATCGGAGAGCAATATGTATCGTGCAATACTGAACAGTAAATGGTGACAAAAGTCCCAAAAACTCAATCCAATCATAAGTGAAGTATTCCTAAACATGAAAGATAGTCCCATACATAATTTTTATTGGGTGTCCATAAGCAATCACCAAACTTCATGTGCCACAAAGCAAATCCTTTCATGCCATCTGATATCTTCCACCATACAATGCCACTGAAAGTGTCACCCAAGTACTCAATCGGGTGTTTCCTCACTTGGTGCAGAGGACCCCTTAATTTCTCAAGGTGGCCAACAGCACTCTTGTAACTCAAGCAACAGAACAGCAGCATCCTGCTCTCATATCAATGCTCCGTAGCTCTTGCATAGGTGTCTCAAGAAAAATGTGCAAAGAAGATCCAAATAGTGTAATACTGCCAGTAGTATTTATTGAGAGGAAGAAATATATAGCACTCACAATTTGTAGAGACACATAAACGTGTCAGATCACAGTCTGCATATACACAGTAGCAGTAGATGGACAAGATAGTGCCTAGCTCCTCCCAGACGTTATAAAGGTCCCGCCCAGCTGACGCATTTCGCCCCTCCGGGCTTTCTCAAAGGCTCAAGATTGGGACAGGCACTATCTTGCTGAGTCCATCCACTGCTATAGTCTGCAGCCTAGAATGATGTTATCTTGTGCTTTTATAGTCTACTCAGTCCTCTGAGTTCTGCTAGGTTCTGTTGGTCTTCTCTCGGTTTTTACCATGGTATGCAAGATTCTATGACCCAAATCACTGAATTAAAGGAGACTGCGTCGGCTCTGATTAATGCAGTGCACATGTCTCTGAAAGTTAAAGGACCAGTCTGTTGCTTCCACCAGTGCTATTTCCAGTCTTGAGTCATCTAACACTTTTAAGGCTTCAGACTTTACCTTTTGTACCTGCATTTCCAACTGTGTCTGTATGGAGATCGAAAACATCTTGACAAGCTGTTTGCTCTCTCTATGATACCAGTTTGTGGCACTGCCCTTCAGCCTCTCGCTGTCTCGGGGTACTGGCCCCTGTACTAGTTTTGCTGTATTATCACGGCATCCCTAATGTTGAGGGAACAGTCAGTCCAGGCTCATTTGAACAACATGAAGTTGATCGTTCAGACATTGGAGCGATTTGAATGGAATCCTCAGTAATCTTTAATGGAACCAAGTAAACATTTGGAGTATCTGGGTCTAGTCCCAGACACAGCTTAGGCAAAGTGTGCCTACCATAGGAGAAACTTCTGATGCTCTGTCCTCAGGTTTGTTCTCTGTAGTGCAGGAGTTGTCTGACTCTTCTTTTGCATGAATGTCCTACATCCACTCAAAGCCTCTTTGAAGGCAGTTCCATTTGTCCAGTTTCACTTCAGACCTCAACACTGCAACATTTTACCGTCATGAGACAAGTTGATCTGGTTTCTGGACAGAGTGATTCATATATATCATCTGAGGACCAGATTTTCCCTGGCCTTGTGGCCAGGGAAAAATAATAGAATATCATAGAACTGGGCAATTTGCCTTTCTCTACAGCATTGGACCATCCACTCAGAAGGTCATCCGATCCAGACTCAGTCAGACAGCATCACAGTGGTGGCATACACTAATCATTAGAGAGAAGTCAAAGGTTGTGACGAGAGGTTGATTCCATACTGTCCTGGGTAGAGCTTAATGTTCCAGCCTTGTCAGCCATATACGTTCAAGACTCAGAAACTTGGCAGGCAGACTTTCTCAGCCAGCAGTACCTGGACCCAGGGAAGTGGTCCCTACATCAGGTTCAACAGCAGATTTGACAGGTTTGTCTCGAGGTACAGGGAGACTCAGGCAGAAGCAGTGGATGTTGTGATGGCAGCATGGGATCACTACACCCTGGTCTATGCCTTTTCTCCCCTGAGATTCCTCCCTCAACTGCCTCACAGGATCTAGATTGGGGACATTCCGGTGATTCTCATTGCTCCGTACTGGCAGAGGTAGATGTGGTACACTGACCTAGTAAGTCTCCTGACAGATGCTGCTTGGGTGACTCAAGATCATTAATATTTCTGCTCAAAGAACCAATTTGCCATCCTCCTTCATGGTCATTGGCTTTAATGGTATAGCTGTTGAACCCAGGTTTGAAAGGATGGAGGCCTCTCCGAGTATGGAATTTCTATGATGCCAAAAGCTAGCAAAGCTAGGAAGTCTACTTCTGGCAAGTTCTATCATCGAACATGGAAGGCCTACTTCACTTGGTGTGAATCTTGGGGCCTCCACCCCAGGAGTTTCTCCGTGGGATGAATCTTCTTCTTCCTGAAGCTGAGTTTGGACCAGGGTGTGGCTCTTGACACTATCAAGGGTCAGGTTTATGCCCTTTCCATTCTGTTTCAGAGACTGTTGACCTCTGACTCTCTGATTAGGACTTTTGTACAAGGGGTCTCCCATGTTACATAGTTACATAGACATAGCTCCAGACATGTAGCTCCCATCTATTGCACTGTGAGTCTGAGCTCATTAGAGACCTTCCTTTTTCCACTCTCACCCACAATGTGGTGCTTTTTGTAGCTATAACGTCTGCAAGATGAATGCCTGAACTGGTAGTCTAATTATCCTGCAAGGAACCCTTTTTAGTTCTACATAGGGGCAAGGTTGCATTGAGGCCCAGGACTTATTTTTTGCTTAAAATGATTGCAAATTCAGAAGGTTTTTTATCTTAATGTATTCTGTGCAAACCTTCTGTGTGCAGCAGCCCCCCCTAATGCTTACATGAGCCCCAGCTCGATCCAGCGATGTTGCAGGACAGTCTTGGATGTCCGGGACTCTCCCTCATTGGCTTAAGCAGCAGCGGCGTGCCATTGGTTCCCATTACTGTCAATCAAAGTCAGTAAGTGAATGCGAAGAGAGGGGGCGGGGCAGAACCGTGGCTCCATGTCTGAATGGACACACAAGCTGCTTGCTGTAGGGGCATTCAGCAGGAGGAAGGGACTCAAGAAGAAGGAGGAGGATCTGGGCTGCTCTGTGCAAAACTACTGCACAGAGCAGGTAAGTACAACATGTTTTTTATTTTTAAAGGGTGAAAAACATATCCTTTAGTATCAATTCTAGGAGGTTTCTGCCTTTCACTTCATTCAACACATTGTTTTTCCATCCCTTTGTCTGGCTCCACAACACCACAGCTTCCTTCAAATAGAATGATTCCCTTTTTGCAATCCATGATGCATCCTGTAAGGGAGCACCAGCTTCACATTCCACCAACTCTAGGTGGCTCAGGCAGACAATCATTCAGCTTATGGTCTCAAGGATCAGATTCCACCCTTTCTTTTCAAGACCCACTCTACTAGATCTGTAAGTGCTTCTTGGGCTTTTTGACATTAAGAGTCTGTTTTTCAGATTTGCAGTGCTATCTTCTGTTCACATTTTCCTTATTTTCTACCACATGTACATTGTGGCCTAATCTGTGAATGCAAGGTCATTCTGGCGACTCCTTAAGTTGCTTGTAGCTCCTAGTTCTCTGTTGTTTTCTAGGGCCTGCTAGCTGTGTTGGCCATCCCTCAGTTGTACTACTTTTGGACATCTGAAAGTAGTCCCTTTATGAACAAGAATGGAAAATAGGAATTCTTTTCTTGGTGTCCATTAAGGGAAGCAAATTCCACAGCTCTGTGTTTATGATCATGCTCTCAGTACTGCCTTGCATACTGGTAGTGGGAGGGGGCATCCTAGGCTGGCCTACATTTTTTTTTTGTTTACTAGTGTCCAATCCTTGTGCAAGTCCCAAAAGACTTTCTATGTCCCTCAATGGACAACAAAATTATTTTTTGATGAGTTTAAAAAATCTGTTTTTTAGTGATGGGCCCACTTAATTATGTTTGATGTGAAAGTGAGCATTATTTTGTCATAATAAGGTCTACAAACGCCAGGAAAGCACCGAAATTGTTTCCCTTAGTGGAAGAATGAAAAAATAAAAAATAAAGGAATACTATGTTATGGGATGGTGACCTGCTGCATAAATTAAACCACTGTAATTAGAAAATGATGTCAATAATTTTACTAGTGTGTGCCAATGTTTTAACATTTTGTTTCCATGGATTAAGTATATAATTATACATTGTATGTACAGATGCAGGCATGTCTGTCTGTTACACACTTAGGCTCACTGCTTTACAGTTATGCTTAACTGCTTCTTCATTTAGCTCAAGTCTGTAAGCCAGCCAATGCATTAAAAAGCAATAAACACCTTTCAGTGACCATGATGTTCTGCATGTGAGTAGCCTGTGGGAAACATGTCTAGGATTTGATCTTAAAATGTTATTCTTTATCTGTTTACAGAATGGAGAAGTGCTTCCTTTGCGCATCATTACGTACTCTTGCATAGGTGTAACCCTGGGCTTTTTGCTTCTCACTTTACTTTTCCTGTGTATCCCACGTTCTCTGCGTTTCAATCAACACAGCATCCATCGGAACCTACTACTGGCTCTCTTCCTGTCTCAGCTCAGCTTCATACTGGGTATCAACCAGGCTGACCTGGAGGTAGCTATTGCATATGTTCTCAGTTTAAAATTGTGTGCTCTTATAAGACAAAATATATGTATATATGAGTCAAGCATAACATGGTTCATTTTGCCTCCTGGCTGGAGTTCAGATTTAATATAAGAAAAGTTTAGTAATAACAGTGAGAAAATAGTTTGCTTCAAGTAAGCTAAGGCAGATAGATGATGGTAAACATTCACAATTATATTTAGTTATGCAGGTAGGTTTTATGGTTTGGTCCATCACTTTATTACGTTAAGGTTTTCAGTTTGTGATTCCCATTGGACATCAAGTTGCTTCTAGCTACCCAGAAAGAACAATTTTAACCTATAAGAAGTGTCGCCTGTGCCAGTGGTTGAGAGCCTTTGCTGTAGACCATAGCACAATTTAAGTGTTCCACAAAAACCATCTGGGATAATGGAAGCATAAGTAATTATCTGCAAAAGCTTGTACGTGCTTGGAGTATGACATGACTTCTTACTTCCATTGTAGCTGTTTTTGCATTTGGTCCTTTTAGGCCTTGTGCACACAGGGCTTCTGTTTAGCCCTTCTGGCAGGAGAAAAGCTTCTTAGAAAAATGAGGTAAAAGCTGTGTATTGCACAGGTGTTTAGGCATTGTACTGTTAATTTATTCTGGCCATTGGAATGCATTAATGCTCAAACATTAGACATTTCTTGCATTGAGGCAAGTTCAGCTTTTAAATGTTCCTCTTCTAATATGCCTGTAATTGCCTATGTGTGCATGGACACATAGGCTTACATAGCAGTGCTTTTACAGGCTGAAAAAATAAATGCCAAACACCTGTAAAGGCAGAGTTTAAACCCAGTGTGCATGAAGCCTATATAAACTACCTCAGTTAATGATGCACAAATGCTTTAGTTTAGTTAGTTTGTGTGTTGAAAATGTATATTAAACTATTTTATTTTTTATTTTTCTCCCTGACATGTTATTTTTTTTCCCACTATATTTCTTTTTTCATGTCTGCCCTTGCCCTACATACTTGCTTCATGTACATTGTCTTTCTGTCTATAAATTATCCATCTGTTTCAGTTTGCATGCACTATCATTGCTATCCTCCTCCATTTTCTCTCCCTGTGTTGCTTTTCTTGGGTTTTTCTTGAAGTTCTGCACATATATCGCAGACTGAGTGAAGTTCGAGATGTCAACACTGGTCCAATGAGATTCTACTATGCTCTGGGTTGGGGTGTACCCGCCTTTATCACTGGTAAGTCTACAACAGTTATACAGGCTTGGCTATATATATATATCTAAAGCTGGTCATTCATTGCTAGAAAATAGATGCTCCATCTGTTGTGCAAAATGGTGCTCAGGAGGCAAATAGTACATAAAAGTTTTGGCACTGCTTAAAGCCATCTGAGATCAACATGTATCAAGCTGCCCTCATCACTTTTCCTAATTTCTAGCTCTACCGCTCTCTTTCTATCAGTCTTTCAGAAGCAAATTTCTTTTTCTGTTTGTTTTGGTTTTATAATGGTGGGCGGTTTCTCAGGCCTTGCCAGTTTGTGTTCCACTAACAGCCTTGAGTGTACCTTCTAGCAAAACTGATGCTGGTGTCCCAGATCTTTGTCACCTGCTTGAGTCCACACCATCAGGCCCCCCTTTAACTTCATCTGGCACAGCTTCTTTCTCTTGTTTATCTAGAGAGAAGCTCATCACCGCTGTGCAGGGGCCACAAATTCACCCTATCCCTAATCCCCCTGCACGGTAGTAGAGTCTATCTCTTATACATAACAGAGGAGTTTCAATCCAGACATGGAACAGTCTTTCTCTAAGTTTACCCATTCTGGGTTCCATTAAGAGCCTGGACCCGCAAAAACCTTCCTGGTGTTTATCCTGTTGCACCCTGTGGTGTATGGCGATTTGCCTAATTCAGATAATTGTTTCCTCCTCCCAGGAATTTCACTTGGCTCTATCCTATTGAGCAGGGGTTATTTAAGAATTGGTCTATCCCCGTAGTTGATCCAGCCATTTCCTATCATAACAGGACTTCACACCCCCTGTGGAGGACATATCAGCGTTTAAAGATCCTGTAGATAAATTCCTAGAAACCCTTTCCAAGGCCTTGTTCTCCCTTGCGGACCCTGCCCTGCAACATGCCATTATGGCTAAATTCATCTGGTAGATCTTAAAATGGTATTAAACTCAAAAACTGCGGGCACACCCTAATTATTCACCCCCCAACCCCCCCCCCCCCCCCCCCCCGTGCCAGCCAGGGCTTTTTTCTGGTAAAACTGCTGGGTTTGCTAATGGACACTCACTGGCAGTGACAGTGCTGCCAGTGAGACAGTTTTTTCCGATGCTCCCTCTATAGTTCCGGCAAGTGATCTCTTACTGTAGGCGGTGGAGTGATACAGCTGCACTCTGCCTGCCCTCCAGTGCCTCTTCTGCTGTCATAGGATAGGAGGTAAGCAGCACCTAGTGGGGAGCATGGCCGAATCTAGAGAGTAGATTTCACTTAAACAATGCTCTGCCAGTAAAAATCCCCCCTTCCAAACCCCCCTCCCCTCCACTCCACTCCACTCCACTCCCTGCCACTCCACTCCACTCCACACTTCCCAAACAAGAGAGGAAAGAGGGCTCGATCCTCTCTGGTCCTTCCAGCCCCCACCCCCTGTGTCTGCCCCGCCCACACTGCAATCCTTGTGTGTAGCCTTGGTCTGAGAAAGGAGATGCGTGTTTGAGCTTCTGTTTGGGATGCACACCCTAATGCAATAAGCTGCGCACACCTATGGTCAAGTCCATCTAATGCCACATGCACACGATCGGAAATTCAGCTGGCAAAAGACCGATGAGAGCTTTTGGTCATAAAATGCGATCGTGTGTATGCTCCATCGGACTTTTGCTGGCCGAATTCCCGCCAGCAAAAGATTGAGAGAAGGTTCTCAATTTTTCGGTCGGAAAAAGTTTCAATTGGAAATTCCAATCGTCTGTACCAATTCCGATGCGCAAAATACTAGTGGGCCTCCTCGCCGCCTTGTCTCAGCTTTTTAGTCAGGGTGTTATATCTCTGGTCAAGAAAGGAAAAAGCATTCAAGGGTTCTACCCAAACATATTCATTATACCAAAATTCAATGTAGACATTCAATTTTGGATTTAAAATAATATCTTTCTGCAAGTGCAAAATTTCTGCATGGAATCTGCAAGGTCAGTTTTTTGTTTACTTCTTTTTGGTAAATGAGTAGAGGTACTATGCACGGACAAGGGTCTTGTATGGAATTTGGTGGGGAACCCCACGCCGTTTTTTTTTTTTTAATTTTGCTGTGGTTCCCCTTAAAATCCCCACCAGACCTGAAGGGCCTAGTATGGATGGGGGGGGGGGGGGGGGCACACTGTTTTTTTTTCTGCATTTTTAATTGTCTGCATTCTTTTGTTTACATTTTAGCTCTCAGTTGGGTAGTCTGTTCATGAGTCATCGGTTGTTAATGACGCAGCAGCCGGCCTTCCTTAACCAGCCATTCTTCACACAGAATTCACACCGGTCGATCATTTTTCGACCGATCCGAATTCTAATCATTCTGAAAATTTGGAATTTGTTAGAAAATTAATAAACAAAACAAATTTCAACTAACTTTGTTAATATTTCATTCGGATAGATCTAAATAACCAAAAAGTCGTTCGAATGAATATTCGGACCGAAACAAATTGCACATGTCTACTATCAATCCAGTGTGCAAATAGCAGGACTACTGGTCTTAGAATGCAAAGTAAAAGGGGAGAGGGGTTTCAAGGCCCCCCATTATCCCAATCTCATGGGATTGCGGCAGCCAGGAAAAGGTTTCAAGGCTCCCCTTTTTAATCTTGGCAGTGCAAGGTGAGGGTGCCTTGTAACTCTCAGGCTGGGCGAACCCTTGAAACCTAGGTCACATGACCTTAGAATCTTCTAGAAGGCTGTAGAGCCCCTATATAAAGGGGGTTCCGATAAGGGGTTGTTGCCAGATGCCTCAGGAGGAGGAAGGGCGGGGAGCTTTAAATATTTCTTCTTCCTATGAATAATGGTTTATTTCTACAGTACATATTACAAACACTTTTATTATCTTGAATTATGCTTTGCTGTTTTGTTCATATATCACCTTCTTATGCCTCATTCCCCTAGGTCTGGCAGTGGGGCTTGACCCTGAAGGTTATGGCAACCCTGATTTCTGCTGGCTTTCTGTATCTGACACATTAATCTGGAGCTTCGCAGGGCCTGCTGGCTTTGTCATATCAGTAAGGAAACCTACTCCATATTAAATTAGCTGCTTTCTCATTTGATTCAGTGAGACACTATAATCAAGCTGTGGTGAATTGTCCTAGCATTGACTGTACCCCATCACTAACAACCTAGTTACTTTTTATTAGAATTGTCTTGCAGTACTGTTGTCCAGCTTTTAGAATGTGTTCTGGTAAATCCGTATATGTAGTTTTGTAACATAGCAGCCTTTTACTAAAATTACCTATATAAAGGAGATTGCTTCTAGCAAATTCCTTAGAGGTTGTAAACCTTCCTGGGTAATTTGTACCTATAGGTAAGCCTAGAATTAGGCTTACTTATAAGTACAAGTAAGCAATATATAGCAATTTAGGTGACTTCCGTGCTCCCCTTTAGTTCCCCACTCACCAGATCTCTGCAGCCCTACAGGGGTAAATCGCATGCAGTGAGTGTGGTAGCAGTTCTCAGGGCAATCACCTCCTCATTAGCTCAGCACGTAACGAGGTATCCAGATCCTTGAGCCTCTCCGGGAGTAAGCTGTTCCCACTAGATTCGATTTTAGTAATTACCTCCCTCGTGGTAAACCACAGGTTACACTCATGGACAAAAGAGATGGGTACTGTACTGTAAATCCAGATGGTATTATTAAAATTTTAAGTTTAAAAAAAAACACTTGGCATATTCAAGTGTGTAAGCTAGCATAGCTTGGTTGCAGTACAAACCGGCGTGCGTTCCACTGACTGGAGCTCTGCAACCGGACATTACGTGAGTGGGTACCAAGCTCCACCTTACGTGTTTCGTCACATTGCAAGCTGATACACCAGTTTGCAATCAGTACTATTATTAGGGCTTTATCTGTATAAACTTGCCTTAAACACAGGGTGAGAACACCTGTTAGGATATCTATTTTATTTTGAGTTTAGCACTTACTACTTATTCTTTAAAGAGTGATTCACTGTGGAGGATTACCCTTCAGGTGACGGCAGTGTTTTTTCACCTATTTTACATTCACCTGGAAAGAGTGACCCATTGCGGAGGAGCACTCTTCAGGTGACGGGAAGCACCACCCACCCCTATACCCATATAGCTTTTACTATTGGTACTCCGGTTGGAGCTCCTTGGGGGGAGGCAGCAGCCCAGCCTACACCTAACCGCGGAACCTAACAAATTTTTATATCTGAAAATCTCTATCTATCTATCTATCTATCTATCTATCTATCTATCTATCTATCTATCTATCTATCTATCTATCTATCTATATATATATATATAAATGTGTGTTTCGGTTTAGATATCATTTAACGATTCTCTTAGTAAATTTAAATAAAAAAATACCTCTGCCTTGCTGAGGAAACCTATATAACTGTGCTGCAGTGTTGTTAATAGAAAATGTATAAAAAATTATTTAGGTTGAAATATTTGTATTTTTTACAGACTGGACTGTTTCTTTGCATTGTTTCTGGGCGTGCATCCTGTGCAGCACAGAGGAAAGGATTCCAAAAGAAAGGGACAGCGTAAGTGCCACTTGCTATTATCTCTCTGTCCATTCTCAATATTGTCTTCTATTTACTCTTCATTCCCTTTGGTGGACAGCTTTTGTATCCATATGCAACAGTGTACACTAACCAAAGCAAACCTATGTCTGTATTTAGTTGCTAAACCTGTTCTCCATATTTAGCAGTTCAGCCTTGCAAAATCTGGACAATGCCACAGGTCCACGTGGCCAAGGCTTGGTTTACTTATGTACATGATGGAAATTGTTTTTCAAGCTTTTTTATATGACTGTAATCATGTATCGAACAGTATAGCAAATTATCAAACATAACATTTTCGAATCTGCTGTTGTTTGCTCGTAGATCTGGACTCCGATGTTCCATATTCCTGCTTCTTCTTGTTAGTGTATCTTGGATTCTTGCTCTGTTGTCTGTTAACAGCGATCTACTGTTCCTACATTACACTTATGCTGGTGTTGTCTGTGCTCAGGTAATTAAGATTTTTCTTATAACTAGGTGCATTTCAAGGCCCGGTGACTATTCATCTAATAACAGTGTCTCTTGGCAGGGTCCTCTCATCTTTTTGATCAGTGTGATATTCAGCAAAGATGTACACAGGTCACTTAAACACAGCGTTCGTAAGATGAATGAACCTAGTGTCACCACAAAGTCCACCCTAACCTCGGTAACTGCTGTATTATGATTCTGTTCTCTTTAAGTTCTGTTCTGCTCTGTGGCATGTGTGTTTTTTGTAATTCCAGCATATTATGCATTTAATGATACAATAAATTGTCTGTTACAGTCACATCCACATAACAGTTATGCAGATGGTCAGCTCTATCATATGCCATTTGGTTCTTCAACTGGCTCTTTGCACAGTTCTATACCTTCAAGAGGCAGTCATTGTTACCTGCCAATCCTGCTCAGGTGAGACACTGTTCTATTATAAGGCAAGCATGTAAAGCCTTATAGACTTAATAGTTATAAATATATTGAGGGACATTTTTTAAGCAGATTAACAATGCGTTTAGATGCAAATCAGGCTGCCTCTTAATTTTAATGGTTTTGAGACCATTATGTCTTTTTTTTATTTATTTCTTTGGGGCAGCCAGCAAAGACAGATTTGCACAGGTCTGTGACAGATTTACCATTTGAGATGAGACAGACGTTCATCAAGATATTTTCAATTAAAACAAGCACACAAGTGGTCAGGAGCAGGTTTTTTTGTCACAGTTCTATTTTAGAGCAGCTGAGGGAGGATTTATGAATTATGTTGTCTAATTATAATACATCTGTCTCAGATTTGCCTTATTGCTCCTGTTTAGCATCCTATAGCTGTGCATTAGAATTTAAAAGTGCCCCCAATGTGTCTTATTGCCTAGAGCTACTTATAGTTAGAAGAAATAGTTCCCTACAAACTTGTAATCATAATGCGTATAATCATGTTCAGCATTTTTGCTTTCTTTAAAGGCAACATGTCCACAAGTCATTCCTTATAAGAAATATATTTTTCTTTCTTGTCCATGAAGGGACGCAAAAATTCTGATTCTGTCAGGTTATACTGCTGCCTACAGGAGGATGGGCACTGGCATACAAATTGTAAACTAGCCCTGGGTTACCACTCCTTTTCCAGTATGCCTAATTTTTTGCTAGTGTGCAAGATTTATTCTGCTCTGCTGAGACAGGTCCTTGCTAGGCTTTTTGTCTTCACCTTTCTCCACCAATTTTTCCATGGATTCTTCCATTGACTTCAGTCAAGGTTCCTCACTACATCAATGTTTTAGCTGTTTCAAATCTGCCTTTTCCACCTAGGAGTGCTATACCCAGACCCCGCTGAACTGGACTTGTGGGGCTCACCTGGAATGTGACCTTTATACACTTGGCTCTGCATTGTGGTGTGTTCCAGACCTTTGTGTACTTGAAAAAATAAATCATCAGAGCACTTTTCTTGCACAGAGCTGTGTCATTACCACAGGCAATGACCTTGTTTCTGAAGACTCACTTTTATTAAGTAAGGCTGGTTATGCTGAAGTGCCAGAAACTACCACCATACCATATTGAACTATTGGGAACGTTTCAAATTTCCCACCCCTGCTGGTTTCATCATCGTATGCGTTAACGCTGATGTCACCTGCTGGGTAAAGTGTCACATGCGTTTCATGTTCCATTCCTGCTATTCAGTATAGAGAAAGCACTATTCTGCTGCTCTGATCTTCACTCTGTTGCTGCTGCCCTCCCGACGTGGACACATCCAGATGCTCAATCCTCATTAGCTGCCTAGGTTTGAGAGAATCTGAGGTCTTACCTCACACTTTGGGTGTAGTTGCACACTGCTATGCGCTGCAGTATGTCTGCACATAGACACAGAACGGAGGTTGGTCGATTCTCTGTGGAGTTACTCCCTTTTGGGATGACCTCCCCATCTAGGTCTTGAACATCAGGTTTATTCTCTGTGCCCTCCCTCTGACCATGTAAAGTAGACAGAGAGATTCATCTGTCTGGTAGGGGGCTTGGTCTCATCAGATTCGGGCACTGGTCTGTCGGGCAACTTATGGCAAATCCACAGTTCTTCGTTGGGCCTGTTAGTGTTTTGTGCTGTGTTGTTAACCCCTCAATTGAACTGCTTTTGGATGCCTCAAAAGCATATGAATTTCTGTGTCCTTCAATGGGCAAGAAAGAAAATAGGATTTTTTAACTTAAAGCAGACCTTCAGTCATTTTTTCAAATTTCCATCTATTAAATCTTCTGCCCTTGTTGTTTTAACTTTGGATAGTAAAACTTTTTTTTTTCTGCAAGTAAATACCTTATACAGCCAACTTCCTGTTTCTTGTCTGTTCATTAGCCTAGGCTTATGACATCATGCACGGCTCCCTCTCTCTCACTCTCATCAGAGTTTGCCAGGAAGGGAGGGGGGATGAGTCATAAGAGGGTCAATGAGAGCTGCAGGGCTACAGAGCGGGAGGTGTGCCTCTGTGTGTCTGTGTAAATCCAGGAAGTGAACAGGCAGCAGCTTCAGCTGCCCACAGTTGAAATGGCTGCAGCCACACTTAGTAGAGGGAGATTGAGGGAGATTTCTAGAGCATATTTGGCAAGTACAGAATCACAGTATATATAAAATAATCTGCAAAGTGGTTGGAGGGAAGCTTCAGAATGGCAAATTTAGTGAGCAGACAGAATAAATTTTAAAATCATTTTTTTTTGCAATCCATTGAAGGACACAGATCCCACCACTTTGTGTTTATGATCATGCTCTTAGTACTGCTTTGCTACAAAACTGAAGCATGATATTACCAGGAGGGGTTATTCTATAGTTTTTTTTCTTTGTTTTGTCTGGCATTGTCAAGTCCTCTTGTAGGTGGCAGTCTAACCTGAAGATATTAATGACTTCTGTGCCCCTCAATGGATTACAAGAAAAATATTTTAGAGTACAAAAATCCTATTACAACTTTGTAGCTCTACAGATTATACTTACCCAGATATTTATTTGTGTAGTAATTAGTTAGTCATACATATTTACCTGGATATTTGACTGTAACCATGTTGTTCACCTTTAGAGCTGAAGCTGGGCTCAAGAATGGTCATTCACTTTTGGAGTTAAAGGATCCTAATAGAATGGATAACCAAGAAGGTAATACATATACACTTTCCTTATCTGACTATGCACACTAAAGTATTTACATATGCTGAATGAACAGTAAAAACACTTTAATAACAACCCCTCATTCACCTCTTCAGCTATAGACATCGCGGAGGCTTTCATCTTTAACCACTTAAGGACAGAGCCTCGTTTTGAGATTTGGTGTTGGCCCAATTTTTTTTATATTGTGAAAGATGATGTTACGCCGAGTAAATTGATACCCAACATGTCACACTTCAAAATTGCTCCCGCTCGTGGAACGACAACAAACTTTTACCCTTAAAAATCTCCCTAAGGAATGTTTAAAATAATCTACAGGTTGCATGTTTTGAGTTACAGAGGAGGTCTAGGGCTAGAATTATTTATCTCGCTCTAACGATCACTGCGATACCTCACATGTGTCATTTGAACACTATTTTCATATGCGGGCCCTACTCACGTATGCGTTCGCTTCAATTATTTTTTATTTTTACACTTTTTTTTTTTTTTAAATGTGTCATTTTTATTCCTATTACAAGGAATGTAATAGAAAAAAAGCATGACAGGACCTATTAAATATGAGATCTGGGGTCAAAAAGACCTCCAATCTCATATTTACACTAAAATGCAATAAAAAATAAAATTAAAAAATTGTCATTTGAAAAAAAAAAAAAAAAAGTCCTTTTAAGAGCTATGTGTGGAAGTGATGTTTTGACGTCACTTTTGCCCTGCAATTGTATGGGACCAGGTGGAGGGCACCTCTCCTCCTGCCGATAAAAGCAAATCTGCCCCTGAGACCACTTTTATCTGAAAGCTGACCACCCGCTGAAGAGGTGGATACTGGGTTATGGCAGCTAGCTGCTACCATAACAACGTTCTTCCCCTTCAAAGAGCCAGCGTATAACTGGCTCGTTGTGGCTTAAGTGGTTAAAGTTCACAACAGAGACACAAATCTTAGCTTTTTTTTTTTTTTTTTTTTATTATTAAAATAGAATCTTTAAATGTGAATACACAGCAGGTGTTTCTAAGCTGTTAGAAACGAAGGGTCCTTTCACATAGGCGTTTAGTTTTTTAGTTCAGTTCAGTCACTTTTTTTTTTTTTTTTAGAAAAATGGATTAAAAACGGATACGGATGTCAGTTTTCACATTTGGTTTCATGTCCGCTGACATCCATTTTTTACAAAAAAAAGTGACTGAACTGAGCTTCAAACACTGTATATAGCTGGTTGCTAAGGAGGGGGCCAGGAAGCCGGCTGCTGCATCCTTAACAACCGATGAGTCAACCGCTGTCAGCGGGCTTCCCCGCTGACAGCTAAATGTAAAAAAAAAAAATAGAATTGCCGGCAAAAAAACAATCACAAAAAAAAAAAAAATGGCCCTTCTAGTCTAGTATGGATTCGGAGGGGACCCCCACATGGGGGGGTAGGATTTGGGGGCCTCCTTGTTAAAAGGGGCTCCCAGATTCCGATAAGCCCCCCCACCTGCAGACCCCGACAACCATTGGCCAGGGTTGTCGGGAAGAGACCCTTGTCCCCCAAAGCACCCCCCCCATGTTGAGGGCATGCGGCCTGGTATGGTTCAGGAGGGGGGAGGGCCGCTCGCTCATCTCCTCCTCTTTCCTGACCTGCCGGGCTGCATGCTCGAATACAGGTCTGGTATGGATTTTGGGGGTCTTTTAAAAAAATCACAGGGCCTGGTATGGATTGGAGGGGGGGGGGCACCCCACACCGTTTTTTTCACAATTTTTTCTTTCTTTTGCCGGCAACAGCTGATGACTTATCAGTTGTTAAGGACATGGCAGCCAGCTTTCCGGCCCCCTCCTTAGCAACCAGCTATATACAGTTTGTTTAAAGAGGGGAAAAAAAAGGTTTAAAAACGGATGTCAGCGGATGTCGTCTGCTAGCATCCGTTTTCCGTCTGTTCCGTTTTTTTTTTAAACGACACTTAACAGAGGCGGATGTCAGCGGATGATCATCCGCTAACATCCGCTAGCACATAGACATAAATGTCCGTTTTTCCTCCTTTCACACAGGCGTTCCATTTTTTGGTTCAGTTCAGTCATTTTTCTTTTTTGCAAAAAAACGAATACGGATGTCAATTTTTACATCCGTTTTCATGTCCGCTGACACCCGTTTTTCATCAGTTTTTTACAAAAAAAAAGTGAAAAACTGAACGCCCGTGTTTTTGGGTGAAAAACGGATTTCAGCACATCGAATGTAAGCGGATGTCGTCCGCTAACATTCGTTTTCTGTACCATTTTTTAAACGGAGGAAATAATTTTCTTCACCTCAAAAACTGAACTTAACGGAGGCGTATGTCAGCGGATATCAGCGAATGATCGTCCGCTAGCCCATAGCCATACATATATGTCAGTTTTTCATCCGCCAACGGATCCGCCTGTGTGAAAGGACCCTAACTGAAATTCTAGCTTAGAGTCTTTGTTATATCTTTGCGGATGTACTTATGGTACATGCAAGTTGAGAGGACAGAGATGGCTTGTTTTAAAGCTCTTTTAGACTAAGTTTACATTTGCAGCTAGACAGCTCAACCACCTATATTTAACACCACCCCCCTTTTTCCCACCTCCGTGCTTTTTCACCTTAATGCATCCTGTGCATTAAGGTGAAAAAACACCTGGCAGTGACCAGCCCCTCCGTTTTATTTACCTGAGCCCTGGAACTTGACCCGGCAGGGACGCGCTGTCTCTCTGCCCGGGGGGCTCGGCTCTTGATTGGATAGATTGATAGCAGCGCAGCCATTGGCTCCCCTTACAATCACTTTAACTTAAGCTGCAAACGTAGCTTCGGGTTTGTACATTTGCTACGCCTATCATGATTTTCTTCACAAAACAGCAGGAATTATACCCCCTGTCGCATTCGGAGTGCAGTACTTCCCACTGAAAGCAACCCATTCAAGCGAGTATAACTACTGGGACATTTTTTACATAATGCAGGGAATGCATACAAATGTCCTGCCTTTAGAACCACTTTACCTAAGAAAAAAAAAAAAAGAATTTTACAGGTAAAAGCTTGGATACTAGGTGGCTGCTGTATGAATACAGGCATCTCAAAGCATAACATACTGATTTAGGTCCAAATCTGTCCTGGAATAGTTTAAGCAGTGTTTAATGTGTCCTTTGTATTTTTTAGATTCTGACTCAGAAAGTGACTTCTCAGTGGATGATGATGATGATGACCACAGCTGCTCCTTTGCATCCACTCAGTCCTCAGACAGTGATGAAGAAGATGGTGATAGTCCAAGGGTCCCAAGTTGGGATATTTTAACAAACCTCAACAATGAGAAACATTTTCAAAATTCTCAAAAAGGTACATTCATGTTAGAGGTTTTAAGAAGCTCTTGATTTGCAAAAAGCCCACAAGTTACCCACAATACCCAATTAGAAAATTGTTTTTATATTTAAATTATGTAAATTGCAAAATCTATGGACAAGATTTACTTGATCCAATTTACAGTGGTATTGGAGAAATAACTAGCCTACATTTAGTGTATTTAAAACATCTCTGGTGTGACAGTTGATTATCTGGCATCTTCATTTCTGGCACACAAATAAACATTTTAATGGGTTTCTTCTCATGTGTCCACTGTAAAATAAATAATTACAGAGATTAATAATAAAAAATTAACATAAATTTAGAGGCATCCAGTACATATATTACGTGATTTATGTCAGGTGATTGTATACATAGCCAAAAAAAAGAGGAGATTATCCCAAGCAAGTCACATAGGGGGGACACTGCAGTCAATTAAATCAGCTTTATTAGCAAAAAGACATTATAAAAAAAATCTAGGCAAAATGTTGAGCCTCCACCAACCATAAAAACTATTTTAAAAAGACATTGTTGTCTATCCCGAGTTTCCTGTAGCTGCACACACACCCATACACACCGTTATTCACTCCTATGACTTGTAATAAAGGTCCATGGATGTAGGTAGCAGCAAGTTCACCAAAATGGATATTATATTTGGGGTTTGGGCTAACAAGCCATTATAGTTCCATCCGTGCTAACTGTATCCATCAGACCTAATAGGAGTCGGTCTGAAGCATGTCAGATACGGCAGGCAATGATAATAGAGATAGTCAAGAGTGCCTTATGACCAGTTGAAGACTAAAGTAAAATGTATTCAAAACTGACAGTGTCTGCCAAGTAAGGCATAGATGGGCACTCATGTTAGATGAGATTGTGGCTGGTAAACCAGCACATGTGCTCTATGAGCTGTATATAGAGGCTGCTTCACAGTCACGGGGGGGGGGGGGGGGGGGGGGGGGGGGGCAGTGCAAAGTGAAACAGAGTACAAAGTACAACACCGTACATGGGGCAGTCTCACCACCTCCGCTGCACCGCCACTTCACACTCAGTTGTGCATTGTCAGCCAGTCTACTCAGGATCATCTGTCCCTGTCCATGTGTCGGGCGTCTTTTGGTTCTGGTTGACTCCAGCTCGCTTCTCATTCATTTCTACTGCCCATGGGCTGCGATCCCGGAAGGCGTCGGGTGCGTGATGATGAGATGCTGACGCGTTTCGTTCCAGCAAACATGATCTTTGAAAGTCTTGGTAGGTCCAAATGACATTCCCTTGGTTTCTATCTGAATAGTTACATGATCATTTACTGTTTTCATTTATATTCTAGTACACTCAGAAACGTGGGACTAATATTTTAAGTATTTTCATTTCCTATTTACCACTTATCCCTATATAAATGTTGTCTATTGATGAGGTTTAGGGTAATTATTCTTTATAGTAATATATATTATTAAATATATTATATATATAATATTATTATAAATCAGGCAGGCGGAGTACATATTTCTAGCCCCCTGGGGTTTTCCCTCTTTTATCTTTTGCTGTAAAAAGGCATATTGCTTTAAAAGGTATTTGGCTACAACTAAATAATTTTTCAGCAAAATCTCTCCAATTGTTAGCATTTTTACTTCCTCAGTTTTATTGGTAGTGTCCTAGGAGGTTGGAGTTTTTTTTTCCTCTGCTCTGCAAAGAAAAGTCTAGCTATTTTTTCTTTTCATTTCTCTACAAGCTGCTTCTGCTGGTCTCCAGTGGTGGCGGGTGCTCCACCTCCCTTTGGGTGGTACTCACGCGGTCGGGCTCTGTGTTAGCGCCGATGCAGAGCACTGAGGGATCGCTCCAATGACATCTCCCAGGTCTCCCTGTACATCCTCCCCCCTACACAGCCAATACGGTCGCTTTTCCTCTCAGCCAATCAGGTCTCAGGACCCGCTTCCTGATTGGCCTGGGAGGAGAAGCAGGAAGACAATAGTGAATATTAATTCACTATTGTCACACAACAAGGTGGGCTCAGGACCCAGTGCTCTGTGCTCTTTTTTTAAGCCAATCAGAGCTTCAGGCTCTAGTCATGTGCTTTAAAAAAGAAAAAGCCCCATTGCACTGCAGGGGCAGAACAGAGAGCAGTGACTGTTATTCACTGTTCTCTGATCAGAGTAGACCAGAGCTCCTTTCACTAAATAAAATGGTTAGCTTACAGTTCTGTTTACACTTTTGCTTGGTGCTTCGATGAGGCTTTGATGAGGCTTTGGTGGGGCTTTGATGAGGCTTCAGTGGGGCTTCAGTCGAGCTTTGCCATAGACTTCTATGGAGGCTTTGAAGACGCTACATGAGGTATAAAGCTACACTAAAGCTACATGAGGAATAATTTTGGAACTGAAGCAAAAACAGGTGTAAACAGGACTGTAAGCTAACTAATTTTATTTAATGACAGAAGCTTTGACTAGCGTTCAGAGAGCTTTAACAAAGCCTGTCTGAAGCCTTGTTTTGAAGCAAGTGTAAACTAGCCGTTAATGTGTGTTGAAGCCAAAGCAAATGTAAATGAGCTCTTACTCTCAGACCCTATATTATTTATAAATATATTAAATAGTAAGGGTTCCAACACTGAACCTTGGGGTACCCCACTAACATCCCTAGATCATTCAGAGTAAGAATCAGTAATCACTACTCTCTGAATTCGGTATTTTAGCCAGTTTTCTATCAATTTACAAACTGATCTTTCCAAGCCTGTAGACTTTACCTTACACATTAGCCATGTGTGGGGAACTGTGTCAAACGCTTTTGCAAAATCCAAGTATACCACATCCACAGCCACCCCTCTGTCCAAGGTTTTACTTACCTCCTCATAAAAATAAATCAGGTTTGTCTGACAACTTTTGTCTTTCCTGAACCCATGCTGTTGGTTAAAATATTTTAATGTTGTGAAATATGTGTGTTTATTGAAAGAAATGCATGGTAACTGTATTTTGCACTTTGGCATTTTGGTTTTAAGATTTAGTTATTTCCTCAAATGCTATAGATAACCCTGCACCTGAAAAGACTATAGCTAATGGAGAGATGCTTCCAATGGCCCCACCTGACACATCACCTAAACCAGCAGCACTTCAGCCACAGAAAGGTAAGGAAAACTAAACTGAGCTGGGGTACTTTATATGCAGAGACCAAATGCTTACGTTTGTGCTTACTTGTTGCAGGAATTCTGAAGAAGCAGCGTTCTGTTAGTAATCAGATCCATAACGAACTTGGACAGAAGCCTTCTGGTAGAGAAAAACAGAGCATACAGGGACAAGTAAATGGGGGCACAAACATACCTATGAGTGTCACTGACACAGGCAGGAAAGAGTCCTCTGAATCGGAGTAGGTGAATATTCAAAGATATGAGCATTTTGAAACACATCAACAAATAAACTGGGGTGTTTAAAAAAAAGACAGTAATAAATATAAATATATATAAATATATAATATAAATAATAAAATACTTGTACGACGTAAATGTGGTTCAAATATTTATGTTTGCAGTTATAAATTGTCAGGCACCACAGTATATTTCTCTCCACACTGCCATTACCAGACAGCCAGTTAAAGTGGTTCTAAAGGTTAAAGCATGCAGCTCCCGCCACAGCCCCCTAATACAATCTAGCGTTGGGCATGAGAGCGGCTGCTCTCCCAGGTCTCCTGATTGGCTGACAGAGCCAATGGCTCCTGCTGCTGTCAATCACAGCCAGTGAGGAAGGGCTAAGCCACATTCTGTGTGTCTTATTGGGGCAGAGAGCGGCACTCGGGAGCGAGCACGCACGAGTACCTGCTTGCTATGGGGTTACTCGGAGAAGAGGAGGGGCCAGGAGTGCCGGCGGGGGACCCAAGAAGAGGAGGATAGGGCTGCTCTGTGCAAAACTCAGAGCAGGTAAGTATAACATGTTTTTTTATTTTTAAAACATACCTTTTATTATGACTTTAAGCCTAGTCACTGGATAGAGTCTCTTTCTAAGTGGCACTTCTTTGCTTCTACTTTACTCTGATCAAGAAATGTACCATGTCAACCAAAAAGTTTAATCATGTAGTGATGTTTTATTATAGTTGTGTGCTATAACAACATGTTTAGAAACGGCTTGGTGTAGTAATGATCGTTTACAAATCTTATAAAGAAATAAACTTCAAAACTGAAACCACGCTTATGGTCCAAGCAAATGAGAATACAAAAAAATTTGTGACTACACAAGAAAAGCAGCTCACACAGTATTGAATATAGCATAAACTACTAAACAACTAAAAATACATAAACACAAGTGCTGCGCTAATCTCTAATGAAAAAAATAATGTGGTGAACAACAATAGAAATAAGAAATGTGATAAATTGCAACATGGTGTCCCTCTGGGGGTTATTTACTAAACCTTCATGGTGCAAAATCTGGTGTAACTTCCAGGTTTTATTGTGGAGGCTTAATTAAACAAGCTGAAGTTAAAAGCTGATTGGCTACCATGCACAACAGATTCTGGGTGCACCAGTTTTAGTAAATCTACCCCAAACTCTGTGTTCAAAGTGAAAAAAATCCTCATGTGACGCCATCCGTCACAGGGCAAAATCTTCCAATGTGCTCCACTACTCAATCCCACACGTGTGCCAAATGTAAAGTTTGCTGGAAGGGTATGACCCTCCGTTATGAGTTGTCAAACTGTGATTGCTAAAGGGATTGTAAAGGCAGAAGGTTTTTTTATCTTAATGCATTCTATGTATTAAGGTGAGAAGCCTTCTGTGTGCAGCAGCCCCATAATACTTACCTCAGCCCCATCTAGATTAAGCGATGTTGTAGGAATGTCTCGGCTGCCTGGGACTCCCCTCCTCATTGGCTGAGACAGCAACACGACGCCATTGGCTCCTACTGCTGTCAAAGTCAGCCAGCCAATGAGAATAGAAAGAGAGCGTGGCCGGGCTATGTCTGAATGGACACAGGGATCTGTGGCTCGGCTCGGGTGGCCCCATAGCAAGCTGCTTGCTGTGGGGGCACTCAGCAGGAGGGAGGGACCAAGAGCACCAAAGAGGGACCCAAGAAAAGGAGAATTTGGGGTGCTATGTGAAAAGCCACTGCACAAAGCAGGTAAGTATAACATGTTTGTTATTTTTAATAAAAAAAAAAAAAATATTACTCTATGAAAAGAAAAAAAAGGAAGAGCCACTCACTCCCAATAGTGTAAATATCACTAAATAAAATATATTTAAAATCGTTAAACACTCACATAATATGCGGCATCATAGTGCCAAACATCCTGGGATCCAAAACCATGGACGTATGTGCAGTAGCATCACAATGCTCAACTCCACCCATGAATCCCTTTATGTTGAACCTGGAATGGGAAATAGCCCGCTCTAAGCTGACTCTGGTTCCAGGAGAGCAAAAGAAAGTGCACTCCTGTGACCCGAAAAAGAAGAAAAAACAAAAGAGCTTTGGCCGTACTTCTCTTTAAGCATACACTCATGTGATGGACGTGTTTTGCCAGCAAAATACTGTATTTGTATGCATACATTGTAGATCTTTCAATTTATTTGTTTATTATAATTGTAATGTGATTAATCTAATTTCAATTTTCTCCCTCTGTTTTTCTATTCAGGTTTGTCTTCCCTAATGCTCCCCATTAATCCATTCTGTAATAACCACAACTGATTTTTTTTTTTTTTTTTTATTCTACCCTTTACGTTGTTTTTACCTACCTTCCATCACCTCAGGAGCAATGAAACAACTATTTGATCCACTCCCTGCAGCCTATTCTCTACTAGAAGAAGTAACAACTGGGGCTCTAGAATCCAAAATGGACTAAGACTTTTAATCCTTACTCAACAAAAGGAGGATTTCAACTTCCTTTAATATTTACAGTTTTTTGCACTGTGCTGTAAAATGCTATTGCTGTTTGTATGGAAATAAAATACATATTTTTGTTGTTCTTGATGGCTTTTTTTGTGCATTTAACCCTACAAAGTAACTGAGTAAAGATTAACTGATATCAAGCTTTACAAAGTAGATGTATGTTTCACTGGTACTGTAAACATGAATGTTGCTTCAAGATGGTGGGTGGCCACCACCACCTTATGTTTTTTTTTTTAGCAGTTCTGAAACGGTGAAAGATGTACTTCATTGGATTCATTTTACAACACCAAATGGCAGTACCATTGGCTCTGTGCTCTTTCACAGCAGGAGGTATGGCCTGTTTAGCGCTATTCATATATTTGGTGCTTCAGCATCAACGTCTGCAGGCATTGTTTTTGTGTAGGCACAACAAATGCTTTAGTAAAGGTAAACTCTCGTATGCAAGGTGATGGGCTCAGTACACCCTTTAAGCCCTGTCAGATCTCATCAGGTGTTGAGATTGTACATAGATATGTTGAGATCTGGTGCATTTCCTTTTTTTTTGTTAATACACAGAAGACAGACTCTCCACATACCAGTTCTAATATGCATGTTTTTTGGGTTTTTTTTTGTAAATATCTTCAATTATAAAGTCCACATATATTTCAAGCAATTTAAAGAGGGAAAGCAAACATTTACAGCCCAACAGCTGCCACCAATACCACTTGCAACAGATTGTGGAAGTACAATATATATAACAAAAACTTGATCCCCAATGCTTCTTGGTCTCAAGCATCCTGGGCAACTCCCTGCTTTTCCTGATGTATTTTATTACTGCAGTTATAATCCAGAGTATCAAGACTATCAGTAAAAAATGTATTTTCTCAGACAACATAACTATAATAATGTATCTCTGTACAGTAACCTTCCTTTGTGTCACTGAAATATAAAGCTGTAAAACTGTTACTATATGTAGCATTTTAATGCCTGGCATGCCTAGCACTGCCATTATGGAATATATGGGCGAATCACTGCAGTATTTTTATCAAAAAAGAAATGTTGGCTATATTTTCAGAACAGAATGATAATTTGTTTTAAATCTTACAACGTATCTATGCTTTCCAAAACCTAGATTATAGAATAGATTTTTTTGTGGTGTAGTCAACTTTTGCCCTAAATAATTTAGCAGGTATGGTCAAGTCTTACAACCCAACTTGCTTTTAGGTTCATGCGACATAGGGATTGATTTACTCAATGCAAATAGACTGTTGACTTTGCAAGGAAAGTTGTGCTTTGCAAGGGAATTTTCCCCAGAGCTTAGTGAATGAGGTAAGCTTTGAGGTACACCATCCAGTCATGTACAAAGAAGAGGGGGTTTAGGACTTTGAATGAGGCAAGTACAGCATGGCTAAAAGGATGAGTCAGTGATAAAACATATTTTATTGACTTAAACAGTAAAAACATGACATAATACAATGAGTGCATGCATAATAGGCATATCAATCACATGTTGCAGACCAAATATACAGTATCTCACAAAAGTGAGTACACCCCTCACGTTTATAAATATTTTAGTGTACAGCTTGTATAACAATGTAAATTTTCTGTCCCCACAAAATAACTCAACACACAGCCACTGGAAACAAAAAGTGAGTACACCCCTAAGTGAAAATGTCCAAATTGGGTCCAAAGTGTCAATATTTTGTCAATATTTTGTGTGGCAATGCTGGCAGCACTCATACGTCTATTTCCCAACACACAGCCATTAATGTCAAAACCTCTGGCAACAAAAGTGAGTACACCCTTAAGTGAAAATGTCCAAATTGGGGCCAATTAGCCATTTTTCCTCCCCAGTGTCATGTGACTTGTTAGTGTTACAAGGTCTCAGGTGATGAATGGGGAGCAGGTGTGTTAAATTTGATGTTATCGCTTTCATACTGGTCACTGGAAGTTCAACATGGCAAAGAACTCTCTGAGGATCTGAAAAAAAGAATTGTTGCTCTACATAAGGATGGCCTAGGCTATAAGAAGATTACCAAGACCCTGAAACTGAGCTGTAGCACGGTGGCCAAGACCATAGAGTGGTTTAACAGGACAGGTTCCACTCAGAACAAGCCTCGCCATGGTCGACCAAAGAAGTTGAGTGCACGTGCTCAGCGTCATATCCAGAGGTTGTCTTTGGGAAATAGACATATGAGTGCTGCCAGCATTGCTGCAAAGGTTGAAGGGGTGGGGGTCAGCCTGTCATGCTTAGACCATATGCCACACACTGTGTCAAATTGGTCTGCATGGCTGTCGTCCCAGAAAGTCTCTTCTAATGATGATGAACAAGACAGCCCGAAAACAGTTTGCTGAAGATAAGCAGACTAAGGACATGGATTTCTGGCGGTGTGTGGTGGCAACCAGGTGAGGAGTAAAAAGACAAGTGTGTCTTGCCTACAGTCAAGCATGGTGGTGGGATTGTCATGGTCTGCGGCTGTATGGGTGCTGCTGGCACTGGGGAGCTACAGTTCATTGAGGGAACCATGAATGCAACATGTATGTGGACATACTGAAGCAAAGCATGATCCCCTCCCTTCGGAGACTGGGTCGCAGGGCAGTATTCCAATATGATAATGACCCCAAACATACCTCCTAGACGGCCACTGCCTTGCTAAAGAAGCTGAGGGTAAAGGTGATGAACTGGCCAAGCATGTCTCCAGACCTAAACCCTATTGAGCATCTGTGGGGTATCCTCAAACAGAAGGTGGAGGAGCGCAAGGTCTCTAACATCCACCAGCTCCGTGATGTTGTGATGGAGGAGTGGAAGAGGACACCAGTGGCAACCTGTGAAGCTTTGGTGAACTCCATGCCCAAGAGGGTTAAGGCAGTGCTGGAAAATAATGGTGGCCGTACAAAATATTAATACTTTGGGCTCAATTTGGACATTTTCACTTAGAGGTGTACTCACTTTTGTTTCCAGTGGTTTAGAAATTAATGGCTATGTGTTGGCTATGTGTTGAGTTATTTTGAGGGGACAGCAAATTTACACTGTTATACAAGCTGTACACTCACTACTATTTGTAGCAAAGTGTCATTTCTTCAGGGTTTAAGATATATTAAAATATTTACAAAAATGTGAGGGGGTGTACTTACTTTTGTTAGATACTGTACATGGGAACAATTATAGCAGCTTAGCAATGCCATATCGTGGTGTAGGACAATTGTCCATCATAATAGAAAATCAGTTAATATACAAAATGGTATGGTAAGCTAAGAAGGAATTAAAACCATCTAAAGGGAGCATCGTGCATCAAAATTGGTCCAACGCGTTTCGTGGTTTCCACCACGTCATCAGGGGCGAGTGCTTCAATATCTGTAAAAGAACATAGATAAACCAATATGGTCCAATGTTAGCCCATACATGAGAGAAACTATATGCATAAGGGAAGGGAGAAAATAACTCATCCAGCAGGGTACTTACATGTCAACTAAGTCTGGAACATGAGAAAATAAAACTGATGGCTGCTTCATCCAATCATGTGCAAGCCAAAATGCTGATTTTTTTTCCTTGATTGTGATTGCATATTCTTTGCAAAGTGAACTTTCACTACATTCATTAAGCTCTGGGGAAAATTCCCTTGCACAGTGCAAGTTCTCATGCAAAGTAAACAGCCTATTGCATTTTGTAAATCAACACCATAGCCTTTGCAGGGGTGTCAAACTCGATTTCATTGTGGGCTGCATCAACATTAAGGTTGCCCTCAAAGGGTCGGTTGTATCTGTAAGACTATATAAATGTAACTACTCTTTATCATATTTAAATAATTGTCTTTGCATTAGATTATTACTGGTTTTAGTAATAACTTAAAACTTAAGCTGTGAAGGGCAAGTGCAGACCGGCACAAAGTCCCCTCACACTCCTGTAGTAGATGATGCACGTCTGAAAAGGAGGGTCTCACACTGATGGTATCATCCACAAGAAACTTTAATGGAGACTGATCAGACAGAACTTGGTTATAAGCAGATGTCCACCCCCCTTACATCAGATGTCAAGAGTCCTCCACTGTCCCCTACATCACAGTGCACCCTCCTTACCTTGTGATGCTGCCAAGAAGAAGCTCGGGCAGAGCTGAGAAACAGAATGTGTAGGGTCTGGAGGAGGACCAGAGGGGGGCTGGAGTCAGTTGCCGGCATTCAGTCTGCTGAATGCTGAGCCCTGGGGAGGCAGAGATGAGCGGGTGCTGTGATTGCACAGAGAGGTACAGGAACTGTAGGAGGAGTTCTATCCTCCTTTCTGCTGCCGACTGCTGAGAGAAGGGGGTGGGGGGGGGAATTGAGACAAACCTCTCATCGGCTGTACAAAGAGGCACAGGATCTGTCAAAGGAGTTCTGTTCTCCTCTCTGCTCCTGACTGCTGAGACAAGGTGGGGGCAGACACAAGGGAGGTGCCCCAGCTGCAGGAGAGGTTCAAGGGCCACATGAAATGGCCTGGAGGGCTGGATTTGGCCTGCAGGCCTTATGTTTGACACATGCGCTTTAAAGGATGAATATACTACCTTCTGAAATTGCTAGTTAGTCCTGTTGTCACTTGTGTCAGTACTCTCAGTAATCCTGAACAAGGATGCAAAAAATGAAGACATTGGAACAGCCTGATAGTATTTTCAAAAGCAAATGTCTGCAATGGCTTACATATTCCACTCAGTACAAGTTGTCTTTAGCAGATTTAGCAATACCTAATTATTTAGTGTAGAAATATGGTAATCCCATTGTGAAGTATATACTGATTGAGTAAAGTCACGTGCTACCCCAAACCCAGGCTGATTATCAGCTAATAAAGTTTATAATTAACATATTCTTGCAGTTATCTGGCCATTGGGTAGGTAGCTTTACATTTATTGCTTGTTGGTCTTTAATTGTTCATACAAAATATTTGCAAAGGGCCAACCGCCTTACAACCGGCTCTTAGTGACAGGTTTAAGTTTAATGTTTACAGTAAACAAGAAGACAGCTGAGATTCTGTGGTGGGGAGACACGGGTTCAAACAAGTTGCTGCCAGCCCCGTAGGTTGCAGGAAAATAGAATGTCACCTTAAAAGGTGCACACATTTTTAAGGTCACAGAACAACATTCTTCAGACATATACACTTTTCTAGGAAATGATTGCTGTGTAATTGTTTTCATTATCTAATTTGACAGTGAATTGACAAATTGCTTTTTTTTTCTATGCCTTACATTTAAAGAAAAATATAAATCAAACATACAGCTGTCATTTCTTGTTGTAATGGGGCGTACACACGGTCGGACTTTTCGTCTACAAAAGTCCAACGGACGCCGACGGACTAAAGCTGGCTGGTAATCCGATCGTGTGTGGGCTTCTTCGGACTTTCAGCGGACTTTTTCAGCCTCAAATCCGACGGACTTTAGATTTGAAACATGCTTCAAATCTTTACGTCGTAACTACGACGGACCCCGAAGTCCGCTCGTCTGTATGCTAGTCCGACGGACAAAAAAACGATGCATGCTCATAAGCAAAAACTAAACGGAAGCACTCGGTCTAGTAAAACTAGTGTTCGTATTGTAGGTAGCACATTCCTCACGCTGCAAAATCTGTGATCGTTGAATGCAGCGCATTTAATGTCTTCTTTACGAATGCTATAAAGAACGAAGATGTTTTGCTGTTCATATTCAAACAGAGTTCTCCCAAACAGATTTCTGGATTCTTTTTCTGTTTGATCTCATGAATGACATGGTATGCTTTTTCAAAACAATGTTTCCATAGTGATAATACTTTTAAATTTTTTTTTTTTTTTGGTGGAGTCATCTTTTCTTGTAATTTTTATCCAGATATTTATTTTATGATTGTTGTGGAACTTTTTTTCTGTTTATCTATAATTTTTTTTGTAAAGTTACCACAGGGAACCCATTTTTATATATATTTGTTAAATTTTTTTTAATGTTTGTAAAGTTACCACAAAGAACCCTTTATAATTTTTGTTTTTATAGCGATTTTTTTTTTTTTTATATAAAGTTAACCCAAAGAACCGTTTTTGGTTATGTATTTTTTTTTTTTAAAATACTTACCACTCGAACATTATTAACATTATTTTAATCTATTTTTGGTGTGTTTTTGCAAAATCAATGAGATTGTTGTCCCTTGTTAATTTAAAACATTGTGTCTAAAATCTATGATTTAAAATAAAAAACCTAAACTCAAAAAAGATCCATTTATTTATGGTCTAAATAAAATAAAGAGGAAGTCAACGCTGGAAAAAGTATGTGTACAAGAAAATGGGGATCTTGAGGAGTCCATATAAGAGGGAGCACAATCTGGTCCAAGAATCCCAGAGATCAACAGCACCAGCAGATGATATAGATGTCCCCAGACTGTGGTACTACAACAGCCTGCGTCTTCTGTCAGACCAGACTGAACCCAAGTCATCACTTTCTTCTCTTCCCTGCAGCCTTTCCTCCACGCTGCCCTGCAGCCTTCCCTGCAGCCTTCCCTGTAGCCTTCTTTCGAGGCTGTGGCCCTGGTGTTTCAGTTGTGGCAGGAGGAGGAGGAGGAGGAGGAGGAGGGGGGGCTGCCTCATGTAGTTGGGTGTTTCGTGTTAGCGTGCCCTGCAGCCCCTTCTGGATTGTTTCCCCAAATAGTCGCTCACAAATGAGGCGCTGCTCCCAATCCATTTGAAGAAGCCTGCTGGCTAAGTAGCAGCCATAGGACTCTTCCGCTTCGGGGGGGCTCCTTAAAAAACGGGTGGCCTCTTGCATGAGGCGCAGGGATGCCTCCTGTGTGACCGTCCCCTTCCTGGCCCTTTTTTTGGGAAGGTGGAGGGGAGGCACTTGGGATTCGGTCAGGCTCCTACTGGGCCCAGCCACCTCACTTGGCCCAGCCACCTCACTTGGCCCAGCCACCTCACTGGGAGCAGCCACCTCCTGCCTGACACTGGGCCCAGCCTCCTCCAGGATGATGGTGAATCCGGCCTCCTCCAGGCTGTCCATGGGCCCGGTCTCCTCCTGCCTGCTACTTTCCCCACATTCCTCCTGGATGGACTCATCCTGTGTATAAAAAAAGGACAATAGTTTTAGTATATTTTTTTGGGTTCATCAATGACACACAGTTTGCTTCTCATGACTAGCAAATTCAATGTGAATACATCTCTTTAATAAAAGAGTCTAATCAGACACCCTAATTATTTCAAGCAGGTGCCAAACATATTTAGCCACTACTGTCAATTGATATGTATACACAATTTTGAGTGCAAAATTATTTTAGACAATTATAACATCCAGTTAACATCATTAATATTAGTACAGTAAATATTTGTTAAAATAATTTACCTGACTCCAGATGGTCATATCCGGTTCATCCAGGATGGAAGACCCAGCTTGCTCCTCATCAGCCTCTGCTGGGGTGGAGGGAAGGGTTGAAAGTGATGCCCCGGCTTCAGTCTGGTCATCAAGAAAACGGAGTTGATTGTAGTACCACAGCCTGGGTACATAAACATCATCTGCTGATGCTCCTGATCTCATTGATTCCTGGATCTTCTTATGTTCCCTCTTATACATGTTCCTCAAGACCCCAATTTTCTTGAGCAATGTCTCCATTGTTGCTTCCGGGATGGTCGCCTGGACAAAGGACAGAAGTCTCTCCAGCGTTGACTTCCTCACATGCTTTGCATAATACTGTGGGTGTTTCACCTCCCACAAATTCCTCATCTCTCTATATTTAGAAATAAAAGCAGTAAGGAACTCTGGATCCTTAAATAGGGGATTCATAATGTCTGTATAAAAGATAAAGTCACAAGACAAAAAACACTTTTATTGGGTTTCTGCTAAACCCTCATCATCTTATCCCTATGTAGGCCTCATCAATCTGTCAAGCCATATAGGCCGCTTGCTACAAAGTCTTGACCAAAAGTATAAATTTTAAATTACCTTCGTTTAGTAGCGTCCCGGTCCACTATCACCTACGCACAGAACGTACGTACGACACGTGCGCAAGGCCCCTCTTTATACACTACGCATGTGTGAAACTCCGCCTGCGTCGCCCGCCCCTGACGTTCGATTTTAACTCATGTTCTCCGCCCCTTAATTCTACGCACAGAACGTACGTACGACACGTGCGCAAGGCCCCTCTTTATACACTATGCATGTGTGAAACTCCGCCTGCGTCGCCCGCCCCTGACGTTCGATTTTAACTCATGTTCTCCGCCCATTTTTAGTTACGGCGCGTAGTGGGGTGAATAATGGCGGAGACACATGACATGTTAACTACCTCAGGTAGCGAAAAAAGCCCGGAGGCTGGAACGTCAACAAGATCTGTGAGGCCTAGATTTAAGGCCTCCAATATGAGTTTTGAAGAGATGGTGGAGATGGTGGCCATTCTTCAAAAAAAGGACTATGATGGGAAGTATGGGCCGTACGCCCAGCCAAATTTGCGCAAGGCCAAAATAATGGCGAAGGTGGTGGACACTTTACAGGCTTCTTTTGGGGTACAGCGCTCCAAGGATCAACTTAGAAAAAGATGGTCTGACCTGAAACTCAGGGAGCCGGATCAGTTCAGGCGGATCCGTAAAGTGTTGCAAAAAAGTAAGTACCTGTGTTTTCATCTTGTGATTACCTCGTATACCGCTCCATGTGCTTTTCATTCCTATACGATTGTTTGCATCGTTTGAAACGATCTTTTAATAAACATCGTTACATATCTATATATAATATATACATATATCTCTCTCTATATATATATATATACACATAGACATATATATATATATATATATATATATATATATATACACACACATATACATATATATATATATATATATATATATATAGATATACACACATATACATATACATATATATATATATACACACATATATATATATATATATATATATATATATATATATATATATATATATATATATATATACACATATATATATATATACATGTGTATGTATGTATATATGTATGTATATAGATATATAGGTAGATATATAGATAGATCTAGAATTTTTTTATTTTTTTTTAATTAAATTAATATCTATATGTAGATTTATAGTTTTTGTTTGAGATTGAAGATTTATATTTAGTTATAGATATATAGAGAGAGAGATCCAAAGATTTTTTGATATATTTTGATATTGATATCTAGATATCGAGATATCTATCCATCTTGATATGTCTTTAGAAATTAAAATCTTGAAGTCTACTAGGAACTCTACACAAACAGACAATTTGTACACCACTTCACTACAAATGTTTGAAGATTAGTATGTACTAAAATATCTGTGTGCTAAGTATATTAATTTTTGGCTTAACATAGGGGAAAAATCACTCAGCCAACAAGAGGAACCCAGTCCCCCCCCAGCAAAAGAACATACTTGGGAAATCAGCCCAAGCCCCACTGAGGATGTGGAGGAAGGAGAGGTGGGCGACATGGGCACCCCACCAGGTGAGTGTCTGACACACCAGCTTACGGTAATCTATGTATGGCTGCCTTTTATTTTATGTAATTTTTCTACTCTATTTTAGGTGATCTGGTTGTGCTTGAGTCAAGCAACAGCGCCACCCCCGAGGATGTTGAGGAAGTATGCGACATGGGCACCCCACCAGGTCAGTGTCTGAGACACCAGCTTTATGGTAAGGTAAACTATGTGTGCATATTTCTAAACATATTTTTTTTTTTCATTCCACTTTAGGTCCAAGTGACTATTTCACCACAGACAGTGCCCAACGGCTAATTGCTCAAATAATGGCCTGGAATGGGGAGATCGATCAAATGCGGAATCGGCTGGATCGTATGCAGCAGGAAATGAAGGACATGATTGATGTTTTGGGTCGAATCTAAATGCCCTTTTTTAAACCCCAAAACATCAATCATGTCCTTCATTTCCTGGTTTGATGACCCCATTCTGGGCCTTCTCTTTATTATTTTTTGTTAAATTATATGCCTGTTTAACAACATTTAAAAAAGGAGGCCTATTTTTCAAAATAAACAAAAAAATAAAAAAAAAAGGATTTGAAAAAAGACAAAAAAAAAAAAAAGGATTTGAAAAAAGACCAAAAAAAAAAAAAAAGGATTTTAAAAAACACAAAAAAAAAAAAAGGATTTGAAAAAAGACCAAAAAAAAAAAAAAAAGGATTTGAAAAAAGACAAAAACAATAAAAAAAAAAGGATTTGAAAAAAGACCAAAAAAAAAAAAAATGTTTCTACTCTATTTTAGGTGATCTGGTTGTGCTTGAGTCAAGCAACAGCGCCACCCCCGAGGATGTTGAGGAAGTATGCGACATGGGCACCCCACCAGGTCAGTGTCTGAGACACCAGCTTTATGGTAAGGTAAACTATGTGTGCATATTTCTAAACATATTTTTTTTTTTCATTCCACTTTAGGTCCAAGTGACTATTTCACCACAGACAGTGCCCAACGGCTAATTGCTCAAATAATGGCCTGGAATGGGGAGATCGATCAAATGCGGAATCGGCTGGATCGTATGCAGCAGGAAATGAAGGACATGATTGATGTTTTGGGTCGAATCTAAATGCCCTTTTTTAAACCCCAAAACATCAATCATGTCCTTCATTTCCTGGTTTGATGACCCCATTCTGGGCCTTCTCTTTATTATTTTTTGTTAAATTATATGCCTGTTTAACAACATTTAAAAAAGGAGGCCTATTTTTCAAAATAAACAAAAAAATTAAAAAAAAAGGATTTGAAAAAAGAAAAAAAAAAAAAAAAAAAAAGGATTTGAAAAAAGACCAAAAAAAAAAAAAGGATTTTAAAAAACACAAAAAAAAAAAAAAAAAAAGGATTTGAAAAAAGACCAAAAAAAAAAAAAAAAGGGATTTGAAAAAAGACAAAAACAATAAAAAAAAAAGGATTTGAAAAAAGACAAAAAAAAAAAAAAAAAAAGGATTTGAAAAAAGACAAAAAAAAAAAAAAAAGGATTTTAAAAAACACCCAAAAAAAAAAAAAGGCCTGTTTGCTAAAATCAAAATGCCCAACAAATTTTATTTTTGATTATCTAAAAATATTTAACTCTAATTATATTATTCTAAATTTATTTAATATATCTTTATATTTTTGGCTAGGAACATTTTATACTAAATGCATAACTGAATGGATACCAAAGATTAAAAACATCTGCTTTGAATTAAATAAATGTGTGGTTTGTTATTTCAATGCTCAGTATCAGTTTGTTTATAAATTTCAAAAAAGTGGTTTACAGTGGCAATGGAGCTTATTTAGAAATTTACAAGGAAAATACAGTTGGCACTACAACTGCTCGACCATAACCTAGGAGAAAGCCCAAAAGAAAGGCAAGCAATAAATATAATTCAAGATTTCATCAAGATTGTTTTTATTTTAAATCTTTAGATATCCTGGCCCATTGCAATGGCCCCCCTACCCATAAAATAATTAACATATTGCTGTCTAACTTGACGGGCACTTTGGGGGGCCAAGCCAGTATGGACAGTATCCAGGCCCGTAAGATTATCAACGATAAGTCCGGCCTCAGGCCCAACTGGCACCATATAATTTTGAGAATGTTTGTTTAAAAAGTTGTGCAGGATGCAGCACGATAAAATGATAAAATTAAGTTTGTATTCTGCCAAATTAATGGAGGTTTGAAATAGGCGGAACCGGCTGGCCAGAATCCCAAACGCATTCTCAGCCACTCTTCTAGCTCTGGCCAGCCGGAAATTAAAAACCCTCCTCTCCGGGGTGAGGGTTCTTTGGGGGAATGGCCTCATGAGGTGCTTGCTCAGAGCGAAGGCTTCATCGGCAATGAAGACAAAAGGGAGTCCTTCCACGTTATCCGCATCAGGTGGCAATCCCAGGCCACCACTCTGGAGACGCTGGCAGAACTCCGTCTGGGCAAATACTTCTCCATCCGACATCCGGCCATTCTTCCCCACGTCCACATATAGAAATTCATAGTGTGCCGACACCACCGCCATTAAAACTATACTGTGGAACCCCTTATAATTAAAATAGTATGACCCCGAATGGGGTGGTGGCACAATGTGGACATGTTTCCCATCTATAGCCCCTCCACAATTGGGAAAGTCCCAACGGGTGGCAAAATGGGATGCCACAGTCTGCCATTCCTGTGGCGTTGAAGGAAACTGGGGAATCAAACAAGAAAACAAAAATCAGTAATTTTGAATCAAACATGGCAAGAAAATTATACAATTAAAAACATTATTCCACAGCATCAGTATAACATTAAATAATGTATATCTTCTGGAAGAAATAATATTGAAAGGCACACTTATCAGATTGCTCACCCCCTCTGATGGAACATTGATTACATTTTAGGGGGTGGTGAAATTACCAAAAAATATTAATTTTAGGACACACAGGGATTTATGGACTAAAAAGGCTACAAGACTGCAGTTGTTCCACTCTGCAAGTGCAGTTGCTCCCCAGCTTTAAGTAAATGAGGTAAGGTAAAAAGGCTTTCATGTTGCAAGGAGTACACAACCACATGCAAGGGCAATTAATGAAAACACTTTGTGGCTTGTATATGATTTGATGATGGAAATCAGCAGAGCTTCTGCTCATTTACTAAAGCACTGGAGCAAATGCACTTGTAGAGTGCACATGCATTTTTCAAAGTGCAACATATATTTGCTTTTTAAAAATCAACACCACAGAAGATTCTAGCAAATTATTAGGGGGGGGGGGGGTTGAAATCAAGCTAATTATAAGCACACTATTTGGATAGAGTTTAGGGGAAACAAAATACAATGCAGCTGACTAAATACATTCAAACTGAGAAGACAAGGTGAATATGTGACCAGCATTGTATGCTGGAGAGGTTATTGAAGGCAAATATACATGCATGACAAAAAAGAACATGAAACAAATCAAGCATGCGTGAGAAGAAAAAAGGGGACATTCACACTATATTACAATGATGGTAAGTAGTGTTTGAGCTAAGAAATACATTACATTATCAAAGAATAAATAAAAGAACATGTGATGCTAAAAAAAGAAAAAATTCTTACCTTAATATAGTCCTTCTGCAGGACCTGGATGATAGCAGAACAGGTCTCTGGGATAATGATCCCCAGAGCCTGGGGGGAGATGCCTGTCGAGAACTTGAGGTCCTGCAGGCTTCTCCCCGTCGCCAAGTACCGCAACGTGGCAACTAGCCTCTGCTCCGGAGTGATGGCTTGCCTCATGCAGGTATCCTGCCTGCTGATATAGGGGGTCAGCAAAGCCACCAAACGATCAAAAACGGGGTCCGTCATCCGGAGAAAGTTCCTGAAATCCTCAGGATTATTCTCACGGATCTCACGGAGCAATGGCATGTGACAGAACTGGTCACGCTGGAGCAACCAATTCTTGGTCCATGAACTCCTCCTCGCCCTGTTCATGGACTGGTCTTGGTCTGAAGAATAAACTACAGCACCAAGCACATACAATGCACGAGCTCGACGATGAGTACGTACAGGTAACATGGCTTCAAAACGGTCGGCTGGTCAGAACGCACTTAACAGAACGCACTGAAGAACAGCAAGGCCTGTGAAGAACGACCTGAAAATCAGGAACGAGCGGACAATAAAACAAAGATTTCTCAATGCCAACTGACGCACTGAAAAGCAGATACAAACCTCACAAGCACAGACTGAACAACAGTTAAAACGAACTGAAAAATACGAGTCTCACAAGCGCGAATCGTCTCTCACCAAACTTCTACTAACATGAGATAAACACGAGATTAGCAGAAGGAGCCCAAAGGGTGTCGTACGGGCTATTGAACTTCCGTTTTATAGTCTCGCCGGACTTGATGTACGTCACCGCGTACTAGGCTGTCAAACTTTTGTGTGGTCATGTGTAGGCAAGTCCGTTCCTTAGAAAGTCTGCCGCAAGTCCGCCGAAAGTCCGCAGGAAGTCTGTCGGACCGGCTGTCGGACTTTTGTAGATGAAAAGTCCGACCGTGTGTACGCGGCATAACATGTTTGTATATTAACTGCTATTTGTCCTAGTGGACTTGAACTCAAAAAGTGAAAATTTGCTATCTTATATGCAATATTGAGAACATTTAATTGTGCCTCAGCAGTACCCTAAAGGATTTTATGTTGCATTTAGATTTTTCCAAAAAGTTAGTTTTGAGCCTTCTGTGCTTAGACACTCCTGTGCTGTGAGCCTCATGGCTGTATATCTGCATAGTGAGATCAGCTAAGGTACTGTACTCCTGACTCCTTTTCTCACTTGGCGTTTGGAGTGAGACTTGGCAATGTCAGTGCTGTGTTGTTCATCTTGTAAGACAGAAAGCAGTACCTGGGGTCTTCATTGCAAGGATCTCACTGCTTCTGTTTCATTCATTCCTTGGATCTGTGCTTCTTGATTATTCCCTCGCCATTCATTAGATCACCAGTCATCGAGGGGGAACTCTGACGCAAATAATAATAAGCAATAGTGCAGTGCTCATGGTGTAAAAAAAATATTAACCTGCAATGAACAAGAGTGAAACCATTTGGTGTAACAATAAAGTCATGGAACTAATAAAATGCATATTAATAGCAAAATGTAAAGTCCATCAACAAAAAATGGAATCGAAAAATCAAAGCTGTGATCAATAGCACAAAAAATGATGAATGCATGAACATTCAATAACTTCAAAATAAAAGTTCAAATAGAAGATAGTCCATCAAGAAATTGAAATCCTTGAAGTGAAGATAAAGATACTGTCCAAAACCATGAAATCAGACTGAGACAAAAGTACAGTTAAATCACATTTGTTTAATAATAAAAGTAAATAAAACAAATATGGTCAAAACATAGCCAGAGTTCAGGAACCGGAACGGTTAGTCAGACAAGCCAAACGTCAGGGAGCCGGAGATGAGAGTAGTAAAACAGCAAACAGGATCTGAAGCCAGAAGGGATGTCAGCCAAGCAAGTCTTTTAACAGGAATGCAGGAGAGCATCTCTGTGATGTTGACCAAGGCAAAGACAGAGATCCTCTGGGCTGGACGGCTTAAATAGGCAGGACTGATGAGCAGGATATCATCAACAGCTGAGTATCTGTGGAGAGATAGGAGCTGGCAATTAGCCGACAGCTGAGCGGCCAGCTCAGAGAAGGAGCCCAGCCCTGACAGATTCCCATGTGAAAGCACAATAGGAAAAATACTTGTCTGGTTTGTGTGATCCACCAACGTAGAGTAAAAATGGGCACGTTTGACAGAGAGTGTGACTCATATACTTGTTTGTAATGAGTCAAACAGACATGTGTGAGGTAATACCTCAACCTTATCCAGCTGTGTCGGATGGATGGTCTATGGACACCCCGTCACCAATTGTATGCAGAAGTTCCACTTTGAATTAACAGGCTCCCAATATACAGCAAACATCAGCAAGGAAGGCCACTCCCAAACATATATGTAGGGAATAAACGGCCGTACATAGTGTAAAATTCTATAAAATTAGTTTTATTGTAAAAACAGGTGTACACTTACACAAATCCACTTGAACAGCACTAAAAAGTCCAGAGATAAATTATAAAAGGATTGCAATGACTCCACGACATCATCTGGGGTGTGAGGGTCGTGTACAATCACTGCAGTATATATAGGTAAGCAATCCAATAAGAAATGGCCCCAAATGGGCAAATGGGGATACCTGAATGCGGAATGCGTTCCACGCCTTGCCATCATTCTCCATTGTGATATAGAGAAAGGAAAAGCAATGCTTTAAATGTTGCATTCCAAGCCTCATTATCAGAATGTAAAACAGACAGGAAGGAGCCCGTGATCAAAACCGGAAAAACACATTCACGGGCCCACTCTGGTCACAGGAAGGAATAACACAGAAATAAACCATGTCATCCAAGCCTCATTGTGGACACAGGCATTTCATACATTATATTAAAAACAATCTCTTAAAGAGGAAGTAAACCCTGGTGGATTTTACTTCCTCTTTATTTCCCTGCAAAGGTAAAGCATAATGGGCTTCTATGCATCGCATAATAGCCCATTATGTGTCACTTACCTCAAATCGAAGCCCACGATGTCTCCGTTGTCCCCACTAGCAGGGAGCGTCCATCTTCACCCCTCTTCCTTCCGGGGCCACAAACTCCGGCTCTGTGACTGGCCGGAGTCGCGTGACGTCACTCCCACGCATGCGCATGGGAGCCGCCAGTCATGGCATGACCCCTATTAGAAACGGCATGATGTGCCCTTTCTAAAGGGTGCATGCGCCGATGACATCGGCGCATGTGCTGTAGTCATAGGTGCTCAACTTTTTAGTAAATATCTCCTAAACCATGGAGGTTTAGGAGATATTCCGAGCAGGTAAGCCTTAACCTCCCTGGCAGTATGATTATTTCAGATTTTTGATGCTGAAAGCGGTACATATATTTTGCACGGAAATTTGGCATTTTATATTGTAGGCCTGTAATTCTTAGGAATAACTCACTTAAATCTGTCCAAACAAGAGTCTAGTAGACATCCCTACAGGTAAGCCTTAACCTCCCTGGCGGTATGATTATTTCAGATTTTTGATGCTGAAAGCAGTACAATTATTTTGCACGGAAATTTGGCGAAAACGAAATGAAAAATTATAATATAATAAATAACCCTTTATGGCCGCTTTTGACAACGTCGATGACGAAACGCGTAAGGCGGAGTTACGCACTTACGTCACTTCAGTTATGGAGCCAGGGAGCCTGGAACGCAGCTGGACCGCACGCTGCGAGACGGCTCTTCCTGGTTACCGAACACAGGCATGGTGTAGTGTTTTGTAGCTACTATTCCCATATGGGAAATACTTTTGTTTTATTGGTTTTTAAATAAAATGATTTTATTCAACATACTACACTATGGAGTGTTATCTCTTCATATGAGGACTCATCCCTAGAGATTCCTTTCCTGGATATGGTGACAGAGGCGGTGATGCACAGACAGGGCCGGACTGGCCTACCGGGATACCGGGATATTTCCCGGTAGGCTGGCTGCATTTAGTACCGCTGAGGCCGCTTTTGCCTCGGAGTTTGGCTGGCTGCCTGTGTCAGCAATATGCATAGTGCAGCGGCGGCGGCGGCCGCACTATGGATTGCAATGCCTGTGTCACTGTGTCTCCTCCTCCGGCTCCGATCCGGCGCCGCCCACCCTCAACTAATGTGTAATATGCCTCTGTGTGTGAGGGGAGGAGCAGGAGAACACCGTGCTTGATTTTTCCCTTCGTCCCGTGCGGCGCCAGCACCGCCCACTAATCTACACGAGGAGAATAGAAGTGGCCGTGCAGCTGCAGCAGAAGAATTAAGGTGTGTGTGTTCTCTCTCTCTCTCTCTCTCTCTCTCTCTCTCTCTCTCTCTCTCTCTCTCTCTCTCTCTCTCTCAGAACTATTTTTACTTTTTTACTCTGACTACAATTTTTAATTTTTTTTTAAGTAAGTAATCATGAAATGAAAAAAATAATTATGACGGTCAGAAAAGAAATGTAGACGTTGCTGTGGTCAAGACTATATAGTTTACAGCACAGCTGCTTACAATGTGCGGTGGTCAGGAATATGTAGGAGAGCACAATCATCAGAATTTGATGATCTAAGCCTGTATTCAAGAGATTCCCCTTTCTGTTCTGGGACAACCTTTTATGAGAAAATCTGCAGCAGGGGAATGGATAACATAAAATACTGACGGAGGCTCTCATTGCTCTACATTAAAAAAAAAAAATTCAACATTTTTATTTCTCGTCGAGTTCTGAGAGATTTGTCATCACTTCCTATTCTAGGGACAATTTTTTTTTTACCTGACAGGAAGTGAAGAAATCTTTCTAATTGGGCCTTCAACTTCAATAAAACCTGAGAAGCGTTTCAATCCATTGCTATTTTACCCAAAACTAAAAAAAAGTTTTGGCTATAGATGGACGTGTCAAGTGGCAAAACCAGGTGGCTGAAGTGTGTCCAAACCAGGCAATGGGGTCCATAATATTGTTACATGCAGGCAAGGGATATTCATTTTTATCTTTTATCATCAAGAACTGTTGTACCCATCGATTACAGCCACTGTGCCCATTAAACGCAGCCACTGTGCCATCAAGCCCAGCCACTGTACCCATAAATTGCCACCACTGTGCCCAATAAACGCAGCCACTGTGCCCATAAATTCCTGCCACTGTGCCCATCAAACACAGCCACTGTGCCATCAAACGCAGCCACTGTACCCGTCAATTGCAGCCACTGTGCCCATTAAACACAGCCACTGTGCCATCAAGCGCAGCCACTGTACCCATAAATTGCCACCACTGTGCCCATTAAACGCAGCCACTGTGCCCATAAATTCCCGCCACTGTGCCCATCAAACACAGCCACTGTGCCCATCAAACGCAGCCACTGTACCCATAAATTGCCACCACTGTGCCCATTAAACGCAGCCACTGTGCCCATAAATTCCCGCCACTGTGCCCATCAAACACAGCCACTGTGCCATCAAGCGCCACCACTGTGCCCATCAAGCGCCACCACTGTGCCCATTAAACGCTGCCACTGTGCCCATCAAACGCAGCCATCAAACGCAGCCACTGTAACCATCAATTGCCGCCAGTTTGCCCCATCAATTGCCGCCAGTTTGCCCCATCAATTGCCACCAGTTTGCCCATCAAATCCTGCCAGTGTCCCCCCCCCCCGCTCGGCACTTACCTGTCTCAGGTCAGCGCGTTGCTCCACGCACCCTCCGATAGGCATCCAATCACAGCGCCTGTCGCTTCAGCCAATCAGGTGACAGGTAACCAGACCCAGTGCACCTGATTGGCTGAGAGGCGGGTCAGTGTTAGGGAAGCGATTTATTTGATTTCTTAACACACCACTGTGTAAGCAGCGAACACACAGCAGTGTATATTTATATATAAAGCCCTATGTGCTTTTATATGTGTCTTATCTATATATAATGCACTCTTTAAATGTGCTTTAAAATGCATGGTTTTCCATTTCATGAACAAGAAAATAATGACGTTATGCTGTTGGGCTGGTATAATAATGCTATGGGGCTGGTATGACATTTTTTCCAGGGCTGGTTTTCATACCCAGTCCGGCCCTATGCACAGATGATCGGTCCGGATGTCCTGGGACAGTGAAAACAGGAGCCATTTCTGAAGGGACCATAGGAAACCACCTGGAGACCTCCTATGATATTCCATATTGCCTGTCACCCCTGTAGGGGTATAAGGAGCTGGTGAGTGGGGAGCCATAGGGGGAGCACAGAAGTCACCGGTTTATTTCTTGGCACAAGAGTCACCAGACTGGAAATGTTTGCAACATATTCGTTTGTGCTATACCAATTTTTTGGAGTATAGCAGACTTTTTCACTTCTTATTTGTTTACACGATTTTTATATATACATTTTTTTTTTCTGCATGGACTGCACAAGAGATTAGCACTGCAGCTCACATGAGTATATAAGCTGATGGCATGTAACATTTATTGATGTTTTAATCATTTTTTATTGCCTTATTGCACTTTGATTGTGGTTTACTGTATTTTGATTGTGTTTTTTTTCCACTGTATGATTAGTTTGAACCAGATATTATCATTATTATTATTTTTATAGGGGGCTGTTTATATTTTATATTTTACATTTACATTTTAATCCTATAATATGTGGTTTTCATTATAGGAGTATTGGTGTTGCACCTTTAGTCCACATACACCCTTAAAAGGGAGCACCATTCACCCCATCCTTTATTAATATACACAGATTAGCCCCCTTGTGGGTCTATTAGGGGAGGCTGCATACCTTCTTTTCTCTTCTTTAGCCCTAAGCGCGGAGTTTTTTTGTGTTCTTCTAATTTATTATCGCTGTTTTCTAGCTGGTCTATAAGCACTTTTGACGTAAACGGATATTTTTTGGTTGCTATGGACAATCTCCAGTTTGCTGGCAGAAAGAATAGTATTTATAATATAAAACTGCATGCAGAGCAGTGGACAAACCACTAGGGACAAAGGGGATGTGTAATTATTTGATACAGCACTGTAATCTGTAAGATTACAGTATACTGTATCTATACTGTGTTTTTTACTTTTTGAATTTGGCACTGAACTCCGTCCCTGTGCGTCGCAACGCTCGCAGGAAACGGAGCTTGGCACTGTGAATCGAGCGAGGCACGGCGGCTCGCAGATCACAACGGGGAGACATCGCAGGATCCAGGGGACAAGGTAAATAACCTCTACATGGATCCTGCAATGCGATCCCGAGTCTGGTTAGGGGTTACCGCTTTTGGTACTGAAATCTCACCCCGAGCCAGACTCGGGAATACCGCCAGGGAGGTTAATATAGGCTTACCTGTAGGTAAAAGTGGTTGTACAAGGTGTACAACCACTTTAAGGCACCTTTCACACTACTGCGACTTCAAAGTCGCGCGATTTTGTCGCAATGATAACACGATTTTGCGGCTGCGATTTTGATGCGATTTTGCCACGATTTTAGGGAATGCCTGTGTAAACATGAGGTATATGGACCTCAACATGAAAGTCAGACCAAAGTAGTAGAGGGACTACTTAGAAGTTGGCACATTTTGATATCGCACAGATATGGAATGGTTATCATTGGAAATCATGGGGAACAACTTGTCTTGCGATTTTGCAGTCCCAAGTCGCAGGACAAGTCACACAAGTGTGAAAGGGGCCTAATGCAGATCCTACAAAATCGATTGAGATAGATTGTCTAAAAGTCAGCCAACTCTATTACTTCTAAAAGCTTATGATATGAGAATATAATGGCAGGTAAATACAAATAAATAATACTTAGGAATCACAACCCAAAAGGGGCGCCATCTAGTGGAAAGATACAAATTAAACTTACATGTGAATAAAAAATTGCAATTTTTTGCAGTTGCAATCCTTTTCTAATTTATCTCTGGACTTTTTAGCACTATTCAAGTGGATTTGTATAAGTGTACACCTGTTTTTACAATAAAACTAATTTTATAGAGTTTTACACTATGTACGGCCGTTTATTCCCTACATATATGTTTGGAAGTGGCCTTCCTTGCTGACGTTTGCTGTATATTGGGAGCCTGTTCGTTCAAAGTGGAACTTCTCCATACAATCGGTGACGGGTGTCCATAGACCATCCATCCGATACAGCTGGATAAGGTTGGGGTATTACCCCACACATGCCTGTTTGACTCATTAAAACCAGTATATGAGTCCACACTCTCTGGCAAGCGTGCCCATTTTTACTCTATGGTGGTGGATCACACAAACCAGAGGCTATGTTTTGACTATGTTTTATTTACTTTTATTATTAAACAAGTGTGATTTAACTGTACTTTTGTCTCAGTCTGATTTCATGGTTTTGGACAGTATCTTTATCTTCACTGCAAAGATTTCAATTTCTTGATGGACTATCTTCTATTTGAACTTTTATTTTGAAGTTATTGAATGTTCATGCATTCATCATTTTTTGTGGTATTGATCACAGCTCTGATTTTACCATTCCATTTTTTGTTGCTGGACTTTACGCTTTCTTATTTGTATGCATTTCATTAGTTCCATGATTTTATTGTTACACCAATTGGTTTCACCATAGTTTATTGCAGGCCAATATTTTTTTTTTTTAATTCTTTATTTTTTCCATACTAAGTGTGTACAACAAATAACACATCCAGTGAACATGAAGAAGAAATGCAAACAGGGTTACAAAAAGCAAGGTCAGCGAATCAAGTTTCCTTAGTTAGCACCATATTCAAGGCTTATGGGGGTGGAACCCCGGTATAACAATACTGACAGTGTATGGGACCTTGAGAGTGCTCTGGGAGCTTAGTCGTTTGACCTGAAGCTGACGTTAATGCATGTCAAGCTGTGTCACTCAGTGATATTAGATATTTTTATAGATAATTGGGGAGAATTTTAGGATCTTCACTGTATCTGATCAGGTAGCCCATGAATGGGGAGACTTAATACGGGAACTGGTACCACCAGGGGTAGGAAAAGAATGTGAATGGGATAAAGGGGGGGGACAGGCAGGGAGAGGAGGGACGACAGAGAAAGAGGATACAGGAGGTAGTAGAAAAGGGTAGATTAAAGTGTGATAATGTGATATAATGAGGTGTGGTGCCCTCTGCCTAGGAGACGATACCAGCCCATTAAATCAGTTAGATTGTGCCATTTCTTGGAGATAGGCTTCTGTGTAGATAAAATGCTGCCAGGGTCTCCAGGTCTCTCGAAAGGTCTCCTCTTGATTGTGCAAGGTAGCAGTAAGATCCTCCATATCCCTTAGTTCGTTCACTTTAGTAAACCATAGGGACTTCGCTGGTGGTCTCTCCGATCTCCAACAAAGGGGAATACAAGCCTTGGCGGCATTCAGTAACTGAATGGTGAGGGAGGTCTTGTATTTCTTAATAGGTCGTTCTGATAAATGGAGCAAACAGGCCGCAGGATTCCCCTCCAGGAAGGCACCAGTCAGGTGTCTAATTGTGCGGGCAACCTCAAGCCAGAATGGGGTGAGTTTGGTGCATGTCCAGAAAATATGTAACATTGTCCCCTCCTCAGCGCCACAGCGCCAACAAAGGCTGGGGACCTGAGGAAAGAAGCGATGCAGAACGGCAGGGACCCTATACCATCGAGTCATAATTTTGTAACAGGTTTCCTGTACCCTAGTGGCTATAGAAGATTTCTGGGCAAAGTAAAGAATTTTTTTCCTCTGTACATCAGTGAATTGGGTTCCGAGTTCCGCCTCCCATTTGGTGATAAACAGGGGAACATACTCTTCCTCCGGGTGAATTAGGGAAGAGTAGAGCAGTGAGAGACAGTGTCGTACTGGTTCCCCACGGTGGCAAATGAGCTCCAGTTCAGTGAGTTGGCGGGTAATGCCTGGTTTCCTCAAGCAGCTGCGCAGGTAGTTGCGCAGCTGTAAGCCACTCCAGAAATCTAAGGGAGGGTCCGTCACTGATGTCCCAGCTTCTGAAGAAAGCTGGCCATTGGGCCCCAGGAAATCGTATAGGCGAAGTCTGGTGCCCATTGCCAGTTGCATAAAATGAGGATTCTGAACACCAGGTGGAAATTCCGGATTGCCCAGGACCGGCACCATGGGGGAGGGCTGCGGGGACACCGAGGAGCGCCGAAAAGCGTCCCTGACTACCGACAGGGTGCTGCCCAATGTAGGGTGCTCCGTGAGGTCTTTAGACGGGTGCAGCGATCCAGGGCCAGCTCTTGGCCGTATCCCCGGAGTCCTCCACTTCCATAGCCACTCAGTGCTTTGCCTCTACATAACAGTGCCAGTCCACCAACCTAGTGAGGTGGACTGCCCTGTAATAAGCTTTCATGTCTGGGAGGCCAACCCCACCCCCGCTTTTCGCCAGGTAAAGGAGTTGGAGTCTGATTCGCGGTTTGCGATGAGACCAGACGAAAGCCCGGAACATGGAGTCGATTCGTTTGAAAAAAGCTGGAGGTAGACGGATGGGGAGTGCCTGCATCAGGTACAGAACCCTCGGCAGCAGGGTCATCTTGAGGGCACTACATCTGCCAAACCAAGTCAGCGTCAGAGAGTGCCAATGCAGGAGGTCTACACTTAAGACGAAGGAGTAGCGGGGCAAAGTTTGCCGAGTATAATTCGGCTGGATCCGAAGTAATATCGTATGAGCTTGGTCACCCATCTCAACAGAAAGGCCGATCGCAACCGTTGGGCAACACTCCTGTCTACCGTTATGTTGACGATGGAGGATTTGGTTAGATTGATCTCAAAAAAAGGAAAGAGTACCATATTCTTGAAGGGATTGGAGTAGGTTAGGGAGAGAAGTAAGTGGTTCTGTTAAGAAGAAGATAAGGTTGTCCGCAAAGGCGGCCACCTTGTGGGAGGGTTTGGGGTAGCCTACAATGCCCGAGTTCACTCTTATCGTGCACAGAAGGGGCTCTAGTGACAAGATAAAGATTAAGGGGGACAGGGGGCAGCCCTGACATGTGCCATTCCGGCCTATGTGTTCTAAAGTAGCCCGAATAAAGGACCAATCGTCACGATCAAAGGCCTTCTCCGCGTCGGTAGACAGCAGGAGAAGAGCCCGTTTGGAAGTCTTTGCCGCATGTATCAAATTTATAACTCGGATGGTGTTATCCCGTGGCTCTCGTAGGGGCACAAAGCCTGCCTGGTCTCGATGGATAAGACTCCGTATGTGAGGGAGTAGTCTATTGGTCAGGATTTTGGCAAAAAGTTTTAGATCCGTGTTTAGAAGTGCAATCGGGCGATAACTCCCACACTGCAGCGGGTCTTTCCCCTCCTTCGGGATGAGGGAAATATAGGCCCTTAAGGCATCCACTGGGAATAAGTATCCTTCTGTAATGGTATTGAGGGCAGAAACCAAAGGTTGTGACAACATATCCAAAAAGTTTTGTAGTACACCGGAGTTAGGCCGCCAGGGCCAGGGGCCTTTTTTGGTTTCAAAGAGGCCAATGCCCCTCCCAGTTCTGCAACAGTTAAGGGTTCCTCCAGCTCTTCCCGTACATTACTGGGTAGGGAAGGCATGCCCGAGGCAGTTATGTAGGACTGGGGGGTATGTCTACCCTCTGTCGGGGAGTCCACAGATTGGGGCCTGTCTAGATTATAAAGACCTGTATAGAAAGAGCGGAACTCCTCAGCCATGTCTGAAGAGGTATTTAGCTTTTGTCCAGTAGAAGTCTGTATGTGGGGGATATAGGTTTTCGTGCGAGGGCCCTGCAACGCTCTGGCCAGAAGTGACCCGGGTTTATTTGAAAACTCATACATAGTACGGCGTGCCCATGCCAACTTCTGTTTCGTCTTGTGAAACAGAAGCGTGTAGAGTTCCTCACGTGCCTTTAGAAGATCCTGAAAAGTTGCGCGAGCAAGACTAGCCTTGTGCGCACTCTCTAGGTTGCGGATCAGGGCGAGGAGTTCCTTCGTGCATCGGATTCTGTCTCACTTAAGACGGGCTCCTATTTTAATCAGTGCGCCTCTTACAACCGTCTTGTGGGTCTCCCAAACCACAAGGGGGTTGGGTACGGACCCCTCATTAATAGAGAAATACTCCCGCAGTGTGTTCAATACCTCTCAGCAGGTTTCCTCTGACTGAAGCAAGGCTTCATTTAGTCTCCAGGATGGGGGGGACCGGGTCACTGGCCCCAGCTGGAGTGTCAAGTGGACCGGCGCATGATCGGAGAAAGATATGACATCTATGGACGTAGAAACCACTCTGGTTAGATCTTTATGTGACAACAACAGATAGTCTAACCGCGAATAGGTGTGATGCACCTGGGAATAAAAAGTATAGTCCCGATCTTGGGTATGGAGCAACCGCCATGGGTCCACTAAGTGTAGGGTATGAAGATCTGCCTTCAAACGTTTCAAACGAGAATATGACAAGTGTGAGGCTCTGCGTGAAACGTCAAGGGCCGGGTCCATGGCAAAGTTAAGGTCTCCGCCAAAGATAAGCATCCCCTCTGAAAACTCCAGGAGCTCAGAGAGAAGCTTACGCAGGAACTGGGGATGGTCCACATTAGGGAAGTAGACGTTTGCGAAAGTGACCTGCACATCAGACACCCTTCCCTTTAGGAGGAGAAAACGACCCTGCGCATCTGCCCGCTGTGCCTCGAACACCCATGGGACCGACCTGGCCAGTATGATGCTAACCCCTTTCGATTTGGAGATCAGAGAGACACTGTGATATGCCAGAGGAAAAGCCCCGTTGGTCAACCTAGGAATGGTATCCACACGGAAGTGTGTCTCCTATAAGAAAGCAACATGAGTTTTGCCCCTGCGCAGGTCAGCTAAAAGCTGCAAGCGCTTCTCCGGTATATTTAGGCCGCGCACATTGAGAGAGGTGATCTTAAGGAGACCCATTATATCGTCTGGCGAGGAAATGAACATCAACAGATGCGCGGGAGACTCCCAGACACAGAGCACCCCCTAGGCAGAGGCCAGTGATAGGAGGAAATAGACCAGGGGAGAGAGTAAAGAGAAACAAGAGGGGGGAGATGAGCGGGAAGAAAAGAACAAGCACTAACAAAGAATATGTGTGGAGAGAAGAATGATAAAAAGAGAAGAAGGGAGGGAGAGGAAAAAGGCAGAGAAGGGGAAGCAGGAGGGGGAGGGAGGGGGGGTTGGGGTAGGGCATTAAACGGTTTCTGTCGTAGACTTATTACGGGCCCCTGTTGTACACTTGGAGTGTCCACACAGGGGTCCGCCTTAATGGGGGGGTGAAGGGAGCGTTAAGGTCTACTCAAAATCGAGTAGAATTAAGGCAGTTATTGGAATATACGATATGAATGGAGATGTGTGGGATGGAGCCCCAGAGAATCGTAATGCTTCTAGTAGGAGAGCCAACATGACTTAATATTAACTTAGCAATTAGTACCTGAAGCAGAGCAGCATAGCACTGTCTGCCGCAACCATGCAGTGGTGGGGTCCCTGGGAGGCTCAAGAAGGTCAGGGGAGGCCCCAGCGCCAAAGCAAATGGTATTTGGCAGGACCCACTCCGACATCCCGCAGCGTAACCCAGAGCACCAGGACCGAGGGTCCTTACATTTGCCATGAAGGGTACCGAAGCATGTTGTAAAAGGTGAAAACAGTGCAGTCAATGCAGATGAAAAATGACAAAATAAAATGACATAGAATAGCATAAGATAACATAACACAACATACCACCCATAACTTCCACAACCCTGCAAGAACCAACAACCAAGCCACCGTCCCCCCCCATATGAGTAGCCACTTGCAGGGATATTAGGAAAAACTAGAGAGGGCAATAGGTCTTGTATTTAGCCCGAGGGACAGGTACTATGGACATTAAATAAGAAACAGGGCCCCCAAGGCGCCGATCTGATATTGGGGAATCGACACAGTCAGTGGATGTTTGATGATTGGGTGAGGGCGGCCTAAGGTGTGGGGGCCTATTACCTGTCTGCAGATCTCCCCGCTCCCCGTCTCCCTCACTGGTCACTAGTAGCGAGCCCGCAGGAGAGAGAAGCTGCGCACTAGACAGGGCAGCCCAGTATCTGTCATGGCCCAGAACCTCACATAGCAGGCAAACATATACCAGTTGACAATCTATATTTCCCAGATTGAATTAAAAGGTTCCCCCGGCGGCCAGTAGTCCTTGGGGCGTACTGCATAAGATATTCAATAAGGGCCCAAGAGGTTGCTCATCAAGGCAGTTCCAAGAACGTCTGGTAGGTGGAATTTGGATGTTTAGGGTACCCAGGAAGCTAATGGGATATGGGCGGTCATCATGTCTTACCAGACCCCGGGATAAGGTAGAGAGTTAAGATTCGGAGGACCTCGGATGAGGTCTAACAGTCTCCCGACTCGTAGCGCGTGAACGGGGTCGGCGGACTCGTTGCGGCCTGGGCAAAGGTGGACCAAGAGCCTCCGGAGACAGCAGATAGTCAAACCAATTGGGGACACTCACAGCAGGCTTAGCTAAGAAACTGAACAGGTCTGAGAGTTGGTCCAGTGAGCGAAGGTAAAACTCTGCTCCCCGCCTCTGCACAATTAGATGAAAGGGGTGACCCCAGCGGTAAGTCGCCTCCGCCTCACAAATTACCTCCAGAAGGGGTCTCAAAAGACCACGCATGGCTCTTGTTTGTCTGGAGATGTCGGGGTAGATCCGGATCAGCGCACCATCAAAGTCAATTGGGCCACGTTCCCAGGCCAGGCGCAAGATCTCTTCCTTTATGGTGAAGAAATGTACCCTGCACAGGACATCTCGTGGGAGGTCTACGGCAGCAGGATCCTGTGGCATTGTGGAAGGTGCTCTGGGTCCTGGGATACGGTGGACCCTATCCAGCTCCAGCTCTGAAGCTGGCGGTTTTCCGAGAACCTGGTTCAGGATGGCTACCACCGCTGCGCGCAGATCTGGGCCCATGGTAGCTTCAGGGATGCTGCGAAGGCGCAAATTGTTGCGTCTGCTCCTGTTCTCGCGGTCATCTAGCTTTAATTGTGCCTCTACAAGATGGCGGCGGAAGACACGCTGTTCCTTCTCAATAGAGGCAATGCGGGCGTCGGTAGTGGAGGTGGAGGATTCCAATACAGTGACCCTCTCTTCTACTGTATCCACTTGCTGGTGCAGGTCATGTAGTTCCCTGGAGAGTGCATTGACTATAGATGCCGCCATTTCCTGTAGATCTTGCCTGGTGGGCAGACCAGCCACAATGTCTCTGAAAGAGCCCTCGGCATTGCTGCCTGTCTCCCCTGCATGACCGGAGCTGAGTTGTGTGTCCGAGCTGTGGATTATAGGGGACAGTATGGTAGAGGATGACCGGTCATCCTGAGCGGATTGATCGCCTCCAGCAATAGCTTCTGACTGAGTGTTCTTCTTAGAGGAGGCGGCGGCGCTCATCGGAGGGACTCGAGGCGGCGCCATCTTGGCTGAGGCAGCGGGGGAGGAAACAGCGTGTAGCCTGAGAAAGTAATGGGTGATTTCCGATCTCTTCTGTGCCCCCAAGTCCAGCGGGTGTTTGCGATCCCCTGGCATGGATTCTGGCTCTTTCAGACAGCTTGTCGGGCCGTTCTCAGAGCTCTGAGGTGTGCGTCCTCACTCTTCCATCGCTCGGCCACGCCCTGCAGGCCAATATTTTTTTTTACACCATGAGTGCTGCACTATTGTTTATATGATCTGTCTACGCTCGGTCTAGTGAGTGCTAGCTGCTTTCTATAACCTCAAGGCGCAGTTTTTCTATTTTCTCCATAAAGAAGCAAAGCCTCGCTTCTACTATGATGGTCGCCTCCACATAGAGACACATTACAGACCAAGGTATTGTAAATCAGTAATTAGGAAAATATCAGCTGTAGGAGCCTACAAGCAATACTGATAACTAGTTCTTTCATCTGTGCTTGCCTCGTTTTACTCTTTATTTGGTACAACTACAGCAATTTAGGTGATTTCAATAAAAGCTTCTTGGATTTCTTTTGCATTCTAGGAATTATTTGCGCATTGACGTATAATATATTAAAAATATTATTTTGACGTGACAGACAATGCCATCACATAGGCAGCTCCTGAACCTCCCAGGAAGGGCTAATTAACACTTGGTTCTGCTTCAACAAGGTTTCGGACATGCTTTGTTAAAGCTCTCAGAACACTAGTCAAAGCTCCTGTCACTAAATAAAATGCTTAACTTACAGTACTGTTACACCTGCTTTTGCTTTGCTTCAGCTTTGGTTCAAAAATTATACCCCATGTAGATGATTCAAAGCATCTTCAAAGCCTCTATAGAAGTCTCGCTTGAAGCTCCACTGAAGCCTCATCAAAGCCCCATTGAAGCTCCATCAAAGCCCCACTAAAACCTAATCGAAGCACCAAACAAAAGCAAGGTGTAAACAGGACTATAAGCTAACCATTTTATTTAGTGACAGGGGCTTTGAGTGGCATCTAGAGAGCTTTAACAAAGCGTGTCAGGAGCCATGTTTTGAAGCAGGTGTAAACTAGCCCGAACTGAAGGCATTCGTCAGTCTGGCTTCATGTAACTGACCCTGAGAGCAGCCTCTGCCAATATGACTTTAAAATGAATCTGTTAGAATAGACATACCTGTCTCTGTTTATTTGATTTTAAAGATGAATGACTTGTCACCTTGATCCTGGCTTTGCTTTCTTCTGAACTACTGAATTGGAAACCCATAAAGCCAGAAAAGTCTGAACTTGTTCTAGGTCAATGACTTACAAGGTTGTGAAGCTAAAGCCAGGATGGCAGTTCCAGAGTGCAGTTTTAAATACTAGTTGGCAACTGTCTATAGGTGTCCTTTAATGTGATGCATGACTGAATCAGGCTGAAGGTTATCAGACATTGGAAAATTCATCTACGCTGTGCTATTAAAACATTTAAAAATTTCCTGGAAACCTAATGGTGCTTATCATCCCAGGAAAATGTCCAGATATGCAAACACATTCTTGCTGCCCTCCAGCATACCGCCCAACTTTCTGAGATGGGAATGAGGGACAATTATAAGCAAAAATATGTATTCTTAGGACACACCAGTGGCGGCTGGTGGGTTTTTTTTTGGGGGGGGGGGCAGAAAACAACAGTGGAGCGGCACTAGCACAACTGCCACCTACCTCTCCCCTTTAGCGCGGCACGGCACTAACACCCCACCACCACCCGCTGTCCTTACCCCGGATGCAGGCGGTAAGAGCAGCGATCGGAGCTGATGCGGCCATCTTCGAGCATGGCGGGCTCAGCAAAAGCTGCTCTGGTGTCCTCTCCTGGAGCAGCTTCCGCGGTGCATCTCCTCTCTGCTCCTCCCGGCGCTAGGCATCCAAAAGGATCACCTGACGTATTGGCCAATCGGGAAACGGGTTTCATACCTGCTTTCCGATTGGCCGGGAGGAGGATCAGTGTTGCAACAGGGAATATTCATTCCCTGTTGCAACACACCTGGGTGGGCTCCAGACGTATCCTCTGCGACCCGAGCCTACCCTATTTTGATGTCTATTGGAGCCTCTGACCCTAATCAGGTGCTTAAAAAAAAAAACCCTGGCCGCTGTATTTCATGTGCCGGTGCCCTATGCATGAATCTATCCACTGCATATAGTGGGTGGCAAGGAAAGAGGGGGCGGCTCCTGGGCGCCCCTAATGGACGGGTCACCACTGGGACACACCCTCTGCCATGCCCCCTTACAATGAAAGTTAATATGAAAAAAAATATTGGATAAACCCATGAGTGCTTTTTATCACTACTTTTCCTAAATATTGTCTTTTGAAATGCAACAATTTAGAAATTGCATTAAAGGTTTAACACTGTAAAACACTTTTTAGTAGATAAAAAGTGCATTTTTATTATAGATATATACATCAGACCAAAATGAGGGACAAAAGAGGAGGAAAGGGGGACAGAGGGACTTTGTTCCAAATGAGGGACAGTCCCTCAAAATCAGGGACAGTTATGAGGTATGCCTTCCATTGGTGTCATCCTATCAACAGCATATCTGCAGAGACGGAATCTGTAAACCAACCACACAGTCATAAACATGTTTGCAGAGAAAGAATTGGTACCATACTGAAACAGTCATAAACTTGTCTGCATAGTCAAAGTCAGTACCTTACTGACACATCAAATTAGAGATTGTGGTGAGCATGCATGGTAGAAAGACGAGGCAGAGAGCAGGCCGCACAACTAATATCTTTGCAGAGAGAGGGTGCATGAGCATGTTGTTTGTCAGCGCCTATCTGACTAGTAACAGGATTGTTATAGAGGGCAGAAAAATAACTGTTTCCAAGAGGTCACACCCTCGCTGGTCAGAACATCAAGCCTCCACTCTGACTGGAGAAGGAGATACTGAAATGTTTCTGACCTGTGAGTAAGAAACTGTAGTAATAGGAGTGTTTCAGTACCATTGTCTAGCAATCCTAATGCACTAAAACTGCATTTCTTTTTAAAATAAATAAACAGGGCCTTACCGAGGGCAGACCTTCAGGAGTATCAGCTAGAAAAGAAGACATCCACAAGCACTGCACTGGTGACATCATCTGCTTCTATCAGTTCCAAGCTTGGGTGCAGAGCAGTCAGCACATCTCTGTCAACGAAACAGGAAGAATAACTCTGTCATCAGCTATGGCAGCAATTAAATTAAAACCGGGGGCAGGAGCACCTCCGGAGCATAGCATGCAGTAAAGCTTTTTACACACCAGTGAGTGTAACTAGCTTAAAGTTTAGAAATAGGATAAAGTGGTAGTTTTTTCGACATTAGGTTCTGTGAATCTATAATTACTACTAGCTACTAAAATTATCAAGTAGGCTGGGAGGCTAGTTGCAGCCCATGTGGTCATGCACATAGCTCCCAACTGTCCCTGATTTCAAGGGACTGTTCCTCCTTTGGAACAAAGTCCCTCTGTCCTCATCATTTTGGTCTGATCTATATAGTTGTATATAAAATGCACTATTTATCTTTCCCAGTGCTAAACCTTTCATCCAATGTATAAATTGCTGCATTATAAAGGAATGGTAGTGGTAAGAAAAAGCACTTGTGGATTTAACTAATCATTTTTTTTTTTTATAATTCCCCCTTAAGGGGGCGTGACAGGGGATATGTCCTAGGCCTACATACTTTTGCTACTAGGTGTCCCTCGATCCCATCTCAAAAAGCTGGGAGGTATGATGGCACCCTAGACCAGGGCCAAAGTGTGACAAATTAGAAATATGGCCCTAGTTGCCAGAGATTAGAAATTATTGCATGATTTGGCCAAATACAGCTTCCAATTCCGATGACTGTCATTTCATGTTGTAGACGGCTGAAAACACATTCTACCTAAAGCCTCGTACACACGATCGGATTTTCCGCAGACAAAACCTCGGACTTTTGTCCGAAGGGTGTTGGCCAGGAACTTGTCTTGCATACAAATGGCAAAGAATTGTTGGCCAACAAACACAACGTAGTGACGTACTATGTGTTTTTTCAGCTCTTTAGCGCCACCCTTTGGGCTCCTTCTGCTAATTTCGTGTTAGTAGAAGTTTGTTGAGTGTTGATTCGCACTTTTCATTTCGCGCTTTTTAGTTCTCGCTTTTCAGTTTGTTTCTGAACGGCCACTCTTCAACCAGCCATATTGCGGAATCGGAGGAGATAACGTGTTATTTATTATTGGCCTTGGAGTTATTGCTTTGACCCAAGTCCTGTCCAGGAACAGGAGGAGAAGGAGTTCTTGGACCAAAAATTGGTTGCTTTATTAATCGTGACCAATTATGTCATATGCCTTTGCTGCGGGAGCTCCAGGAGAATAATCCAGATGATTTTCAGAATTATCTTCAGATGACGGACCCCTGCTTTCACCAACTCTTGGCATTGTTGACCCCCTATGTTAAGAAGCAGGACACATGCATGAGGCTTTTATTATATTTTTTGATTGAATAATGATTTGATTTGGTATATTTTCTAAATTTTTGGATGCATAGAATGCACTTTTTGGTTTGGTTCTATTGGTAGATAGCATGTCTAATTTTATTTGTTTTCTTTTTTTAATGCACAATAAATAAATTGTGGAGAATAATACTTGACTATGTGTTTTACTTCAAATGACAGTTTGGGAGTAGGCAGTTACATTTTAAAAAATACAATGTAAAATTAACAAGTCACATCAACATAGTTGTATGTTTGATCTTAAAAACTACAGGATAATGTTGTGGTAACTTGCTCCAAAAAAAAAAAAAAAAACAACAAAAAAACAAGCATAATAATATTATTCTTGATATCACTAGAAAAAAAAGCCTTTGAAAATAATAAGAGAATGTGCGCTGCATTTGGAAATTTCATAATTTGCCACATCACGAATGTTAAGTCTCCATTATGAACGCTAGTTTACAAGACCGACTGCTTCTGTCTCGTCCTTGCTTCCTAGCATGTGTGTTTAGACTTTAAACTTTTGTCCGATGGACTTGTGTACACACGCTCGGAAAATCCGACAACAGACATTTGTCCGCTGAAAATTTTAAAGCCTGCCATCCAACATTTGTCTGTGGAAAATCCGACAACAATTATCCAATGGAGCGTACAAATGGTCGGATTTTCCGCCAACAGCCTGTCATCACACAATTTCCATCGGAAAATCCGATCATGTGTATGATGAGGCTTAAGAAGTTAGCACTGGGAGGAATTCAATAATTGTCTTCTAATAACAGAAGGTGTGTTGAAGGAACAGGAAGTGTTATTTGTGGGATCTCCAGGCAACAATGTTTGCAACAGATTTACAAAACAATCATTTGATTAAGAAAACTGTATTTATTGAGGCATGAGGCTAAACAAACATTGAGTTCACCTATACTTTCAATCGCTTGGTTAATCAGCCTTGGTTTCTAGCTCGGGAGCTTGTGTGGATGGAGGTGGAAATTGGCATACATCTACATACCTTATGTTCAGCTATCCTAACATTAAATTTATTTAAAGTATATTACACTTTATATACAGTGCCTTGAAAAAGTATTCATACTTCTTGAAATTTTCCACATTTTGTCATATTACAACCAAAAACGTAAATGTATTTTATTGTGATGTTATGTGATAGACCAATACAAAGTGGCACATACTTGTGAAGTCGAAGGAAAATGATAAATGGTTTTCCAAATTTTTTTACAAGTAAATATGTGAAAAGTGTGGCATGCATTTGTATTTAGCCCCTCTGAGTCAATACTTTGTAGAACCACCTTTCACTGCAATTACAGCTACAAGTCTTTTTGGGGATGTCTCTACCAGCTTTGCACATCTAGAGAGTAAAATGTTTGCCCATTCTTCTTGGCAAAATAGCTCAAGCTCTGTCAGATTGGATGGAGAGCGTCTGTGAACAGCAATTTCTAAATCTTGCCACAGATTCTCAATTGGATTTAGGTCTGGACTTTGACTTTCACGATGAGGATGGTATGTTCAGGGTGATGTGCAGTGTTAGTTTCTGCCACACATAGCGTTTTGCTTTTAGGCCAAAAAGTTAAATTTTGGTCTCATCTGACCAGAGCACCTTCTTCCACATGTTTGCTGTGTCCCCCACATGGTTTTGAGCAAATGCTGTGAATACTTATATTCCTGGGATTTTTTTTTTGTTTTTTATTTTTAATAAATTTGCAAAGATTTCAAACAAACTTTTTTTCACGTTTTATTATGGAGTATTGTTTGTAGAATTTTGAGGAAAATAATTAATTTAATCCATTTTGGGATAAGGCTGTAACATAACAAAATGTGGAAAAAGTGAAGCACTGTGAATACTTTCCGGATTCACTGTGTGTGACAAATAGTATGCCTAGTTGTGAAAAAAATAGTCTGCCTTCTACTGAACAGCAATAGTTTTCCACTCCATCTGAACACCAGTGATATTTAATAAAAAATAAATAAAGTGCGCTAATTATATGAAAATACACACATAGATGTGAATACATGTGGGTGGTAGTAAAAACCACAATCTACTGAGAGCAAGTAAATGACTCCATGAGTGGTAAAAATATATAAGTGCAAAACATAAAAACTCAAATAAAAAGAAGAAACAAAAAATGTGTACATGTGAAATACAATGATATTAATAGCATGAAAATCTGAAAATCAAACAAACTCAGTCCATGGGTTCAAATATAAAAAGTTCATCAGTGAAAAAAAGCTTCCATCCACTATACAGCTCAGCAGCAACTAATCCCCCTATGAGTGGATTGACAAGGGAGAGAGATGTGCAGGATGGTGCAAATCCACTGGCGGTGACTCCATATAAGTAAGAAAGTGATAAAGGTGGACTCTTACCCTCCGTGTTGGACCCCCTCCTTGGCAGGGTCTATCAGGCATGCAGATTTTTGCCCTCTGCAGGGACCATGTAATGAGAAAATCTCCCCAGCAGCTGTTAGGAATGTTGTCTCCGATCCGGGCTGGTCCAAGTGAAACGCCTGGAGAGGGGGGAAGGAAAGCTCTCTTGCTCCCAGTGTGGCAAAGGAAAAAACAAAAGAGCAGAGCTCCAATAGTGTAAAAAGTTTCGGAATTTATTAAATAAAAGTACAGACCGCAACGGAGAGTGCACGCTCCGTGAGGTGAAAATACAATTAAAAACAAGCCGGCATATAAAAATCGTAATAACCCGTGCATAACATGGGGCAATCGTGAAGGCTTACAACGTAGCCATGCCCTACATGTTTCGTCATTAGTAGACGTCTTCAAAGGGGCACGGGCTACGTGTTAAGCCATCCCCTATATAGTATAACAGTGCACACCAAGCCTCATTTTCACCTCCACTCTCAGGGGAGGGAAAACCCAAGTCTCTACCTGGTGCTCCTCAGTGAATGGATGTTGCCAAGGTGACACATAGGACTGAAACTAAACAAAACTTCAGCCCCTCCCAGCAGAGCCAATCTCTTGCGCCATCTGGAGGAAGAAGCCCAGTATTACTAGACAATTAATATGTCTTACAGATGCTAATTTGGAACGTAAAACTGACAGAGCAGAAAGGAGAAAATCACTGAATCTCACCAAGAGGCAAGATGTGGTGGAAAAAATTGTAAGTATATATGGAAACGTACGGAAAAGAAACAACGTTAATCTCCGTAAATAAAACCACATTAAAAAAACACATGTATGAAAAAAATATATATATGTATTAAAGTCACACCGTAATAAATGGAGGCCCATCCATGAACGTGAAGAGCACTCGGTATCACAATGATGCGACTAAATCATTATAATGTATAATATCTAAACATATCACTATGCTCCCAAAAAAAAAAAAAAAAAAAAAAAATTTGTGAATGGATGAAGAGATAAAAAAAGTGAATGGATGGAGAAAAAAAAAATTGTGAATGGATGAAGAGATAAAAAAGTGAATGGATGAAGAAAAAAAAAAAAATTGTGAATGGATGAAGAGATAAAAAAGTGAATGGATGAAGAAAAAAAAAAAAAAATTGTGAATGGATGAAGAGATAAAAAAGTGAATGGATGAAGAAAAAAAAAATGTGAATGGATGAAGAGATAAAAAAGTGAATGGATGAAGAAAAAAAAATTGTGAATGGATGAAGAGATAAGAAAAGTGAATAGATGAGAAAAAAAAATTGTGAATGGATGAAAAAATAAAAGTGAATGGATGAGAAAAAAAAAAATTGTGAATGGATAAGGAGATAAAAAAAGTGAATGGATGAAAAAAAAAAAAAAAAGTGGTAAAAAATTTGAAAAATAACAAAAATGAAAAACATGTATACAAAAGAAGGGAAGAAAGGAAAGGAAGCACAGGGCCCAAAGCATCACCTATGAGTTGTCAATGAACGCATTCAACTCAATATCAACATTTAGGCCTAAAGGTCTGAGGGAACGGATCTTATAAATCCACTCCATCTCGAGTTTAGAGATGGCCCGTCTTTTAGATCCCCCTCTCCATGGGAGTTTGAGTTTATCAATGCCCATGAACAAAGTGCCGCTAGGGTCTTTTTTGTGTTTGTCTAAATAATGTTTGGAGACTGGGTGGCCCAAAAAACCCCTTCTAATATTTCCAATATGTTCCCCCAGTCTAACTTTTAATGATCGGACCGTGCGGCCCACATAGTGGAGCCCACAAGGGCAAGTGAGTAGGTAAACCACATGGGTGGTTGAACATGTGATAAAAGATTTAATATGGAAATGAAGCGGGGAATTATTGGTAATGAATTGACACACCTTTCTCTCCGTTAAAGCATTAATAGCACAAACCTCGCAATTTTTACATTTGAAATAGCCTGTCATATGTTGAAAGAACATAGGTTTATGAACCGGAGGGTCACATGCAGCAGATACCACCCGTGAACTGATTGAGGGGGCACCCCTAAAGACCAGCTGGGGTCTGTCAGGAAGGGATGGTCCAAGCACGGGATCATTCTTAATAATGTGCCAGTGTTTGTTCAACATCCTCCTGACAGAAAAGTGCTATAGTGATATTTAACCCAGGGCTCGACAAACCCAAGGTCGGCATGGCAACAAGAAGTTTCGTCCTGGCGCTAGGGCTGCAGCCCGAATGCTCCCTGCAGTGAAACCTCACATGTGTGATTTGAACACAGTTTTCATATGCGGGCGCTACTCAAGTATGCGTTCGCTTCTGCACGCGAGTTTGGCGGGACGGGGCGCGTTTAAAAAATTTTTTTTTTCTTATTTTTTTTACCTTTTATTTTTTATTTTTACACTGTTCTTTTAAAAAAAATTGTGTCACTTTTATTCCTATTACAAGTAGGGATGAACCGAACACCCCCCGGTTCGGTTCGCATCCAGAACATGCGAACGGACCGAAAGATCGCGCGAACATTCGAACACCGTTAAAGTCTATGGGACTCAAATGTGAGAAATAAAAAAAGGGCAAATTTTAAAGGCTAATATACAAGTTATTGTCCTAAAAAGGGTTTGGGGACCTGGGTCCTGCCCCAGAGGACATGTATCAATGGAAAAGTAAGTTTTAAAAACTGCCGTTTTTTCAGGAGCAGTGATTTTAATGATGCTTAAAGTGAAAAAATAAAAGTGAAATATTCCTTTAAATATCGTACCTGGGGGGTGTCTATAGTATGCCTGTAAAGTGGCGTGTGTTTCCCGTGTTTAGAACAGTCCCTGCACAAAATGACGTTTCTAAAGGAATAAAAGTCATTTAAAACTGCTTGTGCCTGTAATGTAATGTCGCATCACGGCAATATGGATGAAAATTATTGAGAAAAACAGCCTGGGTTACCCCCCAGCCCATTACAACGACCTTTGGGTCTTGTATGGATGTTAAGGGGAACCATGCACCCAAATTAAAAAAAAAAAAAAAAAAAAAAAAAAGAGGCGTGGGGTACCCAGGCCCTATATACTCTGAACAGCAGTATACAAGCGGTCCAAACAAGACAGGGACTGTAGGTTTGTTCTTAAGTTGAATCTGTTTGTAATTTGGAACAGGTGCATTTTTAAAGTGTAGCTCCAGCCAAAAAATCTATTTTTAAGCTTTTTGGATAACATAGGGAAGGGTTATCATCAACCATGTAACATTTGTTTTGCTGTTTGGGCCCCTGTTCAGAGGATTTCACCTCACTTTCTGTCCCAATGACAATTGGATTTTGAAAATTTGGGGTTTTTAGGGAAACAGGGATTGGTGATAATAAAGCATCAGTGGAGACACCTTTTTCCCATATTAAGTCTTACAGGAGAGAATTTCCCTTCCTAGGGGTAGATTTCCTCCCACTTCTTGTTGTCTCCCTCCGTTTGTAAGTTGGAGTCATTTGTAAGTTGGATGTTTGAAAGTAGGGGACTGCCTGTATATACTATACGGCCTGCCCTATATACTCTGCAGAAATTTGGGCCTTAGGTGTTGGTGCTACCAGAACACTGTAAACTCTCACAGTTACTCTTGGTGGGTGCTGGAACGGGCCCTGCGGTGAAATATTATATCAAGAATTGTAATTACATGCCCCTGTTGAACAGGGTCAGAAAAATTGGGCCTTTGGTGGTGGTGTGTTGGTGTTGCCACAACACTGTAAGCCCTCACAGTTACTCTTGGTGGGCGCTGGAACGGGCCCTACTGTGAAATATTAGATCACCGACTATATTCCCAAGTATGGGTGATTCGGCCAGAATGTGCCAATGTTGGCTCAATATCCCCTTAATTTGGTCCCATTGGGCACCAAATTTAGTGATGATCCTGATTGGGTCCTGTGACCTATTCGAAGGTAGTGGGCCTTTTTTTTGGACAAGAAGATTCTGTCTGTCTGTTTGTATGGCCCTCTTTTTAGCCTCCCTAATAACTGAATGGGAATAGCCTCTCTCTCTAAATCTACCATAGAGGTAGAACTAAAAAATTGTCTGAACGTATCGGTCAGACGGCCACCTTTTCCACCGCTCCTTCTGTGACTGACCGAAGCCTCATCAACATGTTGTCCAGGAGGGCCAGGAACTTGCAACCTCCCAGGCTCTGGAAACGCATTGCACAAACCTTTCTGCAAGGCCTCCCAAAGATGTTTCATCCTCTGCTCCTTCTGCAAAGGCTGGATAAGTTTCGCAATCTTACCCTTGTAATGTGGATCAAGAAGGGTTGCCAGCCAGTACTGATCCCTCTTCTTGATACCACGAATCAGAGGGTCCTTTCGCGGGCTTTGCAGGATCAGGGAGGCCATGCAGCGTAGGTTTGCTGAGGCATTCGGTACGGAGTCCTCTGGGTCACTAAGGACGACATGGTCCGCAGCCACCTCCTCCCAGCCACGTACAAGTCCATGGGTTTCTGAGGACTGAAAACGATCCCTTGATGACTGCTGCTGATGCTGAGTGCCAGGCTCCACACCTCCATGCTGACACAATTCTCCTCCTCCTCTTCCTGTGTGATAGGCGGGCCTGCAGGAATACTGTCTGGATAAAGGGGGCCTTGAGAGGTAAGGAAGTCCTCCTCTTCCTCCCTCTGTTCTGCCTCAAGTGCCCTGTCCATTATTCCACGCAGCGTGTGCTCCAACAGGAAGACAAGAGGGACAGTATCACTGATGCATGCACTGTCACTGCTCACCATCCTCGTGGCCTCCTCAAATGGTGACAGGACAGTGCATGCATCCTTGATCATTAGCCACTGGCGTAGCGAAAAAAAGCCAAGCTCCCCAACCCTGTCAGGGTGCCATACTCACACAGGTACTGATTGATTGCCCTCTGCTGCATGTGCAGCCGCTGCAGCATTGCCAACATTGATTTCTACCTGGTGGGCATGTCACAGATGAGGCGGTTCTTGGGCAGGTTGCATTCCTTTTGAAGGTCAGCCAGCCGAGCACTGGCATTATATGACCGGCAGAAATGCCCACAGACTTTTCTGGCCTGCCTAAGGAGATCCAGTAAGCCCGGGTACCTGAACAAGAACCGCTGCACCACCAAATTAAGGACGTGAGCCAAACAGGGAACATGGGTAAAGTGTCCCTGTCGGAGGGCGGAGAGGAGGTTGGTGCCATTGTCACAAACCACCATTCCTGGCTGAAGCTGGCGTGGTGTCAACCACCTCTGAACCTGCCCCTGCAGAGCTGCCAGAATCTCTGCCCCAGTCTGGCTCCTATCCCCTAAGCAGACCAACTCAGGCACCACATGGCATCTTTTTGCCTGAGCGCTTGCGTAGCCCCTAGAGCGCCTATGGAGCACCACTGGTTCCGAGGACAAATCTGCACAGGAAGAGGCCATAGAGGAAGAAGAAGCTGAGGGGTGGAGGAGAGAGGTGTGGCAGAATCACCACTACCAGCATTTTGGAGGCGTGGTGGCGGAACAAGCTCCAACATTACTGCACCCTGTCCTGCATCCTTCCCAGCTGCTAGCAGGGTTACCCAGTGCACCGTGAAAGAAAGGTAACGGCCCAGTTCATGCCTGCTGGACCATGAGTCAGCGGTAATATGCACCTTACCGCTGACCGCTCTGTCCAACGAGGCCAAGACATTGCCTTTCACATGCCGATAGAGAGCCAGAATGGCCTTCTGAGAAAAAAATGGCATTTGGGAACCGCCACTGAGGTATCGCACATTCCACAAATTCTCGAAAGGGGGCAGAGTCTACCAGCTGAAAAGAAAAAGTTGAAGTGCTAGCAATTTGGCCAAACTAGCATTCAGCCGCTGAGCATGTGGATGGCTGGGACCGAATTTCTTTAGACGGTTTAGCAACTGGGGTAGGGAAATTTGCCTGCTACAATCAGATTTAGGTGTACCGCTAGCAGATTCATTCCTCTCAGTGCAAGTCTCTGAGAGGACTGGAGGTATAGTGGGGTTGGAGATCCCAGCTGATGAGGAGCAAGGAGAGGTCCGCCTTGTTCTTTGGTGTGGGACTTTTAAGTACTGTTGCCAACGGACTGCATGGGAGCTCAACATATGTCTGGTCAAGCATGTGGTGCCCAAGTGGCTGCTGTTTTGGCCACGCTTGATACGCTTCAGACATATGTTGGAAACAGCAATGGTGCGATCTGCTGCACATGTCTAAAAAAAGGCCCACACCAAAGAACTTTTGAAAAAATGCGCAGAGTCAGCAGCGCCCTGCACATGCGGAGCTCTGCGGTGTGATGCAATTGGTTGACTGTCCTTAAGCTGGCCTCTGAGAGGCATCCTGCCTCGTTGGAGATGTGCCGCCTCCTTCTCCTCCTCCTCTCTTCTATCAGGCACCCACGTAGAGTCAGTGACCTCATCATCCCCTCCCTCCTCACCACTGGAGCAAACCTGGCAGTATGCTGCAGCTGGGGGAACATGACTGCCAGTTTCTTGTCCTTCGTGGACACCCCCTTTCTCTGGGCTCACATTACTGCCTTCATCCTCAACCTGGGTACCATCATTGGAGCCTTCAAAACGCTGCGCATCCTCCTGCAGCATGTAACCGACACTGTGATCGAACAGTTTGGGGGACTCCTCAGGACATGATGGTGGGGCTAGGGAAGGAGTGACTGATGCCATTGAGCCAATGGAATAGGCCTTTGGCAGCTGCAATGGCAGCCAAACTTGTCTTAGCCTGGGTGACAGAGGATGAGGAGGATGAGGACAGCTTTGTGATCCACTCTACCAACTCTTCTGCATGTTATGGCTCAACATGGCCAGCTGTGGAAAAAAAGGACAAACATGCCCCACGGCCACGTGCTGAGGATGCACCGTGTCCATGATCAGCACTGTTGGCTGTAGACACAGAGCCTGCTTGCCCTCTTTTAGTGGCCTGTGAGTATCTGCCTTTCCTTGGTGGCCTTCTAGACATGCTGTAAAGTTGGATTAGCAAAACACTGCCTGAAGTTTACTAGAAAAATTACACCAGGAATGGCCTGCAGTCAGGTATAGGCTTGGCTAGACTAGAATGCAGTGGATATATATGAAGGAGACTGTATATATATCTTTATGCACTGCAGATCACTGAATCACCGGCCTGTCTGCCTGCCTAAAAGTGTCATTGAAAACGTACACCAGGAATGGCCTGTAGTCAGGTATAGGCTTGGCTAGACTAGAATGCAGTGGATATATATGTAGGAGACTCTATATATATCTTTATGCACTGCAGATCACTGAATCACCTGCCTGGCCTGCCTGTCTTAAAGTGTCTTTGAATACGTACACCAGGAATGGCCAATAGTCAGGTATAGGCTTGGCTAGACTAGAATGCAGTGGATATATATGTAGGTGACAGTATATATATTTTATGCACTGCAGATCACTGAATCACCTGCCTGCCTGCCTGAAAATGTATTTGAAAACATACACCAGCAATGGCCTGCAGTCAGATATAGGCTTGGCTAGACTGGAATGCAGTGGATATATATATATATATATCTATAGATATAGATATATATATATATATATATATATATATATATATAGATATAGATAGATATATATATCTATCTATATCTATATATATATATAGATCTATATAGATCTATCTATATAGATCTATATATATATATATATATATGTTGGAGACTGTATATATATTTAATGCACTGCAGATCACTGAATCACTTGCCTGCCTGAAAGTGTATTTGAAAACATGTACCAGCAATGGCCTGCAGTCAGATATAGGCTTGGCTAGACTGGAATGCAATGGATATATATGTTGGAGACTGTATATATATATATTTAATTCACTGCAGATCACTGAATCACTTGCCTGCCTGCCTGAAAGTGTATTTAAAAACGTACACCAGCAATGGCCTGCTGTCAGATATAGGCTTGGCTAGACTGGTATGCAGTGGATATATATATGTAGGAGACTGTATATATATTTTTATGCACTGCAGATCATTGAATCACCTGCCTGCCTGAAAGTGTATTTGAAAATGTACACCAGCAATGGCCTGCAGTCAGATATAGCCTTGGCTAGACTGGAATGCAGTGGATATATATATGTTGGAGACTGTATATATATTTTATGCACTGCAGATCACTGAATCACCTGCCTGCCTGCCTGAAAGTGTATTTGAAAACGTACACCAGGAACTACCTGCAGTCAGATATAGGCTTGGCTAGACTAGAATGCAGTGGATATATATATATGTTGTAGACTGTATACATATTTAATGCACTGCAGATCACTGAATCACTTGCCTGCCTGCCTGAAAGTGTATTTAAAAACGTGCACCAGCAATGGTCTGCAGTCAGATATAGGCTTGGCTAGACTGGAATGCAGTGGATATATATATGTAGGAGACTGTATATATATTTTATGCACTGCAGATCACTGAATCACCTGCCTGCCTGCCTGCCTGAAAGTGTATTTGAAAACGTACACTAGGAACTACCTGCAGTCAGATATAGGCTTGGTTAGACAAGAATGCAGTGGAAAGATATATGTTGGAGACTGTATATATATTTAATGCATTGCAGATCACTTAATCGCTTGCCTGCCTGAAAGTGCATTTGAAAACGTACACCAGCAATGGCCTGCAGTCAGATATAGGCTTGGCTAGACTGGAATGCAGTGGATTTATATGTTGGAGACTGTATATATATTTTATGCACTGCAGATCACTGAATCACCTGCCTGCCTGCCTGAAAGTGTATTTGAATACGTACACCAGGAACAGTCTGCAGTGAGATCTAGCTAAACTGGATACAATATATATATATATATATATATATATACATATACAAAGCCGGGATGTGTATATATATATATATATATATATATATATATATATATATATATATATAAAATACACTGCAGCTAACGGAATAAACCGCCTGCCTGAAGTATATTAGAAACAGTACACCAGGAACAGTCTGCAGTGAGATCTAGCTAAACTGGATACAGTGTATATATATATATATATATATATATATATATATATATATATATATATACCAGTCTGACTGTATATGTATTAAATACACTGCAGCTAACTGAATCAACTGCCTGCCTGAAGTATATTAGAAACAGTACAGCAGGAATGCTCTGCAGTGAGATCTAGCTAAACTGGATACAGTATATATATATATATATATATATATATACACATACACAGAGCCGGGATATGTATGTATATATATATATATATATATATATATATATATATATATATATATATATACACATACTAAATACACTGCAGCTAACTGAATCAACTGCCTGCCTGAAGTATATTAGAAACAGTACAGCAGGAACGGTCTGCAGTGAGATCTAGCTAAACTGTATGCAGTGGATATATATACAGTGGGGTCGGAAAGTATTCAGACCCCCTTAAATTTTTCACTCTTTGTTATATTGCAGCCATTTGCTAAAATCATTTAAGTTAATTTTTTTCCTCATTAATGTACACACAGCACCCCATATTGATAGAAAAACACAGAATTGTTGACATTTTTGCAGATTTATTAAAAAGGAAAAACTGAAATATCACATGGTCCTAAGTATTCAGACCCTTTGCTCAGTATTTAGTAGAAGCACCCTTTTGATCTAATACAGCCATGAGTCTTTTTGGGAGAGATGCAACAAGTTTTTCACACCTGGATTTGGGGATCCTCTGCCATTCCTCCTTGCAGATCCTCTCCAGTTCTGTCAGGTTGGATGGTAAACGTTGGTGGACAGCCATTTTTAGGTCTCTCCAGAGATGCTCAATTGGGTTTAAGTCAGGGCTCTGGCTGGGCCATTCAAGAACCATCACGGAGTTGTTGTGAAGCCAATCCTTCGTTATTTTAGCTGTGTGCTTAGGGTCATTGTCTTGTTGCCACCACCATGCTTCACTGTTGGGACTGTATTGGACAGGTGATGAGCAGTGCCTGGTTTTCTCCACACATATCGCTTAGAATTAAGGTAAAAAAGTTCTATCTTGGTCTCATCAGACCACAGAATCTTATTTCTCACCATCTTGGAGTCCTTCAGGTGTTTTTTTAGCAAACCCCATGCGGGCTTTCATCTGTCTTGCACTGAGGAGAGGCTTCCGTCGGGCCACTCTGCCATAAAGCCCCGACTGGTGGAGGTCTGCAGTGATGGTTGACTTTCTACAACTTTCTCTCATCTCCCGACTGCATCTCTGGAGCTCAGCCACAGTGATCTTTGGGTTCTTCTTTATCCCTTTCACCAAGGCTCTTCTCCCCCGATAGCTCAGTTTGGCCAGACGGCCAGCTCTAGGAAGGGTTCTGGTCGTCCCAAACGTCTTCAATTTAAGGATTATGGAGGCCACTGTGCTCTTAGGAACCGTAAGTGCAGCTGAATTTTTTTGTAACCTTGGCCAGATCTGTGCCTTGCCACAGTTCTGTCTTTGAGCTCTTCAGGCAGTTCCTTTGACCTCATGATTCTCATTTGCTCTGACATGCACTGTGAGCTGTAAGGTCTTATATAGACAGGTGTGTGGCTTTCCTAATCGAGTCCAATCAGTATAATCAAACACAACTGGACTCAAATGAAGGTGTAGAACCATCTCAAGGATGATCAGAAGAAATGGACAGCACCTGTGTTAAATATATGAGTGTCACACCAAAGGGTCTGAATACTTAGGACCATGTGATATTTCAGTTTTTCTTTTTTAATAAATCTGCAAAAATGTCAACAATTCTGTGTTTTTCTGTCAATATGGGGTGCTGTGTGTACATTAATGAGGAAAAAAATTAACTTAAATGATTTTAGCAAATGGCTGCAATATAACAAAGAGTAAAAAATGTAAGGGGGTCTGAATACTTTTTGTCCCCACTGTATATACCAGTCTGACTGTATATATATATATTAAATACACTGCAGCTAACTGAATCAACTGCCTGCCTGAGGTATTTTAGAAACAGTACAGCAGGAACGGTCTGCAGTGAGATCTAGCTAACTGAATAAACTGCCTGCTCAAAGTAAATGAAATGACTCTCTCTCTCTCTATCTCTCTCTCCGCCAGCAACACACTACACAAGGCCGACGTGCACTCGGCCTTATATAGTGTGGGGCGTGGACTTAACCCCCTGAGCCATAATTGGCCAAAGACACCCTGCCTTTGGCCAATTATGGCTCTCTTTGCTAATGGCGCTGTGATTGGCCAAGGCATGCGGGTCATAGTGCATGCTTGGCCAATCATCAGCCAGCTCGAATTTGGCGCGAACGCCCTATAATGTTTGATCTTCGTCGAGCGATCGAATAGCCGATGTTCGAGTTGAACTCATGTTCGACTCGAACTCAAAGCTCATCCCTAGTCATGAAGTAAATTAAAACAAATAGAAGTGTTTTATTCTCCAGGTATTTCTATTTCTAACATAAGAAGCATAACTAATAATTGCGATAGGCAGAATCAATAGTTCAACAGTTTTAATTGTCAATTAAATTCATAGGAAAAATGCACAGACTGAGGCTACAAATGTCATTAGTACATGGAACAATAACAACTACCACTTTTTATCAACTAGTACTTTCTCTCTCTTAGCATTGACAAATTTGACAATATAGGTACACACTAATGAAAAAGAAAAAAAATTGATCAGTAACAGTCAAAAATGGCAGCCTTATGCCAGGGTCCTGCCCCAGTAGACTTTTTAGTGTGATATTTACCTCTATTATTGTCATTGCGCATGCTGAGAGAGAGTGGAGTTGAAAAAAGTGGTGACTGTTAAAATCTACACACTAATGACATTATTGTAGACTGTGCACTTTTTCTTTGAATGTATCTGAGGATTAGAACTGTTGAAATAAACTGACAGTAAACTGATTCTTATTGTATAAATAAGCATTATCCTCAAGTATTGGTTTAATATGCTGTGCCTGTGCCAGACTGGCAGTAACAGTGCCTGTGCAGTGTGCAGCTGTCTGTGTGTGCTGTACTTGGCCATGTACAGATGTGGCCAAAAGTTTTGAGAATGACACCAATATTACTTTTCACAAAGTCTGCTGCTTCAGTGTTTTTAGATCTTTTTGTCAGATGTATAGTATACTGAAGTATAATTACAAGCACTCACCTGTCCCATGATGCGGCCGCCCGAAGCCTCTGTTCTCCCCCCCGCTAGTCAGCGGCGCCGGCATTGCAAGTGTGGGCTGTGACAGCTTGCGGCTTCACAGCTGGGTGCACACTGCGCATGCGCGAGTTGCGCGATGCGCCCTGAATGGCCGGGCAATCTTCTGGGACCTGTGACGTGTTCCTGAAGATTGCAGGGAGGGCGGAGTCACCTAGGCGGCATGGGCAAAAGTGGGAGTTGGGTACCTGTCAAAACTAGGTACCCACTCCCCCCCCCAAAAAAAAACGACATGCCAAATGTGGCATGTCAGTATACCTTAAAGCGGAGGTTCCACTTTTGAGTGGAACTCTGCTGAAAGTTTATGCAAAGAGTCAATATTTGCAGTATTGATTTGACCCTTCTTTTTCAAGACCTCTGCTGCAATTCGCCCTGGCATGTTGTCATTGATAATCAACTTCTGTGCCACATCCTGATTCCTGACTGATGGCACCGGCACTGCCCATAATCAATGCTTGGAGCTTGTCAGAATGTGGGTTTTTTTTTTGTTCACTTACCCGCCTCTTGAGAATTGAACACAAGTTCTCAATGGGATTAAGGTCTGGGGAGTTTCCTGGCCATGGACCCAAAATGTCCATGTTTTGTTCCCCAAGCCACTTAGTTATCACTTTTGCCTTATGGTAAGGAGCTCCATCATGCTGGAAAAGGCATTTTTGTCCATCACCAAACTGTTCTTGGATGGTTAGGAGAAGTTGTTCTCAGAGCCTGAGGATGTTTTTGTACCATTTATTAATGGCTGTGTTCTTAGGCAAAATTGTGAGTGAGCCCACCACTCCCTTGGCTGAGAAGCAACTGCACACATGAATGGTCTCTGCCAATGCTTTACTGTTGGCATGAGTATGACACAGGACTGATAATGCAATGCTCACGCTCACCTTTTCTTCTCTGGACAAGGCTTTTTCCGGATGGACCAAACAATTGGAAAGGGGATTCATCAGAGAAAATTACTTCCCCCAGTCCTCAGCAGTCCAATCCCTGTACCTTTTGCAGCATATCAGTTTGTTACTGATGTTTTTCCTGGAGTGAGATAGTGGCCTGGCCTGTTGGCTCTTTGCTGTCCTTCTTTACAGTTGACACCAAGCCAGCCAAGCTGCTGAAATGTTTTGTGTTCTGTTGTTCAGTTTGAGTTTTTTGAACAGTTAAGTTCATGTAAATGGAAGAAGAAAGATACGGCTGCACGCCACTGTAAATCCAATGACAATTTATTGTATAATATGAACATAGACTGTCACCGGGATGCAGGACACAGCAAGGAAGTGACGCGTTTCACACTTAACTTGCGCTTCTTCAAATCCTGACCCTGAAGAAGCACCAGTTAAGTGTGAAACGCGTCACCTCCTGACTGTGTCCTGGTGGCAATCTATGTTCATATTATACAATAAATCGTCATTGGATTTTTGGTGGTGTGCAGGCGTATCTTTCTTCTTCCTTGTATACACGGTGGCAAGCCGGGGCTAGCACCCAATCCATTCAATCCAATCAAATCTTCATCGCCTGGAGCAGCGTTACCTTTCTTGGATAAATTTATGTAAATGATTGGGCAGTGCATGGTTGATGGCATCATCACGATCACGCAAAGAGTTTTCATTTTTTTGTATTTTTACGTTACCCTTTTGTCAAAAATGTAATATTCTTGACAAAACAGTTTTACTTAAATAAAGACATTATATAATGACTAAATCTATTTCTCTAGTGCATGTTCAAACCTTAATACCATAAATATTAACAACATATTAGATTTTTCACTCCAGCAGTAGTATATAATGAGTTTGGAAAATGTAGAGAAATGCTTAAATAATGCATTACAATTTAACTACACCCATTAGATTTTAGTCAACTAAAATGTACTGGAGTTTTAGTCAACTAAATACGGCTAAAACTAAAACACTTGCAGAAGACTAAAATGGGACTAAAACTTAAAGGGGTTGTAAACCCTTGTGTTTTTTAACCTTAATGCATCCTATGCATTAAGGTGAAAAAACTTCTGACAGTGACCGGCCCCCCAGCCCCCCGTTTTACTCACCTGACCCCCTTCGATCCCTCGGCGGAAACGCGCTATACCTCTCTGCCCGGGGGTTCTCGGCTCTTGATTGGATAGATTGATAGCAGCGCAGCCATTGGCTTCCACTGCTGTCAATCAAATCCAATGACGCGGGCGCGGGGGGGCAGGGTCAAGTCCTACATTTGGCGTCTATGGACGCCGAATGCTGGACTCGGGAGTGCGCCCGCAAGGTAACCCCCCAGGAGAGCGCTTCTCCTAGGGGGTTATACGATATGGGAGGAGTTGATAGCCCCGTCGGGGGACCCCAGAAGAGGAGGATCTGGGCCACTCTGTGCAAAACAAACTGCACAGTGGAGGTAAGTATGACATGAAATTTAGAAGAAAAAAAAAAAACACAAAGCTTTACAATCACTTTAAATGCCATTTTAGTCCTAAAGTAAATCGAAATTTTCTGCCAAAATTAACACTGATTGCCACCTCATCAGTGCCGTCTCATTAGTGCCCATCAGTTCAGCCTATCAGTGAAGGAGATAATTACTTATTTACAAAAAATTCTACTGCAAAGTAAGAAAATTAATTTTCCCCAAAATGTGCAGGCTTTTTTCATGTTTTAGCAAAAAAAAACAAACAGATGGCGATTGAATACCACCAAAAGAAAACTCTTTCTGTCTCAAAAAAATGATACAAATTTTGTTTGGGTATAGCGTTGCATGACAGTGAAATTGTCATTGAAAGTGCGACAGCGCTGAAAGCTGGCCTGGGCAGGAAGGGGGTATAAGTGTCCGGTATTGATAGGAAAACCTGTACATCTGCATGCAGACTGATTAGGGTCAGCTAACATCCTTGCAGTGTGTTCAGTTACACGATGATGTGCATTGCATTGATTTTTAATGGACCGCCAACATACCTGAGCATGGCTAAAGCTACACCTGTACCTTTTGGAGAAAACACAGCTCCCAGTAGTGCATTGCAGAGCAGGTGTATTGTGTGGCGTACCAATGGGAGGGGGGTCTGCCCCGGGTGCCACACATTGGGGGGGTCAGCAGGGACCTCCCTCACTGGGCAAATCAGCCATCTCACAGGGGGGCTTGAAGGTAGAGTGGGTGGGACTCCCAAACCCTGTCCACCAATAAGCTAATCTCCCGCTGTGCAGCTGTTTAGAAAAAAAAACTTCTCCGGGTCTCCCCGTGTTCAGTGGGGGCCGGGGGACAGAAAGGAGACTATTTCATCACTTTCGGCTTTGGGCAGATTAATCTGCGGCAGCGCACTACATAGTTGAAGACCGGCCTGTGCTATAGCAGTACACTGGAGCGCTGCTGCGGATTAATCCCCGTAAGCCAAAAGTGATGAAAATACTCCGCTTTCTGTCCTCCGGCCCCCACTGAATACGGGGGAGACCTGGAGAAGTTTGTTTTCTAAACAGCTACACAGCGGGAGTCAGGAGATTAGCTGATTGGTGGACAGGATTTGGGAGTCCCTGCCCCCCCCCCAGTTTTCTCCAGCCCTAGTTACCCAGCTCTGTGGTGCCCAGGAGGAAGGGAGAGGACTAGATGTACCAGCAGTGCACAGCTGTTCCCGGGCTCCTAGCTCCGGAGGAACCACCTGCAGGACAAGCACTGCACCCGGGACCTACGTAGAAAAAGCTATGCAGACCAGGTAATGGGGGGGACTAACATTGATAACTTATGAGGCTGCATTAATGGGCACTTTTGTGGCTGCATTAATGGGCACTGTGGCTGTGCTAATGGGCACTGATCAGGCTGCATTAATGTGCACTGGTGAGGCTGCGCTGATGAGGCTGTGCTGATGGGCACTGGTGTGGCTGCATTAATGGGAACTGGTGTGGCTGTGCTGATGAGTGCTGATCGGGCTGCATTAATGTGCACTGATGAGGCTGCGCTGATAGGCACTGATCAGGCTGCATTAATGGGCATTGGTGTGGTTACATTAATGGGCTCTGGTGTGGCTACATTAATGGGCACTGGTGTGGCTACATTAATGGGCACTGATCAGGCTGAATTGATGTGCACTGATGAGGCTGCGCTGATAGGCACTGATCAGGCTGCATTAATGGGCATTGGTGTGGCTACATTAATGGGCACTGGTGTGGCTACATTAATGGGCACTGGTGTGGCTACATTAATGGGCACTGATCAGGCTGAATTGATGTGCACTGATGAGGCTGCGCTGATGGGCACTGGTGAGGCTGTGCTGATGGGCACTGGTGTGCCTGCATTAATGGGTACTGGTGTGGCTGCATTAATGGGTACTGGTGTGGCTGCATTAATGGGTACTGGTGTGGCTGCATTAATGGGTACTGGTGTGGCTGCATTAATGGGTACTGGTGTGGCTGCACTGATGGGCACTGATCAGGGTGCATTAATGTGCACTGGTGTGGCTGTGCTGATGTGCACTGATGAGGCTGCATTGATGGGCACTGGCCATAGAAACATTTGTAAAGGAGAGCAATTAGTAAGATGACCACACCCATGTGGGGGTGCCAGAAATACTTCTGTACCCAGGTGCCTGTGACCCTCGGACCGACCCTGTGAGGGGCATTGCTGTAGAATAGGGTACACCAGTGTTGCCCTCTGAAGAGTGAACCACAGTGGGTTACTTTTCAGAGGGTGTTTAACAGGTGGCAAGGAAGCATTATATTGCCTCCTTGCCATCTGATTTTATACTTATAAACCTGCACCACCTCGCTGCAACTGTGTTAGTTTTTTTTTGGGGGGGGGGGGGCAGATATAGGATCCGCCCCAGGTGCTCTCGGTACGCCCTTGGCACTTAGCATCCTTGTCACATGGCCCCGAACATATTTGTTAATGCTCAGTGCCCGCCAATCTCATGGTGAGGAGGATGCTATACCCTCACTTGGGCAGGTATCACAACCAGTTGCAGTCAGTTTAGATTCTTCTACACATTAGTCCTCAGCTGACATCGCTATGGCACTGAGGTCACTGTCACTTATGGGCCTTTATACCCGCACAGCCATTCACAAAGGACCCTGCATGTGGCGGGTGTGTGTCTTATACGGGCACTGTACTGCTAGAAGGGACATGCGCTCGCCTCTAGATGGCGCTCTTTACACTGAGCTCAGAGTTTACTTTCCACAGACGGAAGGCGGAAGTGACGTGTTGTGCAGTGTGTGGTGAAATCCTCGTGAGCCATTCAAACAATGTCGGTGATTCCCGGGGATAATTGGCGGCCGAGCAATGTCTGCTTGGAGACCAGGTGAGTATCGGGAAGGGAGAGACGGGCGTTGCGATGTCAGTAGGCGGCTCAGGGGTAATGTTCTTTATTGTCTTTTCGCAGCATGGGCTCTATCACGGTGGAGCTGTACTGGAACCACGCCCCCAGAACGTGTACGAACTTCGCAGAGCTGGCCCGGAGAGGATATTATAATGGAACCAAGTTTCATCGCATCATCAAAGACTTCATGGTTCAAGGAGGAGACCCCACAGGGACTGGTATGGTGCTCTCAGCTGGCATTGATACAGAGGACCTTCAAGCGGAGTTCCACCCATATAAAAGTCAGCAGCTAGAAATAATGCAGCTGCTGACTTTATAATGGGACACTTACCTGTCCAATGTCCAGCGATGCGGGAGAATGAAGCCCCGCTCGTCTCCCCCTCCTCTCTGCGGCGCCGGCATTGTCACTGTGGGCTCAAGCCGCGATGCCCACTGTGATTGGCTGGGCAGTCGTCTGGGACCTATGACGTGTCCCAAATGATTGCCGAGAGCAGAGGGGGGGGGTAAACTTCCTTCCGGTGCCCCGGGTGGAAGTGAGAGCTGGATCCCTCTAAAAAGAGGGTATCCACTTTCCTGCCCCCCCCAAAAAAATGACATGTCAAATGTGGCATGTCAGGGGGTCACCTGCACTTAAAGCGGAAGTTACATTTTTGGGTGGAACTCAACTTTCAGTTATCTTTAGCTGTAATCATTGTTAACCCCATGTGTGCTGACTGCCTCCCGGACCTTTTACAGTGGTTGTAAACCTCCATTTTTAATTTAAAAAAATAACAACCATATCATACTTACCTCCACTGTGCAGTTCCGTTTGTACAGTGTGGCCCCGATCATTATCTTCTGGGGTCGGCCTCACCCTCGTCATTGGATTTGATTGACACCAGCGGGAGCCAATGGCTGTGCTCCTATCAATCTATCCAATCAAGAGCTGGGAACCCTGGGCAGAGAGGTCCAGCACGTCTCCGCCAAGGGATGAGTAAAAAGGAGGGGGGGGGGGTGTTTGGGTGGTCACTGTGAGAAGTTTTTTCATCCTAATGCATAGGATGCATTAAGGTGAAAAAACAGAAAAATTTACAACCCCTTTAAGAGTTCTGGGAGGTGGGCATTCAGGTCATGTGACTGCTACGATTGGCTGCCACAGTGGTCACATGACCACAAAGTTCCCAATCGCAAGTATGCATCGGGAACTTATTGATCTCCAGTGGCCAAAATGCAGAGAGTGTGCTCTCAGCACGGTAAGTTGTTTTAACAGGCCTGCATATATGCAACCACTCGCCGTTGCATATATTCATGCAGCTGGCACCAAGCTATTACCCACTCTAACCCCCTGGAAGGATTTACCCCCTAATGACCAGGCCATTTTTCGCGATATGGCACTGCGTTACTTTAAATAATTGCGTGGCTTTGCAACATTGTACCCAAATAAAATTGATGTCCTTTCTTTATTTTTTTCCCACAAATAGAGCTTACTTTTGGTGATACTTGCTCACCTCTGCGGTTTTTATTTTTTGCGCTACAACCAAAAAAAAAAAACAATTTTGAGAAAAAAATTTTTTTTTTTTACTTTCTGCTATAAAACAAAATAAAACTATGTAAAACAATCAAATTTATTTATCATTTTAGGCCGGGTTTGTATTCTGCTACAAATTTTTGGGAAAAAAATCCCAATAAGCGTATATTGATTGGTTTGCGCAAAAGTTATCCCGTCTACAAACTATGGAATAGATTTAGGGACTTCCTTTTTTTCTTCAGCAATGGCGGCAATCGGTGATTTTTAGCGGGACCGCGACATTACAGCGGACAAATCTGACCCTAAGTGACACTTTTTGTGGACCAGTGACACTAAAGCTGGCCATACACTATACAATTTTCCTGTTCAACTTTCCTTTAGATTTACCAAAACCACATAATATGAGGTGAAACCTAAACCCTTTCAATTTGTATGCAATCAGACAGGCCCTTGCACTACATAGTTGAAGGTAAATCTAAAGGAAATTGAATCAGAAAATTGTATAGTGTATGGCCAGCCTTAGGCTTCATGTACACGGGACGTTTTCACAACCTCTCCTGAACAATTTAACTTGACAGATAGTAACCCACGTTTAACTGCTTGCGGACCAGCCGCCGCAGTTTTACTGCGGCAGGTTAGCTCCACTGCACAAAATCACGTTAATGTACATGATCTCGCAAGGCTTGCGTGCCCGCCGTGAGCTCTGTGAGTCCAACCGCGGGTCCCACGGACTCGATGTCCGCAGGGATACCCGCGGTCGTCTCACGGAGAAATGCGGATGTAACCAAGCATTTCCCTGTTCTGCCTAGTGACACTGACACTGATCACCATTCCCTGTAATCGGGAGCGGTGATCAGTGATGTGTCCCTGCTAGCCCATCCCCCCCCTACAGTTAGAACACATCCCTAGGACACACTTAACCCCTGCAGTGCCCCCTTCTGGTTAACCCCTTCACTGCCAGTCACATTTACACAGTAATCTGTGCATTTTTAATCGCACTGATTGCTGTATAAATGTGAATGATCCCAAAAGTGTCTGATCTGTCCGCCATAATGTTGCAGTCACGATAAAAATTGCAGATCACCGCCATTACTAGTAAAAAAAAAAAAAAAATAATAAAAATGCAATAAAACTATCCCCTATTTTGTAGATGCTATAACTTTAGCGCAAACCAATCAATAAACGCTTATTGCGATTTTTTTTTTTTCCAAAAATATGTAGAAGAATACGTATCGGCCTAAACTGAGGGAAAAAGAATGTTTTTATATATAATTTTTGGGGGGTTATTTATTATAGCAAAAAGTAAAAAATATTGCATTTTTTTTTTTTTAAATTTGTCGCTCTTTTTTTGTTTATAGCACAAAAAAGAAATAACCGCAGAGGTGATCAAATGCCACCAAAAGAAAGCTCTATTTGTGGGGAAAAAAAAAGATGGCAGTTATTTTTGGGAGCCACGTCGCACAACCGTGCAGTGCCGAATCGCAAAAAGTGCTCTGGTCAGGAAGGGGGTAAATTCTTCTGGGGCTGAAGTGGTTAAAACGTCCGTTTTGCTGCGTTTACATGCCGTGTTTGCGTTTTTTTTTTTTTTTTTTTTTTTAATGGTGAAAAAAGCCTATAAATGAAACACGGCTTTTAGCGTCGGAAACTCTGAGACTCATTTTTTTGCCTTTAAAAAAAGACCTATAAACGCAACTGCCTAGAAACGAGAGTAAACGAACTTGTGTACATGTACACATAAGTTAACATTGAATGAGTTCAGGGGCAGTTGAAAAAAGTGTCCAACTGCCTCTGAACTTCGGTGCAGCAGTGTACATGGGGCCTTATACAGTGATCAGTGCTAAAAAAAAAAAATGCACTGTATAAATGACACTGGCAGGGAAGGGGTTAACGGGAGATCAAAGGGTTAACTGTGTTCCCTCAGTGTGTTTACTAACTGTATGGGGGATGGACTGACAGGAAGAACACAGAGATCTCTGTTCTTGATTACTAGGAACAGAAGATTTCCATGTTCTCCCCTGTCAACAGATATCTGCCTTGTTTACATAGGCAGATCCCCGTTCTGCTCTGTAGAGCGATCGCGGATGGCCCACGCATTGGCTCTCCCCCGTGCAGCCGGCAAACACGCCCACAGTATCTATTACAGGAAACAATGTACAGGTACGTTGTTTTGCGTAATAGAGCCGCCCTGCCGCAGTTTATATGCGGTGGACGGTCTTTAAGTGGTTAAGCAGGGTATACACATACCGGACAGCAGATCATGGGTGCAATGCATGGCTCCTGCAGACTCTCAAGATGGCTGTCTGTGCCTCATATGGGCAGGCAGTTACTAGAGAGCAGGAAGAATCAATGAACTGTGAGGACACTGGTGAGTCGTCAGCTGCAATGGCTGATGGTAGTTGTAGTTCATTAATTCACAGGAAACTGTGAATGAATGGCATGGCCCTGTGGGAGGAGCCCTGCACATCTGCATTCTTTTCAAAAAAGTGGCAGTGGGTGGGTGGGTGGGGGGGGGGGGTGAAGATCCCCTGCCTGCTGTCACAGAGCATGGGAGATCAGAGGAATTGGCAACAGGAGCTGAAACAAGATGTTACATGTTCCACCCTATATACTACAGGATCCAGCTGCTTGCACAGCATGGGGCATTCATTTGTCCCATTGTTCAGTAAAGGGTCACTCAAGAGTGTGTATATATGTGTGTGTGTGTCCAATATGTCTTGGTATGCTGACGCCTTAAGAGTTCCCTTCACTGGAACTAAGGGGCCAAGCCCAACCCCTGAAAAACACCCCACACCATAATACCCCCTCCACCAAATGATTTGGACCGTGCAGAAAGCAAGATCCTTAAAGACATGGATGGGTGAGTTTGAGGTGGAGGAACTTGACTGGCCTGCACAGAGTCCTGACATCAACCCGATAGAAGACTTTTAGGATGAATTAGAGTGGAGACTGCGAGCCAGGCCTTCTCATCCAACATCAGTGCCTGACCTCGCAAATGCACTTCTGGAAGAATGGTCAAACGTTCCCATAGACACACTCCCAAACCTTGTGGACAGCCTTCCCAGAAGAGTTGAAGCTGTTATAGCTGCAAAGGGTGGGCCAACTCAATATTGAACCCTACAGACTAAGACGCCATTAAAGTTCGTGTGTGTATATATATATGTGTGTGTGTGTGTATATATATATATATATATATATATATATATATATATATATATATATATATATATATATATATATATATATATATAATTTTTTTTATCAACTAATAAAATGGAAAGTAAATGAACAGAAGAGAAAATCAAATCAATATTTGGTGTGACCACCTCTTGCCTTTTAAAATGGCATCAATTCTTTTAGGTACACTTGCACACAGTTTTTGAAGGAACTCTGCACGTAGGTTATTCCAAATATCTTGGAGAAATGACCACAGATCTGTGGATGTAGGCCGACTCCTATCCTTCTATCTCTTTATGTAATCCCAGGCAAACTCAATGTTGATCAGGCCAAACCATCACTTCCAGTTCTTGGTCTCCTTGTTCTTTACACTAAAGAGAGTTCTATGTGACCCTTGGCTGCATGTTTGGGGTCGTTGTCCTGCTGCAGAATAAATATGGGGTCAAACGCCTCCCTGATGGTATGGCATGATGAATAAGTATTTGCCTTCAGTTTCCTGCTGATGCTCACTATTGTACTGCTCTCCAGCCCTTTGGTGCATAAAATGCTACATCCAAATATTTTAAACTCTAGGAACTGGGGTGCAATCAAATAACAGCAGGTGCTCTGGATTGATGAGTCAAGATTGTAAATATTTTGCATAGATTGAGGGAGGGTTAGATCCTACAGTATGTCAAAATTGTATAGCTCTCTTCTGTTGGAGGAGATTCACTACTCTGTCCTAAGGATTGTTTTCACCAAAACCAGAAGGGGGGGGGGGGATTCAAAACGTTCTAGTTGCCCCAGAATAAAAGTTGATGGGAAACCCTGCAATGGCAACACCTGTTTGTAGGTACATCTGTCTATGTGGGGAATTCCTCTCGCTTTGGGAGATCTTCTCTAACTTCCTAATATACCTAGGACAGAAGGTAAAAATAAATGTCTCTAATTATGTGCAGATGGCAAAATAACAAAATAAAAATATCCCATTGTTTGTAGACGCTATAACGTTAGAGCTAACTAATCAATATACGCTTATTGGGATTTTTTTTTACCAAAAAATATGTAGAAGAATACATATTGGCCTAAATATTTTGAAGAAATTATATTTTGTTTTTTTTTATTTTGTAAAAAATAGAAACGTGCAGGTGATCAAATACTACCAAAAGAAAGCTCTATTTGTGGGGAAAAAAAGGACATTTTATTTGGGTACAGCGTTGCATGACCGTGTAAGTGGCAGTTAAAGTAATGTTTTTATTGATAATGTTCTTGTCTTGTTTAGGACGTGGCGGAGGCTCTATATATGATGGCAAACATTTTGCAGATGAATTACATCCAGACCTTAAATTTACAGGTTTGTACTTTGTTTTCCTTTTTTAGTGCTGTTGCTAAATAGGTTAATTTGCTTCCTCGTTTGTTTTTTCTTCTGCTTTTATCTCGATAAACTACAACTAATTTCTCCATTGCCCATTGAGGGACACAGGTTTAAGAAACAGGTTATGCTACTGTCTCCGGGGCATTATCCTTTTATATGTAATGGGCTGTCAATAAATTAAAATGAAGTAACTAACTACTTTCTTAACCAGTTTCATACTGGGCCATTATAAAATGACGCCGACAGGAACACTCTGTCCCTCTGGGTGGACGTCATATGCCGTCTGCTCGGTCTTCGCCACTCCTGAGCCAATGAAATTGGCTCTTTACCATGTGACCGACTGTGTCACAAATGTAAACAAACGGCTGTAGTGCCGCTTTCGGGAGGAGACAAGAAAAAAAAGTACAGTACAGTGCCCGATCTTCCCCTGAGTAAAGAGTACCTGTCTCCAGCCCATCAGAATACCTGAGTACAAATCTGCAGCCCATGCCTCATAGAGTATACATTGGGGTGTTTGCTTTCCAAAATGGGGTAATTTTGTGGGAGTTTCCATTAGAGGTCGACCGATATGGGTTTTTCTCTGGCCGATGCCGATATTTAGAAATCGCAGTGGCCGATGGCCGATATATTTTTTTTTTGGGCCGATATATTAGGCCGATTTTTTTTTTTTTCTTTTTTTTTTCTCTTCATCTCATAAAATCTAACAGTTAGACCCCTTTCACAGTGGGGCGTTTTTCAGGCGCTTTTGGGCTAAAAATAGCACCTGTAAAGTGCCTGTAAAACGGCTCCCCTGCAGTCTCAGTGTGAAAGCCGAGTGCTTTCACACTGAGGCGATGCGCTGGCAGGATGTTAAAAAAAAGTCCTGCAAGCAGCATCTTTGGAGCTGTGTATACCACCACTCCTGCCCATTGAAATGAATGCGCACCGCTGCCAAAGCGCCTGCAAAGCGTTTCGGCAGCAGCGCTTCATGGGCGCATTTAACCCCTTCCTCGGCTGCTAGCTGGGTTATAAATGCCCCGCTAGCAGCCGAATAGCGCCGCTAAAATGACGGTAAAGCGCTGCTAAAACTAACCGCGTTTTACCGTCAACGCATGCCCGCTCCAGTGTGTAAGCAACCTTAAGTAATAAGTGATAGAGAAAATTTTTTACATTTAAACATTTATTAAACAAAACAAACCTCCAATCAGTTCACTTGTATGGAGAATTTAGATTAAAAAAAAAAATAACTATATCTTAAATATTAAATACACAAAAACAGGTAATCAAAACTTTTGGACGAAAAAAAATGGGCTTACTTTTTTTTTTTTTTTTTTATATTTCATTTTTTTTTTTAAAAATTGCATTTGAAAGACCGCTGCGCAAATACCGTGTGACATAAAATATTGCAACAACCGCTATTTTATTCCCTAGGGTCTCTGCTAAAAAAAATATATATAATGTTTGGGGGTTCTAAGTGATTTTCTAGCAGAAAATACAGGATTTTTACTTGTAAGCAACAAGTATCAGAAAAGATTGAGTCTTTAAATGGTTAAACTGAGAACTTCTACACACAGAGTTCAGTCTATTGATAAAAAGAACCTGAAAAGATACAAATGTATCTTCTTATCAGACTTGGCAGGCTGCCCAGGGAGGAGAGAATCCTCTCCACAGATAACTCCGGGAAACTTGCATTGACTTCTATTACAGAAGTCATTTGCAAGTCCAGCTGAAGTTATAATTGGCTTTTTTTATCAGCAAAAAGCCAAATATCGGCTGATATATCGGTGGACCTCTAGTTTCCATTGTCCTGTGCTCCAGGACCTTCAAAGGTGTGATGGGTTATCAGGAAATGAGATGTGTAATTTATGCTCCTAGAATGCCTAATGGTGGTCCCCGCATGTTGGGCCTCTGTATGTGGCCAGGCTGTGTAAAAGTCTCACACGTGGTATCGCCATACTCAGGAGGAGTAGCAGAATGTATTTTGGGGTGTAATTGGAAGTATGCACATACTGTGTGTGTGAAAAATAACTTGCAAAGTAAAAAAAAGTTTTACTTTTTCTAAGAATTGTGGGAAAAAATTACAGCTTCAAAAAACTTACCATGCCTCTTACTATATACCTTGGACTGTCTACTTTCCAAAAAGGGGTAATTTGTGGGGTATATGTACAGCCCTGACATTTCAGGGACTCAAGAAATAATATAGGCCGACAGTACATCAGGTGTGATCAATTTTTAATAGTTTGCATCATAGCTTGTAGACTCTGTAACTTTTATGCAGACTAAATAATATCCACTAATTTGGGTTATTTTTACCCCAGCTATGTAGTAGTATAAATTTTGGCCCAAATTTATGAACAAAAACTACTTACTTGCAAAATTTTATAATCAAAACTAAAAAAAAGTGTCTGTGTGGGGGTGCGCTTTTTTTTTTTTTTTTTTTTTTTTTTTTTATAACTTGTATACCCAGTGGTGGTTAAATACCACAAAGCTCTATTTGTGTGACAAAAATGATAAAATATTTTGTGTGGGTACAGTGTTCCATGACTAATTGTCACTCAAAGTGTGAGAGCGCTGAAAATTGGTCTGGGCAGGAAGTACCCTTAAGGCCCCTGTCACACTGGGGTGGTTTGCAGGCGTTATTGCGCTAAAAATACCGCCTGCAAACCGCCCCTAAACAGCCTCCGCTGTTTGTTCAGTGTGAAAGCCTGAGGGCTTTCACACTGAAGCGGTGCGCTGGCAGGACTGTAAAAAAAAGTCCTGCGAGCCGCATCTTTGGAGCGGTGAAGGAGCGGTGTGTTCACCGCTCCTAAACCGCTCCTGCCCATTGAAATCAATGGGACAGCGCGGCTATACCGCGGCTATAGCCGCGCTGTACGAGCGGTTTTAACCCTTTTTCGGCCGCCAGCGGGGGTTAAAACCGCACCACTAGCGGCCGAATACAGCCGCAAAAACGACGGTAAAACAGCGCTAAAAATAGCGCTGTTTTACCGCCACCGCCCCAGTGTGAAAGGGGCCTTATTGAAGTGGTTAAAAGCAGATAAAGGATGGGGAAAAAATAAGATTAATAAATGCAGAAAAAAAACAAGTCAATGGGAAAAGACCAAAGCCTGGCACTCCACTTGGGATTCAGGGAAAAAAGGGGTTCCACAATGGAGGTTACCTTCATCAATACTTCTCAAGAGTGTCTGAGTCACAACCTAAAATCTCAGGTGTAGGAATATAGCTGTTGGAATTCATGGGTGCCCACCCTGACGTCAGCCTGAAGGACGGCATGAATGTTTCATGTAGTATTTAAAAATGTGATGGTAATTATAACATCTGATGTTTTAAAGTGGTATTTTACCCCGAAACCTTTTATTATATTTTTTGCAGCTTACCTCAATTCTTAGATGTGAAGCCTGCATTAATTAGTCTTCTATTTTTAAGTTCTTTTTTTTTTTTTTTTTCACCTGGTGAGGAGGTGGTTTTGCACAGAGCAGCCTCGATCCTCCTCTTCTTGGGTCCCCTGCAGGTGATCATGGCTCCATTCCCCCCCCAAGCAGCTTTCCAAGGGGGGTACTTGTGAAACCGCTTAAGGCTTTAGAACCACCCTAATGGGTGGTTTGAGCCAAAACCAATTTGAAAGCCTTTGTGTATGGTTTAAAATTTACAGTAGATTTGAGTGTAGTGATATCGTTTTTTTTGTTTTGTTTTGTTTTTATCCTCACAGGGGCAGGCATTCTCGCCATGGCAAATGCTGGACCAGATACAAATGGAAGTCAGTTTTTCTTGACATTGGCCCCTACCCAGTGGTTGGATGGGAAGCACACTATTTTTGGACGTGTTTCCCAAGGCCTTGGAACACTGAACAGACTGGGCATGGTGGAAACAGACAACCAGGACAGAGCACTTGATGAAGTCAAAATCCTCCGCGCTACTCCGTTATAAGAACCTCACAAGGCTGTTATGAACTGTTAAGACTGTTGACTGTGAAATATGTGTGCGCCAAATGTTCAGGCAGACATTTTTATATTTCTAACCAAGTTAAACCCTTTCTTTAATAGAATCGGTCACAGTGACTTTTACTAGTCACAGCCAAAGCTCCGACCAGCACTGGTAGTTAACTTTTTTCTTTTTTTGTTCTAAAGGTGCATGCAGACACAACATTTTCCCCATTCCTGATGTCTATAGCTGGATTTGGGGAACATGTTTGTCCCTCCATGACCCTGGCTATTGTTAATTGGCTGAGGCTCTTCAGAGGAAAGTTGGTCAGTCGGGATGGATTTTTTTTCAGGCCAATGTCAGGTGCAGGATCTACATCTTTGCTTCAGAAGCTAGTCCAAAGGACTAAGTCAAGTCCTTGAGGGTCAGAATCCACACACTAATATTCCTATAACAGGCCGCAGTAAAGTATGCTGAGCAAGGAAGTTACTGTTTGTTTGACAGACAATCCTGATCTTTATGTGGCCCTTTAAGACTGGAGTTGGACACCCCTGAGCTTACTTATTGATTAACCTGGAACAAACATGCAAAGCTCAGACTTTTCCAACTTCACTGGCTGCATGTTCATTTCAGGTCGGGCCTTTATTAGTTTAGGCCTTTAATAGTTCAGGCCTTAAACAGCCTCAGTGCCTGTACCTTCAACTACCACTACTGTGTAAGAGGCTGTTTGAATTTTTGACTTGTGTTGTTGGAATCAGTTTGAGATATTTGTCATTCAGAATTTATTGACAGGTGTATTTGACCTGCAGCTGCCCTACATTTTCCTTGCTTCAAGCAGGTTTTGCATTTCTATAGATTAGTATAGGAGTGCAAAAGCCCTGGGACACAGGCTCTTTACTTTTTTTGGCAGGCAGTCAAAAGCTGAAAACAGGCATGAACTTGTTTTTAAATCTAATTGGGCTTTCCTATATTTAGTAGAAGTGATTTAGGAACTGTAAAGCCACCTGATCACCTTCTACATAACAAGATAGAAGCAGTTCCTGACTAGGTACTCCTTGCTTTTGTGTGAGACTGGCGAGTACTTCAGGGGTCATATCTAAAAGGATGAGCGGTAACCGTTTTTGTTTTGCCTGTAAACAGTTTTTTCAGCTTCATGTATTTTTTTATATAATATATTTATAAATATATATTTTTTTTCTGTCTTTCTTGTAATTTGGGGGCCATGGGAAGTCTTCATCTTCAGGTTATACTGCTGCCTACAGGTGGATGGGACACTGGCAAAAACAAAAAAAAAAAACAAATTGTAGGGCAGCCCAGGATAATTCATCCTACTGTGCCAGCAAGCCTTTTATGCTAGTGCCCTTAATGAAAGAAGGTTTAGTGCAAGTACAGAATCCAATTTTGGTGTTTATATAGGACATTTGGAGATTATATTGTTTGTATGCACTAAAAAAGATTGTATATTTACTGAGGGTGGGGAAAAAGGCTAGTTTCTTTAAAAGTTCATGCAAATATAATGCAGCAAAAAAGGATCTATGGCATCTAATTATAAATAGTTTCACACACTTTACACAACTTTCACCCAAGAAAAGCATTTAAATCCAGTTAAAAAAATTAAAAATATGAGCAACTTTTTTGGTGCTGATGCATGTTTTCAGAAAATCTTTTTGAGGGTAAATTTTAGAGGCCTTCGTGTACAGCTTATGTGTCTAGTAACAAGGGTATTTTAACCGACTGCCGCATGTACATATACGTCGGCAGAATGGCACGTACAGGTACGTCACTTTAAATTTACCGCCGTGTGGTTGCGTGCGCGCCACCCTGCCGCGAGCTCCATGAGTGTGATCGCGGGTACCGCAGACTCTATGTCCGCGGGGATACCCGCTATTATCTCACGGAGAGGAAGAATGGGGAAATGCTTGTTTACATCAGCATTTCCCCATTCTGCCTAGTGACACTGTCGCTGATCACAGCTCCCTGTAATCGAGAGTGCTGATCAGTGTTGTCACATGTAGCCAGCCCCACCCAGTTAGAATCACTCCCTAGGACACACTTAACCCCTGCAGCGCCCCCTCCTGGTTAACTCCTTCACTGCCAGTCACATTTACACAGTAATCAATGCATTTTAATCGCGCTGGTCGCTGTATAATTGTGAATGGTCCCAACATAGCGCCAAAAGTGTCCGATCTGTCCGCCATAATGTTTCATGATAAAAATCGCTGATCGCCGCCATTACTAGTAAAAAAAAATTAATAAAAATGCCATAAAACTATCCCCTATTTTGTAGACGCTATAACTTTTGCGCAAACCAATCAATAAACGCTTATTTAGTTTTTTTTTTTTTTTTTTTTTTTTTTTGTTTTTTTACCAAAAATATGTAGAAGAATACATATCGGCCTACACTGAGGGGAAAAATTTTCTTTTTATATATTTTTGGGGGATATTTATTATAGCAAAAAGTAAAAAAAATCATGCTTTTTTTTTTTTTTTTTTTTTTTTTTTTTTTCAAAATTGTCGCCCTTATTTTGTTTATAGCGCAAAAAATTAAAACTGCAGAGGTGATCAAATACCATCAAAAGAAAGCTCTATTTGTGGAGAAAAAAGGACGTCAATTTTGTTTGGGAGCCACGTCGCACGTCCGCGCAATTGTCAATTAAAGTGACGCACTGCCGAATCGCAAAAAGCGCTCTGGTCTTTGGCAGCCAAATGGTCTGGGGCTTAAAGTGGTGTTCCGGCCGAAATTATAATTTTTAAATAAAAATACCCCTATAATACACAAGCTTAATTTATTCTAGTAAAGTTAGTCTGTATACTGAGGTCTGTTTTGTTAGTTTATAGCAGTAGTTTGTTATTTTATAAACTTACAGCAGGCCGTAGCCATCTTAAGTGTGGGCATCTGAAGCCAGACTGTATTTCTTCCTGGATCTCATCCTTGCAGATCTCGCACATGCTCAGTGCAGCACAAGCAGTATAATAGGTTTCGGGTCAGGTTTCCATAGCAACGGCAGTGTCAGAGGAAGTTGCCACCCCTTCCCAGAAGGCATTGCAAACAGGAAATGATGCGATGAGCCGCGGCCAGGGAGGAGGAAGTGAAAAATGAATACAGCAGATATTCAGTAGGTGCTGAGAAAAAAAATTAAAAAATATCCAATTTGTTTACAGTTCACAGTTTAGTGAGGGATGCTGAAGAGTTGTAAAAGTAGGTGGAATTCCACTTTAAGTGGTTAAAGCTTCTCTCTGCAAAAATGAATTTCTGCATTGATGGAGAAGATATGCTACCTGTTTATCCAATGTCCTCTGATACACAAAATCTGTACATAAAATTTTGTAATAAAGTCCTGGGGAGGCTTTCCCAGCTGTTGCTGTGCAGGGGTTAGCCTCTTAAGTTTGGTGTATGTGTTGTACTGTGACCAGTCCTCTCAATGCCCTGTGTGGTTTCTGTAATGTAGGTGTGTTAGGGTTGGTTCACACTGAGGCAGCACGACTTACAGCGCGACTGCCTCAGGCGACCCAGGACACGACCCAGCGGCGACTTGCGAAACGACTTCTGTATAGAAGTCAATGCAAGTCGGCCCCAAAGTCGTACAGGAACCTTTTTCTAAGTCGGAGCGACGCGGTTCCATTGCACAGTACGGGACGCTACTTGTCAGGCGACTAGGTCGCCTGACAAGTCGTCCTAGTGTGAACCGAGGCTTAGAGTCAAAGAGGTTTTGCTCGCTTTTCTCTGCCCAGTTCTTGTTGATGGCCAACTCATACTGACTCTTCCTTTTGAAACTCCTCTCCTGTAGGAAGGCAGGCTTAGTGAAATGTGCAACACAAACAGTGCAAATTCAAAGGACATAGAGGTTGATTTACTAAAACCGAAAAGTGCAAAATCTGGTGCATCTCTGCATAGAAACCAATCAGCTTTCAGGTTTTATTGCCGGAGCTTAATTGAACAAACTGAATTTAGAAGCTTATTGGCTACCATGCGCAGCTGCACTAGATTTTTGCAGTTTCCAGTTTTAGTAAATCAACCCCATAGTGTTTGTGTTATGAAATGCAAGGAAGAAAATTTGTGTGTTTCTTCATAAAGTATGTTTTTAAACTTTAAAGATTGTTCAGATTAGGGTTGCACCAATACCAGTATCAGTGCCGATACTAAGCATTTGCACGAGTACCTGTACTCGTGCAAATGCTCCAATCAATGCCTAAAACCGATACCTTTTTCCCTGCGGTGTGAATTGAACCCATACAAAACGAATGGGCTCCTATCGCACTGTAAATAGTCGCATGTGATTTGAACAGGAATGCGGTGCGATTCCTGTCCAAATCACATGTGGTATTCCCGCACCGCTCCTGTGTGAACCCAGCCCTGATAAGGCTGACTACTTGAGGAAAAGTATCAGTGCTTGTATTCGCTCTGAAAAAACTGGTTATCTGTGCATTCCTAGTTCAGATTAATAAGAGTAGGCTAGAAATAATTCAAATTTCATGTGGAAAATAATATATCATTTGAAAATTTTTACCATGGATACCTTTTTAAATACTGAAATCCTAAACTGTGAATCTTGTCTTTTGAGGACTGTGCTGGACAGACAGAAATAGGCTTTGTTTTATGATGGTTATGTGATAGTTTACGTTTGTGGGGTTGTGTTTCAAGATGTGCAGAGAGATCACAAAAATACTTATCTTTCATTACTTACCGTATTTATCGGCGTATAAAACGCACTTTTTTTTCCCCCTTAAAATCAGGGGAAAATCGTGGGTGCGCGTTATACGCTGATCCCCGCCAATCTCCTCTGATTGTGAGCGGAGCGAGCGCCAGCGATATACACATAGCCGAGTGTACTCGGCTATTCTCGGCTCTACTCACTGTCGGGGTGGGACTGCAAGAGGAGCTAAATTTGCGTTTGACGGCGCCGCTCGTTCCTCTCCTCTCGCAATCAGTGGAGATGGGCAGAGGAGCCGAGTCTAGCAGAGTACACTCGGCTTGTGTATCTTGCCGGCGCTTGCTCCTCTCTGCTCGCAGTCAGCGGAGATCGGCACCAATTTTTAATAATCAGTGACTGGGCAATGCTGCAAGGAGACTGGCAAGGCTGCAGAGGCACTGGGCAAGATTGCAGATGGACACTGGGCAAGGCTGCAATGATGGACAAGGCTGCAGATGGACACTGATAAGGCTGCATTGATGGGCATTTTCCCTTAAACTTCCCTTCTAAAAGTTTTTTTCCTTAAAATTCCCTCCTAAATTTGGGGTGCGTGTTATACGCCAATAAATACAATAATTAAATGTTATACTTATAACAATTGTAATAAGTATACTTAAAGTGTTTGTAAAGGTGTTTTTTTTTTTTTTTTTAAAATAACAAACATGTTATACTTACCTTCACTGTGCAGCTCGTTCTGCACAGAGTGGCCCCGAACCTCGTCTTCTGGGGTCCCTCGGCGGCTGTTTCAGCTCCTCCCCGCAAGCATTCACCACCTTAATGCGAGCTCCCTCGCACGGTGGTGAGTGCTTGCGGGCGCGCTCCCGTGATACAGCCGGCGGCTATAGCCGCTCGCTGTATCACTCGGCCCCGCCCCCCGGCGCGCCGCGTCATCGGATGTGATTGACAGCAGCGCGAGCCAATGGCTGCGCTGCTTTCAATCCATCCACTGCAGCCAATCAGCGGCCAGGGTGAGCGGAGGAACAGATGTCGGGAACGCGAAGCTGACTTTCGAGGCGTCAGGTAAGTAAAACGGGGGGGCTGGGGGCGGCGGTTCTGTCAGAAGTTTTTTCACCTTAATGCATAGAATGCATTAAGGTGAAAAAATTTTTACCTTTACAACCCCTTTAACTAAAGATGCCTTTTTTGCCACAGAGTCCTGCCTGCTTTTGCGGTGTGGCACAGATGATCAGACCAGACACATACATAATGCAGCTCTGGAGATGAGAAAAATTATTCTAAGTTTTAGCTATAGTATACACTCACCAACCACTTCATTAGGTACACCTTGCTGCTACCAGGTTGGCCCCCCATTTTGCCTTTAGAACTTACTTTTTCATGGCATAGATTCAACAAGGTGTTGGAAACATTCCTCTGAGATTTTGGTCCATATTGACATGTTAGCATCACACAGTTGCTGCATTTGTTGACTGCATATCCATGATGCGAATCTCCTGTTCCACCACATCCCAAAGGTGCTCTATTAGATCTGGTGACTGTGGAAGCCATTGGCGTACACTAAACTCATTGTCCTGTTCAAGAAACCAGTTTGAGATGATTTGAGCTTTGTGACATGGTGCATTATCCTGCTGGAAGTACCCATCAGAAGATAGGTACACTGTAGTCATAAAGGGATGGACAGGGTCAGCAACAATACTCAGGTAGGCTGTGGTAGTTAAACGATGCTCAATTGGTAAATATCCCCCACACCATTACATCACCACCAGCCTAAGTTGTTGATACAAGGCAGGATGGATCCATGCTTTCATGTTGTTTATGCCAAATTCAGACCCTAACATCTGAATGTCGCAGCTAAAATCGTGAATCCTCAGACCAGGCACCGTTTTTCCAATTTTGGTGAGCCTGTGTGAATTTGGCCTCAGTTTCCTGTTCTTAGATGACAGGAATGGCACCTGGTGTGGTCTTCTGCTGCTGTAGCTCATCTGTTTCCAGGTTCGATGTGTTGTGCTTTCAGAGATGGTGTTCTGCATACCTTGGTTGTAACGAGTGGTTCTTTCAGTTACTGTTGCCTTTCTATCCTCTCAAACTAATCTGCCTATTCTCTGACATCAACAAGACATTTTCGTCCACACAACTGCTGCTCACTGGATTTTTTCTGACCATTCTCTGTAAACCCTAGAGATGGTTGTGTGTAAAAATCCCAGTAGTTCAGCAGTTTTTGAAATACTCAGAATAGCACGTCTGGCCCTAACAGCCATACCACGTTCAAAGTCACTTAAATCTCCTTTCATCCCCATTCTGATGCTCGGTTTGAACTTCAGCAAGTCGACTTTACCATGCCTAGATGCCTAAATCCATTGAGTTGCTGCCATGTTATTGGCTGATTAGCAATTTTAGTTACCAAACAATTGAACAGGTGTACCTAATAAAGTGGCCTGTGCAGGTATACAGAATGAGTTGGCAGGACCAATTGACCAGTTGTAAACAACATTATTTTCTAAGGAAGATTAGCACATTCCTGAAAGGAAAGTAGTGGGCTGGCTTGTACATATAGTCAGTTTATAATGACATTCCTAGAGCATGAAGTCATCTAAAGTAACTTAGACTTTGGAGGCTCTTAGTGCAAGACAACTTTGATAAGGAAATTTGAAATTTCCCCATCAGGTTCTTTCCACAACTGTTTTTTAAGTGGTCCTGTGCCCAGATCATGCATAATAAAGTACAGTTTATCTGAAAAGTATTCACAGTGCTTCACTTTTTCCACATTTTGTTATGTTACAGCTTTATTTCAAAATAGATTAAATTATTTTCCTCAAAATTCAACAAACAATACCCCATAATGACAACGTGAAAGAAGTTTGTTTGAAGTCTTTGCAAATTTATTAAAAATAAAAACGAAAAAAATCACATGTAGATAAGTATTTACAACATATGCTAATACTTTGTTGAAGCATCTTTGGCATCAATTATAGCCTCGAGTATGATGCTACAATCTTGGCATACCTATTTTTGGGCAGTTTCTCCCATTCTTCTTTGCAGGACCTCTCAAGCTCCGTCAGGTTGGATGGAGAGCATTGGTGCACAGCCATTTTCAGATCTCTCTAGAGATGTTCAATCGGGTTCAAGTCTGGGCTCTGGATGGGCCACTCAAGGACATTCACAGAGTTGTCCCGTAGCCACTCCTTTATCTTGGCTGTGTGCTTAGGGTCGTTGTCCTGTTGGAAGATGAACATTTGTCCCAGAGTGCTCTGGATCAGGTTTTCATGAACCATGTGCCTGGTTTCCTCCAGACATGACGCTTGCCATTCAGGCTACAGAGTTCAATCTCTGTTTCATAGTTACATAGTGGGTGAGGTTGAAAAAAGACAAGTCTATCAAGTCCCACCTATGTGTGTGAGTTTATGTCAGTATTACATTGTATATCCCTGTATGTTGTGGTCATTCAGGTGCTTATCTAATTAGTTTTTTGAAGCTATCAATGTTACCCGCTTAAACCACCGCATGTGGAAGGGAATTCCACATCCTTGCCGCCCTTACAGTAAAGAACCCCTATGTAGTTTCAGGTTAAATCTAATTTCTTCTAATTTGAATGAATGGCCACGTGTCTTATTAACCACTTAACAACCGGCCCATAGCCAAATGACAGCTACAGGGCGCTTGTTTAACTCTGGGAGGGCGTCCAGGGACGTCCTCCCAGAATTCGTCTCTCGCGCGCCCCCTGGGGAGCGCACTCGAGAGCATCCGTGACCGGACCCGGCGCATCACGGATCCCGGTAAATGGCCGCTGATCGCGGCTGTTTACCATGTGATCGCGCCGTCAAATGACGGCGCGATCACATGTAAACAAACCGGCGTCATCTGATGACGCCGGTTCCTCTCCTCCTGTGTACCGATCGGTACACTGTGAGCGGAGAGGGGGATGGATGGATGGATGGCTGCAGCGTTGTGGGCTGGATGTGTAGTGCCCACAGCGCTGCACAGAGACAGCCATCCATCCATCCATGCTCAGCCATCCCTCACTGCTCTGCAATACCCCGCAATACTCTGCCATACCCTGCAATGCCCCGAAATACCCTGCAATACTCTGCCATACCCTGCAATACCCCGCAATACTCTGCCATACCCTGCAATACTCTGCAATACCCCGAAATACTCTGCCATACCCTGCAATACCCCGCAATACTCTGCCATACCCCGGAATTCCCCCGAAATACCCCGCAATACTCTGCCATACCCTGCAATACCCCGAAATACCCCGCATTACTATGCCATACCCCGAAATACCCCGCAATACTCTGCCATACCCTGCAATGCCCCGAAATACCCCGCAATACTCTGCCATACCCTGCAATACCCCGCAATACTCTGCAATACCCCACAATACTCTGCCATACCCTGCAATACCCCACAATACTCTGCAATACCCCACAATACTCTGCAATACCCCAAAATACCCCGCAATACTCTGCCATACCCTGCAATACCTCGAAATATCCCGCAATACTCTGCAATACCCAGCCATACTCTGCAATACTCAGTGATACCCAGCCATACTCTGCAATACTCAGTAATACCCAGCCATACTCTGCAATACTCAGTGATATCCAGCCATACTCTGCCATACCCAGCCATGCTCTGCAATACCCTGCAAAAATCTGCAATACTCTGCCATAACCCGCCATACTCTGCAATACCCAGCCATACTCTGCAATACTCGGTGATACCCAGCCATACTCTGCCATACCCAGTCATACTCGGCGATACTCTGCAATACCCAGCCATGCTCAGCCATACTCAGCCATAACATATAAATAGTCCAGCGCTCAGGATATTGTTAAGAAGCAAACTGCGACAAGCATAAAAGTTTTTGGTTGTTTTAATAAACCAGTAATGAGCCAGTAATAAACAATGGTCTAAAATAACAATGATAACTGCTAAAGAGACCAGGTTCAGAAGCTCTGTTGTAAAAAAGAACGCATTGTAGTAAAAAAACACACAATAAAAAATGTTAAAAACCACAGTCTCTTGATAGTATTAGTGTTCAATTAAACATCAATAAGGGAGACAGGAGCATTGAACAGCAGGAGGCTAACACAGGAGATCCATCCAATGAAGACATACAGAGACCACTAGGTGAAGTAATGAAAGCAAACACTTTGGCTCAAAGCAGGTGGCAATGGGCAAGGTGATGGGGGTAAGCCAAGAGTACTCACAGCCAAGTAGAAGAGCTCAAAGCTACTTCATATGATGGGAAGGTTAGCGCCATGTAGATGGATTCACTGGCTAGGATGGATGATGAGATGGCCGCGGTGTAGAGATGTGAAGCTCCGCCGTGCGGAGAGCAGCCTGGCCGGAGCTGCGTTACTGTGAGGGATGACGTCAGCACGGGGGAGCCGCTGGAGCGTCAGAGGAAGTGAAACGAACCGCTGGTCAGCCGAAAGGTGTCTCCACAGGGGTGAAGTCTCATCAGTGAGACATAGTGACACTGCGCTGAGGTCGGAACTGACACTGGGAGGCCATCTAAAGGGGAAATTGTGGCGGCAGGCTGATGGAGCTCACATCTGCCTGACCAGCCTGAGAAGGTAGCCAACAGTCATGTGGAGGAATGGATATTGAAATGGATGATGAAATGAATAATGAAAAAAATTAAAAAATAAAAAATGTAAAAATCAAAATTCAGAAGAAACAACTGGTCAGAAGATGCCAAACCCGGATGGGGTGGTGCGGATGGTAAAGTTGAAGGAAACACTTGCTGGTTGAAGGGGCGGCTTCACAGGAAAGGTGAATAAAAAAATGAATGGCTGAAAGCTCGCAGTGAAGGGCTCAAGCTGTGGCCTCTGCCATATGGGGGGGGGAGTTGCCTTGACGACGCGTTTCGCGCATGAGTGCTTTATCATAGTCCTGGATGTGAGAGCAGCAGTCGGATGTGCCCATCTTCAAGAGTGGCGGGCTCGAGGAAAAGGGGTAGGGAGTTCCAAAGGATGGGAGAAGCTCTGGAGAAATCCTGGAGACGAGCATGGGAGGAGGTGACAATAGAGCTAGAAAGCAGAAAGTCTTGGGAGGACCAAAGAGAGCGGCTTGGTTGGTATTTGAGACTAGGTTAGTGATGTAGCTGGGGCAGAGTTATGGATGGCTTTAAATATCTGTATGTTTCTGAACTCACCGCAAACTGCACAGAAAACATGTGCTTTTCCACATTTTGGAAACGTGCATTGCACTTGCAGCGCAATTAAATATTAATGGCACCCCAAGTGCAGGTAGCAGGTGTGCTGAAAGCTGCCATGGACATTATTTCCTTGGCCTTGCAGAACAACAAAGATGTGTGTTTGGGTGCAACCACCTTTTTTGCACACCAGCACTATCTTTACTTTGCAGAGAGACCCTGCCACCACCAGTTTTGCACTCCCCTTCCCCATCCTGTGGTCCATCCTCAGAACCCCAGGTATTTACCAAGGTGCTGGTTCGGACCTTGGCCCTTTTGTACACAGTACATACCTGTGATAGGGACCTTGGATGACCTCCTCCAGTATGAAGTCATCTATGGCTCCGTGTCATTTATGTTGAGGACTCACAAGTGTCAACTTGAGAACCCAGGGCTGCTCCTGGACACTTTCCTGACATAGATGTTTCTGCCTTCAGAGAAATTAGTCAAATTTTAGCCTCAGGTTTGCCCAATTCTCCACTGGTGCATGAGAGTATTAGGATTGATAAGAGCTTTCTTTTAGAGCAGTTCTTTTTGCACAGTTCCATTGCAAGAGCCTGATACAGAATATTCTGCAGTATCCTCTGCCCCTCTCTCGCCACATCAACCCCCTTCCCCACTGTAGTGTCCTCTGCCGCCCCCCCTCAGTAGTTTCCTGCACCCCCCTCCCAAGCAGTTTCCATCATGCCCCCCCCCATAGCTGTGTCCCCCACTGTAGTTTTCTCTGCCTCCCCATCCCCCCCACAGCAGTGTTCCTTCCAACAGTGTCCTCTGTCCCCTTCACCTCAAACCCCCCCCCCCCCCATGCTGTGTAGGTAGTACCCCTACCTGACAGTGTGTTTACAGCAGAACCCAGAGTGGGAGGCAGCATTGTGCTGGATGGAGGGCGGCAGCTGCCCGAGTTAACTTTTCATATTAACAAGCTGGTAATTGGTTGTTTGGACCACCCGATGTCTTACCAACCAATCACATGCTGGTTGTTAGTAAAAGTTTACTTCGGCAGCTCCTGCTCTGCAGTGAAAACGAGAGCAGCGGAAGCTGGGGGGAAGCAGAGCCATGTTCACAGTCTACCTATTGGCTGCCCGTGGTCGAATGGTGGATTGCGATCGACAGCTGGCCAATGCCAGTCTAAGGCGTCATGTACACAAAATGTTTTGCAAACTCTCCTAAAAGGCTTTTTCTTCTTGGCAGCAGCGTTTTGGCAGAAAAAAAACATCGACTCTTGTAAAAGTGTGTGGTGCGTTTACACTCATCAAGCGCTTGAGCGTTATTTCATTTAATTGGCCAGAATAATATTTTTTTCTGGCCATTAAAAGGCTAAATGTGCCTAGAATTAACATGTTTACAAACATCAAGCTTTTCCTGCAAAACTCTGCTGCTCCGGGATGCACTGGCAGTGTTTTTTTTTTTTGCGTCTAAAATCCCCTGTTACTAAATGCTGCTAAAATAAAGCCTATGTGTGCAATGACAGATAGGCTAACATACAGAGGAGGTTAAAGGCAGGAAAAATAAACGCCAAATGCCCCTAGAAGAAGCTTCAAAAACTTCCAGTGTGCATGAGTTCTAACAATGGGCACCAGCCTTCAGGGATGGGAGAATGAGGAGGCTCACCTAACTTGGGTCAATCTTCTAATATAGCACCCTGTTTGGATTCAACTGCAGAATGACATGTCTGTCATGCAAATAATCAGCAAGGATCAAGTGGTCTTGCTGCAGCAAACAAGATCACATTCATGCTGACAGGCAAAACATGTTCAAGCCCTCAGCACTGTGTGCATACTTTGCTTGGAAAATTGGCAAGTGGATTTGCTTAGCTGACAACATCTGGACTCAGGACAGGAATCCAGAGATATTTCAGGACATTTTTTCTCATTGGGAATGCCAAACCTGCATCTTCTAGAATCTCAATTAAACAACAGACTAGACCGGTTTGTCTCTAGGTCCTGGATTCAACTGGCGGGGGCAATTGGTATTTCTGTGGAATCATTCAATTCTCATCTCCTGAAGATGCTTCCTCGTCTTTAGTGCAGAATTGAGGTGAAAGGCATTCTAATGGTCCTCATAGCCTCAGTTGTCCAAGTAGTGTGGTATACCAACCTAGTGCAATTACTGGCAGAGACTGAGATAGAATTATTTATTCCCACCACTATATCATTTATGAACAAGTTAAACAGATTTGGTCCGAGGAGAGAGCCCCAGCGCACACTGCTTACAACTCCAGACCATTCAGAAATCGCCACCCTTTGTATGTAAGCCTGCAACCAGTTTTCTCCCCAGCCACATACAATATCATCAATGCCAAAAGACCTTAAAGTAGAACTATAGGCAAAACCTTTTTTCTTCTTTTTGGATAGAGTAATGGAGAGTTATAACCCTTGTCAGTTTCTTTTTTTTTCTTTTTCTGCTTCCCATTGGGAAGAATTACCTTCATTTCCTGTCCCATAGCCAAACAGGAAGTGAGAGGAAATTAAGGGAATTCCTTGGGGACCCCCAGGTCACCAGAACTAGTGTCCCATTTGGAAGATTTCCCCTCCATACTTTTCTTGTGACAACCCAAAATTGAGGTGGGCGGAGTTTCACGCATGCGCAGTGTATATAAAGCTAACACGCGTGTGTCGTACCTACGTTCTGTGTGCGGAGAAAGGAGGACCGGAAGCGCCCAACGTTCTAACGAAGGTAACATTTTAACTTGGGACATCAGTGGCCTATACTGATTCGAGATTGAGGCCTATGTTGGGATAAGATTAGGAGAGTTTAGCCTGATTTTAGTGTTTTTGTCTTGTGTTTTGTCTTGCAGCAAATATGAAACAATTCAAAGATCCTGAATTCATGGGCCAGTTCATAGACAGATACAGGGATATGAGAAATGTGTGGGAGGTTAATAACCCATTATATCGAAATAAACCAGCTAGGAAGGCATCGCTGGAGAAACTGCTGCAATTTGTGAAGACGCAGGTCCTCGACACAGACATTGAGTTTGTGGATAAGAAAATTGGTAGCTAGAGAAGCACATATAGGAAGGAGCTTAATAAGGTCCAGGCTTCCATGAAATCAGGAGCAGCAGCAAAGGATGTGTATGTACACAGTCTGTGGCAAGGTTCCTGGAAGACAAGATTGAAGCCAGGGAATCACTTTCTACATTTCCGGCCCCCCTTCCATCCAATCTTCCCTCAACCCCAGCTAAGGCTTCCAAGGACCAACCTGGGCCTTCCAACCTGGAAGAAGTTGAGGAGCCCATCTGGAGCCAGGTATAGTATTTTATAACACATTTATTGTCCGAAAATTATTGTTGTTAACTAGATGTTATTATTGATAACGAATGATTTAACAAAAAGTGTTTTACATATCAAAGACAGCAGGGGCCAAAAATGATTGTGACAACAATGAAAAATGCTGGGCTCAGAATGATAGTCTTTTTATTTATTAAACATACAATTTGCAACAGTCATGAGCTGAAAATTGTGTGCGATTGATGAACCAAAAACTAAAACCATGTCCCTTTTTCATACACAGGAAGACCTCAGCCAAGACGAGGCTCTGGAATGTGGCAGACAGGAGGAGCCGGGGGTAAGTGTCAGCCAGGAGGTAGGGGTGTCAGCCAGGAAGTGGCCAGGCCCAGTAGCCTCACACAATCCCAGGTGCCTCCCCTCCGCCTTACCACAAAAAGGGCCAGGAAGGGGAGTAACATGGAAGAGGCAGCACTGGGCCTCATTAAGGAGGCTAATGCGGCCCTGAAAACACCCCCCGACGGTGAAGAGTCCTATGGATGCTATGTAGCTGCAAAATTGCAGCAAATGGAGGAGGGCCAACGCCTCATCTGTGAGAAGATTATTTTTCAGGCCCTTCATAGGGGGTTGAGGGGCCAAATGACTGATAACATGCACTTATGTGCACTCGCCCATCCACCTCCTCCTGCCACAAGTCCACCTCCAGAGCCACAGCCTCCAAGGAAGGCTGCAGGGAAGACATGAAAGTGATGACCTGGGTTCAGTCTGGTCTGACAGAAGACGCAGGCTGTGGTAGTACCACAGCCTGGGGACATATATGTAATCTGCTGCTGTTCGTGATCTCTGGGAGTCCTGGACCAAATTGTGCTCCCTATTATATGGACTTCTCAGGCTACCAATTATTATTTACAAAGAGTTGATGTGTGCCCCGGGGTACAAAGGCTTCGCAAATTTAAGCAGTTTATCCAGCATTGCCTTCCTCTTTATTTTGTTATGAGCCAGAATAAATGGAGATTATGTGTTTTTCGTCAAATAGGACAGTTTGTAAGTAGGCAGGTACATTTCAAAAATACAATAAAAAAATACAATGTCAAATTAACAGATGACTATAAAAAATATTTTAAACATTATTATGGAGATCTGGCTTTAAAAACAAAAAAGATTATTCAGGAGATCACGAGAAATAATAAAGAAATACGTTTGTCAGAACTCTGCGTGAATATCAGCAGCAAAACAAATTCATTATTCTAGCATTATAAAGAACAAAAGAATGCGCTGCATTAAAAGATCCAATAATTTGCAGCATGACGAATGTGCTATCTCCATTACGAACGCTGGTTTTACCAGACCGAGCACTTCCGTCTCGTACTTGATTATGAGCATGCGTTTTTTTTGTGCGTCGGAATTGCATACAGATGAACGGCATTTCCAATAGAAACTTTTTCCGTCTGAAAAATAGAGATCCTGCTCTCGATCTTTTGCTGGCAGAAATGCCACCAGCAAAAGTCCGATGGAGCATACACACGGTCACTTTGTATTTGTGGTGTGTTCACATATGCATTTTCCTCAATAAACTTACTTTCACTTATTTATGTCTGGTTCACTCTGTTGCAGTCACACAGTTCTGGTCACATCTGGTTTATGACAGAATACCAGGGCCATCCCTGACCGGAAGTGGCTGCACAGGGGAACCATTTTCATTCAGTTGGTTGCAAACATGAATGCCGATGAGGTTATTTATTTTTCTCTGCTGGCATCTGAAAGTGGTGATTATTGCCGCCAGGCTTGGAAAGGATGGTCTAGTGACCAGTTGTTTGCCACTATACGTTTGGCTCACTTCCTGGTCGATCAGGGTTATATATTGTTTGGGGAGGTGCAGCCTTTGATCAAGCTATGTACTGAGCTGGCCCTGCCCTGTATTCCAGAGGGCCATGATGATTTCACTCCTCCTTTTGATATGAATCAGGTTGTATACCTAGTGTGGCTTTTTGAAGATGATCCAGCCGATTTTTGTGAGCACTATTCAGCCTGTTCCCCACAGGTCATTGCTGTGTGCATTGTGTCTGCTCAGTCTTTTGTTAGACAGGGAGATTTAAAAGCACAGTTTGTACAACCTATACTTTCAGCCTGGTCTGACATGATGCAAGCAGCTCCAGCCAAACAAACCACCTCCGCCACCAAACACCAGCCTACCCAAATGTATGTTTCCCCATCACCCATGTCAAGCGCAGTTGCAGCTCAGTATACGCTGCTGCCAACTAAATACTCATATCCGGTCTCTGCTCCCTGTACCTATCCTGCATTCAACCCACCTGTCTCTTCTCAGCTGCCCACAAACCCACAGGAACTTCCCCCAGCTACTGTTACCTCTTCTCTACCATATCCCAATCCTCCTTTCCATTATGCTGCACCCCTCACCTACAGAGCTTCAGTGGCTAAGCCAAAGAAAAAAACGAAAGTTTTTTCCAACCAAGACGATCCTGCCAGTAACCCAACCTGCCTCCGCACCAGCTAATCCAACCCAGTCTGACATCCCAGTGCCTGCCTTCCAGCCTGATGTCTCGGTGCCTGCCTTCCAGCCTGATGTCTCGGTGCCTGCCTTCCAGCCTGATGTCTCGGTGCCTGCCTTCCAGCCTGATGTACCTGCCTTCTAGCCTGACGTGCCTACCTTCCAGTCAGATGTGTCCGCCTTCCAGCCTGATGTATCGGTGCCTGCCTTCCAGCCTGATGTCTCTGTGCCTGCCTTCCAGTCTGATGTCTCAGTGCCTGCCTTCCAGCCTGATGTCTCTGTGCCTGCCTTCCAGCCTGATGTCTCGGTGCCTGCCTTCCAGCTTGATGTCTCCACTTTCCAGTCTAATGTCTCGGTGCCTGCCTTCCAGCCTGATGTACCTGCCTTCCAGCCTGACGTGCCTATCTTCCAGTCAGATGTGTCCGCCTTCCAGCCTGATGTCTCGGTGCCTGCCTTCCAGCCTGACGTCTCTGTGCCTGCCTTCCAGCTTGATGTCTCCACTTTCCAGTCTGATGTCTCGGTGCCTGCCTTTCAGCCTGATGTACCTGCCTTCCAGCCTGACATGCCTACCTTCCAGTCAGATGTGTCCGCCTTCCAGCCTGACGTCTCGGTGCCTGCCTTCCAGCTTGACGTCTCGGTGCCTGCCTTCCAGCTTGACGTCTCGGTGCCTGCCTTCCAGCCTGACGTCTCGGTGCCTGCCTTCCAGCCTGACGTCTCGGTGTCTGCCTTCCAGCCTGATGACTCGGTGTCTGCCTTCCAGCCTGATGTCTCGGTGCCAGTGTTTCAGCCGGAAGTGCCAGTGCCTGCTCTTCAGCCTGATGTGCCCGCTCTTCAGCCTGATGTGCCCGCTCCCCAGCTTGATGAGCCCGCTCCCCAGCTTGATGAGCCCACTGCCCAGCTTAAAGTGCCCATGCCTGCTGCCCAGCTTGAAGTGCCCATGCCTGCTGCCCAGCTTGAAGTGCCCATGCCTGCTGCCCAGCTTGAAGTGCCTGCTGCCCAGCTTGAAGTGCCTGCTGCCCAGCTTGAAGTGCCACCTTCTGCTGCCCAGCCTCATGTGCCACCTTCTGCTGCCCAGCCTGATGTGTCACCGTCTGCTGCCCAGCCTGATGTGCCACCGTCTGCTGCCCAGCCTGAGGTGCCACCGTCCGCTGCCCAGCCTGAGGTGCCACCGTCCGCTGCCCAGCCTGAGGTGCTCCTGTCCGCTGCCCAGCCTGAGGTGCCAGTGTCTGCTACTCAGCCTGTTGTACCAATGCCTGTGCCCGCTGTCCAGTCTGAAGGTCCAGTACCTGCTGCCTGGTCTGATGTCTCGGTACCCGCTGTCCAGTCCGATGAGCCTGCTGCCCAGCTCGAGGACCCGGAGCCCGCTGTCTGCCCTGAGGTGCCTGATGCCCAGCCTGAAGTGCCTGTGGCCCAGCCTGACGTACCCCCATCTGTTATTCTGCTTGATGCCATAGACTATGGACAATTACAACCAGTTGGAGTGTCCGGAGGCCGCTCCTTTGAGGGGGGGGTACTGTCAGGAAATGTTTCATCCGCTGGTAATATCTGTTATTTGGCATGCAGTACTGAGGTCCACCAGCAGGTGTCTCCTGGCAGTTTGGAACTGTCAGGAGAGCTTTTCCCTGTTAATGTTATGTCATCTTTGGGCCGCAGTACTGGCATCCACCAGCGGATGGATCCTGGCAGTATGGAGCAGGTATTCCCCTCTGCAGACAGGTGTCACCTGACGTTAATTAGCAGAGCTGCAGTATAAATACCCGGCAATTGCACACTTATGTTGCCCTGGTATTGTCCTTGAGCCCTGATCTGCATCCTGTTACCCTGATTCCTGATTCTGTAGCCTGATTCCTGGAACCTGTTGATCCTGTTTCCTGTCCGTTACCTGAACCCTGGACTCTGAGCCTTGTACCTGACCCGTCCCTCCTGAGATCCATCCATCCTCTCTTGTCCTGTTTATCCCCCTTCCCAGCTACTGATTCCGTGTTTATGACCCCGGCCTGGCTTGACTACGATTCTGGTATTCCCTCTTGCTACATATGCTGGTTGGTTTTATATCACTGATTGGTTGTTCACTTTGTATTTGTGGTGTGTTCACATATGCATTTTCCTCAATAAACTTACTTTCACTTATTTATGTCTGGTTCACTCTGTTGCAGTCACACAGTTCTGGTCACATCTGGTTTATGACAGCATCAGATTTTTATCAAGAATGTCTTGGTACATTTTTCCATTAATCCTTCCTTCATTGACATGAGGTTTCCCAGTACCGTATGTTGAAAAACAGCCCTACACCATGATGTTCCCACCTCCAAACTTCACTGTTGATAAGGTGTTTTTGGGGTGATGTGCAGTGCCATTTGACCTCCAGTGTGTATTATGGCATCCAAAGAGTTCAATTTTGGTCTCATCTGACCAGACTATATTCTTCCAGTATTTCACAGGCTTGTCTAAATGTTGTGCAGCAAACTAAAATGTGCTTCAACATTCTTTTTCTTTAGCAATGGAGTCTTGCATGGTGAGCGTGCGTACAGGCCATGGTGGTTGAGTGCATTACTTCTTGTTTTCTTTGAAACAATTGTACCTGACAATTCCAGGTCTTTCTGAAGCTCTCCACAAGTGGACCTTGGCTCTTGGAAAACTCTTCTACTAATTCTTTTTACTCTTCTGTCAGAAATCTTGTAAGGAGCATCTGGTCGTAGATGGTTTATGGTGAAATTCTGTTCTTTCCACGTCTGGAATATGGCCCTAACAGTGCTCACTGGACATTCAAAAGTTTAGAAATTCTTCTGTAACCAATACCATCAGTATGTTTTGCAACAATAAGGTTGCAAAAGTCTTGAAAGAGCTCTTTTATTTTACCCAGCATGAGATGTTTCTTGTGTGACACCATGGTAGAGATACACCTTTTTATAGGCCATCGGTTGAGACTGAACCAGCTGATAAAAAGCAATCCTGCTTCTTGTCAGTGCAAATTAATAATTACTGATAGAGTTAAGCTGGTGACCATGCCTTTTTGCACCTCCCTTTCTTCATATGTTCAATACTTTTTCCCTGTGTCCTTCCATTTTATTACACATAACACTTTATTTCTGAACTTATTTGTTTTGGTTTCTTTGTATGTATGAAATGCATGGGTTGTTACCGACGCGTGGGGAAAATTTCATTTCATGTCAATAGCACCGTTACAAACATATTTACCTAGAAAAATGGTGGCGAGTTCAATACTTATTTCACTATATATACAATGGGGACGGAAAGTATTCAGACCCCCTTAAATTTTTCACTCTTTGCTATATTGCAGCCATTTGCTAAAATCATTTTTTTCCCTCATTAATGTACACACAGCACCCCATATTGACAGAAAAACACAGAATTGTTGACATTTTTGCAGATTTATTAAAAAAGAAAAACTGAAATATCACATGGTCTTAAGTATTCAGACCCTTTGCTGTGGCACTCATATATTTAACTCAGGTGCTGTCCATTTCTTCTGATCATCCTTGAGATGGTTCTACACCTTCAAGTCCAGCTGTGTTTGATTATACTGATTGGACTTGATTAGGAAAGCCACACACCTGTCTATAGAAGACCTTACAGCTAACAGTGCATGTCAGAGCAAATGAGAATCATGAGCTCAAAAGGAACTGCCTGAAGGGCTCAGAGACAGAATTGTGGCAAGGCACAGATCTGGCCAAGGTTACAAAAAATTTCTGCTGCACTTAAGGTTCCTAAGAGCACAGTGGCCTCCCTAATCCTTAAATGGAAGATGTTTGGGACGGCCAGAACACTTCCTAGAGCTGGCCGTCCTGCCAAACTGAGCTATCAGGTGAGAATAGCCTTGGTGAGAGAGGTAAAGAAGAACCCAAAGATCACTGTGGCTGAGCTCCAGAGATGCAGTCGGAAGATGGGAGAAAGTTGTAGAAAGTCAACCATCACTGCAGCCCTCCACCAGTCGGGGCTTTATGGCAGAGTGGCCCGACGGAATCCTCTCCTCAGTGCAAGACACATGAAAGCATGGAGTTTGCTAAAAAAAAACACCTGAAGGACTCCAAGATGGTGAGAAATAAGATTCTCTGATCTGATGAGAACAAGATAGAACTTTTTGGCCTTAATTCTAAGCGGTATGTGTGGAGAAAACCAGGCACTGCTCATCACCTGTCCAGTACAGTCCCAACAGTGAAGCATGGTGGTGGCAGCATCATGCTGTGGGGGTGTTTTTCAGCTGCAGGGACAGGACGACTGGTTGCAATCGAGGGAAAGATGAATGCGGCCAAGTACAGGGATATCCTGGACGAAAACCTTCTCCAGTGCTCAGGACCTCAGACTGGGACGAAGGTTTATCTTCCAACAAGACAATGACCCTAAGCACACAGCTAAAATAACGAAGGGGTGGCTTCACAACAACTCCGTGACTGTTCTTGAATGGCCCAGCCAGAGCCATGGCTTAAACCCAATTGAGCATCTCTGGAGAGACCTAAAAATGGCTGTCCACCAACGTTTACCATTCAACGACAGAACTGGAGAGGGTCTGCAAGGAGGAATGGCAGAGGATCCCCAAATCCAGGTGTGAAAAACTTGTTGCATCTTTCCTAAAAAGACTCATGGCTGTATTAGATCAAAAGGGTGCTTCTACTAAATACTGTGCAAAGGGTCCGAATACTTAGGACCATGTGATATTTCAGTTTTTCTTTTTTAACAAATCTGCAAAAATGTCAACAATTCTGTGTTTTTCTGTCAATATGGGGTGCTGTGTGTACATTAATGAGGAAAAAAATGAACTTAAATGATTTTAGCAAATGGCTGCAATATAACAAAGAGTGAAAAATTTAAGGGGGTCTGAATGCTTTCCGTCCCCACTGTGTGTGTGTGTGTATATATATATATATATATATATATATATATATATATATATATATATATATATATATATATTGTAGCAGGGCGTCCCAGAGAGAGCCCGGAAAAGTCCCGTTCAGGGTTTATACATCTCCCAGGCTCCTGTCATACACGTTCAGGGATCTCTGATCCAGGATCCAGTTCGGATTTTGGTCCTCTCCCCAGGCCAATTTATGCTCACCTGAGACAGACCATCAGTGCTCTCGGCCTGGGAAAATCAGGCAACTCCTGTCTGTGAGAGTAAGAGTTTCATAAAAGCTAACAAGTATATGTGGGAGCGGACTAGCTGTAGGCTTGCTCAGCCTGTTAGTTAGGGCCTGTATTTTCTATAGTTAGTGCTAAACACGGCAAAGGTTTTTGTTTTGCTATTTTTGTTCCAGTTTATTTTCTGAAACACTGCAAAGCACCTCTATATTGACCTTGTAAATATCACAAATAAACATTGCACTGTTTTGTCACTATCTTTGTGGATTTGGCATCTGTGCCTGAGAGACTGCTTATCCCAGGGAGCTTTGTACCTGCTACCTGTCCTCCAGGTTACAATATTTATTTATATACACAAACACACACAGTATTCACAGCGTTTCACTTTTTCCACATTTTGTTATGTTACAGCCTTTTTCCTAAATGGATTAAATTATTTTCCTCAACATTCTACAAACAATAACCCATAATGACAATGTGAAAGATGTATGTTTTAATACATTTGCAAAGATATTAAAAAAAAAAATCACCTGTACATAAGTATTCACAGCCTTGGCCACGATACTCATAATTTAGCTCAGGTGCATCCTGTTTCCACTGATGTTTCTACAACTTGGAGTCCACCTGTAGTAAATTCAGTTGATTGGACATGATTTGGAAAGGCACACATCTGTTTATATAAGGTCCTACAGTTAACGGTGCATGTCAGAGCATAAGTCATGAAGTCCAAGGAAGTGTCTGTAGACCTACAAGACAGGATTGTATAGATGCACAGATCTGGGAAAGGGTACACAAAAATCTATGCAGCATTGAAGGTCCGAAAGAGCACAGTGGCCTCCATCATCCATAAATGGAAAAAAATTTGCACCCACCAGGAGTCTTCCTAGAGCGGGCCACCCGCCAAGCTGAGCAATCGGGGGGAGAAGGCCTTAGTCAGGGAGGTGACCAAGAACACGATGGTCACTCTGACAGAGCTCCAGCGTTTCTTTGTAGAGAGAGGAGAACCTTCCAGAACAACCATCTCTGCAGCACTCCACTAATCAGGCCGGTATGATAGAGGCCAGATGGAAGCCACTCCTCAGTAAAAGACACATGACAGCCCACCTGGAGTTTGCCAAAAAAAAACACACCTGGCTAATACCATCCCTACAGTGAAGCATGGTGGTGGCAGCATCATTCTGTGGGGATGCTTTTCAGCGGCAGGAACTGGGAGACTAGTCAGAATCGAGGGAAAGATGAATGCAGCATTGTACAGGGAAATCCTTAATGAAAACCTGCTTCAGATGGCTCTGGACCTCAGACTGGGGCAAAGGTTCATCTTCCAACAGGACAACAACCCTGAGCACACAGCCAAGATAACAAAGGAGTGGCTATGAGACAATTCTGTGAATTTCCCTGAGTGGCCCAGCCACAGCCCAGACTTGAACCCGATTGAACATCACTGGAGACATCTGAAAATGGCTGTGAACCGATGCTCCCCATCCAACCTGATGGAGCATGACAGGTACTGCAAAGAAGAATGGGAGAAACTGCCCAAAAATAGGTGTGCCAAGCTTGTAGCATCATACTCAAAAAGACTTGAGGCTGTAACTGGTGCCAAAGGTGCTTCAATGAAGCATTGAGCAAAGGCTGTGACTATTTATGTACATGTGATTTTTTTTTTTTAAAGAAATTTGCAAAGATTTTAAACAAAACTTTTTTCATGCTGTCATTATGGGGTATTGTTTGTAGAATTTTGTGGAAAAGAATGAATTTAATCCATTTTGGTTTAAGGCTGTAACACAAAACGTTGAAAAAGTGAAGAACTGTGAATACTTATATATACACACACACACATATACATACACACACACACACACACACACACATATATACATGCACACAGTATCTCACAAAAGTGAGTACACCCCTCACATTTTTGTAAATATTTTATTATATTTTTTCATATGACAACACCGACAAAAATACACTTTGGTGCAATGTAGCATAGTGAGTGTACAGCTTGCATAGCAGTGTAAATTTGCTGTCCCCTCAAAATAACTCAACACACACAACTATTAATGTCTAAACCGCTGGCAACAAAAGTGAGTACACCCCTAAGTGAAAATGTCTGAATTGGGCCCAAAGTGTCTATATTTTGTTTGGCCATCATTATTTTCCAGCACTGCCTTAACCCTCTTGGGCATGGAGTTCACCAGAGCTTCACAGGTTGCCACTGGAGTCCTATTCCATTCCTCCACGGCGACATTACAGAGCTGGTGGATGTTAGACCTTACCTACCGTTTGAGGATGGCCCACAGACGGTCAATAGGGTTTAGGACTGGAGACATGCTTGGCCAGTCCATCACCTTTACCCTCAGCTTCTTTAGCAAGGCAGTGGTTATCTTGCAGGTGTGTTTGGGGTCATACTCATGTTGGAATTGTGCCCTGCGGCCCAGCCTCCGGAGGGAGGGGGATCATGCTCTGCTTGAGTATGTCACAGTACATGTTGGCATTCATGGTTCTCTCAATGAACTGTAGCTCCCCAGTGCCAGCAACACTCATGCAGCCCCAGACCATGACACTCCCACCACAATGCTTAAATGTAGGCAAGACAAACTTGTCTTTGTACTCCTCACCTGGTTGACGCCACACACGCTTGACACCATCTGAACCAAATAAGTTTATCTTGGTCTCATCAGACCACAGGACATGGTTCCAGTAATCCATGTCCTTAGTCTGCTTGTCTTCAGCAAACTGGTTGCGGGCTTCCTTGTGCATCATCTTTAGAAGAGGCTTCCTTCTGGGATGACAGCCATGCAGACCAATTTGATGCAGTATGGTTTAAGCACTGACAGGCTGACCCCCCCCCCCCTCACCCCTTCAACCTCTGCAGCAATGCTAGCAGCACTCATACGTCTATTTTCCAAAGACAACCTCTGGATATGATGCTGAGCATGTGCACGCAACTTCTTTGGTTGACCATGGCAAGGCCTGTTCTGAGTGGAACCTGTCCTGTTAAACCGCTGTATGGTCTTGGCCACCGTGCTGCAGCTCAGTTTCAGGGTCTTGCCAATCTTCTTATAACCTAGGCCATCTTTATGTAGAGCAAAAATTATTTTTTTCAGATCCTCAGAGTTCTTTGCCATGAGGTGCCATGTTGAACTTCCAGTGACCAGTAAGAGAGTGAGTGAGAACACCAAATTTAACACACCTGAGGGAAAATGGCTAATTGGGCCCAATTTGGACATTTTCACTTAGGGGTGTACTCGCTTTTGTTGCCAGCGGTTTAGACATTAATGTCTGCGAGTTATTTTGCGGGGACAGCAAATTTACACTGTTATACAAGCTGTACACCCACTACTTTACATTGTAGCAAAGTGTCATCTCTTCAGTGTTGTCACATAAAAAGATATAATAAAATGTTTACAAAAATGTGAGGGGTGAGATTGTGTGTGTGTGTGTGTGTGTGTGTGTGTGTATATATATACATATACACAAGCACATTTTCTAGTCAAGAACTGTCATATATTGAACTATCATGAACACAGTTTAACAGTCTACTTTTTTTTTTTTTTTTAATTTATTTTTCTATATATATTTATATGAGTACAGTTGATTCCACTTTGCCACTGTATTAACCCTGAATTAAATAGTCCAACTGTTCTTTGCTGTAAACAGAAACAAACTGGAGATCATGACTAATATTACAGGGATAAATGAAAATGACAAAGGCCCAATAATTTAATGGTCTGTTGTATGTTAATAGGGTACGTGCACCGGAATGGATTATGGAAAGTTATCTTAACATTATGCACTGTTGACTTCCATTTTCTGCATCCGAGTATCTAGATCACTGTTTTGACTCTTTTTCCCACTATCGTGCTGTTTCTTTTGTTTTTTTGTTAGCTCTTGATCAATTGGAGCTGGCTTTACAAATTTTATGATATCCTTAAGCCCTGTAGGGGAAAAAAAAAAAAAAAAAAAAAAAACACAAAACGTACATTCAGTTTGATTATTTCAACGTTTAAAAGAGACCCAGTCACCCACTTAAAGTATATGTAAACCCACACCTTGTAAAACAACCCATTCAATTTACAATAGAAACAAAAAGGCAAACCAAAAAAAAAAAAATGGAAAAAACAGGTATTTAGAAGGTTTTTATAAGTGATCACATACCCCCTGTTCTACGCTGTATAAGATTCTTAGGAGAGTTGGGGAAGGAGGAGATGCAGCAGCACACTGATCTTCCTAGTGAATGGCTGTGCAGGGGGGCAGGTGGGACTTATCAGCACAAGTCTAATCATTGGAGGAAAGCAGGCAGTGTTCCCAGTACAGCTAGAGAATTGACCACAGTGTGTTCTCTTACTCAGTGTGGTCAGTTTTTTTTATAGGATAGCAGACCAACTATCAGGAACACCAGGGATTTCAAGCAAAGAAAGCAATACCAAGAGAACAGAATACATTTTCATAAAAGTACATGATACATCAGGCACATATTAGGGTCATTTTGGGTAACTTATCCTATAAAAACTGTGGGTAAAACACAGAAAAATCAAGCATTTTAAATGCTTACTTGAAGTGTCATTCTTTCCCATAAGCAATGTACCTCTGAAATTCCTAGCAAATTTGTCTATTCAATTTCCTTAGCACAACCAGTCATAGGCATATTCTCTTTGCATAGTGTCCAATTACCCTCAATGCTGACCCAAGCATCTCTGTCCCTCACCTCCCTGCATAATCTTTTTTCCAGGTGCCTCCTCATGTCAGAAAAAATAAGTTAAAATGCATCCCACGAGACCTCAGAACAGGCCCCTGAAAAGCTACAAGGCTTAGTCTCCCACTCATCCATGTTCCCTTTTTCTATCCTGAAATTTCTGAAGAAGGTTCTTTTGAAAGACAACTCCCTCTCCCACCCGAGGTAAACCACTCGAAATGGTGAAGGCTTCAGGGTACCTGTGGAGGCAGGAATATTCTTGCAAAAGCATAATTATGCTGCATTTATTCAACTGCAGACAGTGAAGCACTGATTTTTCTTTGGACTGTGCTGCTTTCCTTTGCAGGTTTACCATGGTGTGTTGCAAAATTTCTGGTCCGACTTTGTTACCTCTGTACTTCCGCCAATCAGTTGCAGTGGTTCTGTAAGGGCAGAAATTATGTGCATCATTTCCAGTGGGCACTTTGTTCTTGCATCCTCAATATCTCAGCCTCTTGATATGGCCACAAGTGACATATGGTGCAGCCAGGATGACACTGGTGACAACTGTATATTAAATTTCACCTCTGGCTTGGTAGCTGCCATGTCTTCCTGCTCTGCTACAGTTTCAACCTTCTTTCTGTCCAGCAGTTCTTTGGTGAGCCTTCCTAGGCTTTTCGTTTGCACTCTTTTTGCTCCCCTCATGTATTTCATATGGGTATTCTTGGTTGGCCTGGTTTTTCATTTATCACTCTTGCAACTTTTTACATACATATTTATATGTGCTACATCCTGCTGTTTTTTTTTCTTTGCTCTTAGTGTCTCTTGCCAGATGATGCTTGGTAAACCCTCCTCCAAGAGATATAGTGTACCTCCCACATGGTCCCATTCAATCCTATACAGGGTTTTTCAAATTAAATGCCACTTTAATTTCTGGCAGTAATGGCTGTAGCTCAAACCCAAGCTGAAGTCTAATTTGTGGGCAATCCTATAGGGAGTTAGTCAGCTCTTAAGCTAACCCTTCCCTTCTTTCTGAAGCCCTCTGCCTCAGAACCTCTACCGCCTATTACTCTAAAAGCTGCCAGACATCCATGTAATCCTGCAGCCCTATGCCTCCTCTGCAAGCTTCTCTGTATTGATAGGAAAGACTTGCCAGACCCGCCATCCACAATTCAGGGCAGAGAGAGTGGGGTAGTTACTGCTTGCATGTGATGCTGTGAATGACAGAGCCTGGTGAAAGGAGGGAATCAAAACTCATACCTCAAGATTTCATTGGAGGACAGCAGACTGTTCTTAAAGCCATTGTAAACATTTCTACCTGCACAGGATGTGCACTGATCGTGTTGTCTCAATCTTTTTTTTGCCCTGTGCACAAAGCCTATAGGTTAATGCATAACTTTTGTCTGTAATGTGGGAAGTTACATTTCCCGTGAAGAAACATATCCCATAAGCCCTGTCTTTCAGTGTAGAGCTGGTGCAGGTGAGATCTACACACTAATTAGATCTGACACACACAAGCAGGCAAAGCATTCACAGACACACACACAGCGCTCACCATGCAGCTGGAAGATGTTCATTACATTAGCACTTCCACTTATGTGATGCAACACAGAGCGAATGGCAAGGCATGCTCTGGATACTGTGTGATCCAGACCAGAAAGGTGTCTTGCCCCTATTGGAGCAAAGGAACAAGCTAGCTAAAGCAATACATAGACATAGGGCCATCAAGCAACCATGACACTACAAACTGCAGCTGCAACATATAAGCCCATCATTACAAGATGAGGCAAACAAACAGCATCGGGAATATAAACTATATAGAATCAGGGGTCTCAAACTGGTGGCCCTCCAGCTGTTGCAAAACTACAAGTCCCATGAGGCATTGCAAGGCTGACAGCCCACGAGACATTACAAGCATGACTCCCACAGGCAGAGGCATGATGGGACTTGTAGTTTTGCAACAGCTGGAGGGCCGCCAGTTTGAGACCCCTGATATAGATGATCCAAATCGTCCATTCAGAGTACCAAAGAACATGGAAAGGTACCATTTCTCAAAAACCTAATCTCTAAGGCCCCTGGAGGTAAAAAGGTGAAAAAAACCTTCAGACAAATGCCTTCGAGATGTCTGCTGAAAACTTTAAAATGAGCACCCACCAGAGAAGAGTGTGGGTGGTTCCAAAATTTAGAGATAAAGTAAGATGTTCTCCCTTCCTATATAAAATCTCTCAAAAGCAATAGTGCAGCATTTCAAAGTCCCTTCTCAGAAATTGGAATGTTTTATTCCACCCTCCCTTTTGGTTTCAAAATCTTTAGGCAGATGCTGGCCATTATGAGACGTAAATCTTCTCAACTGCTAATTTCAGTGAAGACATTCAGGAAGAAGTTAATAGTGACTATAATAAAGATTGTGAGCAAAGAAGACTGACTGTCTATTGTTCTCAAGGAAGAATCAGTTGTCAGTAGACAGCTTGTCAAACATGTTTGAGCATGTTCAGCTAACTAGAGAATGAGAAAGAGCCATACCATACTTTTTAACACCAAGAGAGGTAAAGTCTTCCTTTAAGACTCCAAGATAGCCCTTCAACAGAATGAACTTTGTGATTCAGTCTTCATTCCTTTCACCCTGCCAATGGACCAGCGTGCTCTGACTATTGTTGACATCAATTATTATTATTATTATTATCTCTGCAGTTGCCTTGGCTCGCTGGCACAGATGAGTTTTCCAACTGGAATTTCTTAGTCAGACTGAAAAAAATGTTGCTCAGCAGATTTGGATTTCAAGAAGAGTCAAAGTCAGTCTGCAATGCTGGTTATTATGAGAGAATCTCACATGTGGTAGGGCCCTCAGTCCCGGAGACAGGATCATGGTTACTTCCAATACCAGTCTCCAGGGCTTATAAGCACACAGTCAGGGGTGGAGCAAATCTTGGCAGATATCCTCCAATATCCTAGAGATCAGAGCTGCCTTCAAATCTTGACTGTTCAGAAAGTGAAACGAAGAACTGACAAATCCATGGCAGTGTCTTAAAAAGGGGGCCAATCTCTACTTCAGGAAGTCTAGCCTATACTAAAATGGGTGAATAAATCTTCAAGACCTGATGGCATCATTTTTACCAGGTCTACAAAATGTTTGAGCAGACATTCTCTGGGAGATCCAGATGTTCTAAAAGCTAAGGATTCTTTTTCCCCACCACAGATAATGGTGCATTCAACTATAGCAATGGCTATGTCATGGGTGTCTCAAGCTAGAATTTTACCAGACATGATTTGCAAGGCAGCAACCTGGTCCTCCAATCATACGTTTATCAATTGCTACATATTAGAAGTGGCAGCTGGTTCACAAGTAGCCATCGGTTCTGCAATTGGTCCTTGGCACTTACCTCTGTAGAATATTTTTTTGGCCTTTCTATGCACTACCTACTTTTTGTGTTTTATTGCTACTTAGTTCCCATCTGTGTTGACAAGGGAGAGGCAACTTAGTACAGAAGAAAAAGAAAAAAAAACAAAAAACAACACACACCACACCACAAGGTAAATTTTCCTTTCCGGGTGCCTGACCATATCAACAAAACTCCCTCTCCTCTGTCTTTTTTGTTGTTCAGAACTATAGTAGTGGAACATAAACAATGGAGGCTAAGGCCTTTCAATCCCTTCTTTGCCAAACTCTTTTTTACACATGTTAAAATGCACATTTTAGGTCTGAAGATTAGTTAAATCCTCCAAAATCATTCAGGGGCATTTACTAAGACTGGAGCATCTGGGCATCAGCTTTTCTTTTTCGTTTTCAAAGCTTAAACTGTTACTAAACCCAGGACGCTGCATTCACTATATCTGGTCTCCCACAGTACATGGAAATTGAATTTTGTTTTAGTAAATATACACCGCTAAAAACCTTTTCTCATCATCAGTTAGAGCAGTCTTGTGACTTCTATCAGTTACCAGCCAAGCATTGGTTAAAGCTTGTGGGAGGAGTTTTCTGACTGTCCTATGAGACTGCAAGACCCCTGACTCATGTTCGACTCGAACATTTGCTGTTCGCCAGTTCGCTGAATAGCGAACAATTTGGGGTGTTCGTGGCAAATTCGAAAGCCGCGGAACACCCTTTAAAAGTCTATGGGAGAAATCAAAAGTGCTAATTTTAAAGGCTTATATGCAAGTTATTGTCATAAAAAGTGTTTGGGGAACTGGGTCCTGCTCCAGGGGACATATATCGATGCAAAAAAAAGTTTTAAAAACAGACGTTTTTTCAGGAGCAGTGATTTTAATAATGCTTAAAGTGAAACAATAAAAGTGTAATATTCCTTTAAATTTCGTACCTGGGGGGTGTCTATAGTATGCCTGTAAAGGGACACATGTTTCCCGTGTTTAGAACAGTCTGGCAGCAAAATGTCATTTAAAACTACTCGCGGCTAATAATGAATTGCCAGTCCGAAAATACACATAAAAGTTCATTGATAAAAAAACGGCATGGGAACTCCCGAACCAAAATTTATTAAAAAAAAAAAAAAAAAAAAAAAAAAGATGATGTGGGGGGTCCCCCTAAATTCCATACCAGGCCCTTCAGGTCTGGTATGGATTTTAAGGGGAACCCCGCGCCAGGATTAAAAAAAAAAAAAATGGCGCGGGGTCTCCCCAAAAATCGATACCAGACCCGTATCCGAGCACGCAACCTGGCAGGCCGCAGGAAAAGGGGGGGGAGGGACAGAGCGCCCCCCCCAAACCGTACCAGGCCACATGACCTCATCATTGGGAGGGTGCTTTGGGGTAGCCCCCCAAAACACCTTGGTCCCCATGTTGATGGGGACAAGGGCCTCATCCCCACAACCCTTGCCCGGTGGTTGTGGGGGTCTAGGGGACCCCCAGATCCCGGCCCTCCCCCCTGTGTGAAATGGTAAGGGGTACAAAAAGTACCCCTACCATTTCACACAAAAAAAAAACTGTCAAAAATATTAAAAATGACAAGAGACAGTTTTTGACAATTCCTTTACTTAAATGCTTCTCCTTTCTTCCTTCATCTTCATCTGGTACTCTGACGGGGAATGCCACAGGGAAGTCCCCGTGCGTCAAAGGGGGGCGGGGTCACCGGGTGGCCCCGCCCTCCGTTGTTTAAGAACCATCAGAAGAGGAGAAGCATCACACAGCGGGAGCCTCCCATCCCATCATGCTGGATGCGGAGCGGCCCAGAAGACGAAGGGAAGAAGACGCCGGCGCCGCGGAGGAAGATGCCGGACGAGAACACCGGAGGAAGAACCAGAAGATGGAGGAAGAAACCAAAAGGAAGATAGAAGAAAGAAGATAGAAGAAAGAAGAAGCATTTAAATAAAGGAATTGTCAAAAACTGTCTCGTCATTTTTAACATTTTTGACAGTTTTTTTGTGAAATGGTAGGGGTACCCTTACCATTTCACACAGGGGGGAGGGCCGGGATCTGGGGTTCCCCTTGTTAAAGGGGGCTTCCAGATTCCGATAAGCCCCCCTGCCCGCAGACCCCCACAACCACCGGGCAAGGGTTGTGGGGATGAGGCCCTTGTCCCCATCAACATGAGGACAAGGTGTTTTGGGGGGCTACCCCAAAGCACCCTCCCAATGTTGAGGGCATGTGGCCTGGTACAGTTCAGGAGGGGGCACTCTCTCATCCCCCCTCTTTTCCTGCGGCCTGCCAGGTTGCGTGCTCGGATAAGGGTCTGGTATGGATTTTTGGGGAGACCCCACGGCATTTATTTTTTCTATTTTGGCGCGGGGTTCCCCTTAAAATCCATACCAGACCTGAAGGGTCTGGTATAGATTTTGAGGGGGACCCCACGCCATTTTTAAAAAAAATTTTGGCCGGGGTTCCCCTTAATATCCATACCCTGTGGGGGAATCCCATGCTGTTTTTATCAATGAACTTTTATGTGTATTGTTGGACCGGCAATTCATTAATAGCCGCGAGTAGTTTTAAATTACTTTTTTTCTTTTGAAATGTCATTTTGCTGTCAGACTGTTCTAAACACAGGAAACACGCGCCCCTTTACAGGCATTCTATAGACACCCCCCAGGTACGAAATTTAAAGGGATATTACACTTTTATTGTTTCACTTTAAGCATTATTAAAATCACTGCTCCTGAAAAAACGTCCGTTTTTAAAACGTTTTTGCATTGATCCATGTCCCCTGGGGCAGGACCCAGGTCCCCAAACACTTTTTATGACAATAACTTGCATATAAGCCTTTAAAATTAGCACTTTTGTTTATTCATGTTCGTGTCCCATAGACTTTAACGGTGTTCGCGTGTTCAAACGAATTTTTTGCCTGTTCGCATGTTCTGGTGCGAACCGAACAGGGGGGTGTTCGGCTCATCCCTACAGATGATTAATAACTTAGGTTCCACAGTGAATATAACAAGCATGTTTTACTGCATATAGTCGCGCTATTTATAGAGCGACTTTGCAATGTGATTTTTGATGCAATGTCATGCGACTGTTGAGAACCATGGGAGAACAAGTTGCACCGAAGTCGGAACAAAGTAGTGGTGGAGTCACTGCGACTTGAGTCGCACCAATTAAAACGGGGACCACTAAAATACATGGATTTTTACTTATGCGACTTCACGTGTCAAGTCTCACAACAACTCGCAGTAGTGGAAACAGAGCCTAACTGAACAAGCTGAAGATAGAAGCAGATTGGTTACTATGCGCAGGTGCTCCAAATTCTGTCTAAAAGCAGAGACCCTAGAGAATAAAATTACTGCAGTTGCAATTTTTTTTAAATATTGCACAATATTAGCATGGCTGTTTATCAAACCCAATATTTTAGCAAAATATACACAAACAATATATTAACCAATTTTTTGATAAAATATAAAAAGATGAAATTGGTCACATACAGTATCTCACAAAAGTGAGTACACCCTTCACATTTTTGTAAATATTTTATTATATCTTTTCTTGTGACAACACTGAAGAAATTACACTTTGCCACAATGTAAAATAGTGAGTGTACAGCTTGTATAACAGTGTAAATTTGCTGTCCCCGCAAAATAACATAACACACAGCCATTAATGTCTAAACCGCTGGCAACAAAAATGAGTACCCCCCTAAATGAAAATGTCTGAATTGGGCCCAAAGTGTCCATATTATGTGTGGCCATCATTATTTTCCAGCACTGTCATAACCCTCTTGGGCATAGAGTTCATCAGAGCTTCACAGGTTGCCACTGGAGTCCTCTTCCACTCCTCCATGACGACATCTGCTGGTGGATGTTCGAGACCTTGTGCTTCTCCACCTTCCGTTTGAGGATGCCCCACAGATGATCAATAGGGTTTAGGTCTGGAGACATGCTTGGCCAGTCCATCACCTTTACCCTCAGCTTCTTTAGCAAGGCAGTGGTCATCTTGGAATGTGTGTTTGGGGTCGTTATGTTGAAATACTGCCCAGTCTCTGAAGGGAAGGGATCATGCTCTGCCTAAGTATGTCACAGTACATGTTGGCATTCATGGTTCCCTCAACGAACTGCAGCTCCCCAGTGCCGGCAGCACTCATGCAGCCCCAGACCATGACACTCCCACCATGATTGACTGTAAGCAAGACACACTTATCTTTGTACTCCTCACCTGGTTGCCGCCACACACGCTTGACACCATCTGACCACAGGACATGGTTCCAGTAATCCATGTTCTTAGTCTGCTTGTCTTCAGCAAACTGTTTGCGGGCTTTCTTGTGCATCATCTTTAGAAGAGGCTTCCTTCTGGGGTGACAGCCATAAGGACCAATTTGATGCAGCGTGCGGCGTATGGTCTGAGCACTGACAGGCTGACTCCCCACCCCTTTAACCTCTGCATCAATGCTCTGGATATGATGCTGAGCACGTGCACTCAACTTCTTTGGTCAACCATGGCAAGGCCTGTTCTGAATGGAACCTGTCCTGTTAAAGTGGTTGTAAACCCGGGTAACAAAAAAAAAAAAAAAAAAAAAAAAAAAAAAAAAAAAAAGCCCCTGCAAGACAAAGGCATAATGAGCTAGTATGCATAGCATACTAGCCCATTATGAATTACTTACCCGAGAACGAAGCCCCCGCAGCCATCCTCGTCTCCCCCTCCAGACAGCGATATCTCTCCCGGAGGTTACTTACCAATCACAGGGCCGGAGCCACAATGACGTTGCATACGCGCACGAGCCGCCTGGAACGGCACAGTACACATACGTGCCATTGCTTCAGTTGGCTTAAGTGAGCATGTGCCAATGATGTCGGCACATGCAAATACAGGAATATCTCCTAAACCGTGCAGGTTTAGGACATATCCAGTGCAGCTACAGGTAAGCCTTATTATAGACCGCCTTATTATACACCGAGAAGGGAAAATGGCTAATTTGCCCCAGTTTGGGCATTTTCACTTAGGGGTGTACTCACTTTTGTTGTCAGTGGTTTAGATATTAATGGCTGTGTGTTGAGTTATTTTAAGGGGACAGCAAATTTACACTGTTATACAAGCTGTACAACTACTTTACATTGTAGCAAAGTGTCATTTCTTCAGTGTTGTCACATGAAAAGATATAACATATTTACAAAAATGTGACGGGTTTACTAACTTTTGTGAGATACTGTAAATGCATTCCAAACATGTCAAGCCTAAAGAAATTTGTGTGCACATAAACAGCAAAAATCTGTTCTACACCAAGCAAAAATTGTCCACCCTTTACAGCTTATCAATTTAGAGTTGACCATGACTGATGGCCCTTGAATTCGTTTTCAGTTCAGTGTGCACAGTGCTACCTAATATTTGTGATGAAATAGACCATCCCAGCCACCCCCAGGAAGGACTTTTACCCGGGATACCTGAGACAGGGTGTGTGCAGCATATTAAAGTGTACGTGGAAGTGATCATTTTCACTAGAAAGGCGACTGGGAGTCACAGGTACAGCAGTCTGAAGTCAGTTAACAGCCTGGTGCTGCCACCCATGTAAGCCCTATGTTGGTGGCAGCAAAAGTGGATTAAACTGTTAAAAGGGTGCTATTCTGGGGTCTCGCAAAGTCTAACCCAGGGGTCTCAAACTGGCGGCCCTCCAGCTGTTGTGAAACTACAAGTCCCATGAGGCATTGCAAGGCTGACAGTTACAAGCATGTCTCCCGCAGGCAGAGGCATGATGGGACTTGTAGTTTTACAACAGCTGGAGGGCCACCAGTTTGAGACCCCTGCCTATCTGTCATGGGGAGGCGCCTGGGAAGAAAAATAGAAATTTGACCGACAGCTCTGAAACTGCCAGGTATGCTAACATCACATCCGAGAGGGCAGTGACCAACAGCAGTCTCCGAGCCTGTGGGATGCTTTTACAGATGAATCACATGCCTAAAAAAAATTAAAATGCACATATACTGGTTGATTTACTAAAGGCAAATAGGCTCTTCCCCTTGCAGGGAACTTGGACTTCACTACAGAATTTTTCCAGAGCTTAGTGAAATTTCACTTTGCAAAGAATACCCAATCACATGCATGCAAGGAAAATAATAATAATAATAATAATAATAATAATAATAATAATAATAATAATAATAATAATGATGGAAGCCAACTCGGCTTCACTTCATTCTCAAAGTACAATTTCACTTGCAAAGTGAACAGTCTATTTGCCTTTAGTAAATCAACCCTAAATTAACAGCAGTGCTGTGGGGATGTCCTTTCGACCCTGCACTTTTACAGCTGTGGGTGAACGCATTGATTGACTGGTTAGTGGCTTTTTAAATAGACACAAACACATTCACCTACAATGAAGGGCTCCTTAAGTTGCAAAGGCAGTGGATGGGGATGTTCACATGCCAGAGTAGTGATGCTTTACGGGCAAAATCCCTCTCCCCTGTTCAGCAGGCAGTACCATGCTGAACGCGACCCATTCAGGTGAAGGTGCAGCATTTACGTATAATGCAGCCATTTATGGAGAAAAACAAGCAGTGCATCATATTATCCTTTCACTGCCAATCAAATGCCTTTGAAAAGCAAATTGACCCCAAATTAATTTTCCACACATCTAAACCTAGCCTAACAGCAGGATAATTTTACACAAAAATATGAACGATCAGAATAGGAATCAGATTCAAGATCTAAAAAGGATGCTGATAGTTATACTGACCAGCAGGCATGAAATCTCTGAGTTTTTCTGGTATAATTATTCCATCTTCGGTCTGATAATTCTCCAGAATTGCACAGATGGCTCGTGTTGTAGCACACATTGTAGCATTTAACATATGCACAAAATCAACCTGCAACATACAAAACAGGGAAATTTTTTTTTTTAAAATGCTGAACCTCAAAAAAAACAAAAAACAAAACTAAAAATGATCCCTTGACATTTGTGATCTCTCAGCACAACCAAACAAACCAATTTTGCAAGGAATACAATGCAAGAAGCAATGCACCAAGTGCAATAGAATTATTTGCCAATCAAAATAAATATTATACTCAGACTTCAATAAAGAGAACACTGCTGGCTGACTTCTGTAGGAGGAAACTGGTTACTAAAGGTCACTGATCTTGGCGCTGCCCCTTGGACTGTTTATTAAAAGGAGAAGTCCAGCCTGAGCTCATTCGGCTGGTCTTCTATGGGTCACAGCAGTGCCATTCGTTTTGCACTACTGTAAACAGTTTTCAGCAGAGAGCGGTCTGAAGTCTGCTCTCTGCTGATATCACACAGATCAGTACAGGCACCACGTCATCCCGACTCTGGAAGGCTGAGGGGCTGAGACAGCCGCTCCCCGCCCCTCCACAGCTCAGTGCTCCAGTGAGCGTGGAAGAGCAGAGCAGAAGAGCTGCTGATTGACAGTCTGGTGGGGGAGGTGAGAGAACCGAGCCATCGGTGGTGTTCAAAGGCTCGGTTCTCAGTGCAGAGACGACAGTGGACAGATGCAGTATCGGACTGATGCATGCGCATTCCACCTAGGCAAGTACGATTATGGGATAAAAAAAAAAAATCCCACACTTCTTTTAACCACTTGCTTACTGGGCACTTAAACCCCCCTCCTATCCAGACCAATTTTCAGCTTTCAGCCCTGACGTACTTTGAATGACAATTGCGTGGTCATACAACACTGTACTCAAATGAAATTATCATTTTTTCCCCACAAATAGAGCTTTCTTCTGGTGGTATTTGATCACCTCTGCGGTTTTTATTTTTTGTTAAAAAAAAAAAATTAAAAAAAAAAATTTTTTTTTTTTTTTATATTTTGTTATAAAAAATTTAAAACAGGTAATTTTTCTCCTTCATTGATGTAGGCTGGTGAGGCGGCACTGATGGGTGCCAATAATGGGCACTATCAGTTACACTGATAGGCAGTACTGCTAGGTGGCACTGATTGGCATACTGGTGGGCACTGATAGGTGGCACTTGTGGGCACTGTTATGTGGGCACAGATGAGGCAGATGTGCCTCTTCCGCTTTGGGACCGATGTCCCTCGCATCCGAGCCGGTGATCGGCTTTTTTTTCCTACTCTTTTCTACTTCTACTCAGCGCGAGTAGAAAAAAAAGCCGATTACCGATCTTTTGTTTACATCATGTGATCAGTTGTCATTGGCTGACAGCTGATCACATGGTAAGGGGCCGGCACCGGCCCCTTACTTGGATCGGTGATCACCCGAGTCTTAGTGACTCGGTGATCACAGCGCTGCATGTACATATATGTCGGCAGAATGGCACGTACAGGCAAATGGGCGTACAGTTACGTCCAGTGCCGGGACAAGGTCATTCGGTGCCCAGGGCGAAGATGAAAAATTGCCCCCCCCTGCTGTGAAAAAGGCAGCATATTTCTCTTGGTACAGATAATCTTTACAGCCTGTGAATATAGGAAAAGGAGTTAGTGTGTGAGGGGCTCCTTTCAATGGATCTCCAGATGATAAAAACAAATGTACTGTGAGCATAAGATCCACTGATGTCATTTGCAAATTGCTTCACACCTCAGGCCTCACTCAAGTGATACTTTCTAACGGCAATACATAAAGCCGCTGTTTTCATCCTGATATACTTATGTAAATTGCAAAACACATGGATTTCTAAGCTCCCACAGGTTCTAAAAGAATGGTTGGTATAATATCATATAAACAGAAAAGTCAGTGCTGCTACCCATACACCACATCGATAGCAGAGCTCCCAGGTACTCGATCCACAGTAGAGTAATGTAAAAAAAATGATCCGCATTCTGACTGTTGCTCTTAAAATTTCATAATTTTATTGAATGACCACAGTGAACAAAACACAGATTAAGTCAGTTGACGCGTTTCAGCATATAAGGCCTTAGTCATAACCACATTCATTACAGACATAAAACTTTGAAATAAATAGTAGCTCTAAAGATCACAGGCTCCACCCATTGATTGTCTTAATTGACCGCAGGCAAATATCCAAAAAAAGAGAATCAGCTGCAATACATATAGGGTGATTCATGTGTATGCTACTAATTTTCACACACCTTGTAGTGATAATATGCACATGCACGCGCATACACGTATAGACATATGCATGCAAGAAAGCACACCATAAAATTAAAAAAACGTTAAATAAAAAAGATGGAAAATAATAAGCCAGGTATGGAGAGAGAGAGAGAGAGAGAGAGAGAGAGAGAGAGAGAGAGAGAGAGAGAGATTCTTAATGTAAGTACAAGTCCAGATCCCACCCCAGGTTTAACCCCTGAGGCGATCTAGTTTTTAATCAGTAGCCTTCTCTCCCTGTCACCTCCTCTGGGCGAGTGAGACAACCGTTCTATACCTCTGAAGCTACATGAGGAAAGATCGCCCTGATGACATTCTCTAAAGTGACGCGTTGAATTCGAAATATTTCTAGCGTTTGGGTTATTTGTGTCACAGCAATGTTCCCCTATACGGGCTCTCAAAGGACGTGGAGGTACAACCTACATATTAGAGGCTGCATGAAATACAGGTGATCAGGTAAATTACATAGTTTGTGCCACAGTTGATTTATTGCTGTATAATGAACTCTTCATCTGTGGCAACAAACGTTTTACCCAAAAGACACAAATTACAGTACCTACAGGTTTATGTAATCTCATCATACCAGTCAGGGTTCGCCATGATTCGTTTATTCTTGACAAAAACCCAATAATTAACTCTTTTAACGTAGCCCTTCGTCACCATAGAAAAAAAAAAAAAATAATGTATACAGGGACATGTGCAACAGCTCAACAGTTAAACAGTTAAAAAGTATTACTAAAAGGCAAAACTTTTACATTTAGTTATACTTTTTTACTAATTAGTTTGGTGAAATCCATAATGCAGCATAGAGAACATATTTTATTTAGTACAGTGATCTAGAGGCAATCTGCTCAGGGGAACTACTGGCTAAAAAGGAGCCCATTGCTTTACCTTATCCATCATCTTTTTTGTTTGTCCATAACGGATGCGCAGCCTTCGCGCCTGATAGTCAGTGCAATTTGAGCAAGACACTAATTCTCTAAATGCAGCCGAGCCAGGAAACCATGCTTCTAAGTCCAGCTTCTTACTGGCTGCGTGATTTAAAGAACCTGAAAAAGCAGAAAATTTCTCAGTAGTTATGCAGAACAAAAGATCCAGAGTATTAGAAACACTGATGACTATGTACAGGATTTACACAGATATACATTTTTTGTCTGAAAAGTAGTATGCTATGAAAGAGTGTCAGAAAAGTTCTCAAACTACTTAGTATATATGCTGCAGGCCAGGAACTGCAATATCTTTAAAGCCAAAACATCAGAATGACAGCCAGAAAACCAACATTTTCAAAAGGAGAGTTCAGCAATGTCAGCCTCCTTTAATCTCTTATAACAAAGTCTTTTTACTGCAGTCTTTTTTTAACCAGATAACAGTTGTAAACTGTTGTAGAGGGGAGGCATACACAGCCATAATCTTTGACTTGTCAGACACGAGGAGCTTATTGGTCACTGGATATGACTGATAGAGTTAGGCTGGCCACACATTATACAATTTTCCTTTAGATTTACCAAAACCATAAAATATGGGGTCAAACCTAAACACTAAACAATTTGTATGCAATCAGGCCAGCCCTTGCACTTCAAAGTTGAAGGGAAATCTATAGGAAATTGTATAATGTATGGACAGCCTAAGGGATAACATCAAAATCTAAACTCTGCATGAAAGGGGTTTTTTTAGGGTAACAAAGCGGGAAGATAGATCCTGTTCCCTTAAAGCATGAATAACAGCACAGTGCTTCTGCTGTGCAATTTGGCCACCTGGCTGATTTTGCCTGGCTCTGTAAACTGACCATGGTTTATAATGGCTGCTGAGCTTGATACCGTGGTCAGTTTACTTGCCTCCGTCATCCGCAGCTCTCCTCTCTACTCTTCCCCCCTCCCCACCCTGCCCATCAGCTCGAGACACTGCCCGCCCCTCCGCTCCTGCTGCTATAAAAAACTATATTATATGTATACCATCCCATCAGTTATATAACGCTATGTGTCCCAGTGTGTTATATAAAAAAGATGCCGATTTCTACCTCATCTCAAAACGTCTCCCGGCTATTTTCTTCTCTCTTTGTTTTATATCAAGTATAGAGGGAATGGAACACCTGTTTTCACTGATATCTGAGTCCCATTAGGGAGATTCGCCCTCTCTGTGTGTCCTGGTGACTTACCAGTGAACGTGAAAATAAGAGAAAATCCCCAAATTTTGAGATTTTTCCAGAATAGGAAAAAGGTGGGAAATCTACCAAAGGGGGCACTAGTTCTGGCGACTACTAGGGATTTCCCCTCTCTGCCTGTTGTGGCTATGTAGGAGGAACCAAAAGAAAATTTCCCCAATCGGAAAAATCTGACATGGGGTATAACCCTCACTTACTCTATCCAAAAAAAAAAAAAAAAAAAAAAAAAATTAGCCTTGTTCAAAGGAGGTTGACAAAAGTATAGGTAAAAAAAAAAAAAAAAAAAAAAAAAAAAGCTGTCAAGACCCTAAAAAGTAGAGGTCGACGCCGCTATTTAGAAATCGGAGCGGCCAATATATGCTGATTTTTGCGGCCGATATTTTAGGTCATTTTCTTCTTTTTGTTTGCAGGTGGCACTGGCAGGTTTCACACTGAGCCGATATAGTGTAACTGTGTGAAACTGACACATGTAACTTAATGCAGAGAGAGACCAGCTGCCAAAATTCAGCTGTGATGTCGGGGGTGGGTGGGACCCAGCAGCTAACACCAGCCAATGATTGGGCTGCTTAATGAAGGGGGCGGGGCCACATGCACGTAGCAGCCTGCCCAGATCCCATCCCATTGGCTTATGTTTGATAGCTGCTGGGTTTGTTTGATAGCTGCTGGGTCCCGCCATCCCTACATAAATGCTGAATTTTGGTGTCTCTCTGCATTCAGTTACATATGTCAGTTTCACACACTCAGCAGCTCTGGCAAGCGTTAAGCGCCGCTCTGCCAATGGAGTGTGGGGAAGGGAGGAGGAACACTTGTGGGTCGACGGGGCACGGTGCGATTAAATTGGCTGAATTTGCATAATAATCGGCCGATGCCGATTTCTTAAAAAAGGCCAAACATCGGCTGATATATCGGTCTACCTCTACTAAAAAGATCTACATTAAAGTGGACCTGAACCCAAAGCAAAGTGTTTCTAATTGGTTTGGGGGAATATCTAAAAATGTTATTTATGCCTTTAATTCACCCACTTGCCGACCAGCTGCCACAGTTTTACTGTGGCAGAATGGCACAGTTGGGCGAAACAACGTTCGGTTATGTCGCTTCGCCCTGTGGCCACTAGGGGCATGTGCGTCTGCTGCTCGCCCCCGGAGCCGATGGCAGTGCCCGGCGGGCATGATGATCGCCGGGCTCCTGCGATCGCTCGTGACACAGCGAGAGCCGGGATCTGTGTGTGTATAAACACACAGATCCCAGTTCTCTGAGGGGAGAAGAGAGCGATTGTGTGTTCATACAAAGTATGAATGCCGATCTCTCTCTTCCCCTAGCAAGTCCCATCCCCCCTACAGTTAGAACACAGAGAGGGAACACTGTTATTCCCCCGATTGCCCCCTAGTGTTAACACCTTCCCTGCCAGTGACACTGATCGCTGTATAATTGTCAATGGTCCCAAAAATTTGTCAAAAGTGTCCAATTTGTCGCCACAATATCGTAGTCCCGCTAAAAAAAAAAAAAAAAAAAAAAACGCAGAACGTCGCCATTACTTGTAGAAAAATAAATAATAAAAATGCCATAAATCTATCCCCGATTTTGTAGACGCTATAACTTTTGTGCAAACCAATTAATATACGTTTATTGCGATTTTTTTTTTTTTACCAAAAATATGTACAAAAATACATATCAGCCTAAACTGATGAAAAAATGTGTTTTTTGAAAAAAAAATGTGGGATATTTATTAAAGCAAAAAGTAAAGATATTGTGTTTTTTTCAAAATTGTTGCTGTTCTTTTGTTTATAGCGCAAAAAAAAAAAAAAAAACGCAGAGGTGATCAAATACCACCCACAGAAAGCTCTATTTGTGGGAAAAAAGGATGCAAATTTAGTTTGGGTACAGTGTCTCAGTTAAAGCGACGCAGTGCCAAATTGTAAAAAGTGCTCTGGTCAGGAAGGGGGTAAAATCTTCTGGGGCTGAAGCGGTTAAAATGATCAGTTCACTTCCTGAAATGTGGGTGTGCCTACAGCCTCATAGCTGAATTCTAAGGTACGGCTGCCTTTGACTGCTATTCTCAGGAAATTTGAAGATTTGGTGATGTCACTACTGAGTTGTTCGTGGTGGGGGCTCTGATATGAGGAAGTAAAATCCTGCCTCTACCATGATGGCTACATCCACACAGAACAGAGTCATAGTGCAGAATAGTACAATCAAATCGGTAATAGGCAGAATATCAGCTGCAGGGGGACCACAGGGAACATCGCTGCATAGTCCATTTTTTGACCTCTGTCTTGTCTTTTTGGGCACAGTTTCCAGACCTCATTTCCTCTTTAAAACGGTAGTGAAGTCTGATGAAGAAAAAACAAAAAAGTACAGGCCCCCTTGCAAGTTAACGGCATAATGTGCTAGTATGTACCTCCTACTAGCACATTATTACAGACTTGCCTGTAAAACAGATCACTCCAGCAGCACACTGCCACTGCTGCCAGGAATTCCACTATCACCTGGTTTTCCTTCCGGGTTCATGGGCTCTGGCCGTTGAATGGCCGAGCTGCGATGATGTCCCTCCCGCACAGGAGTCAAGATCACTGCACAGCGCTCTGGATTGTGAAGATCTCATACAGTGCACATTTAGGAGATATTCAATGGTAAAGTAAGCTTTATTATAAAAAGCGACCAAGCGAGGTTTTCTACCTCTTTAGGAGACGGTTCACACAAGAATCCTGTTCCTGTACATGGTACCATGCAATCTGGTGCCCGCAAACGCAGATCGGTACTTGTGGGTGCTAATCAATTGTTGATGGCACCCCAGCAGAACGCAAAGGCAATGCGTTTTGAGCTCTGTGCGGGAAACACAAGGAGAGGGCCTTTCCCACACTGCGTTCTGGTGTGAACTGGTCCTAAGTGATTCTCATCTAATGCAGGCATTATATACAATCATACTAAATACTGAGAAATGTATTGTTTAGGATATAAAAGTTAGCAAAAAGATAAAATGCGGGGTGCCTAATGTGAAAGAAGACACTGATTTACATTAAATAAAACTATTAATCAATACAGAATAAATTCTACATGCATAATGATTTTTGCATGGCTGGATCTTTTCCTAAACAGTAACAATTGCCTATGATATGAACAGCAAAGTTTAGGATAAACCAGCAACGATGCTGAATTGCATAACACCACGTACAAGGAAAATATTGAAAATCTGTACTATAGAGAACCCCATTCCATTTTCAGAATACTACATGTAATGCAATGCTGAATGTACAAGGATACAACATGTGCTGAGCAGTTATAATCAGAGGCTGTTATTGGCCTAGTGCACAGGGACTGGGAAATTCTTCCCTTTCCTTCTTCTAGGTAGCCAGCAATCTTAAGAAGTTTCACCTGCACAGCCCACTTTCATTACCTTTTCTATACGCAATAGAAAGAGTTGTGCCTTCTGGTGTCCAGGCTTCTAAATCTTACTTGGACAGGATTTTGTTCATCAGGAACCAGGGATATTTAAATGGTAGTACATAAAAGTCTCTAGAAGCATGCATACCTGAAACAATGTTAACTATGCGATATGGGATGCCCAATGCCTGGTAAAAACCTTCTGCTGTGGCGATCATCTCATCAAACATTTCCCAGGACTTGTTATCATGAGGAGAGGCATATACAAATTGCTCAATCTAAAATGAAGACAAAAGAAAAAAAAAAAAAATTTAAAAACACTAGATAAACGATTTATTAAAATATTTTTTGACATGTTGCATACTCTTTGTTCTACTGCGTGCCACTGTAAAAGAGGATTCCCACCTGTTATTTGAAAAGAAGTAACCAAATATTTTGTTTGCATGTCATATATTGGACATAGGACTCACCATCCCACACTATCCAAAATAAATAAAAATTTAGATGGAGTTCCACTTTAACATCAGTTCTATGAACATACAGTGGATATAAAAAGTCTACACACCCCTGTTAAAAATGTCAGGTTTCTGTGATGTCAAAAAGTGAGACAAAGATAAATCATTTCCGAACTGTCCACCTTTAAAAGAGAAGTATGTTTTTTTATCCCATATTCATACTTACCTTGGTGGATGCAGCATCGGTCCAACGCTGAATCTGTCCTCCGCCGTCTCTGCACTGAGAACCGAGCCATCGAACACTGCCGATGGCTCAGTTCTCTCACCTCCCCAAGCAGAGAGCTGTCAGTCAGCAGTGCTCCTCCACGCTCATTGGAGCGCTGAGCTGTGGAGGGACAGGGAGCGGCCGTCTCAGTGAGACAGCCATCAGTCCAGGCACCTGGCGGATCCAGACTTCCGAAGGCGGGATGACGCTGTGCCTGGACTGATCCTGGCGCCGTCAGCAGAGGGCAGACATCAGATTGCTTTCTGCTGAAAACTGGTCACAGGAGTGCAAAACGAATTGCACTCCTGTGACCCTTAGGAAAAGATCAGTCGAATGAGCTCAGGCTGGACTTCTCCTTTAATGTGACTTATAAAACAGTACAACTCGGTTGAATAACAAACAAATCTTTTAGGCGGAGGGTAGTAAAAATAAAAAAAATAAAATAAAATAATATGGTTGCATAAGTGTGCACACCCTTAAACTAATATTTTTTTGAAGCACCTTTTGATTTTATTACAGCACTCAGTCTTTTGGGGTATTAGTCTATCAGCATGGCACATCTTGACTTGGCAATATTTGCCCATGCTTCCTTGCAAAAGCACTCCAAATCTGTCAGATTGCGAGGGCATCTCCTGTGCACATTCCTCTTCAGATCACCCCACAGATTTTCAAATCGGATTCAGGTCTGGGATCTGGCTGGGCCATTCCAAAATTTTAATCTTCTGGTGAAGCCATTCCTTTGTTGATTTGCATGTATACTTTGGGTCGTTGTCAGCTTTTTAGCAGAAGCCTGAAAGTTTTGTGCCAATATTGACTAGTATTTGGAACTGTTCATAATTCCCTCTACCTTGATTAAGGCCCCTGTTCCAGCTGAAGAAAAACCACCCCAAAGCATGATACTGCCACCACCATGCTTCACTGTGGGTATGGTGTTCTTTTGGTGATGGGCAGTGTTGTTTTTGCACCAAACATATCTTTTTGGCATTATTATATTTCCTACATGCTTTTGGGAGACTTCAGACATGTTTTTGCAAAATTTAGCCGGTCTTGGATGTTTCTTTGTAAGAAAAAGCTTCCATCTTGCCACTCTACCCCATAGCCCAGACATATGAAGAATATGGGAGATTGTTGTCACATGTAACACACAGCCAGTACTTGCCAGATATTCCTGCAGCTCCTTTAATGTTGCTGTTGGCCTCTTGGCAGCCTCCCTGACCAGTTTTCTTCTCGTCTTTATATCAATTTTGGAGGGATGTCCAGTTCTTGGTAATTTCACTGTTATGTCATAATTTCTCCACTTGACAATGACTGTCTTCACTGTGTTCCATGGTATATCTAATGCGTTGGAAATGCTTTTGTACCCTTCTCCTGACTGATACCTTTTAACAATGAGATCCCCCTGATGCTTTGCTTTTTAATTTTACCCCCCCCCCCCCAAAAAAAAAAGATTTCAGTTTGTTTTTCAACTGAGTTGTACAGTTTATAGGCCACATTAAAAAGGTGGAAGAAGTTCTGAAATGATTTATCTTTGTCTCATGTTTTTACATCACAGAAACGACCATTTTAAAAAGGGGGCTGTGTAGACTTTTTAAATCCACTGTATGAGACAAATTGGTATGAAAACTTGTGTTTTTATATATTCAGAGAACTCTGAAATTAACTCTAGAAAATGTATACTTTATTGCAATGTTGCACTAAAATTCTAATACCTTTTCAAACTGATGCACTCTAAAGATCCCACGCGTATCTCTTCCATGGGAGCCAACTTCCTGACGGAAACAAGTCGATAAGCCTGCATAACGGATTGGTAAGTCTTCAGGCTTTAACCATTCATCACGATGTAAAGCAGCAATTGGTTGTTCTGATGTTGCGATCAGGTACTTTTCATCAATGGAATTATCATCAGATTTTTCACTACCCTTTCCAATCACCTTAAAAGAAAAAAAAAAAAAAAAAAAAAAAAGAAAAGAAGAGAAAAAAAAAAATCAAAACAATAGGTTATGAGCACTTAAAGAAACGGTCACCAGAAACAAAAAAAATTGAGCCTGCTAGCTCATTCATGGCTAGGGATTGCATGAGTACCAAGTTACTTGCAACACAGAAGAAAACATTCCATTCTAGATGTTACTGTACTTGCTTAGAAAAGCAGGATGGGACATCACTTGGTATGAATTGCAGTTACCATAAATGCCCTGGCATGAATGTATGTAAAAATTACAAGTATGCATGTTAACAGTCAAGATTTTTATATAAAAATTGCCTTAACCACTTGCAGACCACCCACCATACATTTACTGCGGCAGGGCAGCTGCTCTTTGCCAGATCACGTACCTAGTATGCGATCAAACACTTCCGGGTCTGGGGTGCGCGCCACTGGTGACCCGCTTCTATGATTATACACAGCGGGAGACCAGCGGCGGATACCATGTACCTGATGTCTGCCAGCAACCGCCAATTACACAGGACACCGGCAGAATGGCGATATGCAAAGCAGGAACACGAATCTTTGCCTTCCCCTAGTCAAAACACCTCCCCCCAGTGAGTAAGCACAACCTGGGCATACATTTAACCCTTTTATCGCCTAATGTTAACCCCTTCCCTGCCAGTGTCATTCGTACAATGACAGAGCATATTTTTTAGCACTGATCACTGTATGTCACTGGTCCCCAATTTGTCCACTGCAATATCGCAGTCCTGCTACAAGTCGCTGATCGCCACCATTACTAGTAAAATAAATAAAAATATCCCATAGTTTGTAGACACTATCACTATTGTACAATTCAATCAATATATGCTTAGAGATTTTTTTTTTTTAACCAAAAATATGTAGCAGAATACATATTGGCCTAAATTGATGAAGAAATTTGATTTTGATGAAAAACTGCAGAGGTGATCAAATACCACCAAAAGCTCTATTTGTGGGGAAAAAAGGACAAACGCTTTATTTGGGTACAGCGTCACACGACCGCACAATTGTCAGTTAAAGTAAGGCAGTGCCGTATTACAAAAAATGGCCTGGTCATGAAAGGGGGATAAATCTTCTGGAGCTGAAGTGGTTAAAGGACTATAATGGAATTCTATAAACCTTAAAAATAAATTTGATCAGCAACTTTGCCTATATTTTAAACACACGCAAATTTTTATATATTCTAAACAATGCTAATGTGGGTACTGTTTGGCCAACCCACCTAATGCAAATCAGAATTTAAAAAGATAGTTACGCATTATCAGATTGTGATATGTAGGAGTGATTGATTTGATCACTCTAGTATCTGTAGTGCCAGAAGCAGTACAAAATAGCACTATACAGCATATATTGTGGTTGTGTAAAGAGCCTGGGGCTGGTGTCGGTATTTAGCAATACTACTAATGAACAGGAGATGCACTACATATGCAAATGTTCATATTTATTTTAGTATGGCAAACATAAAATCACTATGCCAAGTGGCTGTGTGCATTGAGCCATTAGACTCCATATACCTTATTTACACTAGGAATGGACATAAGATGTCTCCAACTTACAAGCCAACCTCAATGCACTGTCTAATTGGGCAACTAAGTGGCAAATGAGGTTAAATGTTGAAAAATGTAAAGTTATGCACCCGGAGGCTAAGAATATTCATGCATAATACATACTAGGGGGGGTACAACTGGGGGAAATCAATGGTGGAGAAGGATCTGGGGGTTTTGGTAGATCATAAGCTTAATAACATGCAATGCCAAGCTGTGGTTTCCAAAGCGAGCAAAGTCTTTTCTTGTATTAAGCAAGGTATGGACTCCAGAAAGAGGTATCATTTTGCCCCTGTACAAATCATTAGTAAGACCCCCATCCGGAATATGCAGTTCAGTTTTGGGCACCAGTTCACAAAAAGGATATCGGGGAACTGGAGAAAGTGCAGAGAAGAGCAACCGAACCAATGAGCGGCAAGGAGGAACTGAATTTATTTTCCCTTGAGAAGAGGAGGAGATTAAGGGGGGATATGACCAACATTTATAAATACATAAGTGGTCCATATAGTGAACTTGGTGTTAAGTTATTCACTTTAAGGTCATCACTGAGGACAAGGGGGCACTCTTTACATCTGGAGGAAAAGAGATTTAATATCCAAATACGGAAAGGTTTCTTCACAGAAAGAGCTGTGAAAATGTGGAATAGACTCCCCTCAAGAGGTGGTTCTGGCCAGCTCAGTAGATTGTTTTAAAAAAGGCTTGTATTCTTTCCTAAAATGTACATAACATAACTTGATACTAACATTTATAGGTAAAGTTGATCCAGGGAATATCCGATTGCCTCTTGGGGGATCAGTAAATAAATTTTTCCCCTGCTGGAGCAAATTGGATCATGATTTGCTGGGGTTTTTGCCTTCCGCTGGATCAACTGTGGGTATAGGAGGTTTATTTATATATATATATATATATATATATTATATAAAATTATATATTTTTTTTCTTTCATAGGCTGAACTAGATGGACTTTTTTTCAACCTGAATAACTATCTATTCCTAATACAAGTCAAACACCTGTGTGCATGCCGTAAACATTGCAAAAGATGGTAAATACAGAGAAACAGAACAACGTAAATAAAGCATAATTATAGGTTTCTGTAACCATAGGACTTAAACAACATTGATGTTTGTTCACAGCATACCTTATACAACTCCTCATCAAACTGACTTAGTTGAGCTACTTCCTGCATTACTTCTTTCCTCATGAAAAATGGTGTGTATATGGGAGTATAACCTTTCCCTGCTAGAGTCTGAAGTGCAAACTGGATAAGGGCTTGCTCCAAAAATACAAGTGGACCCTACAAAAAGGCAGAAAGATGAGGCGGTAAAGATGCATAACAAGACGATATTACGATAAATAAAATACATCCCATAGCAAAATAAAGATGTACTGTAGCTCCAGTCAAGTACAAAATTACTTTAGTAAGTGGAAGTCAATAAAAATAAATAAAAAGCCGATTTTCTCTTATATAAAAAAAAAAATAAAAAAAAAATAAAAACAGAATACAGTGACCCATGGGATAAATTAGCGAAGTGGCTTAGTTTCTACACACGTGGAAACATTTTCTAGCCACCTGTCTCAGATCTTGTGATACTTGTTTGGACAACCTCTATGGCTATAAAGAACTTTTTTGTATTGTAAGATAGCATTGATAGCTACGATCCATTGCTGGACAGTCGGGGGCGACTCCCTAAGCCAAACCCTTGCAAGAGAGACTCCTGTAGGGAAACATGCAGTGGTTTGTCCTCTTCTGAGGTGGAGAGAAGGCCTAGGAGACATTGTTTAGGGCATAGTGTCAAAGGGTAGCCCATATGGTCATGTAAAAGTTTGACCACTTGCGTCCAGTATACCTGAATACAGGGGCAGGACCATGGCAGGTGGTAAAAGGTGCCAAAAATTTACATTTTTAGGTTCCTGTTTGGGTACAATTAACACTCCTAAAATTTCCCTATAATCAGTGTTAATTTAGTCGACCAAAGCAACTAAAACATTTTAGTCGACTAAATGAATACTATTTTAGTCAAATAAAATACGACTAAAACTAAAAACAATTGAGATGACTAAAATACAACTAAAAGCCATTTTAGTCAAAAGACCATGACTAAAACTAAATTGCAATTACTGAAATGTACTGCAGATTTAGTCGACTAAAATACAACTAAAACAATTGCAGAAGACTAAAATGGGACTAAAACTAAAATGCCATTTTAGTCCTAAGACAAAAATGAACACTGCCTATAATATAGGAAATCTTCCACTTTATTATAATTCATACTGATTAAAAAAAAAAAAAAAAAAAACTTTGAGTCCACATACCAGAAAAAAAAAAAAGAAGGGGATGTTAATTTATTTCAGTAATTCAATTCGAAAAGTGAAACTCATATTATATAGGTTCATTACACACAGAGCGATATATTTAAAGCATATCTTTCTTTTAATTGTGATGATTATGGCTTACAGCTTATGAAAAACGTAAAATTTAGTATCTCAAAAAATTCTAATATTACACAAGACCAATAAAAAAAAAAAAAAAAAAAAAAAAAAAAAGATTTTTAATACAGAAAATGTTGGCTTACCGCAAAGTATGTCCATGTATAGTATAGTATGCTCTCAATACTTGGTCAGGGCTCCACTTGCATGAATTACTGCATCAATGCATCCCAAACTCGCTCATCCATGTCTTTATGGACCTTGCTTTGTGCACTAGTCCATATCATTTGGTGGAGGGGGGATTATGATGTGGGTTTGTTTTTCAGGGGTTGGGCTTTGCCCCTTAGTTCCAGTGAAGGGAACTCTCAAGGCGCCAACATAACAAGACATTTTGGACAATTTCATGCTCCCAACTTTGTGGAAAGAGTTTGGGGATGGTCCTTTCCTGTTCCAACATGACTGCTCACCAGTGCCCAAACAAGGTCCATAAAGACATAGATGAGCAAGTTTGGGGTGGAGGAACTTGACTGGCCTGCACAGAGCCCTGTCCTCAACCCAATAAAACACTTTTGTGATAAATTAGAGCGGAGACTGCGAGCCAGGCCTTCTCGTCCAACATCAGTGCCTGACCTCCCAAATGCGCTTCTGGAAGAATGGTTCAACATTCCCATAGACACACTCCTAAATCTTGTGGACAACCTTTCAGAAGATTTGAAGCTGTTACAGCTGCAAAGGGTTTGCAAACTCAATATTGAACCCTACGGACTAAGACTAGAATGCCATTATAGTTCATGTGCAAAGGCATATGTCCCAATACTTTTGGGGAACTCTCTAATATATTGTGTGTATATATATATACATATATATATATATATATATATATATATATATATATATATATATACACACACACATAAAAAATTATATATATATATATATATATATATATATATATATATATATATATATATATATATATATATATATATATATATATATATATATATATATATATATATACACACATACATACACACACACTAAAAAAAAAAAAGGACACACACAATTTTAATTGTATCCCTGTAACAATAAACAGTCACTTGTCACTATTTACTCTGCATCTGTCCCGTGCATCGCCTTGCTGAGAAACAGCATCACACTAGAGAGAGTGTGCGTGGTCACATTACACCAGACTTTTTTTTTTTATATCACAGGGTCATTTCAAATCGGTGGGGGGGACAAAGACTTCTGCACTAGAGCTATGCATAGATAAAAAAAAAACCAGATAGCCTAGGCAGGTACCATGGAAAACCCTTTATGAATTACAAGGTTTTTTTACAATTCAATTGAAGCGTACCTTTTTTCTTCAAGTCATAGCTAATAAATGTAAGCACATTTGCAGAACATTACAGTACATCTATCACAAAAGGCGTATGGATGCTCTCATTGCCATCAATGGCCTGGCTGTGCTAAATTTAGTACTTTTGAATTACAAACCCTAAACATGCAAGCTGTAAATCAGTGTCAGAGTTGAATTTCCTCAGTCAGTGACTAAAAGTGTTGAACCTAAACATTGACATGACAGGCAGGGAACTAGCAATAGGAGAGGTCAGCAACAGCAGTTGATTCGGGAAACAAGTTTACATCAAAAATAGCCTAAAATTATTCTAGAAAGTCTGAATAATCACTTTAGTGAATCTAAAAGTATTGGGTTATTCAGCTTGTTACATGTTCCCAAATAAGATTTTCCCAAATGACCTTTTTTGCTGCCGATAAAGGTACCCACCTTGAGGAAATAGCCTCTGCTGCCAGCAACCACGGCACCTTTGTCTCCTTCAAAGCCATCCACCATAACTACAAGATCCACATGAGAGTACTTCTTTTTAGTTCCACAGTCTCCAAATGTGCGCTCCACTTTGTTGTCATTATCCTAGACATGTCAGAAATCCAAAAGAGCTTTGTTATACATCATAAGCCAAGAAGCAGAAAAGGTTTATAAAATATAAAACGTCTGTTTCATTGAGGGTCGGTTCACACTGGGGCGACTTGGGATCCGACTTGTACGCCCTCAAGTCGCCCCAAGTCGCTTTGCATTTAGATTATCATGGTAGGCAATGGGAGCGTCTTAATTGACACTACTGAAGTCGCTCCGACTTCAGAAAAGGTTCCTGTACTACTTCTATCCGACTTGTAGGCGACTTGTACCCATTCAACTCAATGTAAGTCGCCTGCAAGTCGGATCTCTCAAGCGACTTTGCAGAGAAAACCCCTCCCTCCCCCCTCCCTCCCAGAGAGGTGATTGGCCACAGGCGAAGTCGCCTGTCATGGAGGCGACTTCAAGTCGCCTCGTAATTTGCCGAAGTCGCGCTGAAGTCGCGCTAAAGTCGCGCTGAAGTCGCGGTACAAAGTCGCGCTAAAGTCGTGTTGCCCATGTGTGAACCGACCCTAACACAAAGAAAAAAAAAAAAAAAGAAAAACACCACACATCACATTCCTACGCAAATACGGTATCTACTCAAGTAAACCCATCTTTTTCTACTAACGTGTGTATGCTAGTGACTCAAAAGCCACGTTTTTAAACGGTGGTTCACGATTTTACCTTCCATGGACCAAAATTTTTACACGTATCAATTTCAACCAATTCTTAACCACTTGAGTACCAGCCTGAAACAATCCTAAAGTACCAGAACATTTTTTCATTGTAAGTTTGACTTACAATTAGTCATGCAACACTGTACCCAAATTAATTCTATATAATTTTTTTTACAGGTTTTTTGATGGGATTTAATAACTTGTTTCTGTATTTTTTTTTTGCAACATGAAGGAAAAAAGACAAGAAAATCTTGATATAAAACTCGTTTACTTTGTTATAAAATACAGTAAAATCTTGGATTGAGAGTAACAGAGTGTTTTGCAAGACAAGCTAAGTTTTTTAATAAATTTTGACTTGATAAACGAGGGATGTCTTGATATAAAAATAGCGTCATGTCACAACTGAGTATAAAAGAGAAGAGAGGCGCCTCTAAGTGTAGCAATATGGTTACATTTAATGAAGGTACAACATTTAGCAACTCACATGGTTGATGATTAAAACAGGCACATCTAAGCAGTGGCGTTTCCAGCTTTCATATATATACACACACACACACACACACACACACACACACACAGTGCCTTGAAAGAGTATTCATACCCCTTGAAATTTGCCACAATATGTCATGTTACAACCAAGGTATATACTGGATTGTGAAGTGGAAGGAAAATGATAAATGGTTTTCAAAATTGGTACCCGGGGCAGATCCTATATCTGGCAGTCCCCCCGAGATGGACAGGCAGCGAACTGCACGCCGATGTCAAGTGACGTTAGGGTACTATACTGGCAGGTTAGGGCGATATAGTGCCAGGTTAGGTTATATACAGTAGTGCCAGGTTAGGTTATATACAGTAGTGCCAGGTTAGGTGATATACAGTAGCGCCAGGCTAGGTGATATACAGTAGCGCCAGGCTAGGTGATATACAGTAGCGCCAGGCTAGGTGGTCTACAGTAGCGCCAGGCTAGGTGGTCTACAGTAGCGCCAGGCTAGGTGGTCTACAGTAGCGCCAGGCTAGGTGGTCTACAGTAGCGCCAGGCTAGGTGGTCTACAGTAGCGCCAGGCTAGGTGGTATACAATAATGCCAGGTTAGGTGGTATAGAGTAGTGCCAGCTGCAATGCTAGGTGGTATACAGCAGTGCCAGGTTAGGTGGTATACAGTAGTGAAATGAGGAAAAGATGATCCGCACGTCTGTAATTTCTCTTAAAAAGTGTAGTATTTATTAACAAGCCACAGTGACCAAACGCAAATGAGAACAGTTGACACGTTTCAGCCTATAAGGCCTTAGTCATAACCACATTACAGACATGAAACTTTGAAATAAAATAGTGGCTCTAAGGATCACTGGCTCCACCCATTAATTGTCTTAATTGACTGCAGGCAATTATCCAAAAAAGGGGAGTCAGCCATACTGCATATAGGGTGATCCATATGTATGCCACTATTTCTCACACACCTTTATAGTGATAAGTACATGTGTGCACACTCTCATGCATGCACTCATGCACATATACATAATTAAAAACACACCATAAGATTCAAAAAACATTGAATACAAAAAATAAAATAAAAGTAATAATCCAGGTATGTGAAAGGAGACACCAGAGGAGGAAAAAAAAAAAGAAAGAGAGAGGAGGCTCTGGGCAGAGGCATGCTTAATGTAAGTGCAATCCAGATCCCACCTCAGGTTTAACCCCTGGGGCGATTTAGTTTTTAGTCTAAAAATCCACCATGCTTCTCTCCCCAGTAGCCTTCTCTCCCTATCACCTCCTCTGGGCGAGTGAAACAACCTTTCTATTTTCTATACATCAACTGTGGCACAAACTATGTAATTTACCTCATCACCTGTATTTCATGCAGCCTCCAATATGTAGGCTGTACCACACGCCCTTTGAGAGCCCGTATAGGGGAACATTGCTGTGACACAAATAATCCAAATGCTAGAAATATTTTGAATGCAACGCGTCACTTTAGGGAATGTCACCAGGACGATCTCTCCTCTTTCTGCTTAAGAGGAATAGAACGGTTGTCTCACTCGCCCAGAGGTGGTGATAGGGAGAGAAGGCTACTGGGGAGAGAAGCATGGTGGATTTTTAGACTAAAAACGAAATCGCCCCAGGGGTTAAACCTGAGGTGGGATCTGGATTGCACTTACATTAAGCATGCCTCTCCCCAGGGCCTCCTCTCCCTTTCTCTTTTTTTCCCTTCTCTGGTGTCTCCTTTCACATACCTGGATTATTACTTTTATTTTATTTTTTGTATTTAATGCATTTTATTATTTTATATTTTTTATTTATTTTATCTTATGGTGTGTTTTAATTATGTATATGTGCATGAGTGCATGCACGAGCGTGTGCACACATGTACTTATTATCACTATAAAAGGTGTGTGAGAAATAGTGGCATACATATGGATCACCCTATATGCAGTATGGCTGACTCCCCTTTTTTGGATGGCTGACTCCCCTTTTTTGGATAATTGCCTGCAGTCAATTAAGACTATTAATGGGTGGAGCCAGTGATCCTTAGAGCCACTATTTATTTCAAAGTTTCATGTCTGTAATGTGGTTATGACTAAGGCCTTATAGGCTGAAACACGTCAACTGTTCTCATTTGCATTTGGTCACTGTGGCTTGTTAATAAATAATACACTTTTTAAGAGAAATCACCGGAGTGCGGATCATCTTTTCCTCATTTCCCTACTCAGCCAGCGACTGTGGATCGAGCACCCGGGAGCTCTGTTTTCTATGTGCTGTATGGGTAGTAGCACTGACTTTTTTGTTTATATTATATTATAGTATACAGTAGTGCCAGCTGCCAGGTTAGGTGATATACAGTAGCGCCAGGCTAGGTGGTATACAGTAGCACCAGCTGTCAGGCGGTATACAGCAGTGCCATCTGCCAGGTGGTATACAGCAGTGCCAGGTTAGGTGATATACAGCAGTTCTAGGCACTATACAGCAGTGCCAGCTGCCAGGTGGTATACAGTAGTGCCAGCTGCCAGGTGGTATACAGTAGCGCCAGCTGCCAGGTGGTATACAGTAGCGCTAGGTGATATACAGTAGTGCCAGGTTAGGCGATATACCGCAGTGCTAGGCGATATACAGTAGTGCCAGTTAGCAGTTAGTTGGTATACAGAAGTGCCAGTTAGGTGGTATACAGCAGTGCTAGGCTAGGCAGTATACAGTAGTGCCAGATTAGGTGATATACAGTAGTGCCAGGTTAAGTGGTATACAGCAGTGCTAGGCAATATACAGTAGTGCAAGGTTAGGTGATATATCGCCTAGCACTGCTGTATACAGTAGTGCCAGGTTAGGTGGTGTAGTGCCAGAGTAAATACATGACATGAATAGATAAGAGAATGCAGGTCCTGTTCCCCTCTTCCTCCATAACCTGCACTAAAAGTATGAATCTATGGCTGTCCCTGCTGCTGCAGAACCTCCTTCTCCCCATCCCTGAAGTAAACATAAAGAAAAAAATAACTTACAGGGGTGCTAGCAAGCCGAGGGGCGATTCTGGCTTCTTCCTGGAACTGAAGTCAAAATGTGGCGGACGGGAGGGGAATAGGGAGGGGCTACAGCATGGACAAAGCATTATTGGCTAACACTGAGATGAGATGCAAATATCCCCATCACTTTGATTTTTGGGAGTCGGGACACTGAAACTTCATTCAGCCCTGCATCATACTGCTGTGTGCACTACTCCAGACATTACAGGTTGGAGATGTTGCTTTGCACACACACAGGGGCGTGCTTAGAAGTGGGAGCGCTGCTGCTCGAGCTGGCTCTGTTTGCTGTCATTATGACAAGCAGGAGACCCGGACTGCAAACTTTACACAACAGAACAGGGAGGATGATTGGCATGGCAATGCTCTGTGTGTCTATCCCTCCAGCAGAGCCTACAGGAGGGGGAGGGAGAGACACACAAAGCATCGCTCTCTAATTGCTGTGACGATTATTTTAATTAGTGGGGCACATTATAATGTTGGGGGGGGGGGGGGGGGGGGGCGGTCAGGTCCCCCCTCTTAACCCCCCTAGTGATGCCACGGCATCCAAGTATGCAGGCATCCGGGGTAAATCTGTCCACATAGACCATTCTCCTCTCCGCCATCAACGTCATCTCTTCCACGAGCGCTTCAAGCCTCACTTTCAGATCGCTCTTTTAATCATCCACCAGGCACCTCTCTTCTTTTATACTCTCTAGCTCCTGCTGGATTTTGCTTCTAATCCCCTTGTGGAGCCTGCCATTTGTGGATGGACATTTTATGTTTACACATCACATTGATATAATCTTTTAATATGGACTATAAACTGAAGAACTTATGAATAAATGGTTGTGGAACAAATCATCTGAGTTTTCATTATTTCTTATGGGGAAATGTGCTTGGATATAGGAGTGTTTTGGATTACAAGCATGTTTCCGGAGTGAATTATGCTCGCAACCAAGGAGTTTTACTGTATATCAAATAATAATACAAGGACAGTATAAACATACCAAAAATGACTTTTCTGGAACATAACTACCCCAAGGTGACCTAATGTTTTACCACATTATTTTTTTTAAATCAATTCACAGGTCACATACAATAGAAAGATGGAAATGAGGGGGTTAATGTGGAGGATAAGGGAAGTGAATGTGTTAATGTACAGATCACACTACAGATGTTCAGCTTACACTAAAGAACAGTTGTTAAAAATAAATAAAAATTGATCTCATAATCAAATTAATTAAAACCCCCAACTTGAATCTGTTGCCCTTCCTTCAATACTCCTTTCTCCACTGTGAGAAGAAGAGGGGGACTGTGAAATGTATGCAGATAGTACCAACATTTGAGATTGCTGTAATTGGCTCTGTGCATTTTTCCTGTGATCTGCGCTGTCTACTAACAGCTTGATCAAATGGACTGGCCACCCAAGAAGTCAGACCAAAACCTGAAATGTTTTCCTACTTGCATGTAGAGGCACACACCAAACAAATAGGCATACACCCTGGATTAAGGGCTATACTGCAAAGGAACCATGATTTAAACATGCCATTACATAGCATTATCTCTGCATTCCCAACTAAGACAACAGGATTTCAGTATTCTCTGTAAATATACAGATTATCCCAATTTTGTCCTTTTTAACTTAAATTACTAAAAACAGATAACAAAATGAAAATGGAAGTTAATACCTCATCGTTACTGATTGGTACAGATGGATGCAGCAGGTTTCCTATTTCTCGAAGGCTTTCAAATCTTTCAGTCTCTAAACGCAAACGTTCCGTGTCGATTTCTGCAATTTTCTCATCTATCATGACTCGAAGTTTCTTAATCTGTGTTACTGATAAGGTCTGTATCAGAAAAGATTCACATTATTAAAAAACATAAAAATTGTAAAAGCAACAATTATTTCTTGGACCCCAAACACATTAATGTAGATGCATTTGTCAGACCCATACCTAAAAAGCCTTCACTGGACCCATCCAATCTTAACAACCTACGCCCCATCTCCTTGCTCCCCTTCTTATCCAAACTCCTCGAACGTCTGGTCTACAACCGACTGAGCGTCCACCTCGCTGATAATAGCCTTCTTGATCCCCTTCAGTCTGGATTTCGTCCTCAACACTTCACAGACACTGCTCTCCCAAAACTAACAATCTACTAACAGCCAAAACCAATCAACACTATTCTGTACTCCTATTCCTGGACCTCTCTGCTGCCTTAGGCTCGATTCACACCTATGCATGTTGCTTTTGAGCGTTTTTGGAGGTTTTTTTTTCATGCTTGGCACGTTTTTGAGCAGCGTTTTTGCTGCGTTTTTGCCGCGATTTGCGTTTTTTTTTTTTTTTTTTCATTTTTTTTTACAGTCTTAACCACTTGAGCCCCGGACCATTATGCTGCCTAAGGACCAGAGGTCTTTTTCCAATTTGGCACTGCGTCGCTTTAACTGCTAATTGCGCGGTCATGCAATGCTGTACCTAAATGAAATTTGCGTCCTTTTCTTCCCACAAATAGAGCTTTCTTTTGATGGTATTTGATCACCTCTGCAGTTTTTATTTTTTGCGCTATAAACGGAAAAAGACCGAAAATTTTGAAAAAAAATGATATTTTCTACTTTTTGTTATAAAAAAAATCCAATAAACTAAATTTTAGTCATACATTTAGGCCACATGTCTTTGGTAAAAAAAATGTCAATAAGCATATATTTATTGGTTTGCGCAAAAGTTATAGCGTCTACAAACTAGGGTACATTTTCTGTAATTTACACAGCTTTTAGTTTATGACTGCCTATGTCATTTCTTGAGGTGCTAAAATGGCAGGGCAGTACAAACCCCCCCCAAATGACCCCATTTTGGAAAGTAGACACCCCAAGGAAATTGCTGAGAGGCATGTTGAACCCATTGAATATTTATTTTTTTTGTCCCAAGTGATTGAATAATGACAAAAAAAAAAAAAATATTTACAAAAAGTTGTCACTAAATGATATATTGCTCACACAGGCCATGGGCCTATGTGGAATTGCACCCCAAAATACATTCAGCTGCTTCTCCTGAGTATGGGGATACTACATGTGTGGGACTTTTTGGGAGCTTAGCCGCGTACGGGGCCCCAAAAACCAAGCACCGCCTTCAGGATTTCCAAGGGTGAAAATTTTTGATTTCACTCTTCACTGCCTATCACAGTTTCGGAGGCCATGGAATGCCCAGGTGGCACAAACCCCCCCCAAATGACCCCATTTTGGAAAGTAGACACCCCAAGCTATTTGCTGAGAGGCATGGTGAGTATTTTGCAGCTCTCATTTGTTTTTGAAAATGAAGAAAGACAAGAAAAAACTTTTTTTTTTTTCTTTTTTCAATTTTCAAAACTTTGTGACAAAAAGTGAGGTCTGCAAAATACTCACTATACCTCTCAGCAAATAGCTTTGGGTGTCTACTTTCCAAAATGGGGTCATTTGGGGGGGTTTTGTGCCACCTGGGCTTTCCATGGCCTCCGAAACTGTGATAGGCAGTGAAGAGTGAAATCAAAAATTCACGCCCTTAGAAAGCCTGAAGGCGGTGCTTGGTTTTCGGGGTCCCGTACGCGGCTAGGCTCCCAAAAAGTCTCACACATGTGGTATCCCCGTACTCAGGAGAAGCAGCAGAATGTATTTTGGGGTGTAATTTCACATATTCCCATGGCATGTTTGAGCAATATATCATTTAGTGACAACTTTGTGCAAAAAAAAAAAAAAAAAAAAAATTTGTCTCTTTCCCGCAACTTGTGTCGCAATATAAAATATTCCATGGACTCGACATGCCTCTCAGCAAATAGCTTGGGGTGTCTACTTTCCAAAATGGGGTCATTTGGGGGGATTTTGAACTGTCCTGGCATTTTATGCACAACATTTAGAAGCTTATGTCACACATCACCAACTCTTCTAACCACTTGAAGACAAAGCCCTTTCTGACACTCATTGTTTACATGAAAAAGTTATTTTTTTTTGCAAAAAAATTACTTTGAACCCCCAAACATTATATATTTTTTTAAAGCAAATGCCCTACAGATTAAAATGGTGGGTGTTTCATTTTTTTTTTTCACACAGTATTTGCGCAGCGATTTTTCAAATGCATTTTTTGGGGAAAAAACACACTTTTTTAATTTTTAATGCACTAAAACACACTATATTGCCCAAATGTTTGATGAAATAAAAAAGATGATCTTAGGCCGAGTACATGGATACCAAACATGACATGCTTTAAAATTGCGCACAAACGTGCAGTGGCAACAAAATAAATGCATTTTTAAAAGCCTTTAAAAGCCTTTACAGGTTACCACTTTAGATTTACAGAGGAGGTCTACTGCAAAAATTACTGCCCTCGATCTGACCTTCGCGGCGATACCTCACATGCATGGTGCAATTGCTGTTTACGTTTGACGACAGACCGCCGTTTGCGTTCGCCTTAGCGCGAGAGCAGGGGGCGACAGGGGTGCTTTTTTTTTTTCTTTATTATTTTTTTGCTTTTTTATCTTATTTTTAAACTGTTCCTTTCATTTTTTTTTTTTTTTTAATCATTTTTATTGTTATCTCGGGGAATGCAAATATCCCCTATGATAGCAATAGGTAGTGACAGGTACTCTTTTTTGAAAAAATTGGGGTCTATTAGACCCTAGATCTCTCCTCTGCCCTCAAAGCATCTGATGACACCAAGATCGGTGTGATAAAATGCTTCCCCAATTTCCCAATGGCGCTATTTACATCCGGCGAAATCTAAGTCATAAAATGATCGTAGCTTCCGGTTTCTTAGGCCATAGAGATGTTTGGAGCCACTCTGGTCTCTGATCAGCTCTATGGTCAGCTGGCTGAATCACCGGCTGCATTCTCAGGTTCCCTGTTGAGACAGGAGAGCCAGAGAAAAACACGGAAGACGGTGTGGGGGGGGGGGGGGGGCATTCCCTCCCACGGCTTGTAAAAGCAGTCTAGAGGCTAATTAGCCACTAGGATTGCTTTTACATGAAAGCCGACCGCTGGCTGAAAAGAATGATACCAAGATGATACCTAAACCTGCAGGCATCATTCTGGTATAACCATTCAAAGTCGTGAATGGCGTACCTGAAGACAAAAAAATGGTTAACAATGGTTAACAATAAAGCACAGTAAACAGTAAAGTATAAATAATTACATACCTGAAAAACAAATATGATAAAACATAATAACAATAACAATAAAACATTGCAGAATAGAATACAGTAAAAAAAGAGCAGAACAATAGAGAGAGAGAATAGAGAGAGAGAGAACAATAAAACGACAACTATTTTTTTTTATTTTATATATATATATATATTTTTTTACACTTTTTTTGTAACTAACTTTTATAACTGTAACCGGTTCCAGGTTCGGGTCTCTCAAAATGCGATGGCATCTTGGGAGACCCTGTGAAAGTGTGCCTAGTCTGTGCAATGCTGTACCCTACGCTAATAACTAGTGCATGGTAGCGTTCAAAACATTCACCAATGCAAAGACCAGGATTGTCAGGACAGGAGGGACAATAATAGCGGGTGTCACGCCTATATCCGCGCTTGCTGCAGACACGACATCTTTTTGGGGGGGTTCGTTGGGTAGGGGTACTCGGGAGGACATAAAAATGCCTCTCATGCAGCCGACTGCATTTGGTTGGGGATGTGAATGGGGGAAGTACGGGCGCTGCAGAAGCGGTGTGTTCCCAATTAGGATTGGCGAATGCAGCAGGAAGGGCACTATGGGCATGACGGGCCTGTGTTTGTCTTTTTGGTGGCAGCGGGACACTACTTGTGCTTGCCACCTCACCAGCTTGAACTGCACTTATGGGACTCGCCACGTCACCAAGTGTTACTGCAGAGCTGGTTTGACTACGACCGGGGTGTACTAGGCCGCTGGTGCTTGCCAGTTCAATAAAAAGCTTCCAAAAAAACTGTTAGCGATCGCAGGGATCAGGCCTGACTCTGCAAACGCTGCAGTTATGCGTTTAGTGTTTTGTAAGTGACAGTGATCGATCGATACTGCACTTGGGTGGGCTGGGCTGGGCCGGGCGGAGGGGCAAAACGCAGGTGCTAGCAGGTATCTGGGCTGATCCCGCTAACACTGCGTTTTTGGGAACCCTAAACTGCTGGGGACGCTAGTATAGATCTGATCGGATCAGATATTGATCCGTTCAGATACTATACCACTAAAGGAGGCGTATGCTGCGTGCGTGGGTGTTAGCGGTACTGGCGCTAACCTGACGCTGCCTGGGGCCGGTGCTTGCTAGTTCACCAAAATGCTACCAAAAAAACTGTTAGCGATCGCAGGGATCAGGCCTGACTCTGCGAACGCTGCAGTTATGCGTTTAGTGCCTTGTAAGTGACAGTGATCGATCGATACTGCACTTGGGTGGACTGGGCTGGGCTGGGCCGGGCGGAGGGGCACAACGCAGGTGCTAGCAGGTATCTGGGCTGATCCCGCTAACACTGCGTTTTTGGGAACCCTAAACTGCTGGGGACGCTAGTATAGATCTGATCGGACCAGATATTGATCCGTTCAGATACTATACCACTAAGGGAGGTGTATGGTACGTGCGTGGGTGTCAGTGGTACTGGCGCTAATCTGGCGCAGCCTGGGGCTGGTGCTTGCCAGCTCACCAAAATGCTACCAAAAAAACTGTTAGCGATCGCAGGGATCAGGCCTGACACTGCAGTTATGCGTTTAGTGTTTTGTAAGTGACAGTGATCGATCGATACTGCACTTGGGTGGGCCGGGCGGAGGGACAAAACGCAGGTGCTAGCAGGTATCTGGGCTGATCCCACTAACACTGCGTTTTTGGGAACCCTAAACTGCTGGGGACGCTAGTATAGATCTGATCAGATCAGATATTGATCCGTTCAGATACTATACCACTAAGGGAGGCGTATGCTGCGTGCGTGGGTGTTAGCGGTACTGGCGCTAATCTGACGCTGCCTGGGGCGACGCATATCACCGCCGGGCGACCGGGGGGCTAAACCTTTATTCGGTAATAAACGGCGGGTGCCCTGACACTATAAAAAATAAACAAACTAACCAGCGTCACCCGTAACAGTTATACGGTGATCAGTGGTGAAAGGGTTAACTAGGGGGCAATCAAGGGGTTAAAACATTTATTAGATAGTATATGTGGGTCCCTGTCGCTATAAAACGCTGACGGCGAACCTAAATATTTACCTCACTAACTAGCGTCACCAGCGACACTAATACAGCGATCAGAAAAATGATCGCTTAGTGACACTGGTGACAGGGGGTGATCAAGGGGTTAAAACTTTATTAGGGGGGGTTAGGGGGGTATCCTAGACCTAAAGGGGGGGTAACAGTAACTGTCCCAACACTGTAACTGTCACAAACTGACACCAATACAGTAATCAGAAAAAAAAAACAAAAAAAAAAAACTGCTGGTGTCAGTTTGTGACGGGGGGGGGGGGGGGGATCGGGGTGTTTAGTGTGCCTGGCATGTTCTACTGTGTGTGTGTGTGTGTTGTGCACTCACTCACTTGTCTTCTCTCCTCGGGCCGGAACGGAAATTACCGAGCCGAGGAGAGATGACATCATTTCCTTTGCTGCTGTTTAGCATACAGCAGCAAAGGAATGTTCTCATTGGCCGGCGGCGATCGCGAGGGGGGGGCCACGAACGGATGGCCTCCCCCTCATCTCCGATCGCCGTGGGAGAAAAGACGACCGCCTCGGGCACCGGGGGGGGGGGGGGGGGGGGTCCGATCGGACTCCCCACCCGCGGAAGGCAAATCACGTACATGTACGTGATTTTGCCTGTCTGTGCCACCTTGCCGACGTAAATCGGTGTGAGGCGGTCGTCAAGTGGTTAAAAAAAAATTACAAAAAAAAAAAAAAAAAACGGCAAAAACGGTGCAAAAACGGTGCAAAAACGGTGCAAAAACGGTGCACTTGCGTTTTTGATGCGTGTCCATTGAAATCCATTACATGCAAAACGCTGCTTTTTGCATGAAAAAAGTCCCCGACCCTTTCCAAAAACGCAGAGATACAAAAAAGCATTGATGTGAACATGTTCCATAGGAACCCATGTTAAAAAATTCCCATGCATTTCTGCAAAATGCAAAATGCATCAAAAAACGCGCTAGTGTGAATGGAGCCTTAGATACGGTTGACCACCCCCTCTCCTTAAAAAACACCACGCCTTTGGTCTCCGTGACTGTACTCTTCGCTGGTTCTCTTCCTACTTATCCAACCACACCTTTAGCATTTCTTACAACTCTACTTCCTCCTCTTCCTTTCTCTGTTGGGGCCCCCCTAAGGTTCTGTTCTTGGACCTCTCCCATTTTCAATCTACACCTCCTCCCTGGGTCAACTGATAGCCTCCCATGGCTTCCAATACCACCTCTACACTGACGACACCCAAATCTATTTCTCTACCCCTCAGCTCACTCCCTCTGTCTCCTCACACATCACTAATTTACTATCAGATATATCAGTCTGGATGTCACACCACTTCCTCAAACTCAATCTATCCAAAACCGAACTTATAAATTTTTCCTCCCCCCTATGCCCCTTCCCCTTCCCCTCATCTCTGTCAAAATCGATGACACAACTACAAGCCCATCCCCACATGCCAAGGTTCTAGGTGTAGTCCTGGACTCTGAACTCTCCTTCAAGCAACACATCCAATCACTGTCCAAATCCTCCCGCCACAACCTCCACAACATCTCCAAAATAAGTCCCTTTCTAACCAATGACACAAGAAAGCTCTCAATTCACTCCCTGGTCATCTCTCGCCTCGACTACTGCAACTCCCTTCTCACTGGCTTACCTCTACATAGTCTATCACCTCCTCAATCCATCATGAATGCTGCTGCCAGACTCATCCACCTTACCAATCGCTCTGTGTCTGCCACTCCTCTCTGTCAATCCCTCCACTGGCTTCCGCTCAGCCAAAGAATTAAATTCAAAATACTAACAACTGCGTACAAAGCCATCCACAATTTCGTCCCCAGCTACATCACTAGCTTAGTCTTTAAATACCAACCTACTCGCTCTCTTCGTTCTTCTCAAGACCTCCTGCTCTCTAGCTCCTTCGTCACCTCCTCCCATGCTCGCCTCCAGGACTTTTCCAAAGCCTCTCCAATCCTATGGAATGCCCTACCCCAATCTGTCCGCTTATCTCCTACTTTATTAGCTTTTAGACAATCCCTGAAAACCCTTCTCTTCAGAGAAGCCTACCCTATCAACACCTAACAACTGTATTTTCATTTTCTTCATCAGCTCATCCCCCACAGTTATTACCTTTTGTTTCCACTTGACCCTCCCTTCTAGATTGTAAGCTCTAACGAGCAGGGCTCTCTGATCCCTCCTGTATTGATTTGTATTGTAAGTGTACTGTCTGCCCTCATGTTGCAAAAGCGCTGCGCAAACTGTTGACGCTATATAAATCCTGTATAACAATAATATAATAATAATAATAATAATAATAATAATAATAGATGCAAACCCATCATTTTAAAATCACTCCGGTTATCAGGCAATGAATAATTATCAGTATAGTGCAAGTTTCAAAACTATGGGCATAAACCCCTCCCCATTTTGGATAAAGCAAGAGAGGGTTATTATAACCCCTGTCAGATTTTTGTTATCTGTATCACATTGTGGAGATTTCCCTTCACTTCCTGTCCCATAGCCAAACAGGAAGTGAGAGGAAATCAGAGAATTGGGAAAAGTCAGTAAGGTCACTGCACAGTCATGGACTTCAACTCCCATAATCATTTCCTGCTGTGTAAGCCTGTTGCTAGGAGCCCTCATGCTTGTTGTGGTACATGCTGAAAGTAATCATTTTAAGTCAATTCAGTATTTGGGTTCACAAACACTTTAATAGCTGGCTACAAATCATTGGTGTGCCAAGTTTATCAGGAGCTGCATTGGACAGAATGGGGGTTATTTACTAAAATTGGAGAGCGCAACGCTTCAAAGAAAATCAGATTCCAAGTTTTATTGACAAAACATAATAAGCTGAAGTCAGAAGCTGGCTACCGTGCACAGCTGCACCAGATTCTGAGTTTTAGTTAATCTCCCCCACCTGGTTTAATTTGCTAAAACTAGAGTGCAAAATCTGGTGCAGCTCTTCATAGAAACCAATTAGCTTCCAGATTTTTTTGTCAAACCTTAAATGAACAAGCTGACGTAAAAGCTGATTGGTTTCTATGCAGAGCTGCCCCAGATTTTGCACTCTCCAGTTTTAGTAAATCAACCCCAATGTGTAGCTACTGAAGCCACTGGTTCTGTAGCAAATGCTTAGTCAACGAATGGTTGTCTTTTTGGAATCAAGGCGACATGGATTACAATGTACTCCTCCTTAGCAACAAAAGAGCTAATAAAAATAATCTGAAATTAGTAAAAACTCCTTTGCAAAACATAGCCCTAGCCCATTAATGCAAGTTAAGGCGATAATATCTTGATAGATTGCAATACTTGTGAAAGCTATCAAGTTAGTATTTATTCACTATAGGAGAAAAACAGAATGTCATATAGTGGATATGAATGTTAGGCCTTCTGTTTCTGGAGACAGCATTAACATGACCCCAGATCTCATATTTAAGAGGTCCTGTCATGCTTTTTTTTCTATTACAAGGGATGTTTACATTCCTTGTAATAGGAATAAAAGTGACATGATTTTTTTTCTTAAAACAAAAAACAAACAAAAAAAAAAGTGTAAAAATAAAAAGTAAAATAAAATAAATAAGAAAAAAAAAAAAAAAAAATGTACGCGCCCCATCCCACCGAACTTACGTACAGAAGCGAACACATACGTGAGTAGCACCTGCATATGAAAATGATCTTCAAACCACACATGTGAGGTCTCGCCACGATCGTTAGAGTGAGAGCAATAATTCTAGTCCTAGACCTACTCTAACTCAAAACATGCAACCTGTAGAATTTTTTAAATATTGCTTATGGAGATTTTTAAGGGTAAAAGTTTGTCACCATTCCATGAGTAGGCGCAATTTTAAAGCGTGACATGTTGGGTATCAATTTACTCGGCGTAACATCATCTTTCACAATATAAAAAAAAAAAAAAATTGGGCTAACTTTACTGTTGTCTTATTTTTTAATTAAAAAAAGTGTATTTTTTTCCAAAAGAAGTGCGCTTGTAAGACCGCTGCGCAAATACGGTGTGAGAGAAAGTATTGCAACGGCCGCCATTTTGTTCTCTACGGTGTTAGAAAAAAAAAAAAATATATAAATGTTTGGGTTTTTTATTAAAAAAAAAATTATATATAAATGTTTGGGTTTTTTATTAAAAAAAAAAATATATAAATGTTTTTTTTTTTTTTTTAATAAAAAAACCCAAAGAAGAAGATTTAAACTTGTAAACACCAAAGCTCAAAAAGAGGCTCAGTCCTTAACCACTTAAGAACCAGAAGGCTTTACCCTCTTCCTGACCAGGCTATTTTTCCGATACGGCACTGCGTCGATTTAACTGACAATTGTGCGGTTGTGCAACGCTGTACCCAAACAAAATTGATGTCCTTTTTTTCCCACAAATAGAACTTTCTTTTGGTGGTATTTGGTCACCTTTGCAGTTTTTACTTTTTGTGCTATAAAACAAAAGAAGAGTGACAATAAAAAAAAAAAAAATTATTAATAATAATATTATTTACTTTTTGCTATAATAAATATCCCCAAATTTAAAAAAAAAACAAACAAAAACGAATTCTTCATAATATATATATATATATATATATATATATATATATATATATATATATATATATATATATATATATATATATATATATATATATATATATATATATATATATATATATATATATATATATATTTTTTTTTTTTAACCAAAAAAACGCAATAAGCGTGTATTGATTGGTTAGCGCAAAAGTTATAGCGTCTACAAAATGGGGGATAGATTTATGGCATTTTTATTTATTTTTTTTTTTACTAGTAATGGAGGCGATCTGCGATTATCGGGATTGCGCCAGACAGATCGGATACTTTTGACACATTTTTGGGATCACTGACATCTATACAGTGATCAGTGCTAGAAAAATGCACTGATTACTGTATAAATGTCACTGGCAGGGAAGGGGTTAACACTAGGGGACGACAAAGGGGTTAAATGTGTTCCCTCATTGTGTGCTCTAACTGTGGGGGGATGGAACTGACTTGGGAAGGTGACCGATCGTTGTTCCTATATACTAGGAACAACAGATCAGTCTCCTCACCCCTGACAGAACGTGGATTTGTGCGTTTACACACACAAATCCCCGTTCTCGCTCTGTCAGGAGCAATCGCGAGTGCCCAGCGGACATCGCGGCCATCGGGCACGTGCATCGGCTCCTTAGGAACGCGGTGGGCGTGCACCCCCTATACTCAAAGTGCCCGCCGTACAGCTACAGCAATTGGCGCAGGAGTGCCATTCTAGCGCCGTCAATAGACAGCGGGCAGTCGGCAAGTGGCTAAGGGACGACTTTGGTCCCGCCCTCAAAAGGGCTGCAATAAAATGAAATTTAAATAAATTAGTGCATTTGCCATTAATAGATTTGGTTTCCCTTTCCAATTGATATGATTTATGTTTTGGGCTTGATTAAAGAGTACCTGTGCAGTTAAGTACTGGTAAGTAAACAGAAACTAAAAAGTCGGCCATTTTAGGAAGTAAACTGCTGAAAAAAGGAAAGTAAAATGAATCAGCAAAATGCTTTCAAGCGATAGGAAACTATTTAGTGTCCCTCTGATTAAACCAACAATGAAATAAAACAAAATGCACTGCAATACAAAATGCATACTTCAGTAAAAAAAAAAAAAAAAAAAAAAAAAAAAAAAACCACAACACCACACACACACACACACACACACACACACACACACTAAAAACTTGGTGCTGAAAGCAGCCTAGATTGTCATACCACCAGCACCATACAGATGGTTTCTCAGATTGACTAACTCAAATTAAATAAATAAATAAAATTGGCCATGTTAAATTCTGCCAAGGAGCAGCAAGGACAGTTCAAATGATTTGACAAATTATTTTTTAATTAAATTGGAGGAGGCTGTATAAGTATCCTGATGTAACACAAGAGGGCTGTTTTAAGCCTTGTACACACGATCAGATTTTCGGACAACTGTTCGTCTGTTTTTTGTTGCATGCTAGTCTCATGTCGAAAGTAAAGAGGTTACTCACCGTACGCAAAATCTCGTACGACAGAATTCAACTTCAGAAGTGACATAATGTGCTGAATAGTTTTGTATGTATTCTTTTGTTTCTGAGCATGCGTAGTCTTGCTCTTACAATTTTTTTCATACAAAAAACGTACTAATTAAACGAAAATCGGATGTGGAGTTCACGTACAACAAAAATTTAATAGTCTGCACATCCAGCTTTTGTCTGACGAAAAACCGGAATCGGCTGTCAAAAGCACCATACTAACAATCCAAAAATTGGCAGATCATTCAGACGAAATTTTACTTCCGATTTTCAAATCGGGTGTACGGCCCTTTACAATTGTACTACAAGTATGGGAAACTTCTTATGTCCCTACCCATCCACTACATGGCACATTGTTATTACAGGAGCATTGGAAGAACATACTCACACTCAGAATTTCTGCAGTTAACTGGTCTACATCCTGTGCATTTTCTGGGAGTTCATCACTGTCACCAACAGGCTCTTTCTTCTGCAATGGCAAAAAAAAAAAAAAAAAAAAAAAAAGCTTTTTATTCAGCACACATACACAGCTCCTCCTCAATAAAGAAGAAAAAATTTAAGCTGGTTTCTTTTATTTATCATTTGATTAGAAGTCTCACTTACTATTTCCAGAGATTAAACAACAATGTCCTTGAGACATCAAATTTTCTTTCTATACATGGAAGCAGAGTACAGAGAAATGATGCTTCAATTTCGGCAATGTTATCTCTTGATAACAGTGTATTCCCTTTAGCACACTTTAGGTTTGCACCGATACCACTTTGTTAAGACCGAGTACTTTTTTCAAAGTACTCACCAATACCGATACTTTTTCATGTCATGTGACAGTGGCATGAATATGCAGCACTGATGAGGCGTGGACTTTGTCAGTAGTTATTTATTTATTTATTTTTTTACAATTTGTTTTTTTTTCTTATTTTTTTGCAATGTATATTATTTTTTAATGCTTTCTATTTGGGAAAGGGGGGGGGGGGGGGGGAGGGGACAGTGGCAGTTACAATCACCGATCTCCCTGTGTGACTTTCAATAAAGCAGCTGAAAGCCACAGGAGGGAAAGGAGGAGAAGCAGCTGTCAGTCACTTTATTGAAAGCCACACGGGGGGGGGGGGATCAGTGATTGCAACTGCCCCCACCACCGCACATCTGAGGCTGCCCAGGTATCGGATATTAGGCATCAGGGCAAGTACTCGGTATCACTGAAATAATAAAATTGTATGTATGTATGTATGTATGTAGATGTGTATATATATATATATATATATATATATATATATATATATATATATATATATATATATATATATATATATATATATATATATATATATATATATATATATAAAATTATCCACTGTGTTTACTCTTTTTAAATCATAATGACAACAGAAACTACCCAAATGACCTTGATCAAAAGTTTACATACCCCAGTTCTTACTACCGTGTATTGCCCCCTTTAACCCCGGAAGAGTTTACCCCCCCTTCCTTGAAGTCTTTTGTGGATGAGGCTCTTTATTTTCTCAGATGGTAAAGCTGCCCATTCTTCTTGGCAAAAAGCCTCCAGTTCCTGTAAATTCTTGGGCTGTCTTGCATGAACTGCATGTTTTAGATCTCCCCAGAGTGGCTGAATGATATTGAGGTCAGGAGACTGATGGCCACTCCAGAACCTTCACTTTATTCTGCTGTAGCAAATGACAGGTCGACTTGGCCTTGTGTTTTGGATCATTGTCATGTTGGAATGTCCAAGTACGTCCCATGCGCAGCTTCCTGGCTGATGAATGCAAATGTTCCTCCAGTATTTTTTGATAACATACTGCATTAATCTTGCCATCAATTTTGACCAAATTTCGTGTGCGTTTGTAGCTCACACATCCCCAAAACATCAGCGATTCACCTCCGTGTTTCACAGTAGGAATGGTTTACCTTTCATCATAGGCCTTGTTGACTCCTCTCCAAATGTAGCGTTTATGGTTGTGGCCAAAAAGCTTAATATTGTTTTCAAAACTCCAAATGACTTTGTGCCAGAAGGTTTGAGGCTTGTCTCTGTGCTGGTTGGTGTATTGTAAGCGGGATACTTTGTGGCATTTGCATAGTAATAGCTTTCTTCTGGCGTCTCAACCATGCAGCCCATCTTTCTTCAAGTGCCTCCTTATTGTGCATCTTGAAACAGCCACACCACATGTTTTCATAGTCCTGTATTTCACCTGAAGTTATTTGTGGGTTTTTCTTTGCATCTCAAACAATTTTCCTGGCAGTTGTTGCTGAAATTTTAGTTGGTCTGCCTGACCGTGGTTTGGTTTCAACAGAACCCCTCATTTTCCACTTCTTGATTAGAGTTTGAACACTGCTGATTGGCATTCTCAATTCCTTGGATATCTTTTTATATCCCTTTCCTTTTTTATAAATTTTAATTACCTTTTCCTGCAGATCCTTTGATAATTTTTTTGCTTTCCCCATGACTCAGAATCCAGAAACCTTAGTGCAGCACTGGATGAAATATGCAAGGGTCTGTCAGGAGTCCAGAAACTCATTGACGTTTTATACACACACACACACACACAATTACAAGCAAATAGATCACAGGTGAGGATGGTTACCATTAATAGCCATTCAAATCCCTTTGTGTCAACTTGTGTGCATGTTATCAAGCCAAAATCAACAGGGTATGTAAACTTTTGATCAGGGTCATTTGGTTAGTTTCTGTTGTCATTATGATTTAAAAAGAGTAAACACAGTTGATTGATAATAAATGGCTTCAGCCAAACACTAACCATAAGTGAAAGAAAAGTTTTTGTGTTATTCATATTCTCTGAAAAATGGGCAAGAAATCAAATTATGCTAGGGTGTGTAAACTTATAAGCACAACTGTACACCTACAAGAAGACAAAAACCATGTTAGTGGTAAGGTGTTGCTATCGTTTTACCTTCATTTTTTCCCCAATGGTCTTGCTGCAGAGATTTTTCTGCTTGTTCAGGTTGTCGGTTTGGAACCTGCCTGTAAAACACAAAAATAACAGGGATGCAAGTCACCTTGTTAAATGAGTACATAGCACAACATACTATCAAAGTAATAATCCTGAACCATGGGCAAGTTGACCATAGATAATGTAAGATCTGGTATTTCAGCATCTTGAAAGCAAGCTTTTGTCTCATCATGTGTAAGCGAGCATCAGATTAGGATACAGGACAGGACAGGTGTGCCTGGCATTACAGCCTGTGCTTTAGCTGTACTGGTCCCTTCCTAAAATATAGACACTCCACCACTGAGTTACTTGGAAAATCAGACATGCAAGACAAAGCTTTGTGTATTTCCCAATGGTCTGTAACACAAATGTCTGCCCACTGTTACTAAGCCTGTTCTACTAAAACCAACCCTATAATCATGACTGATGCCAAAACTGTGCCACCACAGCCCACGGGGGTCAATGGAAAGAAAACAAAACTATCAGAAACAATGTTCATAAATCTACCCCTTCATCATTCACTCTCCCCCGTCATATAAGCATGTGTGAGAACAGCCCACTCCAAAGCATGCTTCAGGTACTATTTCTGGAGTGCAATGCTCCATCACATTGATATAGTAACTTGAATGTAAAAAACGAATCTCAGTGTGTAGTTGCAACCAACGTTATTTCGTACACCAATTTAGATGACGGATCACATTATATGTAGATTCTGTTAAAAGGAATCTAAAATCCATTAGATAACTGTTCCCAATCCTAATAAATGTAGCTGCATCTAATGCAGGGATGCACAGTACCTTCATACCTCAGCAGACTTATGACTGACAGATTGCAGGAAGACTATTGGCTGGACTACAAAGTTTGCTTAGAAAACAATCTCTCTTCCTATAACTGATGGGCATCCCAGCCATGAGAGCTCCTCTTTGGGGAGGAAATTGTTTAATTATGTATGACCACAAATTGATTGTGTTACAGCACACAGGAACACACTGGGTGACACATAGCATTGGGCCTTATGAATACAAATTGTAGGATAATAAAATGAAAGCACTATATGACATATTTACATTTTTTTTAACTTGCACTGAAAAAAATGACAGTTGTAATTTGAAAGGTCACACACTTCCTGGTGTTGGTTAGGATTATTCTTTAAAGCAGATCTTCCAAAAATAGAAGTCTGCTTAACTTGCAGCCCCGTTTCATCCACCTCAATATAACAAACTTAAAAAATGCATTAAAAAAAAAAAAAAAATCACTTACCTCTGCCCCATTTTCTGTTTATGAGACGCAGGTGATGTTGTGCCTCATGAAAAAGCTTGGTGCTTGAAATCCCACAAGGATGCACTTTAGCCCATTGGGATTTCAAACACCCAGCTCTCCTGAGAGGCACAGTGGCACCACCTACGCCTCCTGAAATGTTGGAAGTATTTTTTGGAAAGATGTTTTTCAATGCTTATTTAAAGTATTTGTCTTTGGTAAGTGGGTGGGTGGGGGTGCAAGTAAAGCAGAATTTCCACTTTCATGAAAAGTCAGTTTGGATTCTGAAAAGAATGTTCTCTGGTAACAAAAACTGCTCAGAACTGAAAGAGTATATTTTACTTTTTAAAACGAATATAAAAATGTATTTTTACTTCTGTCTATAGGAAAAAAAAAGGACGTCCATTTTGTTTGGGAGCCACATCACACGACCGCGCAATTGTCAGTTAAAGCGACGCAGTGCCGAATCGCAAAAAGTGCTCTGGTCAGGAAGGGGGTAAATTCTTCTGGGGCTGAAGCGGTTAAAGACAATTTTGGTTGTGGAGGCCCGATGGAATTCTAAACGTCTACAGGAATCCTGTTAAGTCACTGCACCAAAACTGTGTTTGCGGCAGATGCACGTACCTATCAGATATATGGAATATGTTGGAGGCTGGCACTGAGGTTTACCTGTCTATACTGGATACCCCTTCTTAAAATGTGCTCACTCTCTTCCTAGCCACTGTGCCCATCACAGACAGACGGGCACATGGCTTTTTTTTTTTGCATTTAAAGCCTGTTTTTCTTTTTTTAACTACTTCAATACAGGGCACTTAAACCCCCTTCCTGACCAGGCCATTTTTCAGCTTTCAGCACTGTCACACTTTTAATGACAATTGCGCGGTCATGCTACACTGTAACCATGTGAAATTGTTATAATTTTCTTCACACAAATAGAGCTTCCTTTTGGTGGTATTTATTCACTGCTGGGTTTTTTGTTTTGTTTTTAGGAAAGGATAAGACTGAAAATTTTGAAAAAAAAAGTTTTTCTTAGGTTTCTGTCAGTAAATTTTGTAAATAAGTAATTTTTCTCCTTCGCTGATGAGGAGGCACTTATGGGCACTGATTAGGTGGCACGAATATGCCACACTTATGGGCACTGATAGGTGGCACTTATGGGCAGCACTGATGGGTATTGATGGACAGCAGTGATATCCAACACTGACTGGCATCACTAATGTGTACTGATTGCTGGCACTGGTGGGCAGGCACTGCTGGCACTGGTGGGCGCTTTATTGTAATCAGGGCACTGATTGTCAGTGCCCCGATTACATGCCTAGATGTCCTCTGAGGAGATGACGCTGATCGTCTCTCCTCTCACTCTGTCAGTGTGAGGCGAGGAGCGCAGATTACCGGCATCCCTGTGTTTACATGTGACCAGTTGTGATTGGACATAACCGATCACATGGTTAAAGAGCCATGACCCTTTACAGAGATCAGGGTCCTGCCATGTCCTAGCAACACGGCGTGGCCACGATCGCCACGCTGGGCGTGCAAGAATGGCCACTCTGGGTGCCGTCATATGACGTCCACCCAGAACAAGAGCCGCACCGCCGTCATTCGACGGTGGGCAGGCGGCAAGTGGTTGTCCACCCCAACACTAAAATCGCTACATCTACAGACATCCACGATATAAGCCTAACCTCTCTAGCCCTATAAAAGGAAAAAAAAAAATCAGTATACCTATCTTTTTTGAAGCTGATCCAGTCTCCAGCGGTGGAAGCTCTGCAGAGGACACAGCCGACAACAGCTGTGAAATGAATGGGGAGCGACATCACCCATAGACTTACTATAGGGTTTCCGCTGTCGGCTTCCTCCTCTGCCCCCACCTCCACAGCGAAGCCGCAGCTGACAGCTCAGTGCGGGATCGGTTTGGATTGGCTTCAAAAAAGGTATGTATACTGATTTCTTCTTTACAGGGTTAGATAGGTTAGTGTTAGATTGTGGATGTAGAGATTTTAGTGTTATGGTAAAAATGCACTGATCACTGTATAGATGGCACTGGCAGGGAAGGGGTTAACACTAGGGGGCGATCAAGGGGTTAAGTGTGTTCCCTAGGGGTGTTCTAACTGTATGGGCTGCCTGGGAGAAGAGAGTGAGCTCGCTGGGAACAGAATCTCTCTCCTCCCGTCAGAACAGGAATCTTTTTGTCTACATCGACAGATCCACGTTCTGGCTCTTTCCCGCGATCGCAAAAGCCAGTGCACGAACCGTCATACCAGTACGTCGATTTGCGCAGCCGAGCCAACTTACCGGCTGGTCGACAACTGAATAACAACTTCAGCCCCGGAAGGACTTGCCCCCTTCCTGATCAGGCCATTTTTTGATTCAGCACTGCGTCGCTTTAACTGATAATTGCGCGGTCGTGCGACGCTGTACCCAAATAGAGCTTTTTTTCCCCACAAATAGAGCTTTCTTTTGGTGGTATTTGATCACCTCTGCAGTTTTTATTTTTTGCACTATAAACAAAAAAGAGTGACAATTTTGAAAAAAAAAAAAAAAAAAAAAACACAATATTTTGTAGTTTTTGCTTTAATAAATATCCCAATTAAAAAAAATAAAATAAAATAAAAAAAAAAATATTTTTTTTTCTCAGTTTAGGTCGATATGTATTCTTCTACAAAAAAAAAAAAAAAACACCACAATACGCATATAAGGATTGGTGTGTGCAAAAGTTATAGTGTCTACAAAATAGGGGATAGATTTATGTCATTTTTATTATTATTTTTTTTTTTTTTTACTAGTAATGGCGGTGGTCTGCGATTTTTATCAGGACTGCAATACTGCGGTGGTCAGATCGGACACTTTTGACACTATTGTGGGACCATTGACATTTATACGGCAATCAGAGCTAAAAATAGCCATTGATTACTGTATAAATGTCACTGGCAGGGAAGGGGGCTATCAAGGGGTTAACTGTGTTCCCTCACTGTGTTCTAACTGTAGGGGGGGGGGATTGGACTGACTAGGGGAGGAGAGAGATCGATGTTCATACTTACTTAGTATAAACACACGATCTCTCTCCTCTCCCCTAAGAGAACCGGGATTTGTGCGTTTACACACACAGATCCTGGTTCTCGCTGTGTCACAAGCGACCGTGGGTGCCTGGCGGTCATCGCGCCCAACAGGCATGTGCATCAACTCCGGGGACATGCGCCTTCTGTCCCCTCTTAAAGGAGCGACGTACAGCTAAGATGATTTGCCCAGCCGAGTCAACCTGCAACAGTATAACTGTGGCATCTTGTCAGCTAGTGGTTAAAGAGCACCTGTCATTTCAGATCCATTATGGCAGCACCTGTTAGCGGGCCATCCACTCACCTGCTGCTGCCACATCCCTCACCTTGTTTCACTAGCGGTAATATTAAAGTGAATGGGACTGTCAGTGAGTCAACTTGAGTTGATTTAAATCAGATCCACCATGGTTAGGTGCATTTATCCTTTAACTGATCTAAATGCAGCTCATTGTTTTTAATGGGCATGTACACACAAGTGTGTAAACTTGCGCTGTGGACAGATCAGGAAAACAAAAAAAAAAAAAAAAAAACAAACTGCATTGCTGATAAGTATTTTACACACATAGGGCACATATACATGTTTACCATTTAAGCCCATCCTCTGGTTTTTAGGCAAAAATGTTCCATCAGGAATCTGATGTTCACATATCAGCACTATGTGCACTCTTAAAAATGATACACATACATAATACATAAATATATATATATATATATATTTATTGAGTGACGCATAGTCCCTGCATTCCCCCCACACCCAGAAGACATAAGGTGTCAGATGAGCATGCAGCCAGTGCTGAGTACACTATAGTTCACGGGGGAGGGCGGGGCCCGCTGTCACCACGCCTCCTCTATAGCTGGCTTGCGGTAAGATTGCATCAGATGTGAGACCAGCACATGTTCTCCGCTCTGTATACATATATCTATCTATATAGGGTCTATACACCGGCCTGGGCGAGGCTCGCCCCCCACCGTACACACTGCTCGTTCAGGGACTCACATTTCCTCCATGCCGCGTCTGACCGGAGCAGAGAGTCCACCAAGCCCGTGTCTTTAAACCTCTTCCTCTGTGTCTCCCGTACCAGCTCCGGGTTCCCTCCTTTATCCTCACGGAACAAGTCCAGGTCCAGCACCATAGTGACAGCGGCACACGACACCTACACACACAACACGGCACCGAACCCAATGAAAGAACACCAACCACTCAGGAGTGGGAGAGTGGCTGCGGGGTGGCGTCACACGGTCATGTGACCGCCAGGCGTGTAGGAAGGGGAGGGCTCTGACAAGGAACTGTGCTCAACACAGGACATGGCGTCTCATTTCAGTGGAGTGCTGCAGCTGACTGACCTGGACGATTATATCGGGCCATCCCAGGTGTGTCAGTGTGTGGAATGACAGCAGTGTCATCGTTCATACCGCTCTACTACTGAGGGCCGGAGAAGAAGGACACGTGGATGTCACATGACCTGTAGCAGGGTTGGGGGACCTACCAGGGAGTGTGGTCAAGGATGTGTAGTTCCTGGATAACTTGTCTTATTTGTACAGCTTAGAATTTGCTTGATATAATTTACAGTGTCATCATAGGAATTGGAACGTGTGCTAGCTCAGGAGAGGGCAAGGAGTTCATTGAGCAATCTGCCTCTCCAACAACAAACCACTAACAATAATGGCCATCAGTGAGGGAGACTTTCCTCCCATTGGTCAATCTAAGAAGACCCTTGTCCACTGACCACCTGTATGAGAAGGCCCCTGTCCACCGACCACCTGTATGAGAAGGCCCCTGTCCACCGACCACCTGTATGAGAAGGCCCCTGTCCACCGACCACCTGTATGAGAAGGCCCCTGTCCACCGACCACCTGTATGAGAAGGCCCCTGTCCACCGACCACCTGTATGAGAAGGCCCCTGTCCACCGACCACCTGTATGAGAAGGCCCCTGTCCACCGACCACCTGTATGAGAAGGCCCCTGTCCACCGACCACCTGTATGAGAAGGCCCCTGTCCACCGACCACCTGTATGAGAAGGCCCCTGTCCACCGACCACCTGTATGAGAAGGCCCCTGTCCACCGACCACCTGTATGAGAAGGCCCCTGTCCACCGACCACCTGTATGAGAAGGCCCCTGTCCACCGACCACCTGTATGAGAAGGCCCCTGTCCACCGACCACCTGTATGAGAAGGCCCCTGTCCACTGAGCACCTGTATGAGAAGGCCCCTGTCCACTGAGCACCTGTATGAGAAGGCCCCTGTCCACTGAGCACCTGTATGAGAAGGCCCCTGTCCACTGAGCACCTGTATGAGAAGGCCCCTGTCCACTGAGCACCTGTATGAGAAGGCCCCTGTCCACTGACCACCTGTATGAGAAGGCCCTAGTCCACTGACCACCTGTATGAGAAGGCCCTAGTCCACTGACCACCTGTAAGAGAAGGCCCCTGTCCACTGACCACCTGTATGAGAAGGCCCTAGTCCACTGACCACCTGTATGAGAAGGCCCTAGTCCACTGACCACCTGTATGAGAAGGCCCTAGTCCACTGACCACCTGTATGAGAAGGCCCTTGTCCACTGACCACCTGTATGAGAAGGCCCTTGTCCACTGACCACCTGTATGAGAAGGCCCTAGTCCACTGACCACCTGTATGAGAAGGCCCTAGTCCACTGACCACCTGTATGAGAAGGCCCTAGTCCACTGACCACCTGTATGAGAAGGCCCTAGTCCACTGACCACCTGTATGAGAAGGCCCTAGTCCACTGACCACCTGTATGAGAAGGCCCTAGTCCACTGACCACCTGTATGAGAAGGCCCTAGTCCACTGACCACCTGTATGAGAAGGCCCTAGTCCACTGACCACCTGTATGAGAAGGCCCTAGTCCACTGACCACCTGTATGAGAAGGCCCTTGTCCACTGACCACCTGTATGAGAAGGCCCTTGTCCACTGACCACCTGTATGAGAAGGCCCTTGTCCACTGACCACCTGTATGAGAAGGCCCTTGTCCACTGACCACCTGTATGAGAAGGCCCTTGTCCACTGACCACCTGTATGAGAAGGCCCTTGTCCACTGACCACCTGTATGAGAAGGCCCTTGTCCACTGACCACCTGTATGAGAAGGCCCCTGTCCACTGACCACCTGTATGAGAAGGCCCTTGTCCACTGACCATCTATGTAAGAAGGGCCTTCTCAGCTGATCATCTATATAAGAAGGCCCTTCTTCACTGACCGTCGATGTAAGGTAGCTTTTCACTAACCACCAAAAAAATCTCTTCACCTCTGACCACCAGTGTAAGGGGGCATTTTTTCACTTTCTGGCAAAGTAAGCAAGGATTTTTACTGACCACCAAGTGAAGTGTTCACTGTGCATTTATCTTCTGGTCTTATTAATAATATTTGTTTCACTACTTTATTACTTCTTAAAAGTAATTTTGTGGTTTAGAGCAGCCCTGGGTGTCAAATTCCTCATTTATTTATTCTTAAATCTACAATTTACTGTTTACTTGTCCTATTAATAGTTAATATAAAATAAAAACAAACAATTCTGCAGTAAAATTAAGTTGGAGAGAAAGAGACTAAGGAGTTATTTAGGGCTGATTGGAGTAAACGAAGGGGTTAAATATAGGAACATTTTATTGTTTAAACAAAACAGGTTGCTTTAAAGGTTTTTAAAGGTTCACTTTAAAAAAAGAAAAAAAAAAAATTGTCACGCTTACCTGCTCTGTGCATTGGTTTTGCACAGAGCAGCCTAGATCCTCCTGTTCTCGGGACATTAGCTGGCGATCCCATAGCAAGCCGTCTGCATTGGGGGGCACTCGCGCATGCTCAGTCCTGAGCCAACTCTGTGTGTCCATAAGACACACAGGGCACGGCTCAGGCCTGCTCCCTTCTCACTGCTTGTGATTGACAGCAGCAGGAGCCATTGGCTCAGCCAATGAGAATGGAGAAACCCAGGAGAGCCGCTGCTTTCATGCACATCATTGGATAGAGATAGGACTCGAGTAATTATTAGGGGGGGTTAAGGGAGATGCTGCACGGAGAAGCCTTTACAACAGGGATATGCAATTAGTGGACCTCCAGCTGTTGCAAAACTACAAGTCCCATCATGCTTTTGCCTCTGGGTGTCATGCTTAGGCATGTCAGAGTCTTGCTATGCCTCATGGGAGTTGTAGTTCTGCAACAGCTGGAGGTCCGCTAATTGCATATCCCTGCTTTACAACCACTTTAAGTGACATTATCTGCAGATCTAATTTCATTACTTTGATCTGCAGATGAAGGAACAGAAAGATACAAATGTTAGTTTGTATAATGAAGGTCTGTAGTTACATTTTACATTGTAATTGGCCCATTCTGACAAACCTCTTTTATTGAACTGGGACCGCCAAGTGTCCCTCCATTTAGTTCTTGTAAAGGCTGGGGAGCTCATCCAGTCACAATGCATTACCCATTGCATTCAATTACAATCTTTATTTTACAGACCTAAGGGCTCATTTACACTTGCTTCGGCTTCAGCACGCATTAACGGCTAGTTTACACTTGCTTCAGACAGGCTTTGCTAAAGCTCTCTTAATGCTAGTCAAAGCTCCTGTCACTAAATAAAATAGATAGCTATTAGTCCTGTTTACACCTTTCTTTTGCTTTGCTTTAAAATTATACCCCATGTAGCTTTAGTGGTGCTCCAAAGCGTCATCAAAGCCTCCGTAGAAGTCTATTCTTTTGAAGCCCCACCAAAGCCTCATCGAAGCACCAAGCAAAAACAAGGTGTAAACAGGACTGTTAGCTTACAGGACTGTAAGCTACGTGACAGGAGCTTTGACTGGCATTCAGAGAGCTTTAACAAAGCGTGTCCAAAGCCATGTTTTGAAGCAAGTGTAAACTAGCCCTAAAAGTAAAGTGCATATTGATAGGTTATATAAGTTTGCCCTCCAAAACTACTAAGGTTCTCCTGGGTGACTGATGTTCAGTTGACTTCTGAACACAGATAAAATAAATTATTGAACAAGATGTGTCCAAGAGACATCTGAACAAAACAGATTACAGCACACACATTCAAGAATGACATTTATCCTGCAAGGCTAGTTAAAAACACCTGAACATATTAAAAAAAAAAATACGGGGGGTTTGGGCACACTATATGGTTATATAGTGCTAAGCCCACTTACTGCGACCATGTACCTTCAATTAGAGACAGAGACATCTGAGTGTCACTGGCTATTCAAGTTCACTTTGGGAAATAATTGTATTTGTGTATATATTTGAACACTATATTCAAATGCTTCAGCGGCAGACACAACATATTTTTAATTGTCAAAAAAAAAAAAAAAACACTATTGTTTGTGTTTCTCTATAGGATTGCATTAAACCAGTTAAGGTTGAGAAGAAACCTGGAAAAGCAGCAGCCAAGATCCGAATTGAAGACGATGGGAGCTATTTCCAGGTTAATGAGGTGAGCTGAGTTTGACTGAAACAATACAGGTCTGTTTAGCAAGGCAACAGTAAACTAATAGAAAATCGAATAATCGCAGCTTGTGTGTTTTTCTGGTTTACACCTATGCTTTTGGAGATTACAGCATAATGTACAATTATATTTCTTAGCATTTGTATTGAGCAATATTAAAGGATAAGTTCACCTTTGGGAGAATGTTACACCCATATTTAGGGTGTAATATGCTCCAGCTGTCCCCACCCTCATGATGGTCCCTCTGACAGTGGGCAGGGGTTTATCTCCCCATACCCGCTGTCACCCCCTCTGCCCACACAGCCGCATCTTTCATTCACAGGGTTCTCTGAATGAACTACAACTACCATGTGCCATTGTGGCAGACAGCTTGTAGTTTTCAGTGAACTCAGAGCACCGGTGAGCGCTCTCATAATGAATTTATCCTCCTGCTCTTCAGTAACTGTCTGCTCGTACGGGAAGTACGGGCAGACAGCTATACCGAGAGCCTGCAGGAGCCTGGCATTGCGCCTGTGATCTGCTGATCACAGGTGCAATGATTTCCAGGCTCCTGTAGGAAATAAATAATGCACATTTTATTTTTCTGCAGAAATATGTGCATTTATTCGTTTTTCCCAAAAGGTGAACTTAGCCTTTACGTGCCACACTAATTTAAAAAGTGCTACGTACCCTATAATCATCGTGTTTACAAGGAAAACACTCAAATTTTTTTTAGGCATCCCTCCACAGCTGCTCCACACCCTCTCGCCTGCTGATAGACTTCACTCATTGATTGCCTCAAAACCCCCTGCTCACAGACACCCCATCCATCCTGACTACCTCAACACTCCTCTACAGTAACCACTCCTAAGTCTCACTGTTAGGCAGTTCCTTGACAATCGACTACACCCTTTCACCCTCCTCCAGCAGATGACAGATTTCCTCCCCAGTCTGCTTCAACCACCCCCTCCCGATCTTTATTATTATATAGGTGTTCTGTAGCACCAACAGTAGAGTTACAATACAATTCAATGCAAGAGAGTTGAGAGGGCTCTGATGAGACCGAGTGGGAGATAGCAGGACATACTGGGATAAGGAATTCCAGCGGATGGGAGAGGCTCTCTCCAGTCCTGAAGGTGGGCATGGGAGGAGGTGACAAGGAAGTTAGAGAAGAAGGTCTTCTGAAGTGACTACCTATAATGTAATGTCAATATGTCTGTGTATACTGTTCAGGGGGGGGGGGGAGAAAGAGGGAGGTCTTGGGAGAAGCAAATTGTACATTTTGGTTTATGTTTTGAGGATGGTGATGTAGCTTGTTGTAGATTGCTCCTATATTTAATTTTTTTTTTTTAAATTTTGGGCAATCAAAAGCCAGTGGAGAGATTTGGCAGAGGGTTGGTGGACAGCGAGCTATTTGTAGGGTGGATGGGACTGGCAGTAGCATTTATGACAGATTGAAAAAGAGAGAGCCTTGTCCCACTGTCTAAGAACACAGTAATGACAAGGGACCAGGTATCTCTTACCTAATGCAGAAGATTCAATAGCTCCAAAAGTTCTTTTGCAGCATTTAGTTCAAGGTGGTGATGCAGTCACTTTATATCAAACCTGTGTAAAAACCAAACCACACAGCTCAGTTGCAGGCTACATTTTCAGCATATACCTCATGCTGTTGAGCTTCTGACTTCAACACCATGAAGATTCCTTCATTGTTCATCCATCTGTGCAGATTTGAGGTTAGCCATGCCCCTGCACCATCCCACTTTTCTAGTTGCTATCTGAAAAGCTGATTGGAGAGGGCTCTAGGCAATCCCAGCGTTAGAATCCTCAGCAAAAGGTTATTTTGTGAATAGGTAATTTTGCTTTTAATTTAAATTTCCCCACTGGTTCACTTTAATTCATTAACCTGAACAGGGGAACTGAACGGTGGAAACTGTGCCTACAAAAACACAGGCAGAGGCCAAAGGAACCCCTTGCAGCTGTTCTTTTGCCCAATACTGAATTACAGAGGTTGATTTGCTAAAACTGGAGAGTGCAAAATCTGGTGCAGCTGTGCATGATAGCCAATCGGCTTCTAACTTCAGTTTGTTCAATTAAAGAGGAAGTAAACCCTAGCCAGAGCCGCGTGACATCAGGAGCCATCAGTCATGGCACTTGCGAGTGCAGAAATGGCACGGAGAGTCGTTTCTTCACAGCGCATGCGCTGATGACATCGGCGCAGTGTACAACAAACACCGTTTAGGAGATATTTCCACTACCTATAGGTAAGCCTTATTCTAGCTTTACCTATAGGTAAAAGTCACAATCGGAAATTTACAACAACTTTAAGCTTTGACAAAAAAACCTGGAAGTTAATTGATTTCTATGCCGAGCTGCACCAGATTTTGCACTCAAGTTTTAGTTATTCAACCCCACACTGCCTTATTCTGCATTGTGTCTTTGTGTGAAAGTGGCCATCCTGGTAGGGGCATGGCTTTGTTTCCTCATGTCACAGCTTCCAGCAAGGAGAACAATGACCACAGCAGCAGTGATATCACCAAATTCACTCCAAATCTTCTAAGACTAGTGGTCAGAGACAGCAGTCTCACACTGCAGATACATGGCTGTGAAGCTTGTGCAGTGGGGAAAAAAGTATTTGATCCCCTGCTGATTTTGTACATTTGCCCACCGATAAAGTAATGATCAGTCTGTAATTTAAATTGTAGGTTTATTTTTTAACAGTGAGAGACAGAATAACAACAAAAAAATCCAGAAAAACTCATTTCAAAAAGTTATAAATTGATTTGCATTTTAATGAGTGAAATAAGTATTTGATCCCCTATCAATCAGCAAGATTTCTGGCTCCCAGCTGTCTTCTATACAGGTAATAAGCTGAGATTAGGAGCACTCTCTTAAAGGGAGCGCTCCTAATCTCAGCTTGTTACCTGTATAAAACACACCTGTCCACAGAAGCAGTCAATCATTTAGAGTCCGATCTCTCCACCATGGCCAAGACCAAAGAGCTGTCCAAGGATGTCTGGGACAAGATTTTAGACCTACACAAGGCTGGAATGGGCTACAAGACCATCGTCAAGCAGCTTGGTGAGAGAGTGACAACAATTGGTGCGATTATTCCCAAATGGCAGAAACACAAAATGTCAATCTCCCTAGGTCTGGGGCTCCATGCAAGATCTCACCTTGTGGAGTTTCAATGATCATGAAGAACAGTGAGGAATCAGCCCAGAACTACATGGGAGAATCTTGTCCATGATCTCAAGGCAGCTGGGACCATAGTCACCAAGAAAACAATTGGTAACACACTACGCCAGTGATGGTGAACCTTGGTACACCAGATGTTTTGGAACTACATTTGCCATGATGCTCATGCACTCTGAAGTGTAGTTGAGCATTATGGGAAATGTAGTTCCAAAACATCTGGGGTGCAAAGGTTCGCCGTCGCTGCACTACGCCACGAAAGACTGAAATCCTGCAGCGTCCGCAAGGTCCCCCTGCTCAAGAAAGCACATGTACAGACCTGTCTGGAGTTTGCTAATGAACATCTGGTTCAGAGGAGAACTGGGTGAAAGTGTTGTGGTTAGATGAGACCAAAATTGAGCTCTTTGGCCTCACCTCGCCTATTTTGGAGGAGGAGAAATGCTGCCTATGACCCCAAAAACACCATCCCCACTGTCAAACATGGAGGTGGAAACTTTATACTTTAGGGTGTTCTTCTGCTAAGGGGACAGGAAAACGTCACCGCATAAAAGGGACGATGGACGGAGCCATGTACTGTTAAATCTTGGGTGAGAACCTCCTTCCCTCAGCCAGGGCATAGAAAGTGAGTCGTGGTTGGGTATTCCAGCATGACAATGACCTAAAACACACAGCCAAGCAGGGTGGATTTGATTTAAATCAAGTCGATTTAAATCACAATATACGTAATTATTTAAATCACTAGTAAAAAGGCTCCCATTCACTTGAATGGGACGGCTGGTGATGCGGCAGTGACACAACGAAGTGAGGGACGTGCCACAGGCGCTGTCATAATGTATCTGAACTGACAGGTCCTCTTTTAATACAAGGACTTATTCTTGCTGGTAGTTAGAATCTTTAATATTTGCAAATAAAATTAAGGTTTCCTATTTAGAATAAGCTGTCAGGTTAGAAAAACCGTGAAATCAGAACCGATTCAATCATACAGTTTGAAGTGTACATAGATTTGCAAAACAATGGGATAAAGGAATATTCCTGAACTTTGGTTTAACTCATGGTTACTGTGAAATTGTGTGAATGCATCAATGCAGTGCATGTTATCTCAGCTTGCAGAGCTTGGATTCATTGAATGAGTTTACCAAAAATGTAAATATTGCAGAATATACAGCTTAATGCTACATAAGTAAGCTACATTTCATGCTGAATAAACTAAGTTATTAATGTATCTTTAATAGAAAACTATCTTTAGATCGAGTTACCAAACATCAGCCTCCAAACCTTAATGACTTGGAGAGGATCTGCAAAAGAGTGGGACAAAATCCCTCCTGAGATGTGGGCAAACCTGGTGGTTTGAAACGTCTGACTTCTGTGATTGCCAACAAGGGTTTTGCCACCAAGTACTAAGTCATGTTTTGCGAAGGGGTCAAATACTTATTTCACTCATTAAAATGCAAATCAAGGGGGGGCGTGGCCTGGAGCGGCATGCAGTAGGACGCACATAGACAGAGCTCCGCCGGCCATTATCCGTTTTTAACATCCTGAGACCGCCAAACGGCTTACTTTTACCCTCAACACATCACCGCCGAACCGGCAGCCTACAGGGGACATGTCACCCACCAAAAAGACATCCGCAGCGGCTGCAAAACTTGAACAATACCGCCGACAAGGCACGGACCCCTCCAGCCAAGATGGCGCCGCCGCGACAGAAGAAGGATCTCCTGCTGAGACTGACACAGCGAGGGTGCTGGAGGCGATTTCATCATGCCAGGAAGCTATAACAACATGCCAGACATCCCTCACAGCCCGGATAGAAGAGGTCAAGGTGGACATCTCTCTGGTAAGGCAGGACTTTCAAAAATTAAAAGGAAGGGTCACTGAGACAGAGAACAGGCTGAGCAGTGTGGAGGATTCCCTCCCCCCCTTGCAGAATGTGGCATCCGAGCTGCAGCACCAGGTGAATCAATTGATCCTGAAGCAGGACGACATCGAGAATCGCCTCAGGCGATGCAACCTTAGATTTGTGGGTCTCCCCGAGGGATCGGAGGGGAAAGACCCCCCCACGTTCCTTGAAAATCTACTCTGCGACACATATGGCAGAGAATCCTTTTCCCCAACATTTGTGGTGGAGCGGGCGCACCGCATGTCGGGCAGGCCGCCACCACCCGGAGCCCCTCCACGCACGTTTATTGCGAAGTTCCTGAACTACAGGGATAGGGATGCCATACTCCGCCTCAGCAGAATGAAAGGAAATATCCCTCTGGGAAACAAAATGATTGCGATCTACCCGGACTTCTCCGCAGAGGTGCAGCGGAAAAGGCGCACATTTATGGAGGTCAAGCGGCGCCTCCGCATCAAAAATATCAAGTATGCCATGCTCTTCCCGGCCCGCCTCCGTGTAGAGGGAGAGGACAGAGCACACTTTTTCGAGGATCCAGAGGCCGCCATCGCCTGGCTGGATCAGAGGGAAAATCATGGATAAGTCCTATCGTCACTCACATTCCTCTATACACCCCTGTGACCCCTACAGACCCTCCATCCTCATTCACTCAGCCCCTTTCCACAGATTGAACCCCAACTTGAAAAATTCATTCAAAACACGAGATGAACTGCCCGCCTCCACACCTCCCTTTCACTCTCCTCACTATTCTCCAGCGACGGACAACTCCTCATCAACTCTGCAGGGAACGGAATATCCCTAAACGATACAGTCCACGACTGGCCTGCAACGAACGTCGCAGACACACATCCCTCCACGACCATTTTGATGATAATACACCGCGGGAACTCTCACCACATATCACCCGAGGCGGCTGCCCGGCGGGTGTCCTACTGCATCACATCACCGAGACACTCCTCAGCCACTTTCCCATACCCACCTTAACAGCGTCCACACAGGTAACCGGCGGAGTTTAGCAATGTCTACAAGACACTCACCACGAGTGGCGAGTAAAGTCCTAAAATGCGCAACGACATACAGCGTATTTTCGCCCTACGCAACACAGTTTACCATCTGAAATGGAGCACACTATTTTTTGCAACGCTGTGCAAGCGATTCGGGCCTCCCGAACCTGTTGGTACCCCCAGCATGGCAATTGCCACCCTTCCATGTTTAAGCTCTAACCATTTCTCCACAGGTGGGACAATGTTTATGCCCAGTTGGCAGTTCGGGATTGAAGCTCGCACCAGGTTTGGTAGGTGCAGAGCGGGGAGGGGGGAAGGGGTTATTAGATTTTCGAATGTTCTACCACTATACCCAATGCCTAAATTACTCAATTGCTATTACACTAACCTCATGGTGATCTTACTAACGGTCATGTTTCTTGATGCATGTATTAGGTTGTTCGGGAGGGGGGGGAGAGACCTGAGTCCTGGGGTTCGATACCACTCACACACATCCAAATGGCTAGCTTAAAATTTACCACCTGGAATATCCGTGGGCTCAGGGAGCCTATAAAACGGTCGGCGGTGTTCTCAATCCTTAAAAAACAGAGAGCTGACGTGGTGGCTTTGGTGGAAACACACGCCGAAGGTCTCGCACATAGAGTGCTTAAGAGACCGTGGATTGGATGGGCGTACCATTCAACTCACACCACACTATCTAGGGGAGTTTCAATCTTAATCGCTAAGGGCACTCACTTCGAGCTCCAGGACTCAGTAGTCGACCCACTGGGCAGGTATGTCTTGTTAAAAGCAAAGATACACGGAGATGTGTTTCTCATTATGGCGTTTTACGTGCCGCCACCGTTCAGCGCGGGTGTCCTGGCTGCTGGGTTTGACTTTATGGCCCTGCACCCCGGCACTCCTGCTGTGTGGCTCGGCGACTTTAATAATGTACTAGACCCAGCCATGGACAGACTTAACACGTCCACTATAGAACCAGTAACGTCACACCCCACAAGATTCGCCAGACTTTTATCTGACTTTAACCTAGTGGATACATGGAGGTTCAGGAACCCTGCTGACAAGCGGTTTTCCTGTTTTTCCACATCCCACCGAGCCATGTCCCGAATAGACCTCATATTGGTGTCTAGAGTGCTCCTCCCTAGACTGTCGGACGCGGACTTCTCCCCTAGGTCCCTGTCAGATCATTGCCCCTGCTGGGCCATACTCACCGTTCCCCAAAGTCGCCCTCCAATGTCGTGGAGGTTAAACCCTTTCTGGCTGACATTACTGCCCGAGGAGGATGACCTCTCAACGGAATGGGAAAACTATTTTTCTATTAATGAGGGATCTGCCCCGGTTCAGGTAGTGTGGGAGGCCTTCAAGAAACACGCACGCATGATACTAACCAACAGAATTAACAACCTTAAAAGAGCGTCAGAGTCGGTCATAATCAGGGCGGAGGAGAGTCTCCGGGATGCTGAAAAGACATTTCTCGAGGCTCCCACCGCAGACAGAGCTGACAACCTTAAACTTTATTCAAGAGTACTGACACAACTACACTACGAAAAGTCTAAAAGAAAACTTTTTTTCCATAGACAAAGGTCGTTCGAGCACGGAGAACGGGCAGGAAAACTCCTCGCATATTTGATACATGGCGAGGACAGACCCCCCGTGGTAATCTCACTGCGTTCATCCAGTGGAGCTATAGAAACAGAACCACATAAAGTTACAGAAATCTTTGGAGAGTTCTTCCATAAGCTATACACAGCAACAGCCCCACAGGACACCACCCCAATGGAACTATTCCTGGGAGAGCTGGCACTTCCCCGGCTCTCTGCGGAACAAGTTGAGGAATTAGAAGCCCCACTGACAACAGACGAGATATCGGTAGCCCTGGCAGAGCTCCCGACCTCGAAGTCCCCAGGCTCGGACGGCTTACCAGTGGAGTTCTACTCCACGTACCCAGACATACTGATCCCTAGACTACTACAGCTATATGAGGCCATATTTAAAGACTCTAAACTACCAGCATCCATGAGAGAGGCCACCATAGTATTGATCCCCAAACCTGGGAAGGATCCACTTATTCCAGAGTCCTACCGCCCCATATCTCTACTACAGGTAGATATTAAAATACTCGCAAAAATTTTAGCCATCCGACTCAATAAGGTAATCCTCTCCTTAATACATAGCGATCAAGCGGGGTTTATGCCAGGCAGAAACACATCCTTTAACCTTAGAAGACTGTTTATAAACCTGCAGGCTGCACATGACAACGTAGGGTCTAGAATAATCGTCGCCTTGGATACTGCCAAGGCGTTCGATTCTGTGGAATGGGTATACCTGTGGAGGTGCCTGGACGGATTCGGCTTTGGCCCAAAATTTATAAGATGGGTGCAACTCTTGTACCAGACACCATCAGCAAAGGTACTAGCGAATGGATGGCCCTCTAACCAATTCCTGTTAACTAGGGGCACGAGGCAGGGGTGTCCTCTGTCGCCTCTGCTTTATGCATTGGCGGCAGAGCCCCTGGCCGTGGCCGTTCGGGCGCACCCCAAAATTAAAGGGCTTAGCAGGGGAGATGTGACCGAAAAAATCAGCACTTACGCAGACGACACTCTGCTATACCTAGATGACTCTGAGAGCTCCTTACCCCTTGCATTGGACCTTATAGAACGATTCGGCAGGTTCTCCGGCCTCAGGATCAACTGGGACAAATCCCAGATATTACCTCTTGACAGTTTCCCACAACCCAGGGACAGGGCCGAACTACCCCTGCAGAGAGTAGACACCATAAAATACTTGGGTATTAACACCACAAAAGACCCAGCGGATTACGAGGCACTCAACATAATGCCGCTGTTTGCAATGCTCAAGCACAAAACGCAGGTGTGGACCCGTCTCCCGCTGGGAGTAATGGGACGAATTAACCTGACCAAAATGGTCCTCCTGCCTAAAATTCTCTACATGATTTGGCACTCGCCAATATATCTAGTGCTTAGACATTTCAAACTGATGGAAGCCATCATAAAAACATTCATATGGGGCAATAACAGACATAAAATCGCCTGGCAGAAACTTAAAAACCCCACGGACTTGGCGGGAATGGCTGTACCAGACTTCAATGTTTATTATATCGCAGCACAGCTATCCCAGCTATTCCATGTGGATAAGACAGATAGGGAAAGATTCCTATACCTATTATGTCCAAGGTGGTCCCAGACATCACAAGATCCACTAACTGTAATAACGGGGAAAACCACAGGGGCAGATAGGAACACTAACCACAAAACGCTACTCTATCACTATACCAAAATATGGAACCTGTCCATGCACAAACTCCAACTACCGATAATTAATGAGTTCACTCCTCTGTGGCATAATTCAAATCTCCCTGAATTTGAGTTGTTACCGGACAGTGAACAGTGGAGCTCCAGAGGGATCTTTTATCTATCCCACATCGTACACAACGACAGGCTAAAAACGTTTAATAAACTAAAAACTGAATACACACTCCCAAACCAAATGCTTTTCAGGTACATACAACTACGTCACGCATTTTACGCACAGTTCCCCTCCGGGGAATGTCATATGGTAAACAACTCATTAATGGAAGCATTGAAATGCCCCGACCCAAAAAAACTAATCTCTCAATTCTACTCAATGCTAACGATACCACAGGCTACTTCATTGGCCTACGCCCTGAAAACAAGGTGGGAAAGCGAAGTAGGCACACTGACAGACGATGAATGGAGCGATGCTCTAGACGCATGCAAACTAGTATCCCCCAGACTGTCAGACCGTTTGACTCAACTGTTCATGATCCACAAAGCATACCTTACACCATTAAAAATATCCAGGTACAGGGGAGATCGGTCCACGCTGTGCACAATCTGCAACCAAGCCACTGGAACTTTTTTCCATCTATTATGGCAGTGCCCCCAGATCCAAGCGTATTGGGTACAGGTGGTGAGATTCCTCCACGACACAATGGGTTCCCCTGTAACACTGCAGCCCAAGCTCTGCCTCCTAGGTATTCTAACAGACCCCGAAATAAACAAATTCCAAAAGGTCTTCGTACATGAAACACTTTTTTCCGCTCGAAAAGTCATCGCTAGAACTTGGATGAGACCTAATCCCCCTGAGCTCTCACACTGGCTGGCTGAAGTTAACAATACACTACCCTATAAAAAATTGATCTATATACACAGAGGTTGCCCTCTGAAATACGAGCAAATATGGGACAAATGGACACAGTCATCTGACACTTGTACTTAAGAACAAAATAGGTGACAGGGTAACCTGGGGACCAACCCCCCCTCTGACCACTCACGCTAAGAAACTACAACATGACCAAGCTAAACTAACACAACAAGACAAACTAGCTCTGCATATACACCATGGGTAAGACGGCAACAAAAGGAACAAAAAATCGAGACATGAGTAATAGCACTGAATACAAATATATTTATACATTCTGGGAAAAGTACTGTTATTCTTTATGGTTTTCACAGAGTACATCATACTCCTTTTTCCTTTTTATATTCTCATTTTCTGTTAACCCTCACTAAATCTGCATTCAATGTAACTGGCTTTGACGGAACACACCCATTTAACTATAACGTTAAAATATCTTACCTAAGCTCTGTGCAAGGCCCAACAACCGGGCATAATACTTTCATTAATGTACAATCTAAAGATATTACGACATATTTGTTTACAATGTACTTCTGTAATTTGTAATTTTCCTTTTTATGACAAAAATAAAAACTTTTCTGAATTAAAAAAAAAAAAATGCAAATCAATTTAACTTTTTGTAATGCGTTTTTTTTTTCTGTCTTTCTCGGTTAAAATAAAGCTACCATTAAAATTATAGACTGATCATTTCCTTGTCAGTGGGCAAACGTACAAAATCAGCAGGGGATCAAATACTTTTTTCCCTCTCTGTAGGTACAAAAGTGACTAGATACATTTACATACTACGAAGTGCACTGCTCCTTTTAAGGAGCAATTCCAGACCAAAAAGTATATTTTTTAGGGTACTGCTTAGGCATAATTCTAAATTTTCCCTTTTAACATCTACCTTTTAACTTCAATGTTTAAGTTCGATTCCACCAGTGGGAGTATCTGCATAGTGTTTTATATTTTCTGGTTTTGTAACATAAGCACCTGAATGACCGCAACATACAGGGATATACAATGTAATACTGACACATAATCACACATAGGTTGGACTTGATGGACTTGTGTCTTTTTTCAACCTCACCTACTATGTAACTATGTAACTATGTAACTATGGTTTTCATAGATTTTCTGGTTTTCTTCAGCAATCAAAAATATACTGGATAGTATAGAAGAACTGCCCAAAGGATATATGTAAAACTGTAGTAGGGACAGCGTACTGTAAACTAGATTTAGTAGCAAGCTCTGTTTTGTGTAAAGCACAACAGAATATGTTAACGCCAGGCCCGAACTGGGACAAAAAAATAGACCTAGGTATTTTAGACTGAGCAGCCCATTATTAATATTATTATTATTATTATTATTGTTGTTGTTATATACTGTGTATATATATTTAAAAAAAAAAACCAAATAGCGGTAATAACTACCAGTTCCTTAATGTCTGTAGTTATATTTAAAAGTAAAATCAGAATAAGTGCAGCACTAAATAAAACTAAGAATATGTATACAATACTAAATAAGTGCAATATATAAATTTTCCAAAGTGTCCTTAAATAAATCAAACAATATAGTTAATAATAAAGTGCAGTGTGCAAATTTTTCATATAATGTCCTTTTATAAATCAAACAATATTAGAAATATTGTGCCAGTCCATTATATATTATAGAAATATATGGCTCTCTCCTCAATCATCCACCGATAAGTGCATTGTTTTATAATCCTTGTGCTCCCTCCACCGGTTGTGCCCTCACCTTTTTATAGGTTTTTTAAAAAAGCCTTTGAAAATGATAAATCTTCTGAAACGCTCCTTAGAATATTCCTTCTTCTTATAAGCTGTCCGTGAACTCCAATCACATTGATCACTTCAGGTATTGAGCCTCCTTGCTGCTGCCCGTGAACTCCAATCACATCAACACATACAAAGCAATCAGATCCAGAAGTTGTCCTTGAAGAAAGCCCCTCTCTTGGTGAATCTCAGTTGATTCTCAGCACTGCCAGGACCAGCTGCTAGTAACTCTATTGAAAGGGAAGTGAAGTGACAGTTCAAGCTTGGGTTTTTTGCAAGCTTGTACTGACATTTCACTTTGCATTGCAATCTCATGGCGTCCATGCGATCTGTGGTGGTGTCAATTCCTTAACACCCCAAAAACAGATTGCAAAACGCAGTGCGATTGCCTAAATCGCATCATATGGGTGTGAACACCCATGTGATGCGATTCAGGTGCGGGGGGAAAAAAGGGTCCTGCACTATTTTGGTGCGGATGCAATGCGATTTCAGCCACACAAACTTGTGACTGAAATCACACCACACATACATCGCATGTGATGTGCGCGGGAATGCTGTGAAATCGCAAGCAATGTCTGCAATTGCACCAATGTAAACTTAGCATTGGTAATAAAAATGAGTTTCAAATATTTTTATGCTAAAGGGCTATTAATAACTTTTTTTTTTTTTTTTTTTCCCTTATGTAGGACGGAGCTTCCCAAAAGCTAGAAAAAGCAAAGATTACATTGAACGATTGCCTGGCCTGTAGTGGCTGTGTCACCTCTGCAGAAAGCATCTTGATCACCCAGCAAAGCCATGAAGAATTGTACAAGATTCTAGCCCAGAACAAAGTAATCATTTTAGCTTTGATGAAGCCTGTACTGTGGCTGTTATGCTGATACAGTAGTTTTGGCACCCACCTAGGTCTAGTATGCAATTTCAGAATTCTAACTTCACACTAACATTCTTTATTTGCATGCTTGTTCTTGGTCAGTGTATCAAGCAGTACTGGAGCTAGAGACAATCAGGCAACTAGAATTTTCAGGTCAGCCATTGTAGCCATAATATATCTCTCATAACAACAAACTTAGTTTAAAATTTAATTTTAAAAATTACATGTACATGGGCTATGTTTTTGTCATTTTCTGGCCTTAGATGCTGCCAACAGGACAGAAGCGCATAATCCTATTTATTTCTCCTGTCATTTTCTGGCCTTAGATGCTGCCAACAGGAGAGAAGCGCATAATCCTATTTATTTCTCCTGTGATTTTGCCAAGAGAACTTCAAAACCGTGCACTTTATTGAGCTCGGAGGATCAGATACACTGTGGTAAAGGCCCACAATTAACACTATTTACAAATAATCTATTGCCTAACTTTATATTAGATTGGTGATCCTCGAATACAAAATCCTATTTTGTTGCAGTGTTGATCACCACCAGAATATGGTGTGATCAAACAAAAACCAACTCTATAAAAAAAAAGAGCATATCAGCACATGCAAACAAAGTATAAACCAACCACAAAATATAGAAAAATATATGTCATGATTATTCACGATAAACCAGGGAATAATCATTTACTAGCCTGTAGTTTAAAAATAACAATCCTAGTGCATACAAAATTTGGATACATGTCTATCAGAAATCATAACTACACATTGGATACAGATTTACAAAAAAGATGGCAACATATGTACAAATAGATCAGATAGATTCTTAGATAATGATCTATCATCCATGTCTATATTTTTTCATAAAGGCAGAGCCACGTTAACAGAAACCAGGTGTAAACATTGTAGAATACAGTACATTATAAATATTCATTTGGACAGTGTCACAAAGATTTTGGACTTACCACTACTTTTTTTAGATTTTGGTGTTCCATATTTCTTCTTTACACAAGTGGATTGATTTCTATAATAGTTATGCCGTGTTTTCCAAAGCCTTTATATATGGAGGTATAGAGTTGTAAGATCGAATATGCAAGAGAATGAGCATGCCTCAGTGGGGCTAATCTGCTTGTCCAGAAAGCACCAAAAGAGGCTTTGAGATCTGCAAGGAACATGAAGTTACCCTGTTTAATGAAATATGGGGCCCTGAAGAAACCAGCTTAAGAGAGTAAGAAAAAGCGCATCTTGAGGAACCCACTGTACTATTCTTGTTATATTTACCAAAGGTTTGATGTCACACCCTGACTCAAACATATTTTGGGATTTTTGGTGTTTTGATGAACATCTTCATACTTGAAAATCTGTGACTAGCACTGAGCACATTAGTCTCTAGCAAGCATTCATTGCTAGTTTGTTAAACCAAACATCATCTGTTTTATCGCTACCTATGCTCAAAATGGTCACATCAGTAGGGAGAATTGAGTTTACTGAATGGTCACCCCAAGAAATTTCTGGAAGCATTACTGTGTTGATATATGGATACTTTTATCTTGGCTTGCTTTCAATACACAAATATTGTTACTACTTGTTTCTTTTTCTTCCTGATCAGATAGAAGATCCCTCTCAGCAAAAGCTGGTGGTAGTGTCCATCTCACCACAGTCTCGGGCCTCTTTGGCTGCTAAGTTTAACCTAAATATCCCAGAAACTGCTAAAAAACTGACTTCCTTTTTCAAAGCACTAGGTAAGCTGCTTCAACTGTAATTTTTTCACTGGATATTTTTTTTAACCTATAAAAGAATGAAGTATTTATTTCTAAATGTACAAAGCCCCCACCCCATGGTTCAAACCAATTTTGTCACTCCCAATGTTTTTCTTTGTCTTTTGCCATGTTGCTATCCTATTCATATTGCCATATTTTGTGAATAGCGATTGGTTGTTATAAGCAAAACAGTTATTTGATAAGATGATTAGTCCCCAACCTATGTTGTTTCTTACAGTTATTTATTAGGATGATTAATCGCCAACCTGTTTCCCACAGTTAATCGATAAGCTGTGTAATCCCAAGCATAATCATAACGTGATCCCGCGCTACAGCAGAAATATATAAAAGAGATTCTTCCCTAAATAAATTAATGAACCTTATGTATAACTAATACAATAATTAAAAAACAACAGTGCAAGTGCAAAAAATTAATAAGTCCAAAAATAGATAAATCAATCACGGGGCATATGATTCAAGGTGATGTTAATCTCTTAATTAAATCAACTAAAAATGTCCAAAAGAAGGAAATCGTGTATAAGAAGTTCCAGCAAAACGGTGGACAGGGAGAAGTTTAAATCCAAAAAATGAGCTCACAGAACCCTCACCTTCATATCTTGATAAATCAGCATGTAGAAACAAATGGGGATTCATGGAAATATCCCTGCTGTATATAGCATTGTGATTTTAGGTTGTGATGCCCTACGAGGTCCACACTCATTACCCTTATGTGACCAGTGGTATACTTCATTCCTCCGTTGAGGAATTTGGTAAATATGATGTATAACTATAACAGTTGGCCCCCGTTGGGCTATTGCACTTTCTTTTATATTTTGTAAAAGAGATTTGTCTATGGATGCATTTGTAATATCTGAACCTGTAAATTACTTTCTATCAAAACAAATAAAAAAACAAATTTGTAAAAAAAAAAAAGAAACAAATGGGGATCAGTTCCGTTATTCCAACTTCTACCACCAGGGGGTCCTCCGTTCCACTATAAGTTTGACTGCCTGAAGTACCAGCATAAACCCAATAAGAAGAAATTCCGTTATATCGATATCCACCACTAGGGGGTCCTATGCTCCACCAAATAGGTCATCTGAATAAGACTCCACATCCAAGTCCTCATATGGCCTGGTCACCTCCGCAAGGGGGGGGGGGGAGGACGAGGGGCAAGAGATAAAAATGGTGGGAGAGAGAGAAAGCTCCAATAGTGTAGTATATTATAAGCATAAAGGTTTATTGCAAAGATAAAATTGGACTCTTACAATAAAAGTTTAAAAAACAAGCATCAATCAGCTACTAAGGCGTCTGGACGCCAGTCTCACATCACTTCCGGTGTACTTCAACCTCCGGCCACTCCCTACGCGTTACGTCATCACGTGACTTCATCAGGGGATTCCCTGATGAAGTCACGTGATGACGTAACGCATAGGGAGTGGCCGGAGGTTGAAGTACACCGGAAGTGATGTGAGACTGGCGTCCAGACGCTTTAGTAGCTGATTGATGCTTGTTTTTTAAACTTTTATTGTAAGAGTCCAATTTTATCTTTGCAATAAACTTATATGCTTATAATATACTACACTATTGGAGCTTTCTCTCTCTCCCACCATTTTTATCTCTTCCCCCTCGTGTCCCCCCCCTTGCGGAGGTGACGAGGCCATATGAGGACTTGGATGTAGAGTCTTATTCAGATGACCTATTTGGTGGAGCAGTGGAGCCCCTAGTGGTGGATATCGATATAACGGAATTTCTTCTTATTGGGTTTATGCTGGTACTTCAGGCAGTCATACTTATAGTGGAACGGAGGACCCCCTGGTGGTAGAAGTTGGAATAACGGAACTGATCCCCATTTTTTTCTACATGCTGATTTATCAAGATATGAAGGTGAGGGTTCTGTGAGCTCATTTTTTGGATTTAAACTTCTCCCTGTCCACCGTTTTGCTGGAACTTCTTATACACAATTTCCTTCTTTTGGACATTTTTAGTTGATTTAATTAAGAGATTAACATCACCTTGAATCATATGCCCCGTGATTGATTTATCTATTTTTGGACTTATTAATTTTTTGCACTTGCACTGTTGTCTTTTAATTATTGTATTAGTTATACATAAGGTTCATTCATTTATTTAGGGAAGAATCTCTTTTATATATTTCTGCTGTAGCGCGGGATCAAGTTATGATTATGATTTATTGAGAGTGGATTGTGATACACTGGAAGATTCTGCTGCAGACAGCTGTCTTCGATTTATTTGATTGCACTTCAATGCACTATATGCACTTTGTGATTTAACGGTTCATTTATTAATTGTACTTGAAATTATATAGTTTTTAGGAGTTCACCCATAACACATTTTAGTAGCGCGAAGGTTTTTTACATTTTCATTGTTTAATCCCAAACATGTTGATTCTTACTTTTAGTCTCAATAATCTATGACACGGATCATTGCTGGCATCGGTAGCAGTATGGCAAAAGATCAACAAATATCTGTGTAGCTGTATTTCCTTAGTGAATCCTTAGATTTTTGTATTTCTTTTATTTTTTTTATTGTAAAACCACTGCTTAAAATTTTGATTTGTATAATTGTGAGTCATTATGTTTATAATATATATAATATCATATGTTGTTATTACTATAAAACAAATGTGCAAAACTGTGCTATTTGATATGAGAGAGGCATGTTACATTATGTGAATGCACATAAGGAGTTTATTGCATTTTTTTTTTTTTTGGTAGGTGTTCACCGTGTTTTTGACACAAGCTTCTCCAGAAACTTCAGCTTGTTGGAGAGTCAGCAAGAGTTTATAAAGCGATACAAGAGACAGACAGAAGATAAGAAAGCCCTTCCAATGCTGGCTTCCGCCTGCCCAGGTAGACCTATAATATGTCGTCTTTGCATAAAAATGATCACATATCATGGTCATTACTTATGTCTATGCCTCTTTTCTTTCTCATTCATTGAGGGACACAGGAATTCACAGACAGTCAGGTTATACTGTCACCTACAGAAGATTTAAAAACTGACAGAAAAAATGTAAGCCCTGTATGCCAACCTAGAACTACAAAAACTGCATGCAAATAGCAGCAGAAAGGGAACCCCTCAGGGACTTTAAGGCAATAAAGAGGCAATTAGTAAAAATAAGGCTGGTCACCAATTTTATTAATATATGATTAAAAATTCAAGTCATTCATAAAACATGATACAACATAGCATAGTAAACATCTACATGTACAGAGGAAAAGTACCCACGACAGTGGGGAACACCCTGAAATAGCAGCCTGAACAAGAGCTGGCCAAAAGAGTCCCCCGTTGTAACCCGACCATGTTTCGGAGTTATTTTTAGGGGTACACAATTTTCTATGAGACAATAATAGTAAATAACATGGGTAACAATAGAAAAAAAAAATATATATTTATATTTACATTGGACATGTAATGGACAATGGTAAAGTAACTTCAGATGGAGCCGAGGTGACTGGTAGATCTGATTGTGGAAGAGAGGGCAGGAAACCTCCGCACCCAGGATGCAGTGCCACAAGGACCCACCCAGTCCAGACAGGCTGATGGGAAGCAGCCGGGAGGGAGGATGGAGGGAGGATGTAGGAGTGGTCTGTAAATGAAGGGTCAGAATATAAAGGTTCTACTTTTCTGATTGTGAGCTAATGAAAAAAGTTAAAGTCAGCAGTGTGCACAAAAGATCAGTGAGTCAAAGAGAAGTAAGACCCCATACACACTATTAGATTTTCTGCAGGTTTTCAGATTTACCAAAACCATGTAGTGCAAGGGCCTGCCTGATTGCATAAAAACTGAAACTCTTAAGGTTTGACCTCATATATTATATGGTTTTGGTAAATCTGAAGAGAAAAATCTGCAGAAAATCTAATAGTGTGTATGAGGCTTAAGTGGGCTCTCATATGACAACAATGGAGGAGTGCAAAGCAGAATGAAGGTGCTGGGAGGGTATCACAAAAGACTGACCTTTTATTATTGCTGTAGTTGTGCATGCATCTTCCCAGAATACAAACCCAGCTCCAAATGGAAGAGACCACCACCAGGCACTGGGCTGTATAAAAAGAGAAGTTGATTACCTGTAATGATGTGCAGGTGTACTAAACTACATCCTACTCATTGTGGTCGGAATCCTTGCAGAAGCCCGGCCTGAGGGAGGGGCCAGGCATGGGCGGGGTGGGCCCTTCGGTGCGAAGACACGCGATGCAACCCCCGCCCGGAGGGGCAGGATGACACCACTCATCGCCGCGCCGCCAACACTTTGCTAGGCTACACCCACAGCCGCGTGTGCAGCACATGGGGACAGTCCTCACGTGTTGGGCGACATGCAGAACGGGGACGGCCTTGTACATATGTTTGGAGAATTCCTGAATAGTCTTTCCAATGTAAAAGCATCCGCATTCACATTGTAAGAAATATACAACAAATTGGGTACGACAATTCGCATAGTGCTTGGGATGGAAAGTCTCCCCATAGGGTCGTCGTCATTCTCATCATCATTGGAGTCTTTCTGAGCTCTTGTCAGGAGAGGCTGGGTCCTCCCCAATAGCTAGAGGGACCACTTGGGACTTTTTGGCTGCATGTAGAGCATCCTTCCCACTGAGACTGTAAGTGCACACCAGCGCTTTCTACTGCAGAGTCTATCTCTGACCCTCCAGAGGCCCTAGACCAGGCTAGGTCTTTGGTCCCTGTTACCATCTCTGTGACCGATTCAGATTCCCAGCAATCTGTCTCTAAAGAGACTGTTTTTGAGGCATCAGTCTTCTGCTGTCATCTAGAATTTGCAGGGGATTGTGTCAGATCTAATTCTTGCAGTATGTTCCATTCTGCATCTGGAGGATCAGCCTGCTTTTCCAGGCTTTGGGTCTTTTAGGACTCCTACAGCTGCACGGACCTTCTCACTCTATCCACTGTTTGATTTAATTCGTTATAAGCAATGGAAGCACCCTGAATAGTCCAGGGCCCCACCTGAAAGGGTTTCTGAACTTTTCCCTTTAAGAAACAATTCTGTTTCCCACTGTCAATATACCAATGACTCGCCTTAACAGGAGTACCACTAGACTGGTTAAGGGAGTTCTCACCCCTGAAACAAGACTTTTTATGCAGATATGAAAAATACATTCTTGCATTTTTTTTTTTTTTTATTTCAGGCTGGATTTGTTATGCTGAAAAAACACATGGCTCTTTCATCATCCCATACATCAGCGTCACTAAGTCACCACAGCAAGTCATGGGATCCCTGATCAAAAATCACTTTGCACAGACACAGGTAGGACACTTGACAATACCAGACAAATGTTTCGGCATATCAAACTTTAATGGCTTTTTTACCTTCATGCATTCCCTGCATGAAGGTAAAAAATGTTTTAAAGCTTTCTGTAGCCCCCCCCTTCCTTTTGTGAAGGAGAAGAGAGGAGATCCAGTGCTATGCATGGCTGCAGCTCTTCTCCCCTCTCTTCTTCTTCACACAGGGACTTGGGCAGCAGCAGGAGCCATTGGCTACTGCTGCCGTCAATCAAATACAGTGAGGAGGAAGTGGGGGGCTAGCCTCGCTGTGTGTTTCTACGGAGCCTGGCTCCATAGACACACACTGCTTTGGAGAGAGCACACGAAGAGGAGGAGCCAAGATCGCTAATGTGGGACCCGAGAAGAGGAGCTTTTGAGGATGCTCTTTTTTTTTTTTTAAATGTACCTTTAAGTAACACTTTTAATATTGGTCATTATCTGCTATCTGATGACATTAATTTCGACTTACTGCTTTTCCTTTCTTTTTATTTTAATCAACACAGAATCTAAAGCCAAATCAGATCTACCATGTGACAGTGATGCCTTGTTATGACAAAAAACTAGAGGCTTCTAGACCAGACTTCTTTAACCAGGAATATGAGACCCGAGATGTAGATTGTGTCATCACAACTGGTGAGTGATGTATCTTGCTTTTACTTTAACGTGCTGGATAGTAACGTTGTAGTTTCCTAAATCCTTTATTTGGTAGAAATATAAGACAGACGTTTCGTTGCAGGGGAAGTTCTGCGAATATTAGAACAAGAAGAAATGTCTTTAGCAGATGTGAATCCCTGTCCACTTGACACAGAGTGAGTTTTTTTTAAATACATTAGACAGTGCTTCTATTCCTATATGCTTCTTATGCACATTTACACATGTTGCTTTGGTGCCATGACAAAGCTGTTGCTAGCAGCAGTAATAATTATGTGGAAGCAGGCAGCATAAAATTTGGAAACAAAATGAGGAGCCTTCCTTTGCTCCCCTTCTTCTGACAATGCTAACTGCCTTGACTGTCTGGTTTCATTACTCCTGACAAGGCTAACTGTCTACCTGCATCTGCCTCCCCTACATCTTAGTGACAGGCCAAGAAAAACATGCGGCACATGAGTCCGAGAAAAGTTTGAATTTCTATCTCTATGCTTAATTTGTATCCAAGACTCAGTAGCTGCCGAATTGTCAGAATGATAACCAGACAACCAGCATTTTGAGAAGGAGCTACAGAAATGGCAGCCTTCATCTTTTTTTCTATGACAGGTATATGTTAGCATATATAATTTGAACCTGTATGTTTATTAACAATCCACAGATGTTGCTTTACCGGTTAAGTTCTCACACCTGTATGTTCTCAGTGTACTAGAGCAATTTAGAGCATGAAAACATGAAGAAAAAAAAATTGTAGCAAAATAGCTAAGGGGAGGAAGAAGTCATTTTGGTCTGCTTAAGGTTAACAAGAGGCTATATAGCAACAAAGCTTATTTTTTTTATTTGCATAATTGCTGATATCCTATGCAGATGAAAGGTCACCTCTTGATCTGCTATGAAGCAGAGTGTTTACAATTTAAGGTGGCCATACATTATACAATTTTCCTTTTCAATTTCCTTTAGATTTACCTTCAACTATGTAGTGCAAGGGCCTGCCTGATTTAATCCAAATTTGAAAGCGTTTCGGTTTTTCCTCATATGATATGGTTTTGGTAATTCCTAAAAGAAAATTGCACAATAACATTTGTATATGTGGTCAGCCTTAATAAAATTTAAGATTGCTACATGGCAATTCTTCTTAACTCTTTAGACATTCTGATACCAAACAAGTCCTTGCTGTCAAAAGAACAGCTGGAATTTGCCAATAAATGTGGGCAGGGAGCTGCAGACAGGACGTACCGCACACCCAAAGCCAAAGTATTTAGATGTTTGTGGCATGTTTGACATGTCCAAAGTCTAAGACCGGTTAAGCTGTTCATAGACCCAAGCTCTAAGATCATAAAACACCAGTTTAAAAAACATACAACTGACCTAAAGCAGTTCTAGCTTCTCTTTAACTCCCCCCCCCCCCTGCACTGCACAGCCTCTAAAATTCTCCCAGGTGGTCTCTGTGCCTTCCTTGCATGCATGTACACATTTATGTCTGTGTAAAGGCTCCTATTAGGTGTCCTGGCTGTTCATTGCTGAGAAAGATGCTTAGTGAAGATGATCTCGCTGGAAGTGCTGAATAGGGTGCTAGGGGAAAGTGCCTGACCCTAAGTGTAATAAAAGTACACTTGTCCATTAAAAATAGTTTGTTGTGTAATAGTACAGTGGTGACATCTGGTGGTAGAAGCTTGTTTTTGACAAGTACCGTATTTATCGGCGTATAACACGCATCCCTATTTAAGAGGGAAGTTTCAGGAAAAAAACGTTTTTTTCAAATAAACCACTTTGAAGCAAAATAATGGTCAGTGCCAATCAATGCAGTCTGATTAGTGCCCATCTGCAGCCTCAATGCAGCCAAATGCCCATCTGCAGCCTCAGTGCCCATCTGTAGCCTGATCTGCTCCCATCTAATGCAGCCTGATGCCAATCTGCAGCCTCAATGCAGCCTCTGTGCCCATCTGCAGCCTGATCTGCACCTATCCAATGCAGCCTGATGCCTCTATGCAGCCTCTGTGCCCATCTGCAGCCTGATCTGCACCTATCCAATGCAGCCTGATGCCTCTATGCAGCCTCTGTGCCCATCTGCAGCCTGATCTGCACCCATCCAATGCAGCTTGATGCCTATTCACAGCCTCGCCATCTCTCATGCAGTGCAGGAATTTAGGAGGGGGACGAGCGCCGCCGGAATCACTGAGCCGTCATCTTGTGTTTACAGTACTCGGCTCTCACACACACATGTCCCGCCTCTGCCATCGCCATTGGACCAGCTCCTGTGATTGACAGAAAACTGGTCCAATGCCGGGGGCGGGACGTGTGTGTGCTGTCAGAGCCGAGTAAACAAGAAATGACGACTCGGTGATTCCGGCGGCGATCGTGAACAATGATGGCTCGGTGATTTCGGCGGCTATCTTGAACAATGACAGCTCAGTGATTCCGGCAGCGATTGTGAACGAACAATGACGGCTCAGTGATGGCGGCGCTCGTCCCCCTCCTTCTCCGAGGTACGCTATCGGTGTATAACACGCACCCCTGATTTTCCCCCTATTTTCAGGGGGGAAAAGTGCGTGTTATACGCCGATAAATACGGCAATTGTTTTAAGCAGGCCCAGTGATTTATTTTTGATATTGAAGTTTAAGTAAATCCAAATAGTCTTTAATTATAGTTTTAGATAAAGTAGGGAATAGTAAAAAGCTGTGTGTTTGGTAAAAAAAAAAAAAAAAAAAAACAGTTCTAGTGCATACTTGCTAGCATAAACTGTTAGCAGATAAATGTTTCTCTAGTCGTCTGTCCAGGACAGCACTAGAGAGATAGGCTCCACCTCCAGAGGCAGGAAACACATATTCAGATCTTTAAAGGGCGGCTTCCGTCCCTCTTCCTCAGTCTTTGTGTTTCCTCCACCGGAGGAGGAGGCTGGATGGAGCTCTCCTTCCCCTGAGCCTAGGAGTTACCTGTGGGAGAAGGGGAAGGAGGTCTGCAAAATACCTGGAAAGGTGGCAGGCATCTGGGTCCCCCGGTCAGGCTGCAGAGGAGCTGGTACCGGCGTCATCCTCCACTATAGCCTGGGGAGGGCTGACGTTCCCCGCATGGCTGGCCGGATACTATGGTATCCTGGCGTGGGTCCAGCGGGGGGGGGCAGGCGTAGGCGTCATGTTTCGGCCTGTGAAACGCAGGAGGAGGGAGGAGACTTCCGGCACACCACTTCTGGTTCTGGGTCACGCGGTGAGCATGGACGCCCGAGGCCATGGCGGTTCTTTTAAAAACGCCAGCCACAGGATGGGAACCAAGTGATTTGGATCCACAGCGTGATGCTCCAGCACGGAACAGACACATGGATCCAGCTGAACCAGGTGGCAGTGGGGCCAACCCAGCTCAGGTAGATGGACACGGGGTGCCTTTGACCTACGGGGCTGGGGGGGGTGGGGGGTGATGGACTCAAATGTAGCCCTTTAATTGTCCCCCCCCCCTTTAAAAGGGATCCGGGCTAAAGAGTAATGTGAATCCTGTCAGCAGCTGGTGGGGTGCACATAGGTGTTGTTGAAAGCATTAGAAAATCCAATGCTCTATTTATTTTGCATTCGGGAAAAAAATTGGGATTCCAAGCTTCAAAAGGCACAATCGCAAGCTGGATTAAACAAGCTATTGTAGAAGCTTACAAAATTTTAAAAAAGGAATGTCCCTTTTCCCCCATGGCTCACTCCACACGGGCACTATTGGCTTCTTGGGCGGAGCGAGCTGGAGCGACACCAGAACAAATCTGTCGAGCAGTAACATGGTCAAACTACTCAACTTCCATGAAGCATTATAGATTGGACCTTATCTCAGCGCAAGACCAAGCGTTTGGGAGAAAAGTCCCCCCCCCCCCCCCAATCTGGTAATTTCTCGTTGATCCGATCTAGTGCTGTCCTGGACAGACGACTAGAGAAAACTAGAGTTAGACTTAACGGTAACTCTGTTTTTGGTAGTCATCCAGGACAGCAGGAATTCCCTCCCTATATGCTGTTATAATTTTGGACGAGGGTTTTTGTTTCAGAAGCCGTTCGGGGAAGTTCTCGGTTAAAGACTGAGAAGGAGGGACGGAAGCCGTCCTTTAAAGATCTGAATATGTGTTTCCTGCCTCCGGAGGTGGAGCCTATCTCTCTAGTGCTGTCCTGGAGGACTCCTAGAAACAGTTACTGGTAAGTCTAACTCTAGTTTTTTCTTTAGATTAAAGTCTACAAGTTCCAATATGCAAATAGTGACTTTCTGAATGATTGCTTTAAACTGTCCATAAACCTGAGTTGTTGGGCTCAACTGATCTACAGTTGTGTGTATGGGGTGTGGGGAGAGGCAGACATCTGCCCACTCATTAGGGAACCATTGAGTGGACAGTGTGGCTAGCCTTTTCCAAATGGTTCCCCTCCCAAGAGCGGCAGCACTGGCAGCCCATAGCTGAAGTGCTCATTTCTTCAGGAATAAACTCAAGTGCTTGTCTGTGCTTAGGTGTTCCTGGTTTTTTTCTTTTTCATACATCATGGGACAGAGTCAGGCTATATTCATTACCTGCTGGATTATAGTTCATCAGATGAATGGACACTGGTAGACCAAAGGTCTCCAGACAGGAAGTGATCCCCTATATAACCCCTCCCATACAGGAAGTACTTTATTTTTTTTTTTACCAGTGTCTGCAAGGTGGATGGTACAGTTTGTTTGGGCTCTCTGAGCTCCAGGTCTCTAGTCCCACAAATTGTTCCGAAATGAATCTAGGAATTGACCGATCAGATCCATTTGACACAGCCTTTTATGCTTAGATAAATGGTACCCGAGCCTCGCAAAGAAGATTCAAGATCCTGCAAGGTTTTGCCTGTAATGTGGCCTCCGGGCGCTGAACAGGTCCAAGGGAGTGGACCCTAAACATGAAAAGGGTACCCAGTCCTTGAAGGTCCAAGTGACAGGAACCCGCCGTGAAGGGTAAAGATCCTTGGTTTCGAAGTGGCCCTGCGCCTGGATGGGTAAGTGAAACCCCTTTACTTTATTATTGTGGGGTGTCCCAGTGGTTGTAACAGTCAGTCAAGCTAGCTAAAAGATGGACACCTGTGTTTTGCTCAGCAGTTTGTTTGGCAGCCATGACACATGCGGCTTCGCTGTACATGCGCAGTAGCCGTTATCTGGGTGCACGAATATTTGCGTCTTACGCGAATACAGTCACGCCCATTCCCCGGGACTGCGCACGTGCGTGCACAGAACGTTCCGGCGCACACCCAGCATATTTAAGGTGCTTAGCAGGATTGTTGCATAGGGGCTTGGTGAGCCCTATTAAAGGGTCTCCCTTCTGAGGTATTTTAATACTACACCCAAGTACTCCTTGTTTGTGGCTATTAAATGTCTTCCAAAAAGAGGAGTGGGACTAACAGCACAGGGAAGGGCACACCTATGTTGTTAGTAGTTCCTGATGAACCTAGTCATATTTCTAGTGTTGTATCCCCTGAAGCACCAGAGGTTTCCGGGCAATCTGCGCCTATGTGGTATTGTGCCTACAGTCAACACTGCTGCTTCACCCTTTATCACTAAGGATGAACTGTCCTCAGCCCTAGCTGGGTTAGAGCATACGATTGCTGGCATGATTTCCTCCATCCCGCAGGGTGGCAGGAAGCGTGGCAGATCCCCCTCCCGGAGTCTCCTAGTCTGGTGCAGGAGTGGGTTGAGGATGGGGAAGAGCTTAGAGCTCAGGATTCGGTGGAGTGCCCGACAAATGAGTCTGCTTCCGAGCAATCTGGACAAGAAGATATCCAGTCGATGTCTGCCTCTTGGTTGCAGAGGTTTTTGATCCTGACTGAAATGGTTCGTTCTGCCTTTTAAGTTGCCTCTTGCAAAGGTGACTGAACCCCCCCTGGTCCTCTCTGGGATCACTGAGGCCTCTTCAAGTCGCACAGACTTTCCCTCCACACCTCCCGTTGGAACAGGCGGTGTACGCTGATTGGGAACATCCTGACAGGACTTTTGTTCCTCCTAAGAGGTTTTCCCTTTTTTATACCCCATGGACGAAAAGTTCATTCAAAAATGGAGCATGCTAGCTGTAGATGCAGCAGTCTCTCTTCCTTTAAACAAGAACTTAACTTGTCCAGTAGATAATGCACAGGGCTTGAAAGACCCTGTTGACAAGAAATTGGAGTTATTATTAAAGGCTTCCTTTTCTTTGGTCAGTTCAGCTATTCAGCCAGCTGTTGCAGCAATTGGTATTTGCCAGTCCGTAAAGGATCAGGTCAAACGGCCTGATAGCCCTAACCAGGAGGATGATCTCTTGTCTGTACATATGGGCAGACTTTTATGGCTTTAAGCGGAGTTCCAGTCATAATTTTTTTTTTTTTTTTTTACATTATTAAGCTGCATTAAATCTAAATAACAACCTTTGGAAATTTTTTTTTTTTTTTTTTTTACTTACCTTTTCAGGTCAGGTCGGAAATGCTGTCAGGCGCCTTGGAGAGGAAGAGGCAGATTATGAGGGACCCCCTAGCAACTCCCAGGAGTCACTGGGCAGTGCCGAGGGCTTCGTTGCCATCACAGCGGGGTGGGCACTTCCGATGATGCCCTCCGTTGTAATGGCAACATCAGAAGTGTACGGCGCTGCGCCGTACATACAGCGCATGCGCGAGAATGGGCGGTGCATGCAGTTCGCTCAGCTGCACCAGAGCCCGGAAGATAGTGCTTGTGGGCCTCACATGCACACAAGCACTATGGAAACTGACTTGAAACAGGAATATAAGATATATTCCTCTATAAAATCGGCAGTCAAGCGCCGACAAACGTGAGTGCTCTAAATAAGCCATATAAACAAAAGAGATGGATCCTAAAAAAAAAAAAAAAAATTAACAGTGGGAACTCCTCTTTAAGAACTGGTCAGACGAGCTTCCTTGTAAAAAGTTATTTTCCGTTTTATGGGGAATGTTTATTCGGTGATCACTTGGACAAATATGTCCAAAAGATTTTTGGAGGGAAAAGTTTTCTCTACTTCCTGTGAGGAAAAGCACCAGACGTCCCTCGTTTAAAAACCCAGGAACTGCTTCCTGAAATGTCTCAGTGTCAGGGCGGTTGCGCCGCCAACAGGCCGCAAGGCCAGGGCCAGAAAAGGCAGTGGGTCCAAAATGTTTCTAAACCCAACACCAAGCCCTCCTTTTGAGGGGATGCCCCCACTCCATCGGGTGGAGGGAAGGCTGCTGCACTTTGCAGACATTTGGAAAACGACAATTCAAGACGAGTGGATCACCTCGATTATATTTTGCGGTTACAAGCTGGAGTTGCAGGGGGTTCCCCCTCAGAGGTTTCTAAGGTCCAGTGTTCCACTGGATCCTCTAAAAAGAAACTTATTGCTTCAGGCATTACATTATCTAGTGCATCAAGGAGTGGTGGTAGAGTTTCCTGTATTCAAAAGGGGCACAGGGTTTTACTCAAACCTGTTTACGGTTCAGAAACCATATGGGGAAACAAGGCCCATTTTGGCACTAAGATCCCTGAACAAGTATCTAATTGATACAGTCCTTTCAGATGGAGTCTGTCCACTCAGTAGTAACCTCACTCCAGAGGGGAGACTTTCTAGCCTCCATCGATATGACGCGTATTTACACATACCTATCTTTCAGCCTTATCAGAGGTTCCTACGTTTTGCAGTAGAGGAACGTCATTTTCAGTTTGTGGCTCTACCCTTCGGGCTTGCTACAGCTTCCCGGGTGTTCACAAAGGTCCTAGCACCAGTACTGGGTCTTTTAAGGGCTCAAGGGATCCTGGTGCTCAGGTATCTGGATGACCTCCTGCTCAGAGATCACTCAGTACAGGCTCTAGAACAGAGCATAATATACACAGTGAGGTATTTGAAAAGCTTAGGCTGGATCATAAATACCAAAAAGTCAGCCTTGAGACCAGCTCAAAGTCTAAAGTACTTAGGTCTGATCCTAAACACGGTCCAAGCAAGAGTATTCTTGCCACCCGTAAGGATCTGTGCCTTGAAGGATCAGGTGCATCGGATAAGGGGCACCAGACAACCCTCCATTCGGTTCTGTATGACTCTTCTAGGGAGGATGGTATCCTCCTTCGAGGCAGTGCCCTATGCCCAGTTCCATTCCAGGCCCTTACAACAAGACATCTTGTTGGCTTGGAAAAGAGGAAGAAAAGCCCTGGATTATCCAATGTGCTCATCTCCTCAGGCATGCTTAAGCCTAAACTGGTGGTTGCAGGATCAGAACCTGTGAAAGGGAAAATCCTTTCTCCCGGTAACTTGGAGAGTATTGACTACAGATGCCAGTCTCTCAGGCTGGGGAGCGACCCTAGACGGGCTCAAAGCTCAGGGGAAATGGTCAGCAAAAGAACAGACACTGCCCATCAACGTCCTAGAATTACGGGCAGTACGTCTGGCCCAACGTTCCTGGACAATGGAGCTTCAGGACTGCCCCATCAGGGTTCAGTACCATAATGCCACAGTAGTGGCCTATATGAACCACCAAGGCGGTACCAGGAGTCATTCAGCTCTGAAGGAGGTGAACTAAATGCTAGCCTGGGCAGAGAGACATGTGGCAATTATATCGGTAGTCCATATCCCGGGAGTAGAGAACTGGAAGGCAGATTATCTCAGCCGGCAGCAGATCTGCCTGGGGGAACGGTCCCTACACCCAGAGGTGTTCCAGGGAAATTTGCCAACGTTGGGGATCGCCAGTGGTCGACCTACTGGCATCCAGGTTCAACAAGCTACAGAAGTTTGTGTCTCGGACAAGAGATCCTCTGGCAATTGGAACAGATGCTCTGATAGTTCCATTGAGCCAGTACTCCCTGGTTTATGCTTTCCCACCGATCCCTCTCCTTCCACATTTGTTGCGCAGGATTCGGAGAGAGGGGGTTCTAGTCATTCTGGTGGGACCAGCCTGGCCCAGAAGGCCCTGGTTCCCGGAGATTGTGAGACTGACAATAGACGGGCCATGGACGCTTCCTATGTGTCCTTGGGACTTGAACTTGGTGCTGTCTGTGTTACAGAAACAACCATTTGAACCTATTAAGGAAATTCCATTAGACTTGCTGTCACACAAGCTAGCCTTCCTGATGGCCATCACCTCGGCTAGAAGGGTGTCGGAGTTGGCGGCCCTTTCAACCAGATACATAAGTAAAATCTTTTTTAGTCCTCTGTGTGGGGAATGTTTCCTTCTTTCCTCTATTTAAGATGGTCAAGTGGGCCGGGAAATAAGTCTTTGATAACGCCCTGTAGGTTGTCGAAACATGTCAACGTATTTCCGGTGGCACCAACATCATTCCCTGCTCCTTGGAACACACTTCCTGGTTTCTGGAACGCACGCCGTGAGCAGCATCCGGATCCATCTCTAATCCCTTTACATGCCTGTTTTTATCAACTATTTTGTAAGTACCCTTTTGTATATTCAATAAATCCCCTTTTCAAACGGTACTTTTCACTATTAGTTCCATATTTTCCTTTTTTGGTGCCTGGTGATTCTGCTGAGAAATTCCAACAAGAAATCCTTTGATCTGATGTGCACATCACCACTCCTGAACTTCTCTGGAAACCAGCTGGGGGTCATCACCATTTGGTGAGTGGGGACACATGTGGGGGTGGTGTTTCTGCACCTGAAAAGTCCTGGAGCGTCTGATGTCCATTGCACTTCAAAAGTTTTTTTCCCATTGCGGATCAGAACATTCAGCACATTTATTTGGACTTTATTTACATGTTTTTTGCTTTGTATATTCACATCTGCACTCGGTCACACATGTCTAATAACATTTGCGAGCGCCACATTTTCATAATTTTACATTTCTAGTGAGTAGCACTTTGTGTGTGGCAGCTGCTTTAGTTTTCTTTTTCACTGTTTTTTCACGATTTTATATTATTCACAAAGTTGTGGATAGGCACAAGTCAGGAGATGGATACAAAAAAAAATTTCAAGGGCTTTATCAATGCCTCGAAGCACAGTGAAATAAATTAAAGTGTTACTAAACCCACAAAAGTAAAATCAGTCTGTATATGCAGTAACGCATGCTTGTTATACTCATTGTGGAACCTAAGGGATTAATCCTCTGCATTGTATAAAAAGGCTGTTTGACTCTGTTCCTCTGACTCCTAATAATTTCCTGATAACAGAGTCTATGGTGTCAGGCTGCATATGCTCAGTTTGGTGTGTATTGCTAGAGAGTTTTTTTTTTGTTTTGTTTTTTCTTGGGAGGATGCATGTGATCAGCACAGAGCCAATTAGTACTGTCCAGACAGAGGGTCAGGGGTCTTGCAGTCTCATAGCACAGTCAGAAAAATCCTCCTACAATCTTTAACCAGTGCTTAGCTGGACACTGATAAAAGTCACAAGGTGCTCTAACTGCTGATGAGAAAAGATATTTATCAGTTTTAGATTTCCTAAATTAATTACATTTCCGTGTACTATAGACCAGATATTGTGAATGCAGGGTCCTGGGTTGAGTAATACTTCAAGAAACGGAAGGTATTTGGTACAACACCGACCCTCTCTGGATCAGGACATCGCTCCAAACTGGATGAAAGACCCAGAAAGAAACTGATCAGAGAGGCTACCAAGAGGCCTACAGCAACTCTGAAGCAATTGCAGAAATTTGACAGAGTGGTCAATTGTGTACTTGTGACACGTGACTTGTATGGGATGGTTGCAAGAAAAAAGCCACTCCTTAAGTAAGGCCACATGCAGTCACGACTGAGCTTTGCCAAAATGCACCTTGAAGATTCTGAAGCGACATGAAAAAAGGTGTTTTGATCATATGAGACTAAAATTTAATTAGTTAGCCTCAACACCAAACTATATGTCTGGCAGAAATCCATTACAGCTCCCCATCCAGATAACACCATTCCTACAGTAAAGCATGGAGGTGGTAATATCTTTTTATAGGGGTGTTTCTCTTCAGAAGGAATTGGAGCACTTGTCAGGATAGAAGGAAAAATGAATGGGGCAAAATACCATAAAATTCTTGAGGAAAATCGGCTGCCCTTTGCCAGAAAGTTGTCAATGAGAAGAATGTTTACATTCCAACATGACAGTGACCCAAAGCACACAGCAATAATAACCACGCTGTGGTTGAAGGAGAAAAGTCTGAATGTCCTTGCATGGCTTAGTCAGAGCCCAGACTTAAACCACTTTGAAAATCTGTGGAATGACTTGAAGACTGCAGTCCTCAAATGGTCACCATCAAATTTAACTGAACTTCAGCAGTTCTGCAAAGAAGATTGGGCAAATATTGCAAAGGCTAGATGTGCAAAGTTAGTAGACATATCCCGACTACAGGCTGTAATTAAAGCAAAAGGTGGTTCAACAAACTACCGACACAAGGGGGTGATCCTTTTTCCAACTCGGTGATTCTGTTTTTCATTTTTTTTTAAAAGAGAAATTCTGAAATGTCGGTGTTTATATCTCTCACTTGAATGTTTTAAGTTGCACTTATTTTCAGGCTTCAAAACAACAACATGTGATTATTTTAAAGGGGGGGTGATTCTTTTCTATACCGACTGTAGTCATACAGATTGGGGTAGGTGGTTCCAGAGGATGGGGGAGGCTGTTCATCCAGTCACAAACCTTGAGAGCTGATAACTTCTTGTGCTCTCTGCCTCTGGACTGTTACCAGTTGGCATTGTTCCCTGCTTTGTTTGTGGACTACAAAAAAACCTCCTGTTATGGAGAAGAGAGGAAGGTTTTAAGTAGCACCAACACAATGTTTCGTAGTCCTAACACACTCCCTTTTCTAGGGTGACAACCCTGGTTAGTACACTTGTCACCCTACGATAGGAAGTGTTTTAATGGCAGAATTATCAGGTTAAATAAAGCGCAAAAAAAAGGAAATTATGCAGTCACCACATCTAAGAACTAGTAAGCTGCAATACTATACATTTTTGTTTATGGGTTTAGATATGGTTTAAGGACAACTTTACTGTTGTTCTCTCAATGCAAATCTAAAATTTAGAACTGACTGATTAAACCAACACAATGTTGTTTGAGCCAGAAGGCCAGATACTGTAAGTGCAAATATTTGCAGCTAGACCCAAAAGGGAAATTTAAAAAATAACCTGTATGTGTAATTTAGTCCAAGAAGGTATGTAATAGAATAGGTACAGTATGTCATCAAAAGTTGCTTTAGGATATACATTTGAATAGTAGTTCAAAATATATTGTGGTGGTGCAATTCAGTATTCTTGTAAGCTAATTTTGGTGAGTGAAGCAGACTTTCATCATCTCCTAAGTGTTAATGTATCTTCTGAATTTTATTGACCAATATTTTCTTTGTATAGATTCACCTCTGTGATGGACGACGAGCCAGTGGGGCATGAAGGAGGGGGATCAGGTGGATATCTAGAACACATATTTAAACATGCAGCACAGGAGTTATTTGGGATTCAAGTGGATGAAATAAAATACAAGCCTCTAAAGTAAGTGCCAGATTTTTGTGCTGTATTTTCATTCAGACTACTTTGAATGTGATGTTTAGCATGGATTATTATAGTCATGCGTTGCTCGAGGCAAAACACTGGTTGTGCCCTCCTTTACCTTTTAGGCTTCATGCAGACTAGACAGCTAAAAACTGCTTTAGAAACGCTGGACTGTAGCTTTAAGGAGCGGGGCCACTAGCGTCCTTAACAACCAGTGAACAGCTGGTTGTTAAGGGGGCCGGGAAGCCGGCCGTCACATCCTTAACAATGGACGAGCCATCAGCTGTCAACTGCTTTGGCAGCTGAATGTAAAAAGAAAAACATAATTCTCTCAATCAGCAGACGTCTGTTGTTTAATGGACTTCTCTCAATGGGACATGTTGGAAAGTTTTCTCTCAATCAGCAGCTGTAGCCATTGATCGGTGTATTCTGACAGCGGCAGGATTATTTTTAATCCTCCTGCTGCTAGCATTAGTAAATGGGCAAGTATATCATATTTACTTAGTTTTCCAGGAAGTAAATGCTACATGAATCATTTGCCCTTACTCAAGATGGCCACAGTCAGATATGCTAGGGGGTTGTCTTACAAAGTTATTTCTCAACATAATAAAGCATAGAGACATGGATTGATGGATTAGTTTGCTTTGAATATTAAATAGTGTTTGTTTTGTTGTGCTCAGATGCAGTGAAGATCCACTTTAACCTGGCCACTCACTATATTTGACCTGTCCAGCAGGGATTGGCCGAATTTTGATCAGTGCAAGGTCTCCGCCAATCAGCAGACATCTGTTGTTAAAAGGACTTCTCTTGATGGGACATGTTGGAAAGTTTTTTTCTCTCAATCAGCAGCTGTAGCCATTGATTGGTGTATTCTGACAGCGGCTGGGGCTGACCTGTGGGGGTGATTCCTTCATCCACACTAACCACATATGGACGGCCTAACTCTTCCTAAATTAAGCTTTAACTGAGGTTGGCATTCTTATTTTTACTGGCTTTGGAGTGCCACGCCAGGACCCTGCTGAACTGGACTTTGCAGAGATAGCCTGTAAGTGACCTTTGGCCACTGGATTCCACGGAGAATATATTCCAGATTCCATTCTGGTAAAAGTTAGCCATGGATTGCTTTCCAGTTACAGAGCTGCTGTCTGAAGGCTCACTTTATGAGTAACCCCACAGCTCTCTATGCAGCCCTGCCAATCTACTGGTCTCACTGCTTGATCTATACATCTATGGACAGTCAACAGGCACTGCTTAGCTGACAATGCCCCCTCTGCTGTCATTGGCCATCAATGAAGTCCCCTGGGCTGCATCCTTGAGGCTAGGTGTCATCTACTTCATCTGCCTTAATTATTTGGCGGTATTGTATATTCGTTTTTAAACATTACAAGCCCAAGGCTCAAGGCTCTGGGCTTGTGATAGTGTTAGCTTCCTGGCTCCTGTACCTTGTGCCTTATCTCACTGTTTTTTTGCAGAATAGGATGTGAACCATAATCCATAATATAGAATGCATGAAGCATATGGCTGTTGGTTTAATCTTTAGTGACAGTCTGCTGGAGGCTTCCTGGCCTTTCTCTTGTATGGGACTCCTGTCAATACGCATGCATAGGACACTTTCATTAAAGTTCTGCACTGCCAAACCTCATTCCAAGAAGTAACTGATCAGCATAGCTTTCAGGGGACAAATTGTCTTTAGTTGTATTTTTGATACCATTATCAAGGGTGCTACTGGTACTGGGCTTTTTTCCATGGGGCTGCATATATGCGTATCTGTCTTTGTGCTGGGAGTGGGCCACGCTGACCAGGGTCTCACCAAGAGCCAACAAAGAAACAGAGCTCTAGGTGAAAGCAATCTTCACTCTACTGATTGGGTGCAGGTCCAGTTCGCAATCTGGATAGACTATCACTAGAACAACATGTTGACCACACTCAAATGTGTATAGAAAAATATGGTAGTTTTATTCAAAGTAAAATCACATCATGATAGCACTGATACAGACATTGACACAGCAAAGATTAACGCATTTCTCACCGAGAGGCCCAGGCCCATACAAACGGACCCAGATCTCTCGGTTCCAGGTCACCTGACCGCTGTAATAGCCTGGCATTGGCCATCACAGCGATCAGTCACTTTGAAGCCTGCCCCTGTGTTTCTCTCTCTATGAATGGAGGGGGAGAGATGCATTGTATCTCTCTCTTTCCTTGCAGGGAGAAAAAAAAGGGTGTGTAAAAATAAAAAATAGCTAGATCAAGGTTTGATCTAGCTCAGTGCCAGGGTTAGCATTTGTGTCAAAGGTCAGAGTCTATGGTTATGGTCAGTATATTTTAGGCAGGATTTACATTTTTTAATCACTTAAGGACCAGGCCTCTTTTTTAGATGTGGTGTTTACAAGTTAAAAACATTTTTTTTTTGCTAGAAAATTACTTAGAACCCCCAAGCATTATACAATTTTTTTTCTAACACCCTAGAGAATAAAATGGCAGTAGTTGCAATACTTTCTATGATACCGATAGCGCAGCGTTCTTACAAGCGCACTTTTTTTTTTTTTTTTAAATACACTTTTTTGAATTAAAAAAATAAGACAACAGTAAAGTTAGCCCAATTTTTATATTTCTATTTTCATAATCATTCACTCTTACAACTCATTCCTTCCTTCTCTTCCATCTTATAGTCACTAATTCCTTCCTCCTTTTATTCACTTTATACTATATTTCCCTTAACGTCTTTCAGGACAGCACCTTGAGAGCGTGGCTCCACCCACTTGACAGGAAACACACCTCCACCAAACTTTAAAAGGAGGCTCCTTCCCACTTATCATCAGTTTATGTGTTTCCTCCGGCGGGAACACATGTGGGAGTTTGGAGCTCTCAAGGTTCTGTCCTGAGAGAACAGGCTCCCTACTCCACTATTTTTACCTACCTCAGGAGAGCCGATTCCTCCCATTTTCCACAGGCTTACGGGTGCCGGGTGGATGGGCTCCTTCTCCCTCGTCAGTGCTCGGGGAGAGCCAGGACTGCTCCGGGTATTGCTGCTCCCAGGCAGAGGCGTCAGGCATGTCAGGCATTTCTGTTTGTTTTTTTCTTGCCTGCACATGTTTTTTCCCTGACGCCGCCGCCATCTTGGGAAGGGCAGTCAGAGGACTGCATCCGCCGGATGTGAGGTATCCGGAAGTGGGGCGGCATCCATGGAGCAGGCGCCAGGCGTCATTTCCGCCGGAAGCGCAGGGGGAGGAGGGAGGAATAGGTCTGGTGCTTATTTATTGCTGGTTCCGGTCCGGCGCACAGGTGCTATTGGAGTCCGGAACCGGCGTTTTCGCCACAGGCATCACGCTGCTGCCTCAGCATGGATTCAGGAACCGCAGCGAGTGGAACAGACACAGGCACCAGCAAGGCCCAGGTAAGGAGCAGACTGTAGTTTCTGCTCAGCTTTACTGTGGGGTCTCTCTCTAGCCCTCTTCTCTCTAATGTTAGTGAAGTTTGAGGGTATTCCCCCTGGTGGCGGAGGGGCCTGTCAGGGCACATGAGTCTGATAGCTTTTCTCACTGTGCACCTGTGGTGAGCAACCTTGAGTAATCAGGCTGACTCTAAAAGATGGTTTGTCTTTTTTCTCTCTCTTTTTTTTCCCTTATCATGGCAGGCCAAGAGCTCTGACCCTGGGATTAGAAAGAAATGTCCTTCATGCAAAATTAAGTTAAATGAAGGCTGGAAAAAGGCTTTATGTCAAGCATGTATTGACTCCTTGGTGAGGGAAGAAACCACTTCCGCATGCAGTGATCTAATCGCATCTGCCAAAAAGGAATTGGATGCTACCAATCAATCCTTCAGATCCTCACTCACCTATCCATCTGCAAGTCAGCCCACTACCTCACAGTCCTCTCAAGGCTCACTGTTAGTCCCGGCAGTAGAGGCGGAAATGGGTCCTCTGAACCGGGAAGGGCTTTCCCCATCCCATTCTAATGAATCGAATGAGGATAGTGATGAGCTGGAAAATATGTCTTCCAAGTATAAATTGTCTTTGGATCAGGTGGATGGCCTTTTAAAGGCTATTTATGCTACTCTAGGCCTTGAGGAAGAGCATAAGGAGATGTCTTTACATGACAAGATGTATGCAGGGCTTAGTGAGTCTAAGTCCCGTACCTTTCCAGTCCATGCAGTGATTTCTGAAACAATCAGAAAAGAATGGGCTGACCCTGATAGGAAACCATTTTTCTCTAGGGCTCATAAGAGAAGGTTCCCTTTTGATGAAGACCCAGCAGCTCTTTGGAATAAGGTTCCAAAACTTGATGCAGCCTTTTCTCAAGTGTCAAGATCTACTGATCTAGCATTTGAGGACATGGGGATCTTAAAAGACCCCATGGATAAAAAAATGGATCAACAGCTCAAGCGGACTTGGCAATCCATTATGGGCAACCTTAAGCCAGCAATGGCAACTACTTGCATCTCCAGGAACTTGGAGTATTGGGTAAATCAGCTTAAAGCTCATATAATAGCAGATTCCCCTAAGCAAGAAATCCTTGACTCCTTTTCTACCCTCTCAGCAGCCGTAGCCTATGTCTCTGATGCCTCAGCAGAGTCTATCAGGATGACAGCTAAGGCGGCAGCCCTTGCTAATTCGGTTAGACGGGCTTTATGGCTAAAGACTTGGCAAGGGGACACAGCATCTAAAAACAAATTATGCGGGGTCCCTTTTGTAGGAGACTTACTGTTCGGCCCTGATTTGGATTCAGTTCTGGACAGGACTGCAGATAAAAAGAAATCTTTTCCTGTCAAAAAGAAGAAACAACCAGTCAAACGTTTTTTTCGTCCTCAAAGGGCTCGGGAACAGAACAAGTCTCAAGAGAAAAAGAAAAGCTGGTCAGGGCAGAGGGGTAAGGGCAGAGGAAATGTCCTTTTCCATCCTCCTGCGTCAGCCAGCAAGACGCAATGACAGTCGGTTACAGGTAGGGGGAAGACTACAAGACTTTCTCCCCTATTGGGCAAGCATAACAGAAAACCGGTACATTCTGAATATGCTAGCCCAGGGTTACAATATAGAATTTTCAGATCTCCCCCTAGAAAGGTACTTGGTGACAAATCTTCCAAGAGATGTAACAAAATCCCTGGCAATGAAGAGCCTATTAAAGGATCTGATAGATCAGGGGGTTATGACTTACGTCCCACAGGGGGAGCTTTATCGGGGGTTTTATTCCCGTATATTCCTGATAAAGAAACCATCCGGAGATTTTCGGTTAATCCTAAACCTGAAACCGCTGAACAGATCAGTCCAATACAAAAGGTTTCGTATGGACTCCATCTTCACGGTCAAGAATCTATTGACGAGGGAATGCTTTATGGCATCAATAGACCTTCGAGATGCCTATCTGCATATCCCTATAGCCCCGCAGTCCCAAAGATTCCTAAGGTTGGCGATAAATTTGGGAAAAGAGGTTCTGCACTTGCAATTCAGGGCCCTCCCCTTTGGCCTGTCTTCTGCCCAACGAATATTCACAAAAATAATGGCAGAAGCGCTTGCACCTCTTCGCATGCAGGGGATTGCGGTAATTCCGTACTTGGACGACCTACTCCTTTTTGCCCCCTCCAGGGAAAGACTGCTAGACAACCTCGGAAAGACCCGAGGTCATCTAGAAACCCTGGGTTGGATCATAAATATGCAGAAGTCAAATTTCGTTCCAGCCCAGAAAATACTATTCCTGGGGTATCAGATCTGTTCAAGGGAACAAAAGATTTTTCTCCCAGAAGAGAAGAAGGGGAAAGTCCTGAAGGTGGTAGCGTCCTTGCAGGCAAGCCAGCAATTATCAGTCCGACAAGTGATGTCATGCCTAGGAACCCTAACCGCAACCATACCAGCCATTCAATGGGCAAGGTTACATTTCAGGCCTCTCCAGAGCTTTCTCCTGAGAATATGGAATCACAGGTCAGAATCTCTGGAAGAAAAGATAAAGATACCCACCAAAGTCAAGAGATCACTTTGGTGGTGGAGAAGACAGGAGAATCTGTCAGAAGGCCTGCTCTGGTCATTTCCAATAGAAAAAGTGGTAACGACAGATGCCAGTGTATGGGGTTGGGGAGCTCACTTAGACCAAGACTTCGCGCAAGGAATGTGGTCTCGGACAGAGGCAAGGAGGTCCTCAAATTGGAGGGAACTAAAGGCAGTCGCCTTAGCTTTAGATGCCTTCTCTCCTATCCTTCAAGGTTCTCATGTCCGGGTCCTCTCAGACAATGCCACTACCATAGCCTACCTAAACAAACAGGGGGGTACAAGAAGCAAAACACTTCGGTTGCTAGCTTCAAAGATCCTGGTTTGGGCAGAAAAGCATGTTCGGTCCTTATCAGCAGTCCACCTCAAAGGCACCTTAAATGTAGTGGCAGATTATCTAAGCAGAAGGCGGATTCAGGAGTCAGAATGGAGCCTGAATCCGGAAATCTTTGCAATGATTACCAGGGCCTGGGGTCAACCGCAAATAGACCTATTTGCGTCACAGGAAAATACACAACTCCCAGTATTTTTCTCTATTCACAGAAACGACAAGGCCCAGGGGACAGATGCATTAATCCAGCCCTGGAACTTCCATCTGGGTTACGCATTTCCTCCTTTCCAACTTATCCCGTTGGTGTTAAGGAAGATACAGAGGGAGAAGGTGGCAGTAATCCTAATTACTCCATTTTGGCTAAAGAGGGCATGGTTTTCCACCATTCTACAGATGGCAGTCAAACCATTTTGGCGGCTGCCTCTCCGGCAGGACCTGCTCCTACAGGGTCCAATACAGCATCCGGGAGTGGCCAGTCTAAGCCTCACGGCCTGGTTTCTGAGGAGCAGTTGTTAAGAAACAAAGGTCTGTCACAACCCTTGGTAACTACCTTACTTTCCAGTAGGAAAATAGTGACCAGAAAAATCTATGCTAAATATTGGAAGGTCTTCAACTCTTTTTGTCATTTGACTAAGAGAAAAGTAAAAAATTTAGTGTCAATTTTGGAATTTCTTCAAGAGGGGGCAGACAAGGGATTGTCAGTCAGCACCCTTAAAGTTCAAGTAGCTGCTTTGGGAGTATTTCTAGAAAGACCAATCTCTTCTGAGCCCTTGGTTATAAGATTTTTCAAGGCACTTACCAGATCTAGACCAGCTCCGGCTAAGCACTTTCCCAATTGGGATCTATCAGTGGTCCTGCAAGCCCTTACAAAGGAACCTTTTGAACCACTACAAAGAATCTCTCTAAGGAATCTTACTCTTAAGACCTTGTTCTTAGTTGCAATAACGTCAGCAAGGAGAATTGGTGAGCTGCACGCCCTATCTGTTAAGAGACCCTTTTTAACTATCTACACAGATAGGATTGTACTTAAAACCGATCCGGGTTTTTTGCCAAAGGTAGCGTCAGCACACAATAGGTCGCAGGAGATCATCCTGCCAACCTTTTGCTCTAACCCTTCGGGGGAAAAAGAAGGCAAATTCCACAATTTGGATGTAAGAAGGACTTTATTACAGTATCTGGAGGTAACAAGTAACTTTAGATCCTCAGATTCTCTATTTATACTTTTTTCGGGTAAAAAGAAGGGCCAACAAGCTTCTAAGGGGTCTATAGCTAGATGGCTTAAATCAGCTATTCTAGCAGCATACTCTCAGTCGGGGCTCTCTCCCCCGCTGGGAATTAAAGCGCATTCTACCAGGGCTCAGGCCACTACATGGGCAGAAATGGCTGGTGCCACCCCAGATCAGATTTGTAGGGCGGCTACGTGGTCAAGTTACCTTACGTTTGTCCGTCATTACAGGCTGGATCTTCTGTCAGCCAGTGAACAGGCCTTCGGCAGAAAGGTCTTGCAGGCTGTGGTCCCTCCCTAAGTGGGTAAGTCTCTGTTATCCTCTCAAGGTGCTGTCCTGAAAGACGTTAAGGGAAAAATCAAGTTAGACTTACCGGTAACTTGTTTTCCAGGAGTCTTTCAGGACAGCAGCAACCCGCCCTTATTGTATTAAATTACTATGCTGTGACTAACCATATTCTGATTATGTGTTCCAGCTTGGGCCGGAGGTTCTCTACTACTACTGATGATAAGTGGGAAGGAGCCTCCTTTTAAAGTTTGGTGGAGGTGTGTTTCCTGTCAAGTGGGTGGAGCCACGCTCTCAAGGTGCTGTCCTGAAAGACTCCTGGAAAACAAGTTACCGGTAAGTCTAACTTGATTTTTTCAGGTCTTCCTGTATCCGTTGTTAGGTGTGATCTTTTCCACTTTGCCCAAATCTTTTCATATTGCTGCACATTTCCTCATTATTGTTCATACAATATTCTCTCATGTGGTACAACTTGATTTGCTGCTCTCACCCATTGACTTATTGTCGGTGGGTTTGGCTGGATCCATTTTCCCACTATTTGTTTTCGTGCCAGGAATAATACTTTTTGCAAAAATATCCTAGTATATCTACAACCTCTTTTCTTTTTTTACTACCCCCAGCAAACATAATTCCACAATGGCCATAATAGATTTATTTGACTTTTCCTAATTTTTTGACCACCTGTTTGCCAGTACCTCCCTAAACTCCCACACTGCCACATCAAATGGAGAAAATCCGCCTCCCCCTGCCCACATCTTGTGCAGTTTGGCGTGGGCATCCTCCCCATCCTGTACAGTCTGTTCGGTGCCAAGTATGTATGATGTATTATATTTAATTGAATTATCCTGTTATTCATTGCTGGGGATACTTTCAAGTGAGAAGAACAGATTTCATCCCCGTCCGGATCGCTCATATCTGGGATGACTGCCTGCCATTTATCCCTTACTCCCACCGGTTCTCCACTTATTTTACTCTGTAATAGATGTGAATGTAACTTGGAAATCAATCCCTTTGGTCTATGCGATCTTAAAATGCCTATAAGGGGGGTATTTAGAAATTTTTAGATCCTTTCTTCCAAACTGTACCTGTAGTAAGTGTCTAAACTGTAAATACCTATAGAACTGTTTGCTCTGGAGGTTATATTGTTTACACAAATTCTCGTATGACACTTTTATATTATTATTATTCATCTGACCAATAGTTGTTACTTTTTTCTGTTTCCAGAATTTACTATCTTCGAACAATTCTGATTGCTCGAATGTTGGATTATTCCATAGGGCAGTTTCTGGTGGGATATCATTAAATCCCATCAGTTTTTTTGCCTCCTTCCAGACTGACCTGGCCAGTTTTAGAAGGGGAATTTTTACTCCGACACTTCTTAATTCTGTTATTTCTAGTCCTACCAGTAGATCTCCTATCTGCATTTTATTTAGCAAATATTCCTCCACCCTCATTTCTTGTTCCTGCATTACCCAAGTTCTTAAATGTTTTAATTGCCCCTCCAGGTAGTATAAATATAAAGCTGCTATTGCTAACCCTGCTGCAGTTTTAGGTCTTTGTAACATAGTGAATTTTAATTTACATCGCCCAGATAAACCTAGTCAGCTGGGAGTTTAATTTTTTTATATATAAATTTTGGTATCTTTACCGCTGAATGTGCCATCGCATATAGACACTTTGGCAATATAATAGATTTGATCAGCTGTACTCTCCCTGCCATTGATAACGGTAATTTTTTCCATATTCCCAATTTGTTCTTCACATATTCTACCAAGGGGTCTATATTTGCTTTAAGGGCTTCCTCTGGTTCCAGTGTAATATTTATTCCTAGATATTTAAATGCTTCAGCTATTTTTAATGAGGTCTGAGGTTCCCCTTTCTTTCCTGGCCCCAACAGCATCAATGCGGATTTCTGCCAGTTTATTTTAAGCCCAGATAGTATCCCATATGTTTCTATCAGTTTCATTGCCTCCCCCAATGAGGTGTGCACATCTTCCATATATAGTATATCATCGGCATATAATCCTATATGTTCAGTTTTTTCCCCCACCCTGATCCCTTTGTATATTTTAGATTGTCTGAATCTGTTGGCCAGTGCTTCTGTTGCCAGGGAGAACAATTGGGGGGACAGCGGGCACCCCTGTCTTGTTCCCCTATGCAGTTTTATTGTAGGGGATAACACTCCATTTATTAATAAATTAGAGCTTGGTTGCTTATACAGTATTCACACCCATTTTCTAAATCCTTCCCCGAATCCGCTTTTCTTCAACACCGCTTGAAGAAACTCCCATTCTATGAAGTCAAATGCCTTGGCCGTATACAACGAAGCCAAGGCACTCGACTCTGGGAAATACTCCCTCAGCTGCAATATAAACTGGGTTCTCCTAATATTATTTGTAGTGGACTTCCCCGGCATAAATCCTGATTGGTCTTCTGATACAATGGACAAAATTACCCCATTAAGCCTCTTCGCCAATATTTTATAATCAATGTTTAATAACGATATTGGTCTGTATGACGCACAATCGTTTCTGTCTTTTTCTGGTTATGGTATCAGTATTACTGCCTCCCTGTACATCTCGGTTAATGTCGGGCCATAATTTCCACATACCGCTGGTACATTTCCAACGGTATGCCATCTGGTCCAGGCAACTTGCCCTTTCCCACAGACTTAATAGCTTCTTTTACCTCTACTACCCCAATATCTTTCTCCATCTCCCCTTTTTTGTTCCTCTGTTAACTTCAGAAATCTCCTCTCCTGTGCATGTCAATGTCGAAGTGTACATTTTATCATAATATCTATGGAAGGTTTCCATAATGTCCTCCACTGTGTTGACCATCTCCCCTTTCTCATTTCTCACCTCTGCTATGGCTAATTTTGATGTTTGTTGTTTTATCAGGTAATTTACTATCTTATTGGCTTGATATACTTGCTCAAAGTTTTTTTGCTTTAACCACTTGAGCCCCGGACCATTATGCTGCCTAAGGACCAGAGGTCTTTTTCCAATTTGGCACTGCGTCGCTTTAACTGCTAATTGCGCGGTCATGCAATGCTGTACCCAAACGAAATTTGCGTCCTTTTCTTCCCACAAATAGAGCTTTCTTTTGATGGTATTTGATCACCTCTGCGGTTTTTATTTTTTGCGCTATAAACGGAAAAAGACCGAAAATTTTGAAAAAAAATGATATTTTCTACTTTTTGTTATAAAAAAAATCCAATAAACTAAATTTTAGTCATACATTTAGGCCAAAATGTATTCGGCCACATGTCTTTGGTAAAAAAAATGTCAATAAGCGTATATTTATTGGTTTACGCAAAAGTTATAGCGTCTACAAACTAGGGTACATTTTCTGTAATTTACACAGCTTTTAGTTTATGACTGCCTATGTCATTTCTTGAGGTGCTAAAATGGCAGGGCAGTACAAAACCCCCCCAAGTGACCCCATTTTGGAAAGTAGACACCCCAAGGAAATTGCTGAGAGGCATGTTGAACCCATTGAATATTTATTTTTTTTGTCCCAAGTGATTGAATAATGACAAAAAAAAAAATAAATATTTACAAAAAGTTGTCACTAAATGATATATTGCTCACACAGGCCATGGGCCTATGTGGAATTGCACCCCAAAATACATTCAGCTGCTTCTCCTGAGTATGGGGATACCACATGTGTGGGACTTTTTGGGAGCCTAGCCGCGTACGGGGCCCCGAAAACCAATCACCACCTTCAGGATTTCTAAGGGTGTAAATTTTTGATTTTACTCCTCACTACCTATCACAGTTTCGGAGGCCATGGAATGCCCAGGTGGCACAAAACCCCCCAAAATGACCCCATTTTGGAAAGTAGACACCCCAAGCTATTTGCTGAGAGGCATATTGAGTCCATGGAATATTTTATATTTTGACACAAGTTGTGGGAAAGTGACACTTTTTTTTTTTTTTTTTTTTTTTTGCATAAAGTTGTCACTAAATGATATATTGCTCACACAGGCCATGGGCATATGTGGAATTGCACCCCAAAATACATTTAGCTGCTTCTCCTGAGTATGGGGATACCACATGTGTGGGACTTTTTGGGAGCCTAGCCGCGTACGGGACCCCGAAAACCAATCACCGCCTTCAGGATTTCTAAGGGTGAAAATTTTTGATTTCACTCTTCACTGCCTATCACAGTTTCGGAGGCCATGGAATGCCCAGGTGGCACAAAACCCCCCCAAATGACCCCATTTTGGAAAGTATACACCCCAAGCTATTTGCTGAGAGGCATGGTGAGTATTTTGCAGCTCTCATTTGTTTCTGAAAATGAAGAAAGACAAGAAAAAACATTTTTTTTTTTCTTTTTTCAATTTTCAAAACTTTGTGACAAAAAGTGAGGTCTGCAAAATACTCACTATACCTCTCAGCAAATAGCTTGGGGTGTCTACTTTCCAAAATGGGGTCATTTGGGGGGGGTTTGTGCCACCTGGGCTTTCCATGGCCTCCGAAACTGTGATAGGCAGTGAAGAGTGAAATCAAAAATTCACGCCCTTAGAAAGCCTGAAGGCGGTGCTTGGTTTTCGGGGTCCCGTACGTGGCTAGGCTCCCAAAAAGTCTCACACATGTGGTATCCCCGTACTCAGGAGAAGCAGCAGAATGTATTTTGGGGTGTAATTTCACATATTCCCATGGCATGTTTGAGCAATATAACATTTAGTGACAACTTTGTGCAAAAAAAAAAAATGTGTCTCTTTCCCGCAACTTGTGTCGCAATATAAAATATTCCATGGACTCAACATGCCTCTCAGCAAATAGCTTGGGGTGTCTACTTTCCAAAATGGGGTCATTTGGGGGGGTTTTGAATTGTCCTGGCATTTTATGCACAACATTTAGAAGCTTATGTCACACATCACCCACTCTTCTAACCACTTGAAGACAAAGCCCTTTCTGACACTTATTGTTTACATGAAAAAGTTATTTTTTTTTTGCAAAAAAATTACTTTGAACCCCCAAACATTATATATTTTTTTAAAGCAAATGCCCTACAGATTAAAATGGTGGGTGTTTCATTTTTTTTTTTCACACAGTATTTGCGCAGCGATTTTTCAAACGCATTTTTTGGGGAAAAAACACACTTTTTTAAATTTTAATGCACTAAAACACACTATATTGCCCAAATGTTTGATGAAATAAAAAAGATGATCTTAGGCCGAGTACATGGATACCAAACATGACATGCTTTAAAATTGCGCACAAACGTGCAGTGGCAACAAAATAAATACATTTTTAAAAGCCTTTAAAAGCCTTTACAGGTTACCACTTTAGATCTACAGAGGAGGTCTACTGCAAAAATTACTGCCCTCGATCTGACCTTCGCGGTGATACCTCACATGCATGGTGCAATTGCTGTTTACGTTTGACGACAGACCGCCGATTGCGTTCGCCTTAGCGCGAGAGCAGGGGGCGACAGGGGTGCTTTTTTTTTTTTTTTTTTTTTTTCTTTATTATTTTTCTGCTTTTTTTATCTTATTTTTAAACTGTTCCTTTCATATTTTTTTTTTTAATCATTTTTATTGTTATCTCGGGGAATGTAAATATCCCCTATGATAGCAATAGGTAGTGACAGGTACTCTTTTTTGAAAAAATTGGGGTCTATTAGACCCTAGATCTCTCCTCTGCCCTCAAAGCATCTGACCACACCAAGATCGGTGTGATAAAATGCTTCCCCAATTTCCCAATGGTGCTATTTACATCCGGCGAAATCTAAGTCATAAAATGCTCGTAGCTTCCGGTTTCTTAGGCCATAGAGATGTTTGGAGCCACTCTGGTCTCTGATCAGCTCTATGGTCAGCTGGCTGAATCACCGGCTGCATTCTCAGGTTCCCTGTTGAGACAGGAGAGCCAGAGAAAAACACGGAAGACGGTGGGGGGGCATTCCCTCCCACGGCTTGTAAAAGCAGTCTAGAGGCTAATTAGCCGCTAGGATTGCTTTTACATGAAAGCCGACCGCTGGCTGAAAAGAATGATACCAAGATGATACCTAAACCTGCAGGCATCATTCTGGTATAACCACTCAAAGTCGTGAATGGCGTACCTGAAGACAAAAAAATGGTTAACAATAAAGCACAGTAAACGGTAAAGTATAAAAAATTGCATACCTGAAAAAGCAAACATGATAAAACATAATAACAATAAAACATTGCAGAATAGAATACAGTAAAAAAGAGCAGAACAATAGAGAGAGAATAGAGAGAGAGAGAACAATAAAACGACAACTATTTTTTTTTATTTTATATATATTTTTTTTTTGACACTTTTTTTGTAACTAACTTTTGTAACTGTAACCGGTTCCAGGTTCGGGTCTCTCAAAATGCGATGGCATCTTGGGAGACCCTGTGAAAGTGTGCCTAGTCTGTGCAATGCTGTACCCTACGCTAATACTCAACTAGTGAATGGTAGCGTTCAAAACATTCACCAATGCAAAGACCAGGATTGTCAGGACAGGAGGGACAATAATAGCGGGTGTCACGCCTAAATTCGCGCTTCCTGCAGACACGACATCTTTTTTGGGGGGGTTCGCTGGGTAGGGGTACTCGGGAGGACATAAAGAAAATGCCTCTCATGCAGCCGACTGCATTTGATTGGGGATGTGAATGGGGGAAGTACGGGCGCTGCAGAAGTGGTGGGTTCCCAATTAGGATTGGCGAATGCAGCAGGAAGGGCACTATGGGCACGACGGGCCTGTGTTTGTCTTCTTGGTGGCAGCGGGACACTACTTGTGCTTGCCACCTCACCAGCTTGAACTGCACTTATGGGACTCGCCACGTCACCAAGTGTTACTGCAGTGCTGGTTTGACTACGACCGGGGTGTACTAGGCCGCTGGTGCTTGCCAGTTCACAAAACACTACCAAAAAAACTGTTAGCGATCGCAGGGATCAGGCCTGACTCTGCGAACGCTGCAGTTATGTGTTTAGTGTTTTGTAAGTGTCAGTGATCGATCGATACTGCACTTGGGTGGGCTGGGCTGGGCGGAGGGGCAAAACACAGGTGCTAGCAGGTATCTGGGCTGATCCCGCTAACACTGCGTTTTTGGGAACCCTAAACTGCTGGGGACGCTAGTATAGATCTGATCGGATCAGATATTGATCCGTTCAGATACTATACCACTAAGGGAGGTGTATGCTGCGTGCGTGGGTGTTAGCGGTACTGGCGCTAACCTGACGCTGCCTGGGGCTGGTGCTTGCCAGTTCACCAAAACGCTACCAAAAAAACTGTTAGCGATCGCAGGGATCAGGCCTGACTCTGCGAACGCTGCAGTTATGCGTTTAGTGTTTTGTAAGTGACAGTGATCGATCGATACTGCACTTGGGTGGGCCGGGCCGGGCGGAGGGGCAAAACGCAGGTGCTAGCAGGTATCTGGGCTGATCCCGCTAACACTGCGTTTTTGGGAACCCTAAACTGCTGGGGACGCTAGTATAGATCTGATCGGATCAGATATTGATCCGATCAGATACTATACCACTAAGGGAGGTGTACGGTGCGTGCGTGGGTGTTAGCGCTACTGGCGCTAACCTGACGCTGCCTGGTGCTTGCTTGCCAGTTCACCAAAATGCTACCAAAAAAACTGTTAGCGATCGCAGGGATCAGGCCTGACTCTGCGAACGCTGCAGTTATGCGTTTAGTGTTTTGTAAGTGACAGCGATCGATCGATACTGCACTTGGGTGGGCCGGGCGGAGGGGCAAAACGCAGGTGCTAGCGGGTATCTGGGCTGATCCCGCTAACACTGCGTTTTTGGGAACCCTAAACTGCTGGGGACGCTAGTATAGATCTGATCGGATCAGATATTGATCCGATCAGATACTATACCACTAAGGGAGGCGTATGCTGCGTGCGTGGGTGTTAGCGGTACTGGCGCTAATCTGACGCTGCCTGGGGCGACGCATATCACCGCCGGGCGATCAGGGGGCTAAACCTTTATTCGGTAATAAACGGCGGGTGCCCTGACACTATAAAAAATAAACGAACTAACCAGCGTCAACCGTAACGTTTATACGGTGATCAGTGGTGAAAGGGTTAACTAGGGGGCAATCAAGGGGTTAAAACATTTATTAGATAGTATATGGGGGTCCCTGACACTATAAAACGCTGACGGCGAACCTAAATATTTACGTCCCTAACTAGCGTCACCAGTGACACTAATACAGCGATCAGAAAAATGATCGCTTAGCAACACTGGTGACAGGGGGTGATCAAGGGGTTAAAACTTTATTGGGGGGGTTAGGGGGGTACCCTAGACCTAAAGGGGGGTAATACTAACTGTCCCAACACTGTAACTGTCACAAACTGACACTATGCAGTAATCAGAAAAAAAAAAAAAAAAAAAAAAACCTGCTGGTGTCAGTTTGTGACGGGGGGGGGGTGATTGGGGGGGGATCGGGGGGCGATCGGGGGGGGGATCGGGGTGTTTTGTATGCCTGGCATGTTCTACTGTGTGTGTAGTGTGTTGTGCACTTACATTGATGTCTTCTCCCCTCGGCGCTGGAACGGAATACCGAGCTGAGGGGAGATGACATCATTTCCTTTGCTGCTGTTTAGCATACAGCAGCAAAGGAATGTTCCCATTGGCCGGCGGCGATCGCGAGGGGGGGGCCACGAACGGATGGCCTCCCCCTCATCTCGGATCGCCGGGGAACAGAACGGGACCGCCTCGGGCGGCGGGGGGGGGTCCGATCGGACCCCCCACCCGCGGAAGGCAAATCACGTACATGTACGTGATTTTGCCTGCCCGTGCCGCTTTGCCGACGTAAATCGGCGTTAGGCGGTCCTTAAGTGGTTAACTGGAACCACTTACGTGCTTTAACTATTTATTAATTCTTGTATTGATGCACTGCTCCTGCCCATCTTATCAGATTTATATTTGAAGGATTTTTAATAAACTCTGCTTCGGCCTGCTTACATAAATTCACCAGTTCCTCTTCTTCCTGTCTATTAGTGCGTTTAATATATGATATTGTGGATCTTACTATCCCTTTTAAGTACGCCTTAAAGGTGTCCCATGTTATACCCTCCCTTGTGCTATCCCTATGGGCATCCAAAAACATTACCATTTGCTCCAGTATACGATCATGTGATCCAATCTGGGCTAACCAATAGGGTTGTATTCTATATCCCGTCCGTCTTCCCCCAGGACCTATCTTCAACTCAAAGATCAGCCCACAGTGGTCAGACACCCCCTTAAGCATATATGTAACCGATTGCACCATTGGGAGTATTTTCTCGTTACCCAGGGCCAGGTCTATTCTAGACATGCTCCCTCTATCTGGTGCATGCCACGAGCAGGCTCTGACCCCTGGGTTTCTAATCCTCCATAAATCAAACCAACCTACCTCCTTTAAAAATGTTTCCAGTACTTTAGACCCTTCTCCTCTCCTGTGAATTTTTTTCCCAAATCTATCCATCTTTGGGTCTAACCACATGTTAAAATCTCCCATACATATAATATGTGCATCTGGGTATTCTGACATAAATAGCATTGCTTCCTTCAATGCTCCCATTGTGGCTGGAGGGGGATTATATATATCCCCATAATAACAACTGGCAGTAAGTGCACCAGGGCGAAGACAAAAACATAACGCCCATCTGGATCCTTCTTTTCCCCGATGCACTCCCACGCCACCATCCGGTGCACCATTAGAGAGACCCCTCTTGAAAAAGTTGTATGACATGAGTGATATGACCATTGTATCCAAGGCTTTTTCAAGTAGTCGAGTCTCTCTTTAACCATATGTGTTTCTTGGATACAGATTATTTTAGCCTGTCATTTTCTAATACCTGTGAAGACCTGTGCACGTTTTAATTGCGAGCCCATACCCCTCACATTCCATAACAAAAAGGTACAGTTGCTAACCATGTTTACCCATTCTTAACCATTCTTTAACCAGGAAGCCTAATTTCTATATCTCTTCTTTTTTTCTTAGTGACCATACTCTCATTTTCCCTCCATTCATCCATTCATCCTTCTTCCACATCCCTTTCCACATTATATAGGTAATTCAACTTGTTTCAGCCTTTCTATTCCTCAACCCCCCCTCCCCCCTCCGACATCTCAGGAGAGGATAAAAAACAGAGGGTTACAAATAAACAACACCCCAAAAAGAAGAGGGAAAAAAAAGAGAAAAATACCGAAATATTGACACTTTACTGTTCTCATAGTGAGTCTCTCCCTTTTGTCTTGCTTTCCGCAGAATCATATCTCTGTCTCTGCAATTCAAAAGTCACACCAACAATGGTCTAGGGGAAAAAACAGGTTTTGGTGATACTGCGGGGACCCTATGCGCCCGTTCCACAGCAAATGCTGTTGATACTTCCATATCTGGAAATTTATTTTTCAGCCATTTCTCAATAAAGTCCTCTGGGTTAAACCCCTCCACTTTTTCCGGAAGACCTATTATTCTTAAATTGTTGCAGCACATCCAATTTTCGAAATCGTCTGTTTTCTGCTGCCATGTAACAATCTGCTTTTCTACTGTTAATATCCTTCTGGGCATATGGGTTACTGTATCTTCCAATTGAGATATCCTATTTTCAACTTCAACCATCCTGTCTCTAATACTTTGCATATCTTGCGTAATCAGTCCTATATCCATTTTTATCTCATCCATTTTACCTGTCAGTCCCACGCTGCTTGCGTGGATGGCCGCCATTAATTGCGCGCTCATCTGCTCCAGTGTCAGCTTAGATGACTTCTCCGGCTTCTCAGACTGGGACTGAGGCCTGCTGGAGTTCTGGATATCCAAAACTGATGGTCGGCCGCTCCTTGTCTGCGGAGGGGTCCGCACGCCATCCGGTTTATCCATCCTTGCATACTCTTTGAGGTGGTCTGCTGCCGACTGTTTGCTGCTCATCTCGCCACCGGGCTTGTTTTCCGGGTTGTGGGTCTCGGTATTAGATACTAATCAGGATACTGTCGGAGACTCAGGCTGAACTCGGAGCTTTCGCTACTCACATCTGGCCGTGTCAGCGGAAGTCATGCCCAAGGTGCCCATAGGCCTACGTGTTGCATCAGCCTGTCACTGTCCTCCAGACCCAGCCAAGATGGCTGCCCCCTTTGTTAGACAGACTTCCTCAGGTAACAGCACCTGGATCTGGGGGATTGTTCCCTACACCTGGATGTGTGGGGCAGCTGGATGTGGACCTCCTGACTTTGTTTGGGTACAGGTAAGGCTTAATGTACACGGAATGTTTTTACAACCTCTCCTGAACTGTTTAATTTGACAGATAGTAACCCACGTTTAAAATGTCCGTTGTGCCGCGTTTACATGCTGCGTTTTGCCACCTTTGCCTTTAGAAGCGTTTGAAAAAAAAAAAAAAAATATATATATATATATATATATATATATATATATATATATATATATATATATATACATATTTTTTTTTCTTAAAATAGCCAGAAATAAAAAATGCCTGTAAATGAAATGCGGCTAAACGCGAGTTACTGCGTTTAGCTGCGTTTGAAATGCCTCTAAACACAGCTTCTGAATGCATTTTTTTGGATTCCAAAAAAAGCCTTTTAAATGCAACTGCCTAAAAACAACTATAAACGAACTTGTGTACATGTACTGATAAGATAACATAGAGGAGAGTTCAGGAGCAGTTGAAAAAAATGTCCAACTGCTCCTAAATGTCTGTTTACCAGCAGCAGTGTACATGAGGCTTAAAGGGATTTTCTAGTAAGAAGCAGTGGATGCTGCCTGGTATCAGTACACACTGTTCTATATCTTGCCTCTCCTGAAACTTCCTCCTCATCTATTTTACAGGATTGAGATGAGGGGGGCATTTCAGTAATCCTCATTGCTCTGGACTGGCCCAAGTGCATGTGGTAAGACACTTATCAGACGCTCTGCCAGAACTTCAGGATCTTTTCTCCCAAGGACCGATTTGCAATGATTTCACTGGCATGACGTTTGAAGCATGGGTTCCAAAGGACAGGGGCATGCTGTGTCTGTGATTTATACAGTGCTGTATGTGGTACAAATCCTTTCCTTACAGCTGGGTTTAGACAAGCCTTTGCCTGAGATCCATCAAGGGACAGGTTTCTGCCTTATCTATCTTTATTCAGGGTCTGTTGGCCCCTCACTCCATGATTAAAACTTTTGTACATGAAGTTTCCCAAGTAGATCCTACTGTGAGTTCCCCTGTGAGTTTGTGAAATCTGAATCTAGTTCTCTCTGCACATCAGAAACCACAATTTAAACCCATTAGATACCTTCCTTTTTCTACTCTCACCAACAGGGTGATATTTTTACCACTTCCATACCAGGCCTATTCTGGCACTCCTCCCCTACATGTAAAAATCATCTTTTTTTGCTAGAAAATTTACTCTGAAACCCCAAAAATTATATGTTTTTTTTTTACAGACCCTAGGGAATAAAATGATGGTTATTGCAACTTTTTAGGGCACACGGTGTTTGCGCAACATTTTTTCAAATACGTTTTTTTGGGGAAAAAAAAGTTTCATGAATTAAAAAATAACAAAACCGTAAAGTTAGCACAATTTTTTTGTATAATGTGAAAGATGATGTTACGCCGAGTAAATAGATACCTAACATGTCATGCTTTAAAATTGTGCGCACTTGTGGAATGACGCCAAACTTTGGTACTTAAAAATCTTGAGGCGACACTTTAATTTTTTTTTTTTTTTTTACAGGTTACCAGTTTAGAGTTAGAGAAGGTCTAGTGCTAGAATTGTTGCTCTTGCTCTAACGCATGCGGCGATATCTCACATGTGTGATTTGAACGCCGTTAACATATGCGGGCGCATTGCGTATGCGTTCGCTTCTGTGTGTGAGCACACGGGGCACTTTAATAGTTTTTTTTTTGTTTATTTTACTTTCATTTTTTTATTTTGTTCACTCTTTAAATTATTTTTTTTTAAATCACTATTATTCCTATTACAAGGAATGGTGCGTGACGGGTACTCTTTATGGAGAGATGTAGGGTCTATAAGACCCCACATCTCTCCTCCAGGCTGGAAAGATTGAAAAAAAAAAATTAATGATCTCTTTCTTTCCAGCCGAGTTCTCGGCTTTGTTTACTACCGGACGTGACGTCCTAACGTCGCGCCTGGGCCTCCAAAGGTCATAGAGATGACTGGGGACCATCTGGTCTCCGGAAATCTCTGATCAACATGCGGCGGCGGCTTCTTTCTCCGGGTCGCCGATTACACGGGTGAACCCAGAGAAGCACCAGAGGACGACGGGAGGGGGGGGGGGGGGCTGTCTTCTCCCGCTGCCTGTAAGAATGATCAAGCGGCTTAACTGCCATTATGATTTTTGTTTGTACAGTGCACAGAATCGCCACTGTAAAAGATGATATCTGAATGGATGATGTCTGCAGCTGCAGGCGTCATTCAGATATCCCAACTCAAAGTCAATGACATCATCTGACGTCCTTGGGAAGCCATCACCTCTGCTAGCATCTAAACTAGTAGCACTACTAGGTGCATGCACTACTTTGAAAAACACACTTCAACCATGCAGTCTGGTGCAGCCAAACACACACTGCTTTCGATCTGCCTTTGGAGTGTTGTCAAAAATCTACTGACACTCACAGCAGATGGCACGCTCAGAGCGTTTGCAATGCAGTGTGCAAAATGTGTACAGAACATGGGTTTCCTGCACCGTGTTCCTGTGTGAATGGGCACTTAGAGCAGTATAAACACAAAAATCATGTTTTACAGCTTAACAATTCTTAAATGTGTTGGCTGCATTAAAAATGTGTTAACAGGAGCTTGGCTTTAATTTGTTAGTTAAGTCCATCTAAATCTGCTAGTGCAGTGGTCGCCAACCTTTTGCACCTCACAGGCCACTTAGCTCACAATTTTGAATCCCTCGTATCACTAACCTGAATTTTACATGCCTTATACACACTATGCTCTGGCTCCCCTCCCCCTGGATCACACAGCTGCCTTATACTGTACACACAATACTCCAGCTTGCTGCCCTCTCAACCCCCTGCACTCTGCATCACACTGCTGCCTTACACAGACTCATCATTGGATCTCACCTCCTTATCCAGCCATGTTCTTGAGCTCCGTGCTCCCTCCGACAGTCTGTGATCAGTGCTGCCATTGAAAGACCCCTCCTGCTCTCTGCACTACTTCCGGCACCTCCCTCTGAGTTCAATGGAGCCAGAACTACAGAGGAGTCATTGGGTATTAATTGGAGGTCGACCGATATATCAGCCGATATTTGGCCTTTAAGAAATCGGCATTTGCCGATTTATTATGCAAATTCGGCCGATTTAATCGCACCGTGCCCCGTCGACCCACAAGTGTTCCTTCTCCCTTTCCCACACTCCATTGGCAGAGCGCAGAGCGGCGCTTGACGCTTGCCAGAGCCGCTGAGTGTGTGAAACTGACATGTGTAACTGAATGCAGAGCGAGACCAGCTGTCAAAATTCAGCATTGATGTCGGGGTGGGCGAGACCCAGCAGCTATCAAACACAAGCCAATGGGATGGGATCTGGGCGGGCCGCTACGTCTATGTGGCCCCTCTCCCTTCTTAAGCAGCCCAATCATTGGCTGGTGTTTGATAGCTGCTGGGTCCCACCCACCCTGGGCCCTGACATCGCCGCTGAATTTTGACAACTGGTCTCTCTCTGCATTTAGATACATATGTCAGTGTTACACTGTATCGGCTCAGTGTGAAACCTGCCAGTGCCAACCAGTGCCACCTGCCAAAGAAAGAAAAAAATTGGCCCAAAATATCAGCCGCAAAAATCAGCATCATATCGGCCGCCCTGATCTTTAAATATCGGCATCGGCCAGAAAAAAAACGCCATATCGGTCGACCTCTAGTATTAATGCGCACTGACAGTATTGACTGTCAGCGCACTTTGAGAACAACATTGTGCGGTATACATCATGATATACACAATGTTGATTTGCGGCAGAACCCATGGGGACCACCAAAATTTTCTTATAGACCGCTGTGCTAGTGCATCTAAAATTACCCTCTTCCTACATTGACAGCAATGCTGTCCAAAGGTGCCTCAGTTTCTCCTCCATCCAGAGTAGAGACACTCTTAAACAGGAAGTGTGTTACTGGCAGGATCACCAGGTGAAATTAAAGAAAAAAAAGCAAAATGAATGCAGCCACTACATTTAAGGATTGTTTGAAAAGCTTTAGGCACACTATACAAGATGCTTTTCGGGCTTTTCAACATCAAGCAACTGCCGTGTTAACATTCTCTAAGTTCTACCAAGTGGACATGGTGGGCTTATCTGATGCCAGCTTCTGACATGAGGTCCTTTAGGTGGCTCTTTGTGCTGTAGTCATTTCACAGTTGTTTTTTTCTTTGAGCAGTTAGCGTTTGCTTGGACTGCTTTTGGATGTCCTGAAGGTGAATGACTTCCTGTATTCATCAATGAAAGAAATAAAGAAAATAGGAGTTTTGTACTCATTGTAAAATCCTTTTCTTGGAGTCTTATGGGAGACACAGGTTTGATCCCTCTGTGTTTATGATCATGCTCTCTGTGCTGGTTTGTTACAAAACTGAGGCATGCTTGTAGTAGGAGGGGATACTCTGAGCTTGGCCTACAATTTTTTTTTTTTTGTTTGCTAGCATCCAATTCTTAGTGTAACCTGAGGGTGATAGATTTCCAGCAATAGACTCTAAGTAAAGGGTTTTACAGTGAATACAATCCTATTTCAGGTAGTCTCCCAGTTGTCCCACATAGAGCCGTTTCATGTTTAATAAGCCAATGGAGGACAGTAACCTTTCTTAACAAACTATTTGCCCCAGCAGTTCAGTTCTGACCCTGAAAAGATTCTCTATGCTTTATACTTTTTATGCTTAAGGCATGATTTTGCTAAACTTGTCCATATAGTCTAAAAAAAAAAAAAATCTGTTTTTGTTCAGTTATTCCAGAAGATACTGTTTATTTACATTGATGTAGGCTTTTCATATTTTGGAATTCTAATCCCTCTAGGAACAAGGACTTTCAGGAAGTGACCCTGGAGAAGGACAGTAAGGTGCTGTTGCACTTTGCTTTGGCATATGGTTTTCGGAACATACAGAATCTGGTTCAGAAGCTAAAAAGAGGACGCTGCAATTACCATTATGTGGAAGTGATGGCCTGTCCTTCAGGTACTGCATCCCCTATAATTAACTTGAGGGGAAAAAAAATAATATTGTTCTTGCTTTCATACAGATTGTTGTAGACACGCATCTCTTTCTGTTTAGAAATTGTTTTCATCAAAATGTCAAAAATGTTATAATTAAAGTGATTGTAAGGCTTCGGTTTTTATTTTTTTTAAATAACAAACATGTCATACCTCCACTGTGCAGGTCAGATCCTCAAGTTCTGGGGTCCCTCAGTGGAGCTGGTAGCTCTTCCCCGCATCGTATACTTCCCTAGAAGAAGCGCTCTCCCGGGGGTGGAGGGGGGGGGGTTACATTGCGGGCACGCTCCCGAGTCCAGCATTCAGTGTCCATAGGCGCTGAATGTACCACTCGGCTCGGCCCCCCCTGCATCATTGGATTTGATTGACAGCAGCGAGAGCCAATGGCTGCGCCACTATCAATCTGTCCAATCAAGAGCTGAGAAGCACGTCTCCGGTGGGGGAATACAGGACTCGGGTGACCAGAAGTTTTTTCACCTTAATGCATAGGATGCAAGGTGAAAAAAACATGAGGGTTTACAACCCCCTTAAGTGTGTTTTATAGCTTTTTTTTTTTTTTTTTTTTGTGCCTGCACTTCAGCACACTTGTTAACTCAAACAATTTAGGTCAAGTTTGGTTCGCCCTCATGTTAATTAATCTTTTCAGCAGGAATCAAACAGTGAATATGAAGGGCCAACCTTTCCTAACATTTTATTTTTTTTTTTGGACTGGAGAGAGGAGGGAATACAAATTCTGCTATTGGTGTCCTTCAATGGAGACATTTCTACTTACTTTATGTCCCTCAGTCGTTGGAACATAAAAGGATGAGCAAAAGCAGCAAAAAGAAAGAAAAAGAAAAGAAGTTCTAAGCCTTTCTCCTTGGGACAAAATAAAAAATAAAATTGGGCTGGAGTACAAGTCTTAACTTTTACATTAATGAGTCTTCGAAGTTCCATATGCAGTTATGCTAAACAGGGTATAACATTATGCAAACTCATTAAGTTCTTGCATTTCATGAACTGACATTTGGTAGTTATGCACAACATATCTTTCTTCTATTTAGAGAATACCCTGAAAGCAGTGCTGGATTTACTATTAGGTCACACAATCTTTATTCACCTGATCAAATTGCTTAGCCCTTGTGATGTACAGTGGGTATAGAAATGAATCACCCCTTTTAAAATATTCACATTTTGTTGCTTTGCAACTTGAAATGAAGACAGACACAGTTTTTGTTTTACCCAGCAGTATTATACTATCTTAGCACTTTTAGAAGTGCAACTTATAACATCCAAGTGAAAGATTTAACACCAACATGTCAGAAAAAAAATTGAAAAAACAGAATGACTGATTTGAAAAAAGGATCCCTCCTTTGTCAGTATTTTGTTGAACTACCTTTTGCTTTAATTACAGCCTTTCGTCTGTTGGGATATGTCTTCTAACTTTACACATCTAGACTTTGCAATATTTGCCCACTCTTCTTTTCAGAAATGTCTAGGTTAAGTTAAATTTGATAGTGGCCATTTGTGGACTGCAGTCTTCAAGTCATTCCACAGATTTTCCTTGTCAAAATAGTTTTATTGAGTACGGAGATTATGTACAGATAACATTGAATAATAACATACATTCAGTATAAGGAAGCTCATTTTACAATTAAAGAATAGTTAATTTATTAATAATATCGTAAAACAAGACAATCTATTCTAACACAAGGCAATATATTTTAAAAGGAAATAAAGAAATAGGAGAGAAAAAGAACTTTGGAGTCTTTGTCCATTTCAAAAGAATAGAATTAAATGAGTTATGTAAGTTCTGCTACATCGTTTGCCTTGTTTTATTTCTATTTCTAGACAATAATTGAGATTATTATTTAAATATCAATTAGAGCTTCAATATCATAGAATAATATAGTATAAGGAAATGAAAGGATAGAAAGTATAGTAGGAAGGGGAGAAGAGAAGAAGGTTAAGGGAAAGAATCCGCGAGGTCAGGCCGAAAGTCACCACAACAACTAGGGCTGAAATATAGCCTATATCTTGTTATCACAACTACCATGGCAGTAGAACACTCTTGTCTAGGGTTGGCATGGAATATGTAATCCAAGGCTGCCATATTACCTCAAATCTGGGGATCGTGTCCAATTCTATAGCTATCATCTAGGCATGAGTCATATAGTAATTCATTTTAGCTTTTGCTTCATTTATATCTAATGTTGGTGATTTCCAAGATTTTGCTAAAGTCTGTTTAGCTGCTGTGAAGAGATATACCAACAATTTGAATTGGGTATGCGTTATGAATTCAGGTTTTAAGTTGAGAAGGGCCATTGCTGGATCGAAAGGGATTGTTTTCCCAATAAGGTTAGTTGCGATGTTAAAAATTCCCCTCCAGAATATTTGAGCTAATGGACATGACCACCAGATATGAAGGTATGTGCCAGGGTCCAAACAACCCCGAAAACATTGCGCCGAATAATTTTGCACATATTTTGCTACTCTAGTAGGTACTAGATACCAGCGTGTTAAAACTTTATAATTAGCCTCAACTGCCAATATATTAGGGGAAGCTGTTTTTGTTGTTGACCATATTTGTTTCCAATCTGAATCATCAAAAGTACGCTCAAGGTCCTCTTCCCATTTCTGGACATAGGATAATTTGTCTTTACTGGAATGAACCAGCAGGTGAGAAAATATAGTAGAGATTGTGCCTCTAGCATGCGGATCTTTTTTACAAACTTCTTCGAAACTAGTCATATGTGTTAATGGGGATGTGGTAGACACTAAGGGTGCAAAGAAATTTTTAATTTGGAAGTATCTAAATAATTCCGACTGCGGTAGACCATATCTCTCACAAAGGGTTGAAAAAGGGATGAATGATGAGGAATGTACAAATTTATACATACACAGTACGTCTCTAGATACCCATTCTTTAAAGGAATTAGGGAATATCCATGCTGGATAGAAAGCAGGATTTTTATAGAATGACAACATCGGGTTATGAGATGATTGTAAATGGTTATTCTTTTTGAATCTATCCCAAAGAGAAATGTAGTGTTTAGTAATTAGATTCTTTAGGTCTATGCGATCTTTTGGAGTGATCCATAGTAAGTTTGATATTGGAATAGGATCGCATTCTGTGGCTTCAATATGTACCCATAACGGGGTCTCCTGATACGCATGATATTTAGCCAGGCTTGCTATGTGTGCAGCCCTATAGGAATACGCAAAATTAGGGCAACCTAGGCCTCCGTTTAATTTTGGGAGATATAGTGTATGTAGTTGTATGCGTGGTTTGGAGGAACCCCATATGTATGACGATGTTTTCCTTTGTAATATTCTTAGGTGATAAGCTGGAATAGGAATTGGTAATACTCTGAATAAGTACAGTAATTTCGGTAGTATCGTCATTTTTACCGCGTTGATTCTTCCGAACCACGATAATGGAATATGAGACCATGATTTCATTAAGTTTGATAATTGTTTTCAAATTAGAGGGTAATTAACTGAAAATAGATCTGCTAATGATGCTGTAAGATGTATGCCTGAGTATGGGATTGATCTGTTCGACCATGTGAAAGGAAGACTAATTTTAGCTGAAGTCAGTTCAATGTTAAAAAGAGATATGTTCAATGCTAAACATTTTTTAGGGTTTATGTATAAACCAGAAATGTTAGCAAATTTATTGAGAATTGGGATTAGGTTTGGGCCTGACACTTGTGGAGATGAAAGAAATTCCACAGATTTTCAATGTGGTTTTTAAGTCTGGGCTCTGACTTTTTTCCCCTTTATGGGCAAAAAATGTGGTTATTTCTGATCTGTGCTTTGGGCCATTGTCATGCTGGAAAGTAAACCTTGTTCTCATTGACAACTTTCTGGCAGAGGGCAACAGATTTTCCACAAGAATTTGATGGTATTTTGCCCCATCCATTTTTCCTTCTATCCTAACAAGTGCCCCAGTCCCTGCTGCAGAGAAACACCCCCATAACAGGATATTACCACCTCCATGCCTTACTGTAGGAATGGTGTTATTTGGATGGTGAGCTGTATTGGATTTCCACCAGACATATATGGTTTGGCGTTAAGGGCCAAATAATACATTTTAATCTCCTCTGACCATAACCCCTTTTTTCATGTGGGCTCAGAATCTTCAAGGTGCATTTTGGCAAAGCTTAGTCGTGACTGCATGTGACCTTTCTTGAGGAGTGGGTTTTTTCTTGCAACCCTCCCATACAAGCCACATTTGTGGAGAATTGGTGGTGTCACATGCACACAATGACCACTCTGTCATAAATTCCTGCAACTGCTTCAGAGTTGCTGTAGGCCTCCTGGTGACCTCTCTAAACCAGTTTCCTCCTGACTCTTTCATCCCGTTTTCGAGCAACGTTCTGATGCAGGGAGGGTCTGTGTTGTACCAAATACCTTCCACTTCTTAATAATAGACTTTACTGTGTTTCTAGGCATTGATAAAGCCTTTGACCTTTTTTTTGTATCCATCTCCTGACTTGTCTGTCCACAACTTTATCCCAGAGATCTTTTGACAATGCCTTGCCACCCATAGTTGATTGTTTCTGTTGCACCACCAGAAACTGAAATGCTCCAGGAAAGTTCTTTTCATGCTAAGCTAATCAAAATGACCACAGCTGATCACAGATGAAAGTCAAATGGCTTTGTGCCATTGAAAAGGCAATTAGCTACACCTGATTGAGATTACAAGTCATTTTTAGGAGGGGGGATCCTTTTTACAATTTGGTGATTCTGGTTTTGAAAATTTTTTTTTTACATTTTTTCTGACCTGTTGGTGTTATATCTTTCACTTGGATGTTATATCTTTCACTTGGATGTTATATCTTTCACTGAGTAAATACAGTTTGATTTATCCAACTGTATGTGTTCATTTCAGGCTGCAAAGCAACAAAATGTGATTTTTTTTTTTTTTAAAGGGGGATGATTCTTTTCTATACCCACTGTAATTGTGTGTGCTTTTGACACTCTAGAACTGTCTTAGTGGTAAGTCAATCTGTGTTATCAGGGTAGGTCTTTCTAGCACAGTCCTGATCTTTTGCATATAAATCAATTTTCTTTGCACAGCTTCATGAGGCCTTCTAATAGGGCAGTGTAGAGGAGAAAATACTTGATATTTTGTATTGTCTTCTCTGAACACAGTGTCTTTTTTCTTTCAGGCTGCTTGAATGGAGGAGGACAGATCCGAGCAGAAGGAGAACCTAGTAAGGACTTGCTGGAGAGGGTGGAACAGCTTTACAGTTCTGTAAGAAATGAGTTACCAGAGAAGAATGAGAGAGTGAAGGAACTTTATGAACAGTGGCTTGGAGGGAGAGGTGGTCTCAAGGTCGAAGAGGCCTTACTTACACAGTATCATGCAGTAGAGAAAATTACCTCTGGACTCAGCATTAAATGGTGATTGGAGGATGCAGTCATCATTCTTTGCAGCATATGTTATAGACCACAAACACTTTTTAATTGTAGGTTATATAAAAGTCCAAGCATATAATGCAATCTAAAAAGTGAGTGCCTTGATGTTCTTGAAATGCCTATGGCTAAGAGGACGCGATGGAACTTAACAGCTGGCCACAGGTTGGCACTGTACTGTGTTGGACGGTGTAAGGAATACAGATTTCTATCATTTCCATGTCATCTGCCATGTTTAAAGTTAGAAAAACTTTTCCAACTCCTGATCTGATCCATCATTGCTCTATATTATGGTGTTTATCTCAGGTTCTTTGAGACTTTCTCACTTTTTGCACTAAAACATGTTTTGCAAACTAGATTTCAGAAAGTAATGCTTATACCATATGTCTTGTGTTGTGTTATATTTTTTTTTTTGTGAGTGTATAATTTATGCTCTAGATAAAGATTTATAATATCTTGTTTAGCTGAGTTTTGTGTGACAATATTTTATGGTCTATATAATGTGTAATATAATGTTTAGCTGAGTTTTGCATGACAATATCTTTAGATATGAATAGTCCATTTAGTTCAGGCTCAATATATCTGTGTGCCGGTTGCATAAATTCTAATTACTTCATGATGAGAAAATCCTAGCCATTGCCAGTCTTGCAGGGTAATGCAGTAAAAAGTGCAGAGCAATAGGGTTATGTAAAGTTCATAATGCTAAACTTCAGGCAGATATGAAAGGCACACATTTAATGCGCCCCATATTCATTCATTATGTTTTAGATACAACTAATGTAAGTTCCTAAATTTGACTTGGTATTGGCCTCTTGCAATACTTTATACCTTCTGTCCCCAACCTTTTTGGCACCAGGGATTGGTTGTGTGGAAGAAGTGGGGTTTTTCTTCTCCCAAGGACTGGGGTTGGGTTGTTAGTGCTTCAATCTTCCTGACACCATGGTGACAAGGTCAACACAGCCACTGTTACTTTCCACTATAAAGCCTGTCACCGGATGCATTTTACTTTTTACTTGCCACTATAAAGCCTGCCACCAGATGCAGCGTGTCACTTGCCACTATAAAGCCTGCCACCAGATGCAGCGTGTCACTTGCCACTATAAAGCCTGCCACCAGATGCAGCGTGTTACTTGCCACTATAAAGCCTGCCACCAGATGCAGCGTGTTACTTGCCACTATAAAGCCTGCCACCAAATGCAGCGTGTTACTTGCCATTATAAAGCCTGCCACCAGATGCAGAGTGTCACTTGCCACTATAAAGCCTGCCACCAGATGCAGCGTGTCACTTGCCACTGTAGCCTGCCACCAGATGCGGTATCAGGGTTTTCTCTGTGCAGCGAGTGAAACCTGTCTATATATGGCTATGCAGCCTCTCCCCAGCACTACCACCTCAGGCATCTGGCATTAGATTTTCAAGGAGCAGGAAACCTACAACTGCCACATGCGCAGTTGACAGTAGGGTTCCCCTCCTATAAGAGTCCAGTGCTCTGCTGATGGTCACAGTGTGAAGGAATGTGATGTAGATAATAATAATAGTAATCTGAAAATGTCTATTTTCTTATGTGCATACATATTTTTCTCCTTACTCATTATATAAGTATACAGGTTTGCTCTGTTCCTATATTTTCTCAAGATGGCGGGTACCCCCTACATCCCACACATCAGAAGAACGCGGAACTGAAGATAAGACCAAAGACAGCCAAACCTCGTTATGAAAATTCTCCATGTTTTTTATCTTCTTAACCAATGAGATGTACCTATTAGACTAACATAGCAATGACGTATTTGTGTGTATAAAACATTAACACCGCCTTGAATAAATTAGAAGTGTAACAGTAATGCTGTGAGCGTGTCTCAGAGTGTTTACTTTTATATGCATGCATATCAACACTTTCAAAATTAGAGACAGCAGCAGATAACCTTGGGCTCGATTGGAGCTCTTAATCATTTCCATAACAGATGGTGCCGAAACCCGGGACCTCAGGCTACAGTCGAAGTTATACCGCGACAAGCATTCGGGCGTTAACTGATTAATGAGAGTGGGGTTTGCGCAGCCCTAACAGTACCGGTGAGTTGATTTATATTCTTACCACTGTACGACTCTCTTATCTTTCGGTTGACGGCTGGATTCTGTCGGTATGCTGAGACTGTCTTAGAGGCAGGTATTTCCTCGCCTGAGGTTGTTTTAACGAACCTGCCAATGGGTTTCTGCTGACTGTATTTTTTGTTCACTGTCTGCCATTCTTTGGGCTGCGAAACTCAGCAGTCTAAAAGTGCTACATGTGTGATTGTGGCAGTCGGTTATAGGACGGGTTATTCAAGGATTTGTCGGATCTTTAAAAAGAAATCTCAGCTGCTGGCATTGCAGTCTGAAAGCATTACAGATGTGTCACCCCCAGATGTGCTGTCGGCCTCTGGGAGGTAACTGTAATGAATGACGGCCTATAACTGGATTGTGAAGAGGGTGGTCTGCCCTTGTGAGGTTACCTTAGCCTGCTGAAATTTTGCAGTTCGAAGAGTGGCAGGTGTAATGTCCTGTCGTGATTGTATTTGTGGTTTATTGTTTGCTATACATGAGAGGGGGGGGGGGGACTGGTTAAGGTCGGAGGGGGGGCTGCCCGGGGGATCTGTTGGGTCGCGGGCCGTAGCTCCTCACTACCCCTGATGTGTTTGTTCTTGTTCTGAGATTAACCGTACATTAGTCTTATGAGCCCCCACCGAAGGAATTTGCTGATAAGAACGCTGAGAAAAATATTAACCCCTTGGTTGTACTAGAGAAAAGAAAGTGATATTGCAAAGAAGATGTTGAAATAGTTAACAAAGTTGAAAGAAGTGGCGAAAGTTATGTTGCTGAAGAAAACAGGGAGAAAAATCCTGTGTGATAAAGAAAATTGGATAAAGGAAGTTAAGAAAGATGGCGATTGTATTATGTATGTGTATCACAGAGCTGATGATATGTTGGAACTTGAAACAAAGGAGGGGAGGGACAGCACTGCCCTCCGTCTAACAACCACTCCTTTCTCACCACCCAAGCACAACCCACTGTGACAACTCAGCCCGGCGGCCATCTTAGTGCACCCATGCCTTCACTTTCTACCCAGTCCAGTGCACTTCCTGCCGGCGGCCATCTTGGTACACCCAGTAAGCTTAAACAGCCTGTACCCAGCCCTCCCTGTTTTAAACCAAGATGGTTCATACCACACACCTGTCTTCCCCAATACGGGAGCATCACATTCCCAAGCCGGATATGTTAATGATGAAGAAGCATCTGAGTGGGAAGCCCGACAGCAGTCAGCAAGGCCACCCACTGATTTAACCCCCAATCCGGCTCCAGACTCTCAGTTCCGAGAGGATCTCAAACACATGCTGGCAACCGTAAAGAACAGTGCCCCTTGCCAGCCCCTGCCCCAACAACAGTCTCGGTTACCAGAAGGGGCACCAGTGATGTATGTTGCTTTTACTCTATTACAAGCAGCGGCCTTAGTGACAAGTCTGCCTGACCCAGAGAAGCAGCCAATTCCCTTCTACCACAGGATAGTGCAGATACAAGAAACTTACTCAGCTGCCTGGAGAGACTTGATCAGCCTATGCCAAATCAAAGCAGGATATGTCTTTTGGCCAGTCATGCAGATGGCCTTCAATGATGTCTGCCTGACAAATGCCACTTCCTACACCTCAGGCGTGGAGTTCTGTGCACAACTCCACGACTGGGCAAAGGAGAAGTTGACGGATCAGAAGACCACAATCCAAGATATTACCCAAGATAAAGGGGAGTCTGTGAAGAAGTATCATGCTAGACTCATAAAGGCACACACACACACATGTTATCAACTGCTTTTGTTTCAGGGCTCAGAGAGGATATCAGAAAAGGCCTGATGGTGGCCCGCCCTGAATACCATTCAATGAAAATGTCTGATTTATTGTTGGTGACCAGAGGTATAGAAAATCAAAAAGGTAAAAAACCAACGCCCCTCATGGTAACCCATGACGAAGATCCCGCCTACACTAGTCCACCACCACTGCTCAATACCAGGGAAAGGATCATCTGTTACAACTGTGGGAAACGGGGTCACTTCAGAAAAGAATGCAGAGCCCCAAGATGTCCCAGATTGACAGGGGTGCAGCCAAAAGTGTGTTGAGGGCGGTGAACCTGCCTAATAATTCTTTCCTTTCCACTTCCTGATTTGCTTGCCAGATTTGTGGTGTCCTCTACATGTCCCTTGAATCTACTAGGAGCTGATGTGTTGTCCAGACTACAGGCCTCAATCAGGACACGCCTGAAGGGGGGATGAAGTTACATACTCCCCTATCTTTAGAAGACTAATCTGCTTTGTGTTCTCTGTCTCTCCTGATGACACTTAATGAAGAAAAAAACTTCAAGTTCAATACTGCAGGAAGTACTTGACAGAATCCCTGCGTGCCTATGGTCCACAGGACCGGAAGACAACGGTCACTTAAAGGTGCCACCAGTTTCAGTCAAGCTAAAAGAGGGCGCATCATTGCCCCGGAAACCACACAATAACCCCAAGAAGAGAATCCTAAAAAGAGAACCAGGTACCTACTGTGGATGCCTTTGACTGCAAAATACCTCACAGAGGTGGACCTTACAAACGTTTTCTTCAGTGTCCACCCTCACCCCTCCTGCTGGTACCTTTTTGCATTCATCCACGGAAAGAAACGGCAACATACCTAAACAGTTGTGCCACAAGGGGCACAGAACTTTCCAAGCCAGTTTGCAAAAGCTATGGCTATCATCCTTGACACATGACAAGAGGAACACCCGGAAGTGATTCTCTTCCAACATGTTGATGACCTTCTCTTTTGTGCAGCTGACTTACCCCCTGTTGAAGTCACCTCAGAAAGCCTGTTGTGCTATCTTGCCAACCAGGGGTGCAGAGCCTCAAAGCCCAAATTGCAGTGGTGCTCAACACCTGTCATTTTCCTTGGACTAATTTCCTAGTGCAGAGCATGGATTCCAGAAGCCTTCCTACTGATGCTCTGCAATCAGACCCCTTCCAGATGTCTCCTGAAGAAATATCTAAGTTTGAGGCCCTTAAGTGCGCCACCCCCGGCGCTAGGGCTCCCAGCCTACGGCAAAATGCTCAAGTTCCTTGTATCCGAACGTCTGGGACATGCTGCAGGTGTACTCACCCAATCACACGGCATCAGCCTACTCCCCATAGGATATTATTCCTGTCGGCTGGATGCGGTAGCAAGAGGAGGCCTATTGTGTCTGTGAGCTGGCTTTGCTACACAAGCCTTGCTTGACAAAACTTTGAACTTGGTCTTCGGACACTGCCTCGTTGTGCTTGCCCCCCATGATGTTGTTGCCATATTCAACAAAGGTCCAGCCGAAACACTTGTCCACTACCAGACACTTGAGACTCCTGTGTTCCCTCCTACTGGACAGCATTACTCTATTAAGTTGTCAAACACTGAACCCTACCACCCTTCTTCCACTTCTCGAGGGGGGGAAAGGAGGAGGAGGAGTAGAGTCTTGACTTGTCACCCCATGACCACACAGGACACGCGGTCACCACTGAAAACACTGTTCTACAAGCTGAAGCCTTAACACCGGTGATGTCTACACAGGAGGCAGAGCTATAAGCACTTACTACAGCACGTAAATGGGCAGAGGGAAAAAGAGCCAACATTCATATGGACTCAAGATATGCTTTCAGCATTGCCCATGATTATGGTGTTATCTAGGACAGAGGATTCCTGATGGCTGCAGGAACACCTGTGAAAACTTGATTGATGCCTTGCTTCTCCCAACCCAACTGACTATTCTGAGTAAAGCACATGACAAAATGAACTCAAAGGAAGCTTAAGGCAATCATCGAGCCAATTCAGCTGCCAAACAGACAGCTGGTGGTCCACGGGAAGTGGACAGCAGGGTGGTAGAAGAAGACCACCCCGTGCTTACCTTACAGACTTTCCCAGTGGACAGAGTTTATCTAAAAGAACTACAGGAAACAGCAAGTCCGGATAAGAAGGAAAGCTGTAAACGGAGAGGAACAACTCTCAGAAATGGACTATTCGAGTGCAACAAGAAGCCTTGTCTACCCAGGAGTATGTACCCAGCCGTGGTGCAATGGGCACATGGAGCTGCCCACTTGACAAAGACTTTTATGAACTCTCTTATCAACAAGTGTTGCACCAAGAGTTACTCCACTGACCGACAGCTTCTGCAGATCATGCATTATCTGCACCAAATGTAACCCAGGATGCACAGAAGAAGCACAGAAGAAGCACAGAAGAAACACCTGGCAAAAGCCCTATACCCCATTCCAGAGGATGCAAATTGATCATTCTCAAGTGCCAAGAAGTGACAGATTTGAAAACGCCCTAGTGGAAGTGGTCACGACTGCCAGGACCACAGCTAAGAAACTACTGAGTGAGATAGTATGTAGATTTGGGGTCCCAGAGGTGATATTGAGAGATCAGGGACCAGCCCTAACAACAACCCTTACTAAAGAGATTTGGGCAGCACTGGGGGTTCAGTTGGCACTACACATCCCATACCACCCTCAAAGTAGCGGGAAGGTAGAAAGGATGAATGGGACACTAAAAACAGGATGTTAAAGATGGCCCAAGAGACTAACATGAGTTGGCCAGACAGTTAGCCCATTGCCCTGTTCAGTGTCAGACACACCCCCAGGGGAAACATGCCCTATCCCCTTATGAAATTTTGTTTGGTTCAGCACCCAGACTTGGTTGTTACTTTCCACAACAGTTACAGTTGCAGTCTGATGTGTTGACTAATTATGTAACCACATTATCACGAGAATTAACCTGAATGCATGTCCAGGTGTTTTCTTCCATTCCAGATCCTGAATTAGATACAGGAACACACCAACTACTGTCTGGAGATCCTTGAGCCAAGTTATGATGGTCCATTCCAAGTTTTGCTGACCACAGCTACCTCAGTCAAGTTGGCCAGGAAGAACACCTGAATGCACGCTTATCACTGCAGGAGAGCGTGTTTTCGGGTGCTGCATATCCTTTTTCTGTTTGATCTAGGGGGGAGGGGCCCAGGAGGTGGCCATCACAAAAATGATAACATAATTACGTTTTAGTGTAACTCTTCAGGTACACATGTGACCACCTTTACCTTAGATTACTGTGACATAGTACCTTGTCCGTTTGACCCTTCATGGTGATGCCATTGGTACAGTGATATCCCTGACGGTAAGGACATATATGTATGCCACACAGACAGTTACTGGGGACAGAGTTGTGGTTTCTGTGGGGGCCAGTGGGTTGGAACACAGGGCCAGAATGGGCGACCACAGAGTGCATTAGACAAAAAAGATGAAAATAGAAAGCCCCCATATCCTAACCAAAGATACCCCTGATACATACACTGACCCAGCACACAGTCAGAAGAGGAAGCGAACAGCTCTCTCCGGAAGCTTTGATCCTCATGTATACATACATGTCATAGGGGTTACAAGGGGGGTCCCTGATGAGTTTAAAGCCAGGGATCTGGTAAAAGCTGGTTTTGAGTCTTTGATCCCCATAACAACTGTCAGCAAGAATGTAGATTGGATTAACTACATGTCATGGTTATGCAATAGAGTTTGTCGATCAGCATACCTGTCTCCATGTATTCATCTCTAGAGACCAGCTGACCCTCACCTGACAGCTTTTGTAACCTCCCCTCTAAGCATGGCCCCACCCCAGGCCCTATCAGGGAACCCTATATTAACCTGTGCACTGCAAGCCACCAGTGCTGATCAACCACTGTGTGTTAGCCTCTGTGTGTACTTGCTATGTTTCCTACATCTGATTTCTGTTACCGACTTTGGCCTGTTCCCGGCCATCCCTGTTTGCCTGTGACCCTGATGTTCCAGCCAGCTCCCTCCTTCCTCTGCTCCTGTAGTCTACCGTGAGCTGTGAGACCCTGGGGGTCGCGACCTGGAGCCAGACTGCAGCGCAGTCCATCCTCACCACTAGAGGCTCTGGTGAACACCTGCTGGCTCTTAGACTCCGCGCCCTGGGGAATCTATGCTCTAGCTCCCAGTGGGATCTGTGTCAGTGATCCAGTAGACCTGATTCCTGAACCTCCCAGGGTACAATCCGCAGCAGTCAGCCATAGGGACCACTACCTTGCGGTGCATTCCTGATCCCAACGGTGTGCATCTGTCACCCAGCCTCTAGGTGACCTGACACTACACATATTATAACCAACAGAGATTTGTAAATTACACTAAAGATGCCCTCCAGGGAATTGCTGACCAGTTAGCCCCCACTTCCTACATGACATTCCAGGACCGGATGGCCTTAGACATGGTGCTAGTTGGGAAAGGAGGTGTTTTGTAAAATCATAGGAAAAAACGGGAACCTGTTGTACATACATTCCTGATAATATTGGCCCAAATGGTAAGGTTACTTTAGCTATAAAGAAATTAGAAGATCTGTCACTGGAGTTGAAGAAGAACTCAGGTATCACAGACCCATGGGACCAATATTTTAGCTGGATGGGTGGGTGGCAGAAGGTGCTCGTCCAGATAGGGGTAACGGTATTAATAATCCTGGTTCTTTTAGCCCTGATTGTATGCTGTATTTTACCTTTTGTAAAAAAGTTAATGAGCAAGGCTGTAGACAATAGCACACCTACATTTCTCCACCAAGAAGAAGAGGACCCCCTTATGATGGAAGATGACAAACCCTTTCACTCCTCTACAGTCACTCCCTGTCCATAATCTCACAATCCTATAGGGTTATAGGGATAAATAGCGCCTGACTGCACCTCTCCAGCTGTATCGAGGAGGGAAGTGAACAGTTGCTGCCCAATTCTATATACAGCCTAAAAGAGTTGCTGAGGAGAAGGGCCAGGCTAAAAAGTGGGACCTTTAGTATTAGGGACAGAAAAGAGAAAATAGTCATTTTAGGGGGGATTGTGAAGGAATGTGATGTAGATAATAATAATAGTAATCTGAAAATGTCTATTTTCTTATGTGCATACATATTTTTCTCCTTACTTATTATATAAGTATACAGGTTTGCTCTGTTCCTATATTTTCTCAAGATGGCGGGTACCCCCTACATCCCACACATCAGAAGAACGCGGAACTGAAGATAAGACCAAAGACAGCCAAACCTCGTTATGAAAATTCTCCATGTTTTTTATCTTCTTAACCAATGAGATGTACCTATTAGACTAACATAGCAATGACGTATTTGTGTGTATAAAACATTAACACCGCCTTGAATAAATTAGAAGTGTAACAGTAATGCTGTGAGCGTGTCTCAGAGTGTTTACTTTTATATGCATGCATATCAACACTTTCAAAATTAGAGACAGCAGCAGATAACCTTGGGCTCGATTGGAGCTCTTAATCATTTCCATAACAACAGGAGACTACTTGGCTTGCTGGATCTGACATGTGAGCGCCGCTATGTAAACAAACAGCCTCTGAGCTCCTGGCGGCAGTGCAGCCTGGTGTCTGACAGGCCACGAACCTGTAGCAGTCCGCGGCTTAGTGGGTTGGGGACACCTGCCCTATACAGCAGCATTCATACTGGGAAAGAGAGGAGCAGAGCTGTGAACCAATCATTGTCCTTTCTGCAAATGTGCAGAGTGAGCAGAAGGATGAGCTCATTGGTGTCCTGCAGGTATTTCACTACCCATTCAGCAGACTGAAAGTGGAGAGAGGACACTAGTGCATCCTTTATAACTATAACAGAGAATAGTATCTGGCTATGCTGTGTAAACCACAGGAATGAATGGATGGAAATAAAAATCCTTTGGCAGGTAGCCATAAGCCAGGTAGCCATAAGCCATAACACCTTCAAAGAGTCCCTGAGACTTTAATCGGTCTCAGTCTGGTTCAGTAGGAATCACAATCATGGGAAAGACTGCTGACCTGACAGTTGTGCAGAAAACCATCATTGACACCCTCCATAAGGAGAGAAATCCTAAAAAAGTAATTGCAAAAAAAAAGTTGGATGTTCCCAAAGTGCTGTATCAAAGCACATTAATAGAAAGTTACTTGGGGGGGCGTGGCCAGGCAGCGCATGTAGAAGGACACACTTCTCCTCAGCTCCGCCGAAAATCCTGGTAATCATCCTCCAGATCACTCATCCAACCCGCTGACACCTCCGATCGGAACCGCACGCTATCCGGGCCACAGCAGACCCAACCACCCGACCGATCAGCAGCAGAAAAACATGCCAAAACGGGACAAGAACGGTGGCGGCCTGCCCGCAGCACAGGCCCAAGATGGCGCTCTGCCACAGCGATCTCAAAAGGAAAAATATAAGGAAGCAGCCCAGAAACTCCTGTTTGGTAATAAATCATCAAAAGAAATACCATCACCTACATCTGACCTCAGTGAGGAAGAAGCAAACCAGCTGGAGATGGATAATACTATGCCACTGGAGGATGGCGCTGGATCCCCATCTGACTGGGCCACAGTGAGTACAGTATCACATCCCTATCAAGGCACTCAGACACCAAGTATCCCCCTGGATGGCCCTGAACCCACTCTCAGAGATATCCTCTCCGCAGTGACTATATGCAACAGATCTATCTCAACCCTGACTGATGAAGTGAAGGGTGTTAAAGCTGAAATATCCTATGTGAGACAGGACATGCAAAAGCTGAGAGAGCGCACAGCTGCAGTGGAGAGTAGGGTCAGTGTTATTGAAGATGACTTAGTACCCATGCAGAGAGATTTAAAGTATAACTGCCATCTTGCTGATCAGCATGCTGCGCGTTTAGATGATTTGGAAAATCGCATGCGCCGCAACAATGTCCGCGCCTTAGGATTCCCAGAAAGGATAGAGGGTAAAGACCCTGTCGCTTTCATCGAACAATGGCTCCTCACTACATTTGGTAAAGAAGCATTCTCTCCGCTATTTGCGGTGGAGAGAGCGCATAGAGTGCCATCTCGCCCACTACCCCCTGGCAATCACCCGCGTGCTTTTCTGTTTAAGCTTTTAAACTACAAGAGATGTCATCCTTGCTAAAGCCAGAACCATGGGCAGTAAGTTATCCATTGAAAACTCCAAAATCTCCCTGTTTCCGGACTTTTCAGCTGAACTCCAGAAGCAGCGAGCAAAGTTTATGGATGTCAAACGAAGATTAAGGGACCTTAACTTGCCATATGCGATGCTATATCCTGCCCGCCTTAGGGTAGTCGCACTCGGAGAAACCCGCTTCTTTGAACGCCCGGACATGGCGGCCCAATGGCTAGATCGTGAGGATAGGGCCCTTAAAGCTGCCAGACCACAAAGAGATGTCCCTGCTTAAGAGATAAGTCCTGGATATGCAATGACCTGGCAAGACCAGGTCTATTTTTGTTGGGATAAATCCCTGGGCCATGAAGAGGCCTTAAGATTCAAAATAATTGTTGTCTATGGAGGACAGTTTTTACTCTCACATCCGATGTTCAGGCGGCCGAGGAGAACTGTTTGTTTGTATCACCCTCCTCCCCACAGGATTTTCTTTTCCCCCTTTTTTTTTTTCTATTTTTTATCCTTTTGCTCCCTTTTCTGTCCGCATTTTTGCCTGCAAATAATGAAGCAATACATGCCTACCGTAGCTGTGAAACCCCTATGGAAACTAACCTACTGGTTGTCTAGGAGTTTTCAAGGCTTTTACCCCCCCCACACCTGTTGTGTGGGAAAAGTTAACGCTGCAGCCAAGTGGCTGTGTAAACTGTTGACCTTTAGATTCTTGCCATGCAGAGTAACATGCATTAACCCAATGATTTACTGTCTTCTGTACCTATGTACTAACCTAATAATGTATTTCTCCCTGCCTTGCAACATGATTTCATGTCTACAAATGCCTACATGTTCTCTGAAAGGAGAAAACAAGCATAATTTGGAGAAAAGGGGCCTATCCCCCCTTCCAGATAACATGTCACGGTATAACCCGGGAGTCTTGTTGAGAATTATGCCGGCCTGGTCAATAATCCTGAAACAAAATGGGGATGACTAAATTGTCCATTGTGACTTGGAATGTCAGAGGACTGGGAAATCCAGTTAAAAGGGGGGCGGTCCTTAGACATCTCAAGTCGCTGAATGCGGGGGTAGTCTGCCTGCAGGAGACCCATTTCTCTGCAGACCCTCCTCCAAGCCTCTGTCCACGACTGTATACTAACCAATTTCATGCAACCCACTCCACTTACTCAAGGGGAGCAAGTATACTGTTCAGAAAAGATATTCAGTTCAACTGCATTAGAAAACGCATTGACCCGGCTGGCAGATATGTCTTTCTTTTATGCTCAATTACAGGCCTCAAATGTATTCTTGCTAGTATCTATATACCCCCACCGTATAACTCAGAGGTTATCCGACACCTAACAGGTTTTATGGCCCAATACCCAGAAGTACCCTTACTGGCAATGGGGGACTACAATAATCTCTTAAATCCTCTCAAAGATAGATTTCCTGTACCTACTGCTGGCACATCTCAGATGAAAAGTAGTACCCCCTTTGCCAGACTACTTGAAGAAACAGGGCTGATAGATGTCTGGAGATCCAAACACCCAAATGATAAAAAATACTCCTGCCACTCAGCTTCACATGACGGGTTATCCAGAATAGATTTGGGCCTTGGGAATGACAAGATGCTACATTTAATAGTGGAATCTGACTATGCAGACAGGCACATATCTGATCACTCGGCACTTTGTGTAACCATTTCATTACCAAGTAGGTACAAACGGCCAATGTGGAAACTTAATCCCTTTTGGCTCTCGTTGTTTGCCGAGCCAGATCCTATAGCCAGAGCACTTACATTGTTTCTGAGAGATAACATTGGCACGGCTGGGCTGGGGCTGGTTTGGGATACAGCGAAAGCCTTTTTGAGAGGACAACTTATCAAAACAATATCACAGATTAAAACTGACACCAAGGCTTGGGAACTATTGATAAGAAATAGAGTCACCGAGACTGAAAACGATTATATTAACAATCCCACAGGAGACAATAAGAGAGCATGGTTGAGTGCACAGACAATGTCTGGACAACTGGCGTTGCAGCTGGCGGAGAACAAACGTTTTTTTCTCCAACAGTCATATTTTGAGGAGGGGGAGACGACTGGCCATATGCTTGCAGTACTGGCGCGGTCTCAACAGTCGACCTCTCTCATCTCCGCCATATGTGACGCACAGGGTGCTCTGAAATGCTCTACTCCTGATATTCTGAAGGTCTTTGGTGATTTCTATGCTGATCTATATACGTCTAAAGTTACGCCCACTGATAGTGCAATAACACACTTCTTAGATAGCTGTGAACTCCCCAGTCTCTCACTAGAGGATAGGGTCATGCTCAATGCCCCTTTAACTGCAGAAGAACTGGATGTTGCCCTATCTCAAACTAAAAACAATAAAGCACCAGGTATAGATGGCCTCCCTGCAGAGATATACAAACGCTATGCAGACTCCATGCTCCCCACACTGCTGAAGGTATACAATGAGGCATTTAAGGAGGGTTCATTGCCAAGCTCAATGAATGAGGCAATCATTATTGTTATATTAAAACCGGGTAAAGATGTGAATTCCCCAGGATCTTACAGACCCATCTCACTGCTCACATCCGATATCAAGTTGCTGGCCCGGATGTTAGCAAACAGATTGGCCAAGGTAATTCATAAAATAGTGCATAGAGACCAATCCGGGTTTATCCCCACGAGATCCACTGCCCAAAATATAAGAAGACTATTCCTGAACTTACAGCTCCCAGTGGACAACACAGGCAATAGAGCAATTTTTTCGCTGGACGCAGCTAAGGCTTTCGACAGTGTCGAGTGGCCTTATCTGTGGAAAACATTACAAAATATGGGATTGGGAGATACCTTTATTCGATGGATACAGCTTTTGTATGCTGCGCCCACGGCCAGAATACGGATTAATGGGGAACTTTCAGAATCCTTTCCTTTGTTTAGAGGCACCAGACAGGGGTGCCCACTGTCGCCCCTGCTGTTTGCCTTGGCCCTGGAACCTCTGGGAGCAAAAATCAGAGGAGACTCTAGAATAGCGGGATTCCAAAGAGGTATGAATAAAGATGTAGTGTCCATGTACGCAGATGATACCCTGCTCTACCTAGGAGACACAAAAGACTCATTAGAAACGGTTATGTCCCTCATCAAGGACTTCGGGGAGTTATCGGGCTTCTCCATTAACTGGGACAAGTCAGTGCTGATGCCGCTTGACCCCCTGAACATTCCATTACCACTAGGTGCAGAGATGATACAACAGGTAGGCTCATTCCGCTATCTAGGGATCCAGGTGACCCCTAACCCAGCCACTTATGTTGAACAGAACCTAACACCCTTATTAACCAAATTCCGCGAAAAAAGCAGGGCCTGGTGTAAACTGCCCCTGTCTGTTGTTGGTAGAATTAACCTTATTAAAATGGTCTGGGCACCACAACTACTTTATATTTTTAACAATTCCCCAGTTTGGATACCAAAAAAATGGTTTGATAAATTAGAGACCCAATTCAGAGAGCTCATATGGAGAAAAAAAATAGCGAGGATAAAATTATCAACGTTACAATACGGCAAAGAAGAGGGAGGACTTGCAGTCCCTCATCCTAGGATGTATTATCTCGCCTCCCAACTACAACAACTAGGAGGATGGGGCCTGCTGGACCCGAAAGACCCGATCCGTAAACTTGTAGTGCTGGAAGACAATAACTATTCAGCACTGACAGATTTGGAGGCGGGATTCTTACTCTTAGACCCGGAAGCTCCTACAGTTAAATTATTAAACTCACTTTGGGCCTATGTCAAAAAACTAATGGGCATCACGGGCTTTCTGTCCAGCACGCCTCTCTGGCGAAATAGACAACTGAAAGAAATACAAAAACTAAAAGACTTCAAGGGTTGGGAGGACGCAGGCATCAAATATATCTCACAGTTATACCAGGGCAACACTCTCAAATCATTTCAACAGATCCACACAGAGTTTGGAATCCCACATAATAATTTTTATAAATACCTCCAATTGCGACATGCCTTACAAACCCAGAATAGAAATGCTAGAATCCAACCGACAGAACATCCGATTATACAGGATGTATTTATGGATGAAGTTAAAAAGGGCATGATATCTAGATGTTATAATACACTTATAGCACGAATACAAGACCCCTCTAGATTACCATCCAGACAGCGGTGGGAGGAAGATATAGGAGCAATAGATGGAGACACCTGGGAGATATGCCTTATGAATGCCCCCTTGGTGTCACTTTCTGCATCACAGAAACTTTCACATCTTTACCTTCTACATAGGGCGTACAGAACCCCTCTTCAACTCTATAAATGGGGAATTAGAGATTCACCCCTGTGCCCAAAATGTGAACGGGATCATGGAAATCTACTCCACATGATCTGGAAATGCCCCAAGCTATTCAGATATTGGAAGGAAGTACTGGACACGATTTCAGAAGTATATATGGTATCTCTTGAGAGAACTCCGGTGGTCTGTATACTGGGGGGAATAGACGAAGAGTTTGCACCTCCACCTACACGTATAGCGCTTCTTCGTTTACTATACATAGCAAAGAAATTAATTGCCCAGTGGTGGATTACCCCGCGAGTTCCCACCAGGGGGCAATGGATAGACAGCGTGAATAGGATCCTAATAAGAGAAAAAATAACCTACCAACGTAGAAAGGCTCCACAAAAATTCCTCTCCATATGGCAGGCGTGGTTGGACGTTCCTGGTTTGGCCCCGCATCAACTAGTTAGGGATAGGTTACTCTTGGGTTGATGTAGACTTGACTACTGTATAGTAACTATGCGCATGCAAGGAAACGTGAAATTTAATAATAAAAAAAAAAAAAAAAAAAAAGACAGCCCTTGGGGAATATGAAACAGTATGTATGATGAGGTACTGCATGGCAAGGCTTTACTCTGTTTTGTTTCTATCCCTTTTTTTCTGTTTTTCCCTTCTTTTTTATTTCCTTACTTTAAAGATGAATATAATATTGAACTAAACATAACGAATCAAGTTAAGGTTGTCGGAATTATAATACAGTAAGAGTTGATTCTGATATTGCTGTTGAATGAACAACAGGTTCACTATTTTTATACTCTAATATGATTGGAAATCATTAAGCGCTCAGCATATAAGGGTACTATTATTATAGCTGGTATTTGCTTAAATCTGTACCTTGTATGGAGTCATACTCCCTGCGAAATATATTGTGTGTTAGACCTATTATAATTAAAAGACATAAGTAAGACAGGTGATGCTCCTGGTAGCATATCATTGGAACAGTCTACAATAATCTAAGGTAGTTGATAACTGCTCCTGTGACATGCTTTATGAGAATCCCGAAATTTGTACATGCCATATACGAGTATCTGTATGCTACCTGTATTTGTTTCTTTATGCAAAATAAAAACCTTTCTGACTAAAAGAAAGTTACTTGGAAGGGAAAAGTGTGGAAGAAATAGGTGCACAAGCAGCAGGGGTGACCGCAGCCTGGAGAGGATTGTCAGGAAAAGGCCATTCAAAAGTGTTGGGGACTTTCACAAGGAGTAGACTGAGGCTGGAGTCAGTGCATGAAGAGCCACCACACACAGACGGATCCTGGACATGGGCCTCAAATGTCGTATTCCTCTTGTCAAGCCACTCCTAAACAACAAACAACGTCAGAAGCATCTTACCTAGACTAAAGAAAAACAGACCTGATCTGTTGCTCAGTGGTCCAAAGTCCTCTTTTCTGATGAGATCAAATTTTGCATCTCATTTGGAAACCAAGGATCCAGAGTATGGAGGAAGAATGGAGAGGCACACACTGCAAGATGCTTGAAGTCCAGTGTGAAGTTTCCACAGTCTGTGTTGATTTGGTGAGCCATGCCCACTGTGCTTCATTAAGTCCAGGGTCAAGGCAGCCATCTACCAGGAGATTTTGGAGCACTTCATGCTTCCTTCCGCAGATGAGCTCTATGGGGATGCTGACTTCATTTTCCAGCAGGACTTGGCACCTGCCCACACTGCCAAAAGCACCAAAACCTGGTTCAATGACCGTGGAATTACTGTGCTTGATTGGCCAGCAAACTCGCCTGACCTGAACCCCATAGAGGATCTATGGGGCATCGCTAAGAGAAAGATGAGAGACATGAGACCGAACAATGCGGAAGAGCTGAAGTCCGCTATTGAAGCATCCTGGTCTTCCATAACACCTTAGCAGTGCCACAGGCTGATAGCTTCCATACCATGCAGCATTGAAGCAGTAATTGCTGCAAAAGAGCCCCAAGCCAAGTACTGAGAACATGTGCATGCTTACACTTTTCAGAGGTCCAATATTGTTCTATGTACAATCCTTGTCTTATTGATTGCATGTAATATTCTAATTTTCTGAGATTGTGGTTTTGGGGTTTTCATAAGCTGTAAGCCATAATCATCAAAATTATGGCAAATCATGGCTTGAACTATCTTGTTTTGCATGCAATGAGTCTATCTCATATATTAGTTTCACCTTTTAAGTTGCATTAGTGAAATAAATGAACTTTTCATAATATTCAAATTTTTCGAGTATCACCTGTAAATTGTCTGCCTAGAAAAGAATCTGTTGCCAGTTCTTATGAGAGCTTTATATTATACTGTTGGGGTACAACTCTTGTTTAGGGCTACGCATTACAATCTCCTTTAGATTTGACATCATATGCAGAACAATCTCAAGGATATATTTTAATCTTTCAGAAACATAATCAACTGAACTGTTACAACACTGATCTTGCCTTGAACCATATCAAAGCTAGGCATGTTTGAAGCCTGGAGCCCATTTGTGTGTTTTTTCTCAGTTCGCACTCTGCATTTATTGTTGGTTAAGGGTTTGCTCATGAGCAGCTTATGGTAGCTTTGTATGTGTTATTTGCTGCTTGATGGTCACTATTGCAACTGACAATTGTGAGCACTCCAGATTGGTGATATAATATATATTTTTTTATTCTAACAGGTACTTTATTTAAGATAGCAAAATTAGATACAATTCGGTATCAATCAGAACAGCATAACAAATGAAAAAGGAAACACTTGTTCCACAGCATTATTTCACCATACAGTAGTGTAAAGAGAAGGCAAACATGTCAAGTAGTACATCATCAATGAGATCCGTAGTAATACAAATACATCCTCATTTAAGCCTGAACTGGGCAAAACAGTCGAGTCAGACCTAGGCAGCCGCTAACTAGGTAAGATCAATACTGTTGCCCCATACACACGATCAGAATTTCCGACAGCATAAGTCGGATGTGAGCTTTTGGTCAGAAATTCCGACCGTGTGTGTGTTCCATCGGACTTTTGATGGCAGAATTCCAGCCAGCAAAAGATTTGAGAGCAGGTTGTCTATTTTTCGGTCGGAAAAAGTTCCTAACCGAAAATGCGTTAGTCTGTATGCAATTCGAACGTGCAAAAAATCACGCATGCCTGGAAACAATTGGACGCATGCTTGGAAGCATTGAACTTAATTTTCTCGGCTCGTCGTAGTGTTGTACTTTACCGTGTTCTTGACGGTCGAAAGTTCAGAGAACTTTTGTGTGACCGTGTGTATGCAAGACAAGCTTGAGCAGAATTCTGTCGGAAAAACCATCCAAGTTTTTCTGACGGAATTTCTGATTGTGTGTATGGGGCATAAGTGTGAATTATGTTGGGCGCCCAGGGCACTGCAGTTACATAGTAACCGCATTTGAACAAGCTCATGCAGACTGAGGCAAGGGTTGTCTAGCCAAATTTTCCAAGACATCCCCTATGCTGGTTGACGTACCTTTCAAATGTAAGGGTATTTCCCATATGTGTCACCCACAGCTGGTGTGAGGGGGGCTCATAAGACTTCTAAAGTACAAGAAGTGTTTTCCGGGCCGAAAAAAGAGCTTTATTAAACGAAAACCGCATATGTTCCTCCAAGTTAATATTGTTTAAGGTGCCTAATAAGCAGTATTTAGGTTCAAAGGGTACCTGAGTTTGGAATACCCTATTAATGGTACTCAGGACAGCTGTCCAGTAATGGTAGAGCTTGGGACACCTCCAAAGAAGGTGGATAAAAGTCACGTTTGCACCAGTAGCATAGAGGGTTTGCGTCCGAGAGAGTATAATGGGATCTCAGTACAATAGACAGTCATGGCCGAAATTGTTGGCACCCCAGAAATTTTTCCAGAAAATCAAGTATTTCTTACAGAAAAGTATTGCAGTAACACGTTTTGGGGTGCCAACAATTTAGGCCATGACTGCATACCTGGGATCATTTTTGTGAAGAAATTAGGGAACTAGTAGCCACAGCCTGCAGCACATCTTCCCACCGATCCCCTGAGAGCTGACCAAGGGCCTCCTCCCATCTTGCACGAGCCTTGGAGAGGTAGCTAGCCAAATGATTGCTCAGTAGCATACTATAGCACTGGGATATAAGGCCTTTGGCATGCACAACTGAGGAAATCAAATGGAAAATTAGGGTTGGCGTTAAGGTCCCTATCGTCTTTGCTCCCTGGGCTCTGACGGCATGGTGCAATTGCAAGTATTAAAACTGCATATACGAGGGAAGGGAAAACCTCACCTGGAGAGCTGAAAAGGGGAGCAGGGTCCTGTCCTGGAAAATATGGGTCATGCCTAATGCCTTCCATCTGTTACCCTGGGTCAACTTGCCCAATTCCTCATGGGAACCGTTTCCCATTGTAGCTATTTCGATTTCCACCACATTTTGTGGAGGAGATTGTATGTAGGAAAATTTCTGTGTGGTTTGGCAAATGGACCCATCTCCAAGCCTTCAGGGATGGAATCCACACCAGTACACCACAACATAAGGCAGGCACCTGACAATGGCAGGTCAAAGGGGTTAGGTGAGGATGTGGAATGGAAAACAAGATGTTGCAGTTGAGCCGCTACATAGTATAACTAGGGGTTAGGAAGTGCCAAAGCTCCCTGGTACTTAGGGTTTTGTAGTTGCTCTAGTTTCATTCTGGGGGTGCAATTAATTGTTCCAGATCAGGGATCTTAAAATGGAATTAACTATTCTAATAGTTTTCAGGGAAATCACCACTGGCGAATTGTGCAGGGGATATAGCAATTGGGCATTAAAATCATTTTGATTAAATTAGTTCTACCTGCTGCCACTGACAGCTGCAATTTACTCCAGGTGTTCATCTTATCCGTAAACCTGGATAGTAAAGTGTGTATATTAAGGTGACAGTAGTCCAGCAGGTTAGCAGTGACGTGAATCCCCCAAGTATTTAAATGAGGATATGGTGGGAATGGGGCAGGATGGCAAAACTGGCTGATCCGATCCGCCATCCAATAGTAGGAGTGCGGATTTTGTCCAATTAATAGAGAGACCAGAAAAGTGTCAGAATCTGGAAATCGTATCCATGATGGCCTCCAGAGAAGAAGTGGTATCACCCAGGTAAAGCAACATTTCATCGACCGCCATATCGAAACTCAGTAATCAATAGATTGGTGGGGATCAGGGCAGCCAGCGGTTCTATGGCGACCGCAAACAGCAGGGGGGAGAGAGGGACACTCTGGTTCCTCAACCCAGAACGAAGACAGGGGAGACCCTATCAGCACATCTTATAGTAACCATAGGGGCATGATACAGAAGTTGTACCCACAAGATGAACCTCTCTCCAAAGCCGTTGAGCAAGTATCTTAGCTAGGATATTTACATCGCTCTGCAACAATGAAATCGGTCTATAGGACCCTAGATCCAGTGGGTCCTTACCCGGTTTCAGAAGCAGAACAGTCTTAGCCTGGGATACAGACTCTGGGAGATGTTGGGCATCATAGGCAGGCACCTTTAAAAACCTTTAGGAGATTTGGTAAGATACCCCATATCTGTTGTACACCTCTACAGGAATACCATTATCCCCGGTGGCCTTGGACGCAGGAAAGGAGGCGGCCACCCTCTGTACCTCATCCAGAGTCAGCAGGGAGTCTAGTTTGGATCTCTGATCCTGTAACAGGTTAGGCAGTGTCATTGTGTTCAAATACTTAGATAATTCCTCCTGGGAATATTGACACTTATGCCCTGTACACACGAGCAGACTTTTCGACCAGACTGGTTCGACGGACCGAATCCGGCGAACAATCCGACCGTGTGTGGGCTTCATCTGACTATTTCTGTTGAAAATCTGATGCACTTTAGATTTGAAACATGTTTCAAATCTTTACGTCGGAACTCCGCCAGACCCAGTTCCTATCGAAAAATCCGCTCATCTGTATGCTAGTCCGACGGACGAAAACTGACACTAGGGCAGCTATTGGCTACTGGCTATAAACTTCCTTATTTTAGTCTGGTCATACGTCATCACGTACAAATCCGCCGGACTTTGATGTGATCGCGTGTAGGCAAGTCCGTTCGTTCGGAGGTCCATTGGAAAGACTGTCAACCTTTGTTGCCGAAAAGTCCACCCGTGTGTACAGGGCATTAGATTGGTAAACGGAGGTATAATAACGGGTCAGTTCAGTTGTGATAAGTTCAGGGTGGTTCAGTATATGGCCATCCGGGGCACGAAGAGCACCTATGGCAGGAGAGGCTTAAATGGAGTGAGCTATCTTGGATAGCAAATGGCCAATTTTCTCATAAAAGGCCATTTTAGAAAAAAAGGTTTACGTTCTGCGGCGGAGGATCTCAGCCTGTCCAGAGAGTCCTGGGCTGACATCCATGCCTCCCTCGCAGAATCCTGTGAGGTAGACCCATATTGCAACTCAAGCTGTCGTACCAGGCTTTCCACTCGTAGGACAGATTGAGATGAGGATTGCTTAATAGGAAGAATATTTATAGTAGAAAGAACACTAAGTTGGCTTTGAAAGCTTCCCAGCACACCAGCTCGTCCCCTGTGAAATGATTATATTCAAAGAAGTGCTGTATTTGTGTACCTATGTTATCGTGAGAGGGGAACAGCTGTAGCCAGAAGGCGTCCAATTTCCATGGAGCCCTGGGGAGTGATGAGGGTGGCTGAGCTCGTAGTCACACCACCAAGGGGGAATGGTCAGAGACTCCCCTCAGTAGGTATTCAAATCGGGAATAAGGGGAGCGCTATATGATTATAAAAAAAACTACTAGTGCATAAAAGAATTCCATTCAGTGTAGACTACAAATAATACATTCAAGTATATGGTAACCAGCCTGCCTATGTGGATCAAACATAGATGAACAAAATCATTAAAACTAAAGCCAATAAAGGATAATAGTTTTCAGTAATAATTGTGCAACCATAACAGAATATGTGATGCCAAAACATGAAAAATTATATATAAATCAAATAAGCAATATAGTAAAAAAGTCCATCAAAGGTTTAATGAAAAAATTGGTCAACTTCATCTGGTAAGCTGACACCTATTTTCATGAGCACATTGGTGTTTTTTCAGTGATGGTGAAGCGATTTTGCTGCTCACGCCTTGATACCAAGATTCACATCAGGATTTCATTTCAACTAATTCTTCACCTTTGATGGACTTTTTTACTATATTGCTTATTTGATTTATATATAATTTTTCATGTTTTGGCATCACATATTCTGTTATGGTTGCACAATTATTACTGAACACTATTATCCTTTATTGGCTTTAGTTTTAATGATTTTGTTCATCTATGTTTGATCCACATAGGCAGGCTGGTTACCATATACTTGAATGTATTATTTGTAGTCTACACTGAATGGAATTTTTTTATGCACTAGTAGTTTTTTTATAATCCTAGCGCTCCCCTTATCCCCTCTTTACATTCATACATTGATGAAATTTATTCATCTTGTTTAGGGTGTAGCTGCTTTATTTAACACATATATTTATATATAATTTCTTGGCGCGCAATTGTTCATTATTAATTCAAATCGGGACACCAGGGTGGCACTGGAAGCATTACCAATGCAAAGGTCAATCCTGGATAAAGACCCATGTGATTTTTTATAGAAGCATGAAAATTGTTTATCCAGGGGTTTATCTAAACCTCCATAGATCTGCCATCCCACCTCTGAGATTATTTTTCTTAAGGCTGTAGTCCCTCCCCTCTAGGTTGTAAAACAGGTGGGTGCCTATCTAACTGTGGGTCCAGGTAACAATTGAAATCCCCAAGGATAAGCACCGGGGTATCCTGTTTGTCAGCCAGGTATGAGAGCAATGCACGTTTTACCTCCCCCCGAAAAGGGGGGTGGTATGTATACAAATGCCAGCACAATGGCATAGTAATGGTATACAGCTTACAGTACAGAAATATAAATCAGGCATCAGTATCCACCCTAAAGCCCAATTCCCAGAAGGCCAAGGCCCTGTGAATCAAGAGGCTGATCCCACGGGAGTAAGCAGTATGCGTGGAGTGATAGCTCCCTAGAAGCCAAGAGTAGCTAAGACTGGAATCAGAGGTAAGGTGAGCCACCTATTAACACACTATGGCAGGTTGAAAGCGTCTAATACAGGCTGAGATCAAGACTCTTCAAAGTGTCATGGACACCCCAAACATTCCACAATATCAAAGGTATATCAGCCATGGTAGATCAAAGGGATTATCCTATGGACATTATCACTGGTAGAGCCCCAACCATATTTCCCAGTCAATGCAGACACCAGGGTGAACACATAGTGGCGTCGCAGTCCCCAAACAGCCGCAGGGGGACATGAGGATTCAGGTGGCAACAGGTGAATGCTGTGGGCAGTCAGAACCCGGATATAAATAGGAAATAAAAAAGACAACTGAATTTATTCAAGAGAACCAATGTAGAACCATGACCCAAGGTAGAAGACAGGTACTGGTAGCATGCTCGGGACCTGGCCAACCAAGCCAGGGTTGCCAAAACTTGTTTTGTCAACGTGACAAACTGAGTTAAATCATCCACTGATGCTGTGCATTTTTGCACGGCTTGCAGGATTTCACTGAGAGAAGGCTGAAGAGCGTCCTTAACTCCCATCTTCTTCTTCATGTCAGTGGCCACATCAAGTAATCCCTCTAGCATGTCATCCTTTCCACAGACAGCTTCCCCAGTGTGATGGACAGGATCAGAGAAGGGAGGGGGCACACCAATGCTGTATCCTGGCCTAGGCCAACAAGGCCTAGGGCAGCACCTTGCAGGGGGGCAGCACGGAAAAAGTCCCCACTGGCTTGCGCTACACTGTTAGTGTAGCGCCAGTCTTATGGGGCGGACTGGGCTGAGAGGCAAATTAGTCTAGCGCTTCCCATAAAGTGGCCGCACTGCTTCCGGTATGTGGGTGGGCGGCCGGCATCCTGCAACTGGGGGGGGGGCGCCGCTTCTAATTTTGACTGTTCTTTCATCCTGGACCACAAACCTTCCTCACTGTGCTATGTTGTTTGCTGCACCGTTGGCATGGTTCTATCCTCTTATGCCCCGTACACACGGTCGGATTTTCCGACGGAAAATGTGTGATAGAACCTTGTTGTCGGAAATTCCGACCGTGTGTAGGCTCCATCACACATTTTCCATCGGATTTTCCGACATACAAAGTTTGAGAGCAGGATATAAAATTTTCCGACAACAAAATCCGTTGTCGGAAATTCCGATCGTGTGTACACAAATCCGACGGACAAAGTGCCACGCATGCTCAGAATAAATAAAGAGATGAAAGCTATTGGCCACTGCCCCATTTATAGTCCCGACGTACGTATTTTACGTCACCGCGTTCAGAATGATCGGATTTTCCGACAACTTTGTGTGACTGTGTGTATGCAAGACAAGTTTGAGCCAACATCCGTCGGAAAAAATCCTAGGATTTTGTTGTCGGAATGTCCGAACAAAGTCCGACTGTGTGTATGGGGCATTAGTCCTCTCCATAAAATTATCAGAAATTTGTGCTTAAAGTAGAACTATAGGCAACACTTTTTTTTTTTATTTTGGATACAATAAGGGAGGGTTATAGCCCCTGTCAGTTTATTTTTTACCATCCCTGTCCCATTGCAGAGATTTGCCTTCACTTCCTGCCCCATAGCCAAACAGGAAGTGAGAGGAAAACTATGCAAATTAAGGGAATCCATTGCCCCCCCCCCCAGGCCCTCAGAACTAGTGTCCCCACTGGAAAATTTCAAGGCGGGTCTTAAACAGGAAGGGGTGGGTCATATTTAAATTAGGGAGTGCACAAGTTTAGTCAGGCCTAGGACAGCACAAAACCTAAATACACTACTGGGGCACACAGTCCTCCAGAGCAGCCTGAGCCACTGCGGCAGACAGTTTTTGTGTGTAGTATAGCATATGCTGGGGGATTTTCTTCCCCAACGTTTTGGGAGTTCCACTCATCTTCCCCTTGGACTTTTCTGTTCCACGTGGGAGCCACTGCTGTTGAGGCAGCAGGCAGGACTGATATAACGCCAGTTAGTGCCGGAGAGAAGGACCGGTGCAGGGTAATGTGTGGGAGCCTTGTGAAGATGCATCCGTTCACATGCCCTCGCTGACCACGCGACCGGTGCTATGATTTTTAATTACACACTTTTCTCATGGTAAGTGAAATGTCTTTCTGACACTGTGCGTGGTAACAACCTGAACACAGCTTCTATCTACAAGTGAACAATCACCGACGAAGGCCATTCTAAAGGCTAGGTACACATCATTGTGAATTACCTTTGTGAGCATAATGCAGCCAGCAATGAACATACAGTTCATCCAGTCATGAAACAATTTTCTGGGCGAAGTGGTGCATTATCTGACAAAAATGCAAGAGTGACAATACTTTTGACCATGACTGTAGCTGAGGCTACATACAGCTTATACAGTGCTGAGAGCCGCTGTATGTCTTAGTGAAGTAAATACATGGTTACATTTAATGAAGATACAACATTTAGCAACTTATTACTACACTTAGATGTCATATGACGTCCTCCCCTATGCACGCGCACCGCGCGCACCCTGCAGGGCGCGTGGTCTGCGCGCTGTGATCACCGAGTCACGGAGACTCGGATGATCACAGATCCGAGTAAGGGGCCGGTCCTGGCCCCTTACCATGTGATCAGCTGTCAGCCAATGACAGCTGGTCACATGATGTAAACAAAAGCTCGGTGATCGGTTTCGTTTTCTCCTCACGCTGACAGCGTGAGGAGGAAAAAAAAGCCGATCACCGGCTCATGTCAAAGGGACATCGGTCCCGAAGAGGAAGGAGGCACAGATGCCTCATCTGTGCCATCTGCCAGTGCCCACAAGTGCCACATATTAAAACCCACAAGTGCCACATATTAAAACCCACAAGTGCCACCTATTAAAACCCACAAGTGCCACCTATTAAAGCCCACAAGTGCCACCTATTAAAGCCCACAAGTGCCACCTATCAATGCCCACAAGTGCCACCTATTAGTGCCACCTAGCAGTGCTGCCATCAGTCAGTGCCCAATCAGTGCCCAACACTGCCACCCATCAGTGCCCATAACCGCCACCCATCAGTGCCCATCACTGCCACCTATCGGTGCCCATCAGTGCCGCCCCATCAGCGTACATCAACGAAGGAGAAAAATTAACTGTTTGCAAAAATTGATAACAAAATATTAAAAAAAATATAATTTTTTTTCAAAAATTCTGTCTTTTAAAATTTTTTTAACAAAAAATAAAAACCGTAGAGGTGATCAAATACCATCAAAAGAAAGCTCTATTTGTGGGAAAAAAATGATAAAAATTTCATTTGGGTACCGTGTTGTATGACCGCGCAATTGTCATTCAAAGTGCGACAGCGCTGAAAGCTGAAAATTGGTCTGGACAGGAGGGGGGTTTAAGTGCCCAGTAAGCAAGTGGTTAAAGTGCCCACCTTACCATGTATTTTATACTACAAGTTTGCTTATTAGCCTTACAAATAGCCAGAACTGAATAACATGATTGGCCCCTATAGACATGTTTGCCTCAAAGTTCCCCAACTTTGATTGGCAAGCAAATTTCGCAACACACTTTGTGAACCAAACCATGGCATTTTCACTCATCCCTAATCAGAAATAATCATTCAATGTAACAGTTAATTCACTTGCATCACTTTAATTGCTTTTTCATGTAAAAAGTGTATTTCGAAAAATTTTAAGTGTTAATTTCAAAATTGAGACTTACACTATACAATCAGCTTGAAAAGAATCAGAATTTTCCAACCAATCCAATTGATTTTGATCCAATCCTTTAGAATCAACCAAGAGTAACTGAATTGGTAGTAAAAATAATTTCATATTTTCTATTTTTATTTGTTTTGCATTCTTCAAAATTATTTTTCAAAATGTACAACATACAGAAAATAATTAAAGTACAACAGGTGGCAGAGTCACCCCAACCATGGAACATAAACATGAAGGGGCCATCCCCAAACTGTTCCCACAAAGTTGGGAGCATGAAACTGTCCAAAATGTCTTGGTATGCTGACGCCTTTAGAGTTCCTTTCACTGGAAATAAGGGGCCAAGCCCAACCCCCGAAAAACAACTCCACACCATAATCCCCCCTCCACCAAATGATTTGGATCAGTGCACAAAGGAAGATCCTTAAAGACATGGATGAGCGAGTTTGGGGTGGAGGAACTTGACTGGCCTGCTCAGTCCTGACCTCAACCCGATAGAACACCTTTGGGATTAATTAGAGTGGAGACTGTGAGCCAGGCCCTCTCATCCACAATAGTGCCTGACCTCACAAATGCGTTTCTGGAAGAATGGTCAAACATTCCCATAGACACACTCCTAAACCTTGTGGACAGCCTTCCCAGAAGAACCCTATGGACTAAGACTGGGATGCTATTAAAGTTCATGTGTGTTTAAAGGCAGATGTCACAATACTTTTGGCAATATAGTGTAGTTGCGGCACAGGAAGAGGTGAGGAAGGAGGGGGAAAAAAGAAGGTGAGGAGAAATTAATTGATTGTCAAGCACTTGGGGGAAGGAGAGCTGGGCGCCAGGGTCACCGGAACACCCCTCACACCCTCTGGAGAGTAACACAAGTGTTTCTCGTACTCAACATATACAGAAGAAATAGACAATATTTTACAAGAATCAACCTGCCAAGAGTTTATTATTATTACAGAAACTTATATAGGGCCATCAATTTACCCAGCACTTTACATATATATATATATATATATATATATATATATATATATATATATATATATATATATTGTGCATTCACATCCGACTCTGCCCTCAAGGAACTTACAATCTAAGGTCCCTAACTCACATTCATACACTAGGGCCAATTTTAGGCAGGATCCAATTAACCTACCAGCATGTCTTTGGAGTGTGGGAGGAGACCAGAGGAAACCCATGCAGGCACAGGGAGAATATGCAAACTCCGGGCAGGTAGTGTCATGGTTGGGATTTGAACTGGCAACCCTAGTGCTGCTAGGCAAAAGTTCTAACTACTTAGCCACTATACAGCTTCTCAAATTCCTCAGTGCAAGAAAATTTGAAATTTGATCTAGTAAAACCATGTTTTGGTAAATCATTAATTCGTGTTATATAGCAAACTGGTTAGACATTCCATTTTCCTGATGTCTTCCACTTTAACCAGTAGCCGACCAGCCGCCGTCGTTATACTGCGGTAGGTCAGCTCTCCTGGGCAAATCGCCGTAGCTATACGTCGGGCACCCTGGATTTGATTGCCTCTACAAAATTCGGCCCCTCGTAAACCACTTCAACCAACAGTTTGCAGCCTTGTTTACTCCCGATCAAGTTGTCTGCATTGATGAGTCCCTAATTACGTTTTCTGTCTGCTTGTCTTTCAAACAGTATCTTCCCAGCAAGCGTACCAGATATGGGATCAAGTTGTATAAGCTCTGTGACAGGGCAACAGGCTATATATAGTTTTATGGTTTACGAGGGAAAGAATAATCATGTGGAGCCCGAGAACTGCCCAGACTACATAGGGTGCGCTGGCAAGATTGTGTGGGATTTGCTGTCACCCTTATTCGGAAAGGGGTACCACTTGTACGTGGACAATTACACAAGCGTGCCACTTTTTAGTCACCATTTTGATTTTGGAATTGGCGCAAGTGGCACCGTGCGATCTAATCGCTAGGGCTTCCCCCAACAGCTTGTAGAATCCCGACTTAGACTGGGGGAGAAAGCCTGCTTGAGATGTAATAATTTGCTCGCATTGAAGTGGAGGGATAATCGGAATGTTTTCATTCTGTCCTTCCTTCACGCAGATACGACAATCGAAATTCCAACGGCGACTGGTGTTGTTGTGAAGCCCCTCTGTGTCCATGAATACAACCTTAACATGGGAGGGGTGGACTTCAATGAACAGTTGTTGGCACCATACTTAGTTGCCCCTAGAGCCAGACAGTGGTACAAAAAAAGTGTCTGTATACGTATTTCCATTGGCTCTGCTGAACGCTTATGTGCTATACAAAGTGTCAGGATGAACTGGATCCTTCCTTAAATTCCAGGAAGAGGTCATCACAGCCCTTCTGTTTCCAGACGGTGCTGTGCCCCACCTTCCCAACACAAATGCAGTGAGCTGGCTGCATGAGAGGCATTTTCCTTATGTCCTCCCTGGTACCCCTACCCAAAGAAGATGTTGTGTCTGTAGGAAATGCGGATACAGGCGTGACACCCGCTTTTATTGTCCCTCCTGTCCTGACCAACCTGGTCTCTGCATCAGTGAATGTTCCAACGCTACCACACACTAGTATTAGCGTAGGGTACAGCACTGCACAGTCCTAGGGCAAACTTTCTCAGGGTCTCCAAAGATGCCATCGCATTTTGAGAGACCCGAGCCTGGAACCGTTACAGTTACAAAAAAAAAGTGTAAAAAATTAATTTTATATATATATATATATATATATATATATATATATATATATATATATATATATATATATATAAAATAAAAAAAGCCAAAAATAGTTGTCATTTTCTTGTTGTTATCTCTCTATCCTCTCTCTGTTGTTCTCTCTCTATTGTTCTGGTCTGTTTTACTGTATTTTATGCTTAACTGCAATGATTTATTGTTACTATGTTTTATCATGTTTGCTTTGCAGGTATATAATTCTTTTATACTTTACTGTTTACTGTGTTTTATTGTTAATCATTATTTTCTTTGTAGGTACACCATTCAACAGCAGCACTGATTTATTTATCTTGACAGCAACAGCATATTTACACGATACGTAAATCAGCGACTCTAGCGATTTGGGAGGTGATTTCACCACCACAATTTTAAAAAAAAGAGCATATATGCCGAAGCAGGGGTGGAGTTGCGATTTGCCCCTAACATTAGGGGCGTATTGCACTCATGCTTCGGCATATATTTTTTACCCTTTTTTTGGCACAGATTGCAATAAAAAGTTTTTTTTTTTATTGAGTTAATGTTTTATTGTTACCATTGTTTGCTTTTCAGGTACGCCATTCAGCTGCAGCACTGATTTATTTATCTTGACAGCAACAGCGTTTGCTCTCACGACACGTAAATCAGTGACTCCAGCGCTATAGGAGGTGATTTCACCACCACAGTTAAAAAAAACGGTGCATGTATGCCCATTATTGGAGGTGGGTGGATGCAGGGTGATATTCTAATGACGGGCATACCCACCAATCAATCTCTTTTTTCGTTCAGCCCACAGGCTGCATAAAAAAAAAAGTACATTGCAATATATGCTCAACAAGGACCAGCAACGCACTGGTATGTTGCTGGACTTTGAGTGGTTATACCAGATTGATGCCTGCAGGTTTAGGCATCATCTTGGTATCATTCTTTTCAGCCAGCGGTCTGCTTTCATGTAAAAGCAATCCTAGCAGCTAATTAGCCGCTAGACTGCTTTTACAAGCAGTAGGAGGGAACATCCCCCCTCCTGCTGTCTTCCATGTTTTTTTCAGGCTCTCCTGTCCCACCGGGGGAACCTGAGAATGCAGCCGGTGGTTCGGCCAGCTGACATAGAGCTGATCGAAGACCAGAACAGCTCCAATCATCTCTATGGCCTAAGAAACCGGAAGCTACAAGCATTTGTTGACTTTGGTTTCGCTGGATATAAACTGGGCCATTGGGAAAGCATCTGATCACACCAATATTGGTGTGGTCAGATGCTTTGAGGGCAGAGGAGAGATCTAGAGTCTAATAGACCCCATTTTTAAAAAAAAAAAGAGTACCTGTCACTACCTATTGCTATTATAGGGGATATTTACATTCACTGTGATAACAATAAAAAAAAAGAAAAAAAATGAAAGTTATGCCCCGTACACACGGTTGGACTTTCCGATGGCAAATGTGCGATCGGAGCTTGACCGTGTGTAGGCTCCATCGGACTTTTTCCATCGGAATTTCCGACACACACAATTTGAGATCTGGATTTCAAATCTTCCGACAACAAAATCCGTTCTTGTAAATTCCGATTGTGTGTAGACAATTCCGATGCACAAAGTGCCACGCATGCTCAGAATAAATTAGGAGACGTAAGCGCTCAGTCTGTTAAAACTAGCATTCATAATGGACATAGCACATGCGTCACGCTGCAATTTTTAAAATATTTTAATGCAGCGCATTCTCTTCTTCTTTATAATGCTATAATAATGAAGTTGTTTTGCTGTCATATTCACGCAGAGTTCTGACAAAGTGATTTCTTTATTATTTCTTGCTATCTCCTGAATCCTATTATTTATTTTTCTCTCAATGATAATGTTTCTAATTTTTGTTTATTTATTTTTTTGGGTTTTTTTTGTTTTTTTATCAAAATCTCCTATTTTCTTTTATAGTGATCTCCATAATATTTTTTCTCGTTTTGTGTGTCAAGTTACCACAACACCATTATGATCTTGTATTTTTTAATGTCAAGGAGGTTGGTGTTGGTGTCCCTTGTTAATTTGACATTGTATTTTGGAAAAGTACCTGCCTACTCACAAACAAACTGCCTTTTTTGAAGTAAAACACAAGTATTTCTAAAAAAAAAAATATCCATTTATTTTGGGTCATAACAAAATAAAGAGGAAGGCAACGCTGAAGAAACTGCTGAAATTTGCGAAGCCTTTGTACCCCAGGGCAGACATCAATAATTTTACAGTCAAAAGCACAATCCGGTCCAGGACTACAAGAGATCAGGAAAAGCAGCAGAGGACATATATGTCCCCAGGCTGTGGTCATATAACAGCCTGCGTCTTTTGTCAGACCAGACTGAACCCCGGCCATCACTTTCTTGTCTTCCTTACACACTACCTTCCAGGCTTCCTTTCAGGCTGTGGCTCAGGTGTTGTAGTTGTGGCAGGAGATGGAGGAGGAGGAGGACCATGGTTGAACTCACAAACATGGCTTTGGTTTGTGAGTTCGCCCCTCAACCCCTTAAATAGGGCTTGTAAGATCAGATACTCACATAAGATGCATTGGCCCTCCTCCATTTCCTGCATTTTGCAGGCTGCCATATAGGCATATTCCTCTTGATTATTGGAGGGGGGGTTCTGAGGGCCACAGTAGCCTTCCGAAATAGGCCAATTGCAGCCTCCTCCAGGTTACTCCTCTTCCTGGGACTTTTTGTTGGAATGCGGAGGGGAGGGACCTGGGATTCGGGCAGGCTACTGGGCCCGGCCACCTCCTGGCTGCCACTTACCCCTGCCACCTCCTGGCTGCCACATTCCAGAGCCTCGTCCTGGCTGAGGCTTTCCTGTGTATGAAAAAGGGACATAGTTTTATTTTTTTGTTCAGCAATCGCATACAATTTTCAGCTCATGGCTGTTGCAAATTGAATGTTAATAAATAGAAACGACTATCATTCTGACCCCAGCATTTTTCAATTCTTGTCACAATCATTTTTGTCTACTACTGTCTATTGATATGTAAAATGTTTTGTGAAATCATAAATTAGTTATTATCTATTTAACATTATTAATTTGACAACCAGAAATATTTTTAAGAATGCTATTGTCAGGTCACCTTGAGGCTAGGTGACAGATGCACTCTGTAGGAGTCAGAAGTGCACCGCTAGGTAGTGGACCCTAGGACTGACTGCTGCGGATTGAACCCTGGGAGGTTCAGGAAGCAGATCTACTGGATCACTGACACAGATCCCACTGGGAGCTAGAGCATAGATTCCCCAGGGCGCGGAGTCTAAGAGCCAGCAGGTGTTCACCAGAGCCTCCAGTGGTGAGGATAGACTGCGCTGCAGTCTGGCTCCAGGTCGTGGCCCCCAGGGTCTCACAGCTCACGCTCACGGTAGACTACAGGAGAAGAGCAAGGAGGCAGCAGGCTGGAACAACAAGGAAAGTAAGGGACAAGCCAAGGTCGGGGCCACAAGCAGACAAGGACAACAGAGTTCACGCCAAGGTTCAGGGTCACAGGCAAACAGGGATGGTCGGGGAAACGCCAAAGGTCAGGGTCACGAGCAGACAGGAATAGTTAAGAACAGGCCAAAGTCGGTAACTGGAATCAGACGTAGGAAACACAGCAAGTACACACGAAAGCTAACACACAATGGTTGATCAGCACTGCTGGCTTGCAGTGCACAGGTTAATATAGGGTTCCCTGATAGGGCCTGGGGTGGGGCCATGCTTAGAGGAGAGGTTATGTATTTTTAGGGTGTCCCACACAGGTGCTCCAGTGGATACTAGGGGTGTGTCCATGTGTGAAACATTAACAAAAAAGGTAAGTATTCCAGCTTTAGAAAGGAAATAAAAATTTCTTCAGCTTGGAACTCTGCCAAAACAGACAATTGTACGACACTTCCAAGCAATGTTTCATATTCCTATTTCTGCCATCAAATATCTGTGTGCTAAGTATACCTTTTTTTTTATTCACATAGGGGAGAAAAGACTCGGGACTGAGGAAACCAGGGACCCCCCATCTCCTAAAGAAGGGGAAATCCCAAAACCACAAGAAGAAGATGTGGAGGAAGGAGAGGTTTATGAAGTGGGCGAAATAGTCACCACAACAGGTGAGTGTCTGAGACCACAGCTTCAGGTAATAGATGTATGCCTGCATATTTATAATACATGGTGTGTTTTTTTATTTTAGGTGATGTGGATGTTGTGGAAGAAGAATCTCATTTCACAAGTGAAAGTGCCCAGATCCTCATTGGGGAGATAATGGGGTGCAATCGTGATTTAGAAAACATCAATGATGTTCAACAAAAAATGAAGAACATCATTGATGTTTTAGGCAGAATATAAAACACACAAAAATTGTACAGTATTATCGTGTATTTTTGCTTTTAAAAACAAGTTTTAAAGTATTTTAAAAGCCAAATTTTGAAGATGCACACGGTGTGTCAACATGTGCTATCTGCCATCACGTAATATCAAGGTACCTGTTTGGGGGTGCCAAATTCCAATTCCTCGCAACTCAAGTAGGTGAGAGGAAGGGGTTGTACCCCAAAAACACGTCCTTGAACACCCATGATGGCATTAGGCATGGGATCAGGAGGGAAATCCCCAGTTTGAATCACAATTGTGTGCATCTTCAAAATTTGGCTGAAAAGGTGACATCACCCCATCAGATGAAGGCAAGATCAACACAGTTTGGACATACTAATGTCTGACATTGCCTTCATTTTATCAAAGTTGAACTTTGTAAGTTCCTGAGTTGTGTATGTTATGTTCTGAAACATGCCTGTTTAACCAAAAAAAAGGCTATTTCTAATGTGACCAAAAAAAATGTTATACAACAAAGATGTTGGTTTGTTCAAAAACCCTTTTCTAACGCACATGTGAATGTGCTTTGAGTAAAATGTTTTCTACTCAACAATGTGTGGTTTCTTATTTCAATGCTCAAAAGCAGTTTTTATAGTAAGTTGGTGTTTACAGTGACAATGGGGGTTATTTACTAAAGGAAAATCCACTTTGCACTACAAGTGCACTTTCAGTGCAGTTTCAAATGTACTTTTGCAGTGCACTTGGAGTGCAAAGTGGAATTTCCTTTAGTAAACAGCTCCAACAGTGCTTTATAATTTGCCACAATCAGGCCATTTTCATGACCCCATAAATTTCAGTCATGGTGCTGAAAATGATGAATATTTTTATCAGTAATGCATTACATACATTAACAACAAAAACAAGGTGTGCGTGTGTGTAGCAGACATACAACATAATAGTTCGCTGAAAAAGAGATTGTCACCTCATGTATCCAAAAAAATTACGTTTGGAATATTGAACAAAAAGGGAAAAAAGAAAAGCCCATTGGATAACCTAGGAGCCAGCTAAAAGAAACACAAACAGTAAATCAAAGTAAATATTATTTCCGTTTAAATAAAAAATGTATTTTTCATATGTTTGTTAAACATTTTGTGGCATATCAATGACCCCCCTACCCGCAAAGTACTCTAGATATTTTTCACGAACTTCACGGGCGCTTTGGGGGGGCAAGCCAGGACGGCCAGCTTCAAGAGCCGTCAGGGTTGTTGTATCCGGTAATAAGCCGCCTCAGTCCCAACTGAGGCCACATAGTTCGATGCATTCTTTCTTAAAAAGTTATGCAATATGCAGTATGCCATAACGATATGATTGATTTTATATTCCGCCATGATTATTGCAGTGAGGAATAGGCAGAACCGGCTGGCCATTATTTCAAAGGCATTTTCCACCACTCTTCTGGCTCTGGCCAGCCGGTAGTTAAAAACCCTCTGCTCCGGGGTGAGGGTCCTCATCGAGAACGGCCGCATCAGGTGTCCACCCAGACCAAATGCTTAATCAGAACGGGAGTCCTTCCATATTCTCTTCAGCAGGTGGCAATCCCAAGCCACCATTCTGGAGCCATCTGTAAAATTCGGTCTGGGCAATGACTCCACCATCTTACATCCGGCCATTGTTCCCCACGTCCACATACAGGAACTCATATGTCGCCAACACCACCGCCAACAACACAATACTATAAAACCCCTTATAGTTATAATAGTATGACCCCGGGTTGGGGGGTGGGACTATGTGGATGTGCTTCCCATCTATTGCCCCTCCGCAGTTGGGAAAGTCCCACCGCTGGGCAAACTGGGATGCCACAGTCTGCCATTCCTGTGGAGTTGAAGGAAACTGTGGAGTCAAACAAGAAATAAAAAATTAGTCATATTGCACATAAACATTGCAAGCAGATTAGACACAAACATTCTTGGCCAAAATAAGTATTAACATTTATTTGAAGGAGTATTTAAAGACAAAAATATAAGCTCCACTTATCAGATGCCTCACTCCCTCTGATGGCCCATTGTAAAAACTTTAGGGGGGGGAGATGTTTTGGACAGGTAACCCTCTCCACTTCATTGAAAGCTGAATGCATACATAATGTGTGTTACTTTGGCCAGCCCCTCCTTACTTACACTATTGGCAGCCCACTGGACAGGTAAGAATACAAAAATATAAATACACACTGTACTAATTGAAGCACTTTTTTACATTATGCAATCACCTATCAAGATGATAGGAGAACAAAACTTTAAACAGTACCATTTAAAAGTATTCAGGCAGGCCCTTTCACTACAGACTTTGGTGAATTCATCCATAAATATGACTACAAAAGAGGTAGGTATAGTGTGTATGGGTTTTGCAAAGTCAGCAGATAGAGGATTGGTATCGGTTGACTTAGCGGTTGGGGGGAGGGAGGGTTCAAAATGATTTTGGGAACCCAAAAAAAAGCCTCTGGCACTCTGTCTGAATTTAAGGACACACATAACATTTTTACACATTACATACATTGTCAAGTGACTAGACTAGGTGTGTATGGGCCCAAGATAGTATGCTGGGGAGGTTAATGAATGCAAGTATGCATGAAGGACAAGAAAAGGAAGTTTAAAAGCTTCCAGCATGCATGAGAACAAAGGGGACATTCACAGCATATTACAATTATGGTAATTAGGGAATGATGAGAGAAATACAATACATTAGCAAACATTAAATACATAGAATATGATGTTAAAGGAGAAATATTACCTTAATATAGTCATTCTGCAGGACCTGGATGATGGCAGAACAGGTCTCTGGAATAATGATCCCCAGAGCCTGGGGGGAGATGCCTGTCGAGAACTTGATGTCCTGCAGACTTCTCTGCGTCGCCAAGTACCGCAACGTGGCAACTAGCCTCTGTTCAGGAGTGATGGCTTGCCGCATGCAGGTGTCCTGCTTGCTAATATAAGGGGACAGCAAAGCCAACAAACGGTGAAAAACGGGGTCCGTCACCCGGAGTTAATTCCTGAAATCATCAGGATTATTCTCACGCATCTCCCGCAACAAAGGCATGTGAGAGAATTGGTCACGCTGGAGCAACCAATTTGTCATCCATGAACTCCTCCCCACCCTGTTCATGGACTGGGCTTGGTTCAAAGCAAGAAGCCCAACACCAAGCCCCCGCACAGCACGAACTCTACTACGAGTACGTAACCACAACATGGCTTCAAAATGGTCAGCTGGTCAGAACGAACTAACAGAAAGCACTGAAAAACAGAAAGGCCTGAGAAGAACGAACTAAAAAATCAGAAACGAGCGGACAAGAACGCACTGAAGATCAAATAGGTACTATAATAATAATACGCACTGACAAGCAGAAAGCACTGAAAAACAGAAAGGCCTGAGAAGAACGAACTAAAAAATCAGAAACGAGCAGACAAGAACACACTGAAGATCAAATAGGTACTATAATAATAATAATAATAATACGCACTGACAAGCAAATGCGAACTGACTACACGCACTGAAGAACAGATATGAACCCACAAGCGCAAACTGAAGAGCAGTAACGATCTGAAAAGCACAAGGCTGAAAAGCGCAAATCGTCTCTAACCAAACTTCTACTGACACGAGATAAGCAGAAGGAGCCCAAAGGGTAGCACACTTGATTTGAAACTTCCCTCTTATATAGTGCCGTCGTACGCGTTGTACATCGTGTTGCGTTCTTGACGTTCGCAATTTCCGACCAACTTTGTGTGACCGTGTATATGCAAGACAAGTTTGAGCCAACATCCGTCGGGCAAAAAACATGGATTTTGTTGTCGGAATGTGCGATCGTGTGTACGCAGCATAACAGTGTAAAAAAACAAAAAAAAAGCACCCCTGTCCCCCCGTGCTTGTGCTCAAAGGCGAACGCAAGCGTCGGTCTTGTGTCATGTGTAAACAGCAATTGCACCATGCATGTGAGGTATCACCGCGAACGTTGGATCGAGGGCAGTAATTTTAGCAGTAGACCTCCTCTGTAAATCTAAAGTGGTAACCTGTAAAGGCTTTTAAAGTCTTTGAAAAAAGTATGTAGTTTATCACCGCTGCGCGGTTGTGCCCAATTTTAAAGCATGTTGTGTTTGGTATCTCGTGTTTTGTACTCAGCATAAGATCATCTTTTATATTTTGACAAACATTTGGGCAATATAGTGTGTTTTAGTGCATTAAAATTCAAAAAAGTGTTCATTTTCCAAAAAAATTGCGTTTGAAAAATCACTGCGTAAGTACTGTGTGAAAAAAAAATTGCAGCACCCACCATTTTAATCTGTAGGGCCTTTGCTTTAAAAATATATATAATGTTTGGGGGTTCAAAGTAATTTTTGTAAACAAAAAGTGTCAGAAAGGGCTTTGTCCTAGAAGAGTTGGTGTGGCATAAGCTATATAAGTTGTGCAAAAAATACCAGAACAGTTCCAACCACCCCCCCAAATGACCCCATTTTGTAAAGTCGACACCCCAAGCTATTTGCTGATAGGCATGTTGAGTCCACGGAATACTTTTTTTTTGTTTACACAAAGTTGTCACTAAATGATATATTGCTCACACATGACATGGGTATATGTGGAATCACACCCCAAAATACATTCTGCTGGTTCTCCTGGGATACTGGGATACAACATGTGTGGGGCTTTTTGGGAGCCTAGCCACGTACAGGACCCCAAAACCAATCACCGCCTTCAGGATTTCTAAGGACGTTAACTTGTGATTTTAATCCTCACTACCTATCACAGTTTCAGAGGCCCTGAAATGTCAAGATAGCACAACCCCCCCCCCCCCCCCAAATGACCCCATTTTGGAAAGTAGACACCCCAAGGTATATGCTAAGAGGCATGGTGAGTATTTTTCAGCTCTCGTTTGTTTTTAAAAATGAAGAAAGAAAAGGAAACTTTTTTTTTTCTTTTTTCAATTTTCCAAACTTTGTGACAAAAAGTGAGATCTGCAAAATACTCAATATGCCTCTCAGCAAATAGCTTTGGGTGTCTACTTTCCAAAATGGGGTCATTTGGGGGGGTTTGTGCTATCTTGGCATATCATGGCCTCCGAAACTGTGATAAGTAGTGAGGAGTAAAATCACCATTTCTTAATCGTACATCACGGGACACAGAGCCATAGTAATTACTATGTGGGTTATAGGCCACCTTCAGGTGATGGACACTGGCACACCCTAAGACAGGAAGTCCACTCCCTATATAACTCCTCCCACTACTGGGAGTACCTCAGTTTTTTTGCCAGTGTCTAAGGTGTTGGTCACGAGTAAAGATGTGCTGTGCTGAGCTCCACTAGAGCAAACCTTGCTGGGGCTAGCTATGCAGCCGGATCCATTCAAAGTGTCTTTTTAGGCCGAATTGAATGGTACCCGGGCCTCGTGGCGGAAGAAACGAGGTTTAGCCCATAACGCATTTCTTTTTAGAGAGCTGGACCCCAGGATCCAGTGCTTTTGGTTTTTACAGCCATAAGTTTTTTCTGGCAGGGTGCTATTACGGGTCCAGGAGTGCGGATCCCCCGATAAAAATGGGCCCCAGTTCCTGAAGGTTTTTTAAACGAAGCCCACAGTGAGAGGTGAAGATTGGGTCTGTTGGTTTTACCACAGAATTCCCTGCGGCGGGAAAAGGTAAGTGGAGATTTCTAAGGAATTTTAAAGTTTCTTATGAATTGTCTCCTTTAAAAAGTAAATGTTGTCATGCCTAAAAGTCACCACTGGGGGTTGTATAGAGCACGTACCTTGCTTTCTCAGATCATGCTGTGCCAGCAGAAGCTGCAGCTTCCTCTGGCTAGCAGTCACAGGACTCCGGTAAGATGTTGGGGGGGGGATTTTTCTCTAAAAACACCCTCCACCCTCCAAAAGTTCTCCCCCTCTCTCTGAGTAAAGGGAGAAGCCAGAACGATTGGCGGATGCCACTCTGTTTTCCACCGCCTCTGTACGGCGGTTTGTCACAGCCCTCCTCCTCGCCACCCTCCCCACACACACACGCCGATCCCGTCGGATCGGAGGCACGCGCCCGCATGGGAAAAGGCTCTTTTTTGAAAAGAGGAGGGGGCATGGGGGAAACACGGAGTGAGCATGGCTTAGCGCGGCGTTGGCATGCAGCAACATCCAGCGCAGGGGTACTTTTGAAAGGCTACATTTTTTTGCTGACTGCAGCTGTCGGAGAGACACAAAAGCTAAAAAGGGGCATGTAAGTGGTGACACAGGCATTCCTTTGGCACATTTACTGAAGCATCAGGCTGAGCATTAATAGCAGTGACAGTTGCTGGACTATTTGCTCAAGCAGTGAATGCGATTTCTTCTGGTAGTACCTCTGCATTTGTGCATCGGGCTATGGTCAGAAGGGGAGGCAGAAACACCCAAAAAAGGGTTCAAAAGGGACTCCTTTAAGCTCTAAACAGCCTAAACTCATCTCTACAATGGCATCCTCGCCTGAGAGGGGGTGGCCGGTCAGAGTGAGCCATCAGGGCTATCAAATATTGCAATTGGTTTTCACAACTGCAGCCCCTGTCTATATTACTGGAGAGGGTTTTTTCCTCAAGCCATATTAGGATTGGCTAGCGGCTTTAATCACATCCCAGAATGGGATAAAATGCGACAGGTCCCTTTCCATTACCCAGGACCCACAAACTGAGGATCTGGGGGCGTGAGAAGATGAATTTCCCTTAGGGGACCATGGAGAGGCTGATGAATCCTCTTCTGCGGGGTCAAATCCATGGGGATCAGCTTCACAATCTGAAAGATTTATGGTGCATTTTTGTTACTCTTCATTGAGTCGGTTGATATGCCCACTTTTTGTTTGGGCTCACTAAAGCCTCCCCAAGCTGCTCATGCCTTTCCTGTCCATTCATTGCTGGAAAGGCTTATGTATTCTGAGTGGGATCACCTAGATGAGCATTTTTTTTTTCCTATAACACTTTATCCTATGGAGGAAAAATTTACTAAGGAGTGGGGGGATACCAGCAATTGTCGCTGCTATATCCTCTGTGAATGAAAGTTTGTTCAGTAGACAATGCTCATATGCTTTGGGATCCAATGGATAAGAAGTTGGAATTCCTATTAAAAAAAAAACAAACTTTTTCTCTGATGACCCAACCTGCGCTAGCAGCAATTGGTGTATGTCAATCATTGAGAGACCAGTTTAAACAGGTGCTTAAGGTTATTCCTGATCAGCAGGCCAGGATTTAGCTGAGTTACCAGACGCCATGAGAGATTCTATTCTTCAAGCCTGGCGCCTTACGCTTGGGCTGGTGCATAGGCATAGAATCTTGTGTTTGAAAGATTGGTCAGCCGAAGCGTCATGCAAAGCTCCTGGCTAGTTTGCCTTTTCGGTGAACAGCTGTTTGGGGATGATTTGGATAAAAACATCCAAAATATTTCTAGTGGAAAAAGTACCTTTTTGCTAGTTAGGAAAAGGAGTAATCGTATTTCATTTAAACAAGCTCCTTCTCCAGTGCCAGGAGCATCTGCCTCCAGGCAGTCATGACAGCCTCCGCTGTCAAGTTCAAGAGGGGAACTGGAGCCTCCTTATGAGGGGGCGCCCCCGCTCGCTCGAGTGGGGGGAAGACTTCTGCAGTTCTCACGGGTCTGCTAGGAAGAGTGTCAGGGGCCTACGGCCACATCACCCTGAAAGCGCCCAATCTCATTTGATCTCAGAGGCTAAGCAGGGTTGGACCTGGTCAGTACCTGGATGGGGGACCACCTGCGAATATCAGGTGCCCTAGGCTGCAGATGGGTGACTTCCTCAATAACTCTAGGGTACAAACTTGAGTTCCGAAAGTCCCCGTCTCATTGTTTTCTCAGATTCCAGAGGAGAAGAAGTCTCTCTTTCAAGCATTGGACCATCTTTTGTCTCAAAAAATTGATCTTAGTGGTTCCCATGCAAGAGCAGGGATTGGGGTTTTATTTAAACCTTTTCACGGTACCAAAACCAAATGGGTATGTCAGACCCATTCTAGATCTCAAAGATCTAAACCGGTTTCTGAATATCTGCTCTTTTCTCTTGGAGTCAATCCGATCAGTAGTCTCCGTCCTACAAGGTGGAGAACTTCTGGCATCAATAGACATCAGGGATGCATACCTCCATGTACCTATTTTTCCCACTCACCAGAAATATCTACATTTCGAGGTAGAAAATCATCATTTTCAGTTTGTAGCTCTGCCTTTCAGTCTAGCTACTGCACCTCGAGTATTTACAAAGGTGCTGGCCACTCCTGTAGCCGGATTAAGGGCCCAAGGTATAACAATTATAGCTTACCTAGACGATCTGCTCTTGATAGACCCGCTTAGACCAAAGTATGATCCACAGTCAACTACCTGGAATACCTAGGTTGGATTCTCAACCTAGAGAAATCCTCCTTTAAAAAACTATCAAGGAGATTAGAATACCTGGGTCTGATTATTGATACAGCCCAGAAAGGGATATTCTTGCCCCCAGGCGAACATCAGGGCCATAAAGGAACTGATTCAGGTGGTCAAGGCAAAGAAGAATCCTTCTATTCGACTTTGCATGAGGTTGTTGGGAAAGATGGTGGCTTCATTCGAAGTGGTTCCCTATGCTCAATTTCATTTGAGACTGCTGCAAAACAGTATCCTGTCTGCCTGGAACAAGAAGGTCCAAGCGCTAGATTTTCTGATGCGTTTGTCGCCAAAAGTGCGTCAGAGCCTCAGTTGGTGGAGGATATCCGAGAATCTGCGGAAGGGGAAATCCTTCTTACCAGTTACCTGGAAGGTGGTAACAATAGATTCGAGGCCATTCCTTCTGCTCAGTTTCATTTGATGCTGCTGCAAAACAGTATCTTATCGGCTTGGAATAAGAACATCCAAGCTCTAGATTTCCCAATGTATCTGTCTCCAGGGTGCGCCGAAGCCTCAGTTGGTGGTTGATAACCAAGAATCTGCAGAAGTGAAAATCTTTCCTACTAGTTACCTGGAAGATGATAACAATGACCTTGCCCATCAACATTCTAGAGATCCGGGCAGCGCGCTTGGCCCTGAGGGCCTGGACGTTCAGGTTACGGAATTGTCCTGTCAGGATCCAATCCGACAATGCCACAGCAGTGGCCTAATCAATCACCAAGGGGGGCACGAGATGTCATGCGGCCCAGAGAGAGCTGAATTATATCTTAACTTGGGCAGAAAACAATGTACCTTGCCTATCGGCAGTCTTCAATCCAGGAATAGAAAATTGGCAGGCGGACTACTTGAGTCGCCAGCAGATGTTCCCGGGAGAATGTTTCCTTTACCCTGATATCGTCTAGGCAATGCGCCAAAGATGGGGGATCCCAGACGTAGATCTGTTTGCGTCCAGGTTCAACAAGAGAATCAACAACTTTGTGTCAAGAACAAGGGATCCGCTAGCATGTGCAACAGATACCTTAGCATTCCCGGGGAATCAGTTCTCACTGATTTATGCATTTCCTCCTATTCTGCTGCTTCCACGACTGCTTCGCAGGATCAAGCAGGAAGGGAAATTGGTGATTCTTGTGGCCTCGGCGTGGCCCAGAAGATCTTGGTATGCAGAGATCATAAAGATGGCGGTAGGGGACTCATGGACCCTACCACCACGTCCAGACCTTCTCTCGCAAGGTCCGGTATTTCATCCTACCTTACAAACGCTAAATTTAACGGTTTGGCTATTGAGACCCACATTTTGAAGAAGCGCGGGCTGTCAGGTCCAGTGGTATTTATATTGGTTAATGCAGAGAAGCTGGCTTCCAGAATCATAGATTATAGGGTCTGGAAAGCATATGTCTCCTGGTGTGAATCCAGGGGTTGGCACCCCAGGAAGTATGTCATAGGTAGAATTCTTGACTTCTGTAGATAGGGTTAGAAATTAAGCTGGCCTTGCGTACTTTCAAAGGCCAGGTTTCGGCCTTATCAGTATTATTTCAACAACCACTTGCTTTGCATTCTTGGGTTCGTAGCTTATTCAGGGGGTAACGCGGCTTAATCCTCCGGTTAAGCCACCCCTGAACCCTTGGGACTTGAATTTAGTTCTGTCGGCATTGCTGAAACAGCCTTTTTGAGCCGATACAGCATATTCCCTTGGTCCTTTTGACAAGGAAACTAATTTTCTAGTAGCCATATCTTCTGCAAGAAGGGTATCAGAGTTGGCTGCTCTTTCTTGTAAAGAGCCATATTTGATTATTCACAAGGATAAGGTAGTATTGTGTCCTCATCCTAACTTTCTACCGAAGGTAGTGTCTAGTTTTTATCCGAACCAGGATATTGTTCTACCTTCATTTTTCCCAGAACCCTGTTCTACGGAATGGAAATTACTACATTCTCTTGATATGGTGAAAGCACTCAAGGTCTATTTGAAGGTGACTGCTCAGATTAGAAAAACTGATGTTTTGTTGTGTTGCCTGAAGGTCCTAGAAAAAGGACAGGCAGCATCGAAATCTACTATTTCTAAATGGATTCAGCAAGTAACTGTTCAGGCTTATGGTTTAAAGAGGAGGATTCCATCCTCTCAAATCAAAAGCGCACTCCACTAGGACTGTTAGTGCTTCGTGAGAGTGCATCACCAAGCTTCTATGGTTCAAATCTGCAAGACCTCAACTTGGTCTTCAGTCCATACATTTACCAGATTTAATCAGGTGAATGTAAAAAGGCATGAGGATATCGCCTTTGGGCGTAGTGTGCTGCAGGCAGCAGTATATGTCCTCTAGTCTCATGTTGCCCTAATTTTGTTGTGCCTCCCTCTCCTCAGTTGGCATTGCTCTGGGACATCCCACATAGTAATTACTATGGCTCTGTGTCCCATGATGTACGATTAAGAAAATAGGATTTTTATAACAGCTTACCTGTAAAATCCTTTTCTTTGAAGTACATCACGGGACACAGAGATCTCTCCCCTCTTTCTGGTATACACGTGTATTGCTTTGCTACAAAACCTGAGGTACTTCCAGTAGTGGGAGGAGTTATATAGGGAGTGGACTTTCTGTCTTAGGGTGTGCCAGTGTCCATCACCTGAACGTGGTCTATAACCCACATAGTATATTACTATGGCTCTGTGTCCCGTGATGTACTTCAAAGAAAAGGATTTTACAGGTAAGCTGTTATAAAAATCCTATTTTTATGCCCTTAGAAAGCCTGAAGGAGGTGATTGGTTTTTCGGGGTCCTGTACGCGGCTAGGCTCCCAAAAAGTCTCACACATGTGGTATCCCTGTACTCAAGAGAAGCAGCAGAATGTATTTGAGGGTGTCATTTCACATATGTCCATGGCATGTTTAAGCAATATATCATTTAGTGACAGCTTTGTGAAGTGTAGCTGCTGACTTCTAATAATCAGACACTGACCTGTCCCACGGTCCAGCGATGCGGGCAAACGAAGCCCCGCTCCACTCCCGCTCCTCTCTGCGGTGCCAGCATTGTAAATGTGGATGCCCGGCTGTGGCTTCACAGCCGGGCACACACTGTGCATGCGCAAGCCGCGCTGCACGCTGTGAATAGCCGGGCAATCTTCTGGGACCTGTAACGTGTCCCAGAAGATTGCACGGAGGGAGGGGGGAGAGGTGAACTTCCTTCCAGCGCCGCGGAGCCCCGGGAGGAAGTGGGAGCTGGGTGCCTCTAAATAGAGTGTTTCTCTCCCCCCCCCCAAAAAAATGACATGCCTAATGTGGCATGTCAGGGGGTCACCATCACTTAAAGTGAAAGTTCCATTTTTGGGTGGAACTCCACTTTAATTACCGTAAGTAATATACAAATAATTATTATATATTGTTTTTAAGGTAATTTACTATATTATTAAAAACTGTACTCAAGCAGGTGGTTCAATGGACAAATTACTAGTTTAATGGAAATATTACTGAAGTTTGAAGTTATAACTTCCAACCAGTAATTTCACAGTAAATACCGGTAGATAAATAATAAATTATTATGTTATAACATATAGCATAATAATATATGATTTAGCTTGTACCTTTTCAGCAGCAGAAGATTCTCATTTTCCCTCTTAACTGTGTGAGAAAAGCATGGGATTATGGGTAAACCTTATACCCATTAACTCATGCTTTTTCCTTGTAATTAGGAGGGCTGGGCTGGAAGGAGGCATGTGTCTTTTATTGGACAGCTAGAGCTAATGGTACTTTACCATCAGTCCAAGGCTCCAAGCTGTCCATTGAGCTCAGTGCCTCTGACAATAAGTGAGGAGAGGCACTGTGAGCTCATCCTCTCAGTCTGCTACAAACAGAGTGTGCCAGCTTGTATTTAAACTGGCCGCTCTGTATGTAGCTTCTGACAGGCTGTGCAAGGAGCCCCGTATCGCCAAAGCCATAAGTCCTAGGACCCCCACATTTTGACCAGTGGTGGAGTTAGTCTCCGGCTACCTACCCAAATTTGAGGTTTCTACGACCCTCAAAATTCGATAGTTTTTTATTGGGTTTTTTTTTGGCAAATGGGCCTATCTTAAAGTAAGGGGCCTGGAGCTGCAGCCCCAATAGCCCCTATGTTAATCTGGCCCTGCACTCCTCTATATGGGAGAACTAAAAGGACTCCTCCTATAACACAGGTGGACACTAATAAGAGGCAATGATGGGGGAGTGGGGTTCTCCAGCCCAAAAGGATGGCTGCACCATCTTTAATGCATCTTTTAGGGTGTGCCACCCTAAATCTTTGTTAGGCTCCCAAAAAGTCTCACGCATGTGGTATCCCTGTACTCAGGAGAAGCAGCAGAATGTATTTTGGGGTGAAATGTCACATATGCCCATGTTTGAGCAATAATGGGATTTTTATAACAGCTTACCTGTAAAATCCTTTTCTTGGAGTACATCATGGGACACAGAGCCATAGTAATTACTGTATGGGTTATATAGGCACCTTCAGGTTATGGACACTGGCACACCCTAGACAGGAAGTTTAATCTCCCTATATAACCCCTCCCCTTACTGGGAGTACCTCAGTTTTGTAGCAAAGCAATACACGTGTAATCAGAAATAAGGAAGGGACCTCTGTGTCCCGTGATGTACTCCAAGAAAAGGATTTTACAGGTAAGCTGTTATAAAAATCCTATTTTCTTTATTGTACATCACTGGACACAGAGCCACAGTATTTACTGTATGGGATGTCCCAGAGCAATGCTATCTGAGGGGAGGGAGACACAAACAAATGTAGGGTGCAATCAGACCTGAGGACCTATACTGCTGCCTGCAGCACACTGCACCCAAAGGCGATATCCTCATGCCTTCTTACATCCACCTGATAGAATCTGATGAATGTATGGATTGGAGACCAAGTTGCGGCCTTGCAGATTTGAGCCATGGAGGCTTGGTGATGCACTGCCCACGAAGCACTAACAGCTCTGGTGGAGTGCGCTTTGATTTGAAAAGGTGGAACTTTCCCCTTTAAACCATAAGCTTGAATACTTACTTGACGAATCCACTTAGCAATAGTAGATTTCGACGCTGCCTGTCCTTTTTTAGGACCTTCAGGCAACACAAACAAAACATCTGTTTTCCGAATCTGAGCAGTTGCCTCCAAATAGATTTTTACTGCTCTCACTATATCCAGAGAATGTAGTGACTTTTCTTCCATAGAATCGGGTTCTGGAAAAAAATGAAGGAAGAACAATACCTATTAGATTGTAAGCTCTTCTGAGCAGGGCCCTCTTAATCCTATTGTATTGTATTGTATTATATTATAACTGTATTGTCTCCCTTTTATATTGTAAAGCGCTGCGTAAACTGTTGGCGCTATATAAATCCTGAATAATAATAATAATAATAATAACAATATCCTGGTTTAGATGAAAAGCTGAAACCACCTTTGGCAAAAAGCTAGCATGAGAACGCAATAGTACTCTAGCCTCGTGAATGATTAAATATGGCTCTTTACAAGAAAGAGCAGCCAATTCTGATACTCTTCTTGCAGAAGATATGGCTACCAGAAAAACTAGCTTCCTTGTCAAAAGGACCAAGGGAATATGTCGTATCGGCTCAAAAGTCTGTTTCTGTAATGCCAACAGAACTAAATTCAAGTCCTAAGGGTTCAGGGGTGACCTAACCGGTGGATTAAGCCGCGTTACCCCCTGTATAAAGCTGTGGACCAAAGAATGCAAAGTAAGTGGTCATTGAAACAATACTGATAAGGCCGAGACCTGGCCTTTGATAGTACTGAAGGCCAGCTTCACCTCTAATCCCATTTGCAGAAAGGCAAAGATTCTACCTATCCTATAACGTACTTTCTAGGATCAATATAAAATATGTTGGTGCACCCTGATATCACAATCAGTAAAGTGAATAGGTGCAAATAAATATATCAATCAATAAAGTGAATAAATGCAAATAGATGCATCAAAAAGATATAAGGGAGCACACATCCCTAGATATATGTAGATAAAAAAAAGCAACAAATAGTGTCTGTTTGTGTTAATCCAGCTGAGGTCTAAATGTCCAATCTATTGCCTTTGATGAACTTGCTTGTATTACAATTCTCACAGATCACAGTTGCATGATGAATTACATTTGCAAGGTGATGATTCACATAAAGACAAAGGAAAAACCATCATTGCGCAGTGTTTTTAAATGCTACAAGACTGGGCAAACAATGTAATCCACTCACACATTTGCAGTAGCTGAATCGCTTTTGTTATAATGGTCAGACAGCTTCACCGCTCATACAGCTATCGCTGTGTTTGCCGAACACTATGTGAAGACGTCACTGACTCCTTCCCCCAGGGGGGTTTTGTTATTTTATAGAGAATCCACATCAGCGCTTTAGTTTTCTTTTGTCATACTTTCTAGGATGCCAACCCCTGGATTCACACCAGGAAACATATGCCTTCCAGACTCTATGATAAATGACCCTTGAAGCTGGCTTCCTTGCATTAATCAATGTAGATATCACTGAGCCTGAAAGCCCACGATTCTTCAGAATGTGGGTTTCAATAGCCAAACCGTTAAATTTAGCATTAGTAAGGTTGGATGGAACACTGCTCCCTGCGATAGCAGGTCTGGAAGTGGTGGTAGGATCCATGGGGTCCCTACCGCCATTTTTACGATCTCTGCATACCAAGATCTTCTGGGCCACACTGGGGCCACAAGAACTAGCGACTTCCTTTCCTGCTTGATCCTGCGAAGAAGTCAGGGTAGCAGCAGAATAGGAGGGAATGCATAAATAAGTGAGAATTGATCCCACGGGGTCACCAATGCATCTGTTCCGTATGCAAGTGGATCCCTTGTTCTTGACACAAAGTTGAACCTGGGCGCAAACAGATCTACGTGCAGGATCCCCCATCTTTGGCATATAGCCAGGAAGATGTCGGGGTGAAGAGACCATTCCCCCGGGAACAACTGTTGGAGACTTAAGTAGTCCGCCTGCCAATTCTCGACCCCTGGAATGAAGATTGCCAATATGCACGGCACATGCTTTTCTGCCCAGGTTAGTATATGGTTTACCTCTCCCTGGGCTGCATGACTTCTGGTGCCCCCTTGGTGATTGATATAAGTCACTGCTGTTGCATTGTCGGATTGAATCCTGACAGGACAATTCCGCAACCTGAATGTCCAGGCCTTGAGGGCTAGGTGCGCTGCCCGAATCTCTAGAATGTTGATGGACAAGGTCCTTTCGGTTCTGGACCATTTCCCTTGGACAGTCGCCTCTTCCAGGACTGCTCCCCAACCCGAAACGCTGGAATCTGTTGTTACCACCTTCCAGGTAACTGGTAAGAAGGACTTCCCCTTCCACAGATTCTTGGATATCCTCCACCAACTGAGGCTCTGACGCACTTTTGGCGACAAACACATTGGAAAATCTAGCGCTTGGACCTTCTTGTTCCAGGCAGACAGGATACTGTTTTGCAGCAGTCTCAAATGAAACTGAGCATAGGGAACTGCTTCGAATGAAGCCACCATCTTTCCCAACAACCTCATGCAAGGGCAAATAGAAGGACCCTTCTTTGCCCTGACCACCTGAACCAGCTCCTTTATGGCGCTGATCTTTGCTTGGGGTAAAAACACCCTCTTCTGGGCTGTATCTATAACCAGACCCAAGTACTCTAGTCTTCTTACTGGCTTTAAAGAAGATTTCTCTAGGTTGAGAACCCAACCTTAGGTATTCCAGGTAGTTGACTGTGGTGATCATGCTACCGACCGGTCTATCAAGTGCAGGTCGTCTAGGTATGCTATAATTGTTATACCTTGAGTCCTTAATCTGGCCAGAGGAAGGGCCAGAAGTTTTGTAAACACCCGAAGTGCAGTAGCTAGACCGAAAGGCAGAGCTACAAATTGAAAATGAAGTTTTTCCACTTCAAAACGCAGATATTTCTGATGAGCGGGGAAAATAGGTACATGCAGGTATGCATCCTTGATGTCGATTGATGCCAGAAATTCTCCTCCTTGTAGGATGGAGACTACTGATCAGATTGATTCCATGCAAAAAGAGCAGATTTTTAGGAACAAGTTTAGATCTTTGAGATCTAGAATGGGTCTGACATCTGCATTTGGTTTTGGCACGGTGAAAAGGTTTGAATAAAACCCCAACCCCTGCTCTTCCATGGAGACCACCATGATCACTTTTTGCGACAACTCTTGAAAGAGAGACTTCTTTTTCTCTGTATCTTTGGGAACATTTGACCTGAGGAAGCAAGGAGACGGGAATTCACGATACTCTAGTTTGTAAACCAGAGCTATTGTGGAGACCACCCATGTGTCTCAAACTCCTCCTGCCAGACCCTTGAGAACTGCAGCAGTCTTCCCCCCACTCGAGTGAGTGGAGAAGCCCCTTCATAAAGAGGCTTATGTTTTTGTCTTGTAGGTTTCCTCCCCCAGGACTTCTTTTGTCCCTGGGGTTGACCCTGAGGTTTACCTTTTGAACCTGACGGTGGAGGCCATCGCGACTGCCTGGAGGCTGATGTCCCTGGTACTGGAGAAAGAACCCGTTAAAATTAGGGATGTTTACTTGCTGGCAAAAGGGTACTTTTCCCACTTGATATCTTTTGGATATATTTGTCAAAATCATCCCCAAACAGCCTTTCACCGCGGAAAGGAAACCCATCCAGCAGCTTTTTGCATGGCGCTTCGGCTGACCAACTTTTCAACCATAAGATTCTACGCATTTGCACCAACCCAAGCGTAAGGTAAGAGGTCTGAAGAATAGAATCTCTGATTGCGTCAATTGCAAAACATAAAGCCCCTGGCAGCTCGGCTAAATCCTGGGCCTGCTGTTCTGGGAAAACCTTGAGCACCTGTTTCAAGTGGTCTCTTAAGGATTGACATACACCAATTGCCGCCACTGCAGGTTGAGCTACTGAACCTGCCAAAGAAAAAATGTTTTTTAACAGGAATTCCAATTTTTTATCAGTTGGATCTCTAAGCATTTGAGCACTGTCAACCGGACAAGTCAAACTTTTATTTACAGAGGATATAGCAGCGTCAATTGCTGGTATACCCCACATCTTTGTAAATTTTTCCTCCATAGGATAAAGTGTTGAAAACTTTTTAGGAGGGAAAAAATGCTTATCTGCAAAGCTTGAGGAGGCTTTAGTGAACCCAAACAAGAAGTGGGCTTTTCAACTGACTCAGTTAAGGGTAGCTTAAATGTGGAGCGGACCATTTCAGTAAGAGATTGCACCAACAATTTCTCAGCCTGTGAAGCTGAAGAAAGTCCTTCCCCACTTGATCCCTCAGAAGAGGAGTCATCAGTCTCTTCACGGTCCCCTGAGGGGGATTCATCTTCCCCTTCCCACTGTTCCTCTGTTTGATGGACCTGAGTGGTAGAAGGGGACTTAATGCGTTTTCTCCCACTCTGGGAAGATGCTATTAAAGCCGTTAATCTTTCCTCCAATTCAATTGTGGCTGAGGAGAAAGCCTTCTCAGTAATATATACAGGGGCTAAAATGCCTGAAGCAGTTGCAACTCCTGATAACCCCGATGGCTCACTCTGACCAGCCTACCTAGGCCTTTCAGGGGGGATGGTGTTGCAGAGGCAGTTTGCTCAGAGCCTGAGGGCGATCCCTTTGAGCCCCTGTTCTTTGGGGTATTTGTACCTCCCCTTCAGCCCATAGTGCTAAGCGCAAATGCAGAGGTACTACCAAAAATGCACCCACTGCTGAGCAAATAGTTCAGCAACTGTCGCTGCTATTAAAGCTCAGCCTGATGCTAAGTAAATATGCCTTGGGAATGCCTGTGTCACCAACACTCACATGCCCCCGTCCGCTCTGTGTCCCTCCGTCAGCTGACTGCACCTGTAAAATGTGCACTTATAGCCTACACAGCCCCTGCGCTGTGAATGTTGAGGCACGTCAACGCCGTGCTAAGCCTCCCCCCTCCGTCTGACTTACCACCATGCCCCCCCACTCTTTTCAAAAAAGATTGCTTTCCCGCGCAAGCAGGGCTCCGATCCGACCGTATCGGCATGTAGGGTGGGCTGGGGTGGATGAGTGTAGGAGAGCTGCTGGAAGAGAACCGCCGTGCTATGGCGGTGGTGGCGGGAGCGGCGCGGCATACCGCCGACTGGTCCGCCCTCCCTCGGCCTCCTGGAGAGAGAGAAATTCTTCTGTCCAGGTGGGGGATGTCTAAAAGAAAAACGCCCCCCTGAAACATCTTACCTGAGCCTTGGAACTGGAGGAAGCATGCAGCTTGTACCGACACAGAGCGAGACTGACAAGCATGGAATCAGGTACGTGCTCTTGACAGCCCCCGGTGGTGACTTTAGGCATGACAACATTTACTTAAAGGTGAAACCCCATAAGAATTAGAAAATTCCTTAGGAATCTCCACTTACCTTATCCAGCTGCAGGGTTCTGTGGTAAACCAGACAGATCCAATCTTCACCACTCACCGTGGGCTCTGTTAAAAAAACTTCAAGGACCAGGGCCCCTTTTTATCGGGGGTTCCACACCCTTGGACCCGTAAAGCACCCCGCCAGGAAATATGGCTGAAAAAACCAAAGCACTGGGTCCAGCTCTCTAAAAAGAGAAGCGTTACAGGCAAAAACCTAATTTCTTCCAACTCGAGGCCCAGGTACCATTCAATTCGGCCTGAAAAGACACTTTGAATGGATCTGGTTGCATAGTTTTCCCCAGCAAAGGAATATTCCCGTGGAGCTCAGCACAGCACATCTTTACTCGTGACCAACACCTAAGACACTGGTGAAAAAACTGAGGTACTCCCGGTAAGGGGAGGGGTTATATAGGAATTTAAATTTCCTGTCTAGGGTGTGCCATTGTCTATCACCTAAAGGTGCCTATAAAACCCATACAGTAATTACTGTGGCTCTGTGTCCCGTGATGTACGATAAAGAAATATCATTTCAATGACAACTTTGTGTAACCTTTTTTTTTTTTTTTTGTCATTTTTCAATCACTTGTGACAGAAAAAAAATATTCAATGTGCTCAACATGCCTCTCAGCAAATTCCTTGGGGTGTCTACTTTCCGAAATAGGGTAATTTGGGGGGGTTGTACTGCCCTGCCATTATAGCACCTCAAGAAATGAGATAGGTAGTCATAAACTAAAAGCTGCGTAAATCCCAGAAAATGTACCCTAGTTTGTGGACGCTATAACTTTTGCGCAAACCAATAAATATACGCTTATTGAATTATTTTTTTACCCGAGACATGTGGCTGAATGCATTTGGGCCTAAATGTATGAATAAAATTGAGTTTATTGTATTTTTTTTATAACAAAAAGTAGAAAATATAATTTTTTTTCAAAATTTTCAGTCTTTTTCCGTTTATAGCGCAAAAAATAAAAACCACAGAGGTGATCAAATACCACCAAAAGAAAGCTCTATTTGTGGGGAAAAAAAGGACGCAAATTTTGTTTGGGTACACTATTGCATATACAAACAGATGTGTAAATGGTAACTGTACATAGAAAACAATAACACATCAAAGCGGCGTTTTCCATAGTCACATTACATGGCTGGTAAAAAAACAAACTGTCTCTGCTAGAAGTACAAAAATGTAGAGCTCAAGCAAAGCCAGGTATAGTGGAAGTCTGCGTGGGGTCTCAGACTGGATAAGTAGAGTGTGTGTATCAGGTTAAATGCGTGCACCATTCACCATAACTCCTGTCACCTCGTGTTGCACACACCCCCGCAAGGGGTTCCCACTTACCAGAACCCGGAGGTAAATGGTGCACGCATTTACCTGATACACGCACTCTACTTATCCAGTCTGAGACCCCACGCAGACTTCCACTATACCTGGCTTTGCTTGAGCTCTACATTTTTGTACTTCTAGCAGAGACAGTTTGTTTTTTTACCAGCCATGTAATGTGACTATGGAAAGCGCCGCTTGGATGTGTTATTGTTTTCTATGTACAGTTACCATTTACACATCTGTTTGTATATATATGTTTGATTTTCATTAAGTGGCTGCTGAGAGACATCTCAAATTTTTATTATTGTGATTGAATAGATCTAATCTCTGTTTTGTGATATATATATATACCTAATATTACACAGCGCTGAGATAGGAGAATTGTAGCAGGGCCAGTGTTCCCCTTTTTTCTGTTTTTTGAGGTACAGCATTGCATGACCGCGTAATTACCAGTTAAAGCAGCACAGTGCCAAATTTAAAAAGTGCTCTGGTCAGGAAGGGGGGTAAAACCTTCTGGGGCTGAAGTTAAAAAGCCATTGCCCTGAAGTAGGTAGATATGGTGATTTCCACGGGGGGGAATACATGCCCTGGCAGCATTAACCAAGTGTCTCAACACTGACTTCTTGTAAGCGGACAGTGGGAATCATTTCTATTGTTAATCAGAATATTGAAAAGATTCTTTTACTGATGTGTTTTGACACATGTGCATGCTTAAAAGCATTGCAGAACATCACGGTTCCTATGTCTTTCATATTTGTAAGCTGGAAACCTAGAAGCTGATTCAAAGATATGATGCATACATACTTTCTGATAAGCAGTTTCTTACATAACATCTGATTAGTTTCCCTTTACAAGCTTTGCCAGTGTCATAATTCTAACCATCAAACATCTCAGATTGAGTGATTTGTATTGGGTCACATCCAGCTAGCTAGTGTAAGCAACTTGACCTAAAATATGAAACACTGCTGTACCGTAATTACATATTTAAATCCTGCTTTATCTTTGATGTCAATAAAAGCAATGTGTGCAGAACATTCTTTGACAAAGTGAAGGTGACTGATGCCTATATAAGTGAGAGCTAACATTAAGATGCCTACTTCGTCAAGATGAACAAGCTGCTGCTAGCGGGTACGTTTCTCATAACTCAGATTATAATCTGAGGTCTTTTTGCTTGTGGTGATATTACTCATCTTTTTCCCAAATATTTCTATTTCAGGTTTGGCCCTCCTACTGCATGTGCAGTTAGGTAAGTAAAAAAAAAATATTGCCTTGTAAATTCTAATTTGTTTTTTTCTAATAATTTTTAATAATTAGTGCCCAGTGGACAGAACTACTTATTTGCTGCTAAGTGTAGTGAATGCAGATGGCTTATTTTTCCCAAAAACTTGTCTCAAAGAGGAAGGCTTTTCTGATACTTTCCAAATGCCTTCAAATATGGGGTCTGACCTTGTGCTTGAATAGCTCAATACATATTTTATTGCATGCAATGTTTGGGCCATGCTTCCCCAATGACTTACACCATTTCCCTTGAAAGAGGGTCAGTTAGCAGAGTGTCCTGAGCAAAGATGAAGCACGTTCATCTTCTGCATCCAGCTTCTATGATGATATTGCCTAAGACACATCAAGGCACAAGCTTGACACATACTACTTCATTGTATACGATGTTGGAACCGTGCCTCCCCAATGACTTACGATGTTTCCCCCTGAAAGGGGCCTATTGGGGAGAGTGGTGAAGGTGAAGTATTGTCATCTTCTGCATCTAGCTCCCATTAGCCCAAGACACATAAAGGCACACTCTAAATACATATTTATTCCATGCATTATCATACAACAGTGAAACCACAGGCCTCCTTCCACTATCTCAGCGCTGTGGAGCTTATAAATCTCAAAATCATACAGACATTTCAATAGTTTCAGAAACTCCAATAATCATAGTAATTCAATAAAAAAAACACAGTGATTCAAAATATTAGCTGCCACTTAAAATGCAAAGAAAATAATACACAAATATTACTAAAATGTCCACAGGCACTTATGTACCTCTGAATACTAAAGCAGCGCTACTGTCATTACTTAATTATGACTAGTTTTCATATGATAATGGCATATGAGAAAAGTGAATGATAGATGGTGATAGAGTCTAGAAAGACACAGGTGGTGATCCTAATGCGATATTGTAAATGTGCACCTCACACCAAAATCTTCAAGCCGTGTGTCACACTCCCCTTACAGGTTCTCACTCACTAGTAAGCAAAACATATCAAGCCTTAATGTGTTTCAGGTAACCGTCATCCACATCAATAAAAGGTGGTGTCAGAGTTGTACAGCATCTCCCATAGGTACATATTGTCAGCAACATGAGCTCTCTTATCCATGCATTGTTTGGGCCATGCCTTCTCTTTGATTTTCACTGTTTACCCCAAAAGGAGACTATTAGGAAGAGTGTTCTGAGCAAAGGTGTGAAGCCTTATCTTCTGCATCCAGCTCCTAGGAAGACATAGCCTAAAACATATCAAGGCAAAAGCTTGGAACCCTATATTGCATACAGCAACCGTACTGAGATAGCATTTTGTTACATTACAGCCTTTAGTTCAATGTTTTTTTTAATCTGAATTATATGTGATGGATCAGAACACAATAGTCTAAATTGGTGAAGTAAAATTAGAAAAATATATACATAAAACAATTTTTCAGAAATGAAAAACTGATAATTGGCATGTGTGTATGTATTCACCCCCTTTGTTATGAAGCCCATAAAAAGCTCTGGTGCAACCAATTACCTTCAGAAGTCACATAATTAGTGAAATGATGTTCACCTGTGTGCAATCTAAGTGTCACATGATCTGTCATTACATATACACACCTTTTTGAAAAGCCCCAGAGGCTGCAACACCTAAGCAAGAGGCACCACTAACCAAACACTGCCATGAAGACCAAGGAACTCTGCAAACAAGTAAGGGACAATGTTGTTGAGAAGTACAAGTCAGGGTTAGGTTATAAAAAAAAAATCAAAATCTTTGATGATCCCTAGGAGCACCATCAAATCTATCATAACCAAATGGAAAGAACATGGCACAACAGCAAACCTGCCAAGATACGGCCGCACACCAAAACTCACGGACCGGGCAAGGAGGGCATTAAACAGAGAGGCAGCACAGAGACCTAAGGTAACCCTGGAGGAGCTTCAGAGTTCCACAGCAGAGACTGGAGTATCTGTTCATAGGATGACAATAAGCCGTACGCTCCATAGAGTTGGGCTTTATGGCAGTGTTGCCAGAAGAAAGACATTACTTTCAGCAAAAAACAAAATGGCACGTTTTGAGTTTGCAAAAAGGCATGTGGGAGACTCCCAAATTGTATGGGGGAAGGTGCTCTGATCTGATGAACTCTTTGGCCATCAAAGAAAACGCTATGTCTGGTGCAAACCCAACACATCACATCACCCACAGAACACCATCCCCACAGTGAAACATGGTAGTGGCAGCATCATGCTGTGGGGATGTTTTTCAGCAGTCGGGACTGGGAAACTGGTTAGAGTTGAGGGAAAGATGGATGGCGCTAAATACAGGGATATTTTTGAGCAAAACCTGTACCACTCTGTGTGTGATTTGAGGCTAGGACGGAGGTTCACCTTCTAGCAGTTCAATGACCCAAAACACACTGCTAAAGCAACACTTGAGTGGTTTAAGGCGAAACATGTAAATGTGTTGGAATGGCCTAGTCAAAGAAGAGACCTCAAACCAATAGAAAATCTGTGGTCAGACTTAAAGATTGCTGTTCATGAGCACAAACCATCAAATTTGAAGGAGCTGGAGCAGTTTTGCAAGGAGGAATGGGCAAAAATCCCAGTGGTAAGATGTGGCAAGCTCATAGAGACTTATCCAAAGCGACTTGGAGCTGTGATAGCCGCAAAAGGTGTCTCTACAAAGTATTGACTTTAGGGGGGTGAATAGTTATGCACATTGACTTTTTCTGTTATTTTGTCCTATTTGTTTGCTTCACAATAAAAAAAAACATCTTCAAAGTTGTGGGCATGTTCTGTAAATAAATGATGCAAATCCTCAAACAATCCATGTTAAATCCAGGTTGTGAGGCAACAAAAAACAAAAAATGCCAAGGGGGGTGAATACTTCTGCAAGGCACTGTATGTATGTTTTGAATTTAGAAACCAATGACAAGGGCTGTTTAATGCACAGAGAGGTCATACATGCCCAGCTTGCTGGGTTACCACATCCCTTGCCAGGAAAATAAACTTGATCAAGTGCCTGATTTCTAAATTACAGTTCTCACAACTTGAACCACATTGTTTAGAGAATATTACAAACAACCCGCTTGTCATAATACCTTTGAATGACAGTGCTTGTAACTGCTTGACTCTATGCATCTTGTGAGTGCAGCCCATTTGGGGAAATCTGGTCATCTTTGGCACTACATTAGTGTAAAACTGGATCTAGACAATTAATTTGGCTCCTCATCTGCACCCATATTGTACTTTGAAGGAGAATCTTATACCCAAGAACACTCAGCATTCTTCAGCACATAGGCCAGGAACAGCATGTGCCATCTGCACTGTGCTGGCTACTGCACGGGTGGGCAGCCTAAACAAACCACAAGCTATCCCCACTGCTTAGCATCAGCCCAATCAAACGTCTGGGCTTTTTTCATGCTACAAGTACCTCTGAAAGCCCACTTGCCTCCTTCCTTTTATTACAGGACCATTTTGTATTTTTTTCCTAGTACTAGTTCCTAGTACATGTTTAAGTTTCTAGATGTTTCATAGCTTATTGTTTCTGTGTTCTTGTATACAATTTCCAGTAAAATATGTGAGTTTAGGTAGACTTGCTTTTATTTACATTGAGCTCTGTTCTACAGGGTCATGCATTTATAGATACATGTCTATGCCTAATGCCGCGTACACACGATCGGTATTTTGGTCGGAAAAAGATATAATAGCTTTTCCGACGGGATTCCGCTCAAGCTTGCCTTGCATACACACGGTCACACAAAAGTTCGCTGAACTTTCGAACCGTCAAGAACGCGGTGACGTACAACACTACAACAAGCCGAGAAAATGAAGTTCAATGCTTCCGAGCATGCATCGAATTGTTTCCGAGCATGCGTAGATATTTTGCGCGTCGGAATTGATACACACGATCGCATTTTCGGATAGGAACTTTTTCCCACCGAAAAATTGAGAACATGCTCTTAATCTTTTGCTGGCTGGAATTTGGCCAGCAAAAGTCCGATGGAGCATACACACGGTCACATTTTCAGACCAAAAGCTCTCATCGGTCTTTTGCTGGCCGAATTTCCAAGCTGAAAATTGTGCAAATTTCATTATTTTCCACCATAGAGCATTTTTGTAGAAGTGATTCACTTTTTTAGTGTTGCATTGATTATTATTTTTTCCTTACCTAACCAGGCTCTTCTTTCAAGTTGGTATGCTACTTTACCAACTGGGCCCAGTACTACCCTGGAGCTGCAAAGTATATGCCAGATAATGTGGATCCCTGCATGTGTACTCACCTGATCTACGCCTTTGCCACTATGACCAACAACCAGATTCAGACGTTTGAATGGAATGATCCAACCCTCTATGCTTCCTTCAATGGCCTGAAAAAATAGTATGTAAACCTACATTTTGGATTTAGCCAGTAATTATACTTTATTCAGCTACCAAATAAACAAAACATGGCAGGACAGTTCACTTATAGTTGTAGTTATAGCAGTAGATCACATTAGAAGGATACATGCATGAAGTGACCCTTTCTGGAAAACCTAGCAACAGCAAAATCAACAGGGCTTAAAGGGGATTAGGGGGGTCGCCTGTCTTGGGTCAAGTTGTTGCTGCCACCATGAATGTACAGGATAAAGCATTTTTCACATTAAATCAAGTGAGTGGCTAAGGTAAGGACTATTAAGAAAGGGTGATAGAGGAACGGTTGGGGAGAAACCGGGGGAGTTGCCGGTTGAGGGGTGAAGGACACTGAAGGGACTTTTTTTTTTAAAATCATGTAATCTTTATTTATCTAATAAAATAAAGAACATTAATATACAGTGTCAAAGTACACGCAGGATGCAAAGAGGGCCTTCCTTTCCTCTGAGAATGTGAATATATTCCAATGGGCCCAGGTTTAGGAATAAGCCTCATGCATGTTTTGGGCTGAAAGTAACAGGTTTTCCATCTTGTTCACTTCCTTAATTTTCGAAAGCCAGAGCGAGACCGAGGGAGGTCGCAAGTCTCTCCAATGCAGTGCAATGCACGATTTGGCAGCATTAAAGAGGTGGCGCAAGACTAATTTGTTATATGTTTTCTCCGGAATATTCGAGACATGGAGGAGAAATAGAGCAGGGTCCAATTTTTTCCCATTTTTGGCCAAGACAAAAAATATGTAGTCCCTTTTTCTTCTTGACATCTCCAGCAATTTTGTCTTTCATTAAAGGTTGCAGTTAATGAATATTGTATTGGTTATCAACCACAAAAAATGTCCACCTGTTTTTGTTTACAGCAACAGTGAACTGAAAACACTTCTATCTGTTGGAGGCTGGAACTATGGAACCTCTGGGTAATAAGATATTATTTGTCATACATGTTATTTAAGTAGTCAAAATAAGCTTAACACGGTCACTTACAACAAAACAACATATTGCCTTTATTTCAGGTTTAACACCATGGTTTCCAGTTCTGCAAACCGTCAGACTTTCATCAATTCTGTAATCAGTTTTTTGAGGCAATATGGCTTTGATGGCCTAGATATCGACTGGGAGTATCCTGGAGACTCAGACAGAGGAAGTCCTCCAGAAACCCAGCAGCTCTTCTCTGTCCTGCTGCAGGTATAAAACATTACTTGTATAGTTAAAGGATCACAATTAGGGCAGTGTTTCATAATGTTACAAGAACCTCACATTGTAGATTGCATACTAAATTACCCATTTCAGTTTTTGGGAGAAGAATCTTTTGACCCCAGCCTTGGATATTTGCTTACAAACAATAACCAGGAACCAATTTCATTAGTTTCGTTGCATGGTTAGTACTTTGATTCTCAGGGCCACTATACATCACAATATCACAATCCTTTGCACAAAAAAATTAATTTCACTAAAAAATTTAGCTGTCATGAAAGTCAGTGGTACACCCAATGGGCCTTTGTGCTTTCACAAATTATATCCTACCACTTTCTGCCCTTATCAGCTCATGTTGGTGTTTGCATAATCTGACTTTCAATTGCAAAAAAGTATTAAGTCAATAGCTCTTTGTTATGTTTTTCTAATAGAAACTGTTTTAGGACTAGGTCAGATGGCTGCTTTAAAGTGGATGTAAACCCTCTGCTATACCCAGTGAAGTGAACAGCCTCAAATGATACACACAGATGAAACAAATCTCCCTACATAAGTTTTACATGCATATCTGCTGTCTTCAGCTTTATATATTGTTTAGAAAGTAAACATTGTGTTAGAATTTTTACTTCCTCTTTTAGGTGTGAGAGGGGAGTCTTGGCATACACTGTGTGACAGCTGATTGGAGGAAAGGCACACACCTCCCCTCCACATAGGCAGAGGAAGAAAGAAACATGCAGAGCTGTGCTGTGAATAGATCAGCTCTCTGTTAACCGCTTCAGCCCCGGACAGGGGTGTAACCAGAAATAGCAGGGCCCCATAGCAAAATGTTGTATGGGGCCCCCCTGCAGACAGCCCCCCCCACAGCTGCCCTAGTGTCAATGCAGCGTGACCTGTGCCACATACAGCGTGACCTGTGCCTAATGCAGCGTGACCTGTGCCCCATGCAGCGTGACCTGTGCCCCATGCAGCGTGACCTGTGCCCCATACAGCGTGACCTGTGCCCCATACAGCGTGACCTGTGCCCCATACAGCCTGGTCTGCCTGTGCCCTATACAGCCCCACCTATGCAGAGGAAGAGGCAAGCCACCCGGATCAGCAGAGAGCGGGATTGCCCACTGTAATAGCTTTCATTTGAATTTCCTGTCTTCCCAGGGCTCATCGTCACACCCCACCTCTTGGCCCGACGCCTTTGATGACGTCACATGTCCCGCATTGGATCGGCGTTCTGTCTATCAAAGGCACCGGGCCAAAAGGTGGAGCTATGTGACGTGAGCCTCGGGAACACTGGAAGTTCTAATGAAAGCTCTTACATCGGGCAATTCAGCTCTCTGCTGATACGGACAGCTTGCCTCTTCCTTTCCTCTCTCTTCCCCTGGCTGGGAGACTGTGCCGGCGGTGCTCTTATCCTCACTTGGCCCCACTCGGCTGTGGGTCCCATAGCTCTCACATGGGTCGCTATGGTGGTAGTTACGCCCCTGGCCCCGGAAGATTTTACCCCTTTCCTGACCAGAGCACTTTTCACAATTTGGCACTGTGGCGCTTTAACTGACAATTGCAAGGTCGTTCGACGCTGTACCCAAATGAAATTTGCGTCCTTTTTTCCCCACAAATAGAGCTTTCATTTGGTGGTATTTGATCACCTCTGCGGTTTTTATTTTTTGCGCTATAAACAAAAAAAGAGTGACAATTTTGAAAAAAAAAACAGTATTTTTTACTTTTTGTTATAATAAATATCCCCAAAAGTAAAAAAAAAAAAAAAAAATTTCTTCATCAGTTTAGGCCAATATATATTCTTGTACATATTTTTTGTAAAAAAAATATCGCAATAAGCGTATATTGATTGGTTTGCGCAAAAGTTATAGCATCTGCAAACTATGGGAAAGATTTATGGCAGTTTAATGGCATTTTTATTATTATTATTATTTTTTTTACTAGTAATGGCGGTGATCTGCAATTTTTAGTGGTAATGCGACATTGCGATGGACGGATCGGAGACTTTTGACACTTTTTTGGGACCATTGGCATTTATACAGCAATCGGTGCTATAAAAATGCACTGATTACTGTGTAAATTTTACTGGCATGGAAGGGGTTAACACTAGGGGGCAATCAAGGGGTTAAATGTGTGTTCGCTCAGCATGTTCTAACTGTGTGGGGATGTGAGTGACTAGGAGAGGAGCCATATCGTTTTCCCTACTTTGTAGGAAGAAACAATATGGCTCCTCTCCTCTGATAGCACAAGGATTTGTGGGTTTACTCCCACAAATCCCCATGCTGGCGCTCGTGCACGCGATCGCTCATACCCGGCGGTGATTGTGCCTGCCAGCCATGCGCATCGGGTCCCCCGCGTGCCCTCTCATGGCCGAAAACAGGTAGGACATACCCATACAGGATTTCACCCAGGAGAGCCATTGTTCCGCAGTATATCTGCGTGGTACGGTCGACAAATAGTTAATCTATTTGTAGCAACCTCCCGGATACAAATTTTCAGCTGCTTATATCTCCCGTGTCAGAGAACTTGTCAGAAGTTATCATGCTGATAACAGAGGTCTGAAGCAGCAGTAAGACACGGGACTCAGGGCTTTGGAGAGAGATAAGTAAACACTACAGATTTATGTGCCCAGATCAAATTTCACAAATTGGGTTTACATCCACTTTAAGTGATACATTTTTTTAAAATAGCAAGTACAAATTTTCTTTCTACCTGTGTTGTCCTTTAACATATTATTTTCTACCATACTGTAGAGCATTTACAGTGGTAATGAATTGGGGTTGTTTGCTTTGCTGCTCTTGTTATGATGAGAGATGGAAGAAGTGCTGGCCCTCTTCCTTGTAGTGTGTAACACACTATAAAGATATATTGTAAAAGAATCAGGGAAATCATTTATTAAACACTTTTGAAGCATTCCCTTGGGTTTCTCACAACAATCATAATTAGCAATGCATAGCATTCATTAGTAATGAATAAGAAATGCATGTTACATTTCTTATAATTTACCCCCCCCCCCGCATACTTCAGAAGAGGAAGCTGTGGATCAAATAATGAAAAGAATGCTCATGTTGGAAATGGAAAGCTCCAAAAATAAAGGAGGCCTGGGATACCCTAATTTTACTAACTACTACAGAGCAGCACATTTGGCCAGTCTGTCCAAATACCATGCAAAACAGGAAATCCCATTATGGGTATTTATAGAGGCTTCAGAAAATGACCCTCTATTAATATCAAATTTATTATGGCTTGATCCTAAAGACCGCTTTAAAATTCATAATCCCATAACTAAACACTTCTTATCTCTCTGGGATAAACTAAAAACCAAATATCAGTTACAATCTCCACACAATCCTCTCCTTTCTTTTATCAGAAATCCGGCCTTTTATCCGGCATGGATCTACCCAAATTCTTTTAAAGCTTGGACAACATCAGGCATTCAGACACTAAATGACTTCATAGCATCTAAATCATTCCTTTCATTCCCATCGCTTAGAGAAAAATATGATCTACCAAACTCTGAGATATTTAGATATCTCCAAATCAAAAATTTCTATACACCATTCCTAAAGGGGGATACACCATTATCCCAATTATCCATTTTTGAATCAATCTGTATAAAAGATCCATTTGCTAAAGGTACAATTTCATCACTTTATAATCAATTATATGGAGTAGCAAATCTTAATAGACCCTCTTACGTTCAGAGGTGGGAGGAGGACCTGGGACTAACTTTAGAAGACACGGACTGGTCTAATATATGGCTCACATCTAAGTCATCTTCACCCAACATCTTGGCACTGGAGACAAATTATAAAGTCCTAACTCGCTGGTACCTTGTACCCGCTAGAGTGGCAAAATATTCACCTAATACCTCAGCTCTTTGTTTTCGAGGATGCCCAGAAATAGGCACATATTTACACATATGGTGGACGTGCCCAGTAATCCAAACCTTCTGGAAGGAAGTCTTCGTGATTGCATCTAAAATATTTAAAAAAATAATACAACCAGATCCATATTTAACTTTACTTAATCTAAAACCGGAATGGTTAACACTCTCTCAATTCAAACTTATGATCCAACTAATAACGGCTGCAAAACAAACAGTGGCCAAGGCATGGAAATCTCCTACATTGGTACTAGCAGAAACAATTCACAGAATGAATAATACAATGTCCCATGCTAAGATGGTAGCCATCGATCAAAATCAAATTCCAAAATTTGAAAAACTTTGGCATCCTTGGATAAAACAACAGTTCCAGTCAAATTTCAATGACTCTGTCCTGTTGCCATGGTAACAGATTAAATGACTTACAGAGACACCTATTCTAAGGCTTCAAAAGAGAACTAAAAAGAATAATAAACTGACGAGCGGGACAACCTTGTGGACCATACCTCTACCTTTCAACCCTTTTTCTTCTTTCTCTTTCCTTTTCTCCACCTTACGATTAAAGCTCATTATCAGAATTTATTTGACCTATATACACTCTACTTGTAAACAATATGTATAGTATTTATAAATCATTTAAATACCTACAAAAGTAACTAAGGAAATGATATATATCTTTAATTTAGGTTTACGTGAACCCAATGTTTAATATTTGAAATCTCATGATATTTACCTATATAAACCCTACTGTAAAACAATGAGCTTACTTTATAGATCCTTGTAAACTTACTTTATGTATCTTTATGTATCTTTATAACATTGTATACTCAATAAACTTCTTTTGACAAGGAAATGGAAAGCTCCAGAGATCTGTTATATTAGCCAAAAAACACAAAATACATGCCACTTGTTCACACTGAAAAATGCTGTTGAGAAATATCAGCAGTATTTTTTTTTGTTGGAGGCTATATTGAAGTTTTCTGCTTTTTTTTTTTCTTTTTGTTAAGTCAAATTATTGTTATTACTATTATTAGTAGTATTGAGTCACTGAAGTCATAAGATCAGAATGAGTGCTAGGCAAATAGCATTCACCTGAGGAAAGGACAGTAATAGCAGCCTAAATGTTTCTTTAAGCACAGGTGTTTTTTAAATAGGCAAGCATCCAATATTTGCTCTATATTTAGTTTTTATACAGGTATGGGCAGTTCTGCATTTTATTAATATTTCTTCTCTTCTGTAGGAAATGCATGCTGCATTTGTTCAGGAAGCAAGTCAGACCAACAGACCTCGTCTACTCATGTCTGCAGCAGTGTCCGCTGGCAAGTCAACAATTGAAAATGCATACCAGATTCCCCAGTTATCTCAGTAAGTGCCCAGCAATGTATATGGTGTATTAGAAAGTCTGCCTCCTTCACCTCCTTGGTAAAAACAGTTTTGTATAAATGTTCTTTTTTTGGAAACAATGTTTGAATAAACATTGATGCAAATACTCTTGGGACTGGATGAGATGCAAGATTATCTGCTATATCCCAACTGAACTAAATGTGTACATTTTATCCAGTTCCTATGCAGACCATAAAATAAATGCCTATGAGGAATCACATATTACTAATGGTGTGTGAAGTGGAACAGGCACCCACTGGTTAAGTGTATTTTGTTTACACAATAATTTAACTCTGTAATGATCATTAGCCTTAAAATGACCATTCCTATTTAGTTTAAATATCCTAGCCTGATATACCATTATTTGAAGGTAAATTAAGACCAGCAATGTCGCTAGGCCCTTGTACCCGGGCAAGCACCTCAGCACTCCTGGCAAATAACTCCGTTCTTCAGTCTGTGGTTGCCATTATTGTACAAGTGCCTACAATTATACTCCATATATAATATGTTTTGCGCCTGTGTATACATGATGTACTTTGCTAGCTCTCTGTAATCCCGTTCAAAAGGTAGCAAATAGCATAGTGGTGACAGAGTAGGCACCCCATGTAGCACTATATCAGCAGCCAGTTTTTCTCAGCGTGCCTTCTGCCTCCAACAGGGCTGGCACATTCCATTTCCTAAATGATGCACCCACTTCTGTGTGGGTCAGGAACAGAAAGCAGCAGGAGCAGTACTGGAATGACAGTCAGATGGCTGCTGCTAGCTGCTCCAACAACAACAAAGGCTAGATGGGGGCTATAGGTAATTCCTATTTGGGACTACAATTCCTTGATGGGGGGGTTGCTAATAATCATTAATGGCTGATTTATTTACAATGGGGGGCTATGGATGTTATGATAGCTGTAGCAATTTACGATATATTATAATGGTGGATGGAAGATTCAATGTTTAAATGGTAGCTGTAGCATTCTACTTTATATTATTTCTAAGGTTGTATGGAAGATTCTATAGTATATTATAATGATGTTATGAGGTTTAAATGTTATAAGATGGTTGAAGAATTCTAATAGATATTATAATGGTTGCTGGAGAACTCTATATTATAAAAATGTCAGGAGGATTCTGTGACATGTTATGATGGTGATTGGAGAAACAGTGTATGTTATAATATGTTATATACTGTATATTATAAAAGATTAGATATTATAATGATAGCTGGATGATCTACTTTATACTAAAAAGAGAACTAGAGGGTTCTATGTTTATGTGCTATAAAGGTGGCTGACAAATTTTATGCAAATTATATTTTTTTTGGTGGATCAAGGAATATACCATTAAAGTTGCCTAGAAGATTTATATATAGAACAATATTTATCTGGTTTTAGAATAATAAACCTATTTTCCCCAGCAGAATTTGTAGTATTTAATACATACTAAATTGTTATCAGTGTTCAGTTTCTTTCTCTAGGAAGATCTAGTAAATTAATAAGTGTAGGACAGCAAACAAACATATCCACAGAAGAAGTTCCTGAAAAGCTCAAATGCTTAACATTCAGGGGTGATATAGAGATCCCTTATAGTTACATATTTAGGCTGAAAAGGACATATGCCATCACATTCAATCAAGTAAATCTGCCAAATTCAACCCCAGATTTACACCCATATTGCCTGCATGTTTTAGCCCCCAAATAGAGTACTTACATTTATCCACATGGAACTTCCATTGCCCTGTATTCACTCAATCATATATTTTTAGTTTAACAAATTAAGACACGTTCCATGGACTGTATTACGCAGTGAAGATTTGTGTCATCCACAAAACAGAAAAAGTATAATCCCAATTTAAATATTATTTTTATACTGTACATGTTGAATTTTCCCCACCATGATGTCCCTACCAGATTTTCCTCTTGCTTACTCCACTACTATCTGGACCCTTTTGATCTACTTTACAAATTTTCCCCTATGGTGAAATTTCATTTGCAATGTATATGTGTTATTTTTATCAAAAGTCTGTGATAAAATATAAGATTTTAGTTCAAGAAAGTTTTGGTATGAAACCGTGCTTTAAATTCTGCAAAATTCTATTTAGAAAGGCATTAATGGTTATGGAAGTGAGTCTTATTAAATTCTGTTCCTTTAATAGATACTTGGACCTCATCAATGTAATGACATATGATCTACGTGGTTCATGGGAAGGGTTCACAGGAGAGGACAGTCCCCTTTTCCAGGGCCCAGCTGATCAGGGTGGTTATATCTACTTCAATGTGGTATGTTTTATTGATCATCTTTTATGTATTTTACAATCTATACTTTTTCCTTAACAGATTTATTCATTTTTTTAAATCATTTTCAGGATTATGCTATGAATTACTGGAAGAATAATGGAGCTGCACCAGAAAAGCTTATGGTTGGGTTCCCAGCCTATGGACGAACCTTCACACTCTCAAATCCTTCTAACAATGGCCTTGGTGCCCCAACTTCTGGTGGAGGTCCAGGTGCAAAATATACACAGGAAGCTGGATTTATGGCATACTTTGAGGTACACTGATTGCGAACATTTTTTTTTTTTAATTGACAATTTTTGTTAGTTTCTTTTTCCAAAATACAGCAAAACAAAAGTAAGGGTTGCAAACATTTTTTTAATGCATGGTGCATTGTTATTTCTTGCATAAAGTTAAAATCTGTTCAAAACTGTGTTGGCTTGTTTGTTGAAAACAGAGGTAGGCATTTGTTGCTTGTTTGTATGAATATGTAATAAACACAAAAACTACAGTTTATTTCAAATTTATCTGATTTTGTGTGTTTCCTTTGGTAGGAAACATGCTTGAACCCAGTTGTATAGCCATTCTCTTTGCTGTGATTGTGACTGGTGTCTGCCAGTTGCGCATTTATTTTTAAAAATGTTTAAGGGAAAGCAAGAAAATGAGTATCAAAGGGTTAAGGTGAGCTTATAGTGTTAAAAAGGGCAGTGGTGCTAGCTCAGTGATTTATAGGAAGGATATAAGCACAGATTATATCTTGACTAAAAAACCTGACAATTGCCTATTATGTCACTTTTTAAAAATGTAAACTTGCACATGTATCTCCTACCATAAATTCCAACAATAAATATCCTGGCTGTGTTACAAATAAACTATTTACAAAGAAGACATGATGAAGTGTTACTCATTCATTTCTATATTCCCACAGATCTGTGGATTTTTGAATGGAGCTACAGAGGTGTGGAACAGCCCACAAGAAGTCCCATACGCCTACAAAGGAAGTGAATGGATTGGATATGACAACCCTAAGAGTTGGAAGATAAAGGTGAAAATTAATAGATAGATAAGGTTGGGTTATTCTATGATAAATGGAGCATATGAGTTTAAGGATATGTAGGGGTTGATTTACTAAAACTGGAGAGTGTAAAATCTGGTGCAGATGTGGATAGTAGCTAATCAGCTTCTAACTTCAGCTTGTTCAATTACACTTTGACAAGAAGAAAACTGAAAGCTGATTGGTTTCTATGCAAAGCTGCACCAGATTTTGTTCTCCCCAGTTTTAATAAACCAACCCCATATTTTGTTGATTTTGTTGGCTTTATATATGTTTTAACAATGGTTTTAGTGATCTTTCTATTTCTGTTTATTCATTAAAGTAAAATTGCTTGTGGCTTCTATCTCATATAGGCAGAGTGGCTAATGAAGAACAACTTTGGAGGTGCTATGGTATGGGCTCTTCCCCTGGATGACTTCAGTGGCACTTTCTGTGGTCAAGGCAAATACCCTTTGATGAACACACTGAAATCCAGTCTGGGGATATCTTTCCCAAGTGAGTATTCTGCATTATGTACATAAAAAGTTTTAAGGCTTGTTTGGCAGTGGAATTCTAGTTTAGGCACATTGGACTATTCCAGTCACTAGTTATTAAGTTTAGGTGCTATTTTTCTTTTTTTCAGTCATGGTAACCTTTATATTATAACATCCACACAATTATAAAACAATAGGAACAAGAACTCTGCTCAAATAAGCTGCTACTGTTGATGTAGACAATATAGTGTACAAGAAAATAGTAAAAACCTTCGCGCCAGTGGTGTCGATAGCAGATAATATATATGAATTACATATACTGGTGATACATCTAGTAAGAAAACATTCCCAACAATAAAGAAAATTTGTGGAAATATATAAACAATCAGTGTAAGCTGCTCCCCAATTTTTGAATAATCAAAAAAATAGATAATCAAAAAAAGGAATGTAAGGAAGATAGGGGGCGCTAGATACCATACTATTCAAGTGCTCTAAATAAATAAATCTCCTGCATTACCAAAAAAATGGAAATGTAAGAAAGCTAGGGGGCGCTAGATACCATACTATTCAAGTGCTTTAAATAAATAAATATCCTGCATTACCAAAAAAATGAAAAACATAATAATGACAAATCATAATTAGATTACACATTGGAGTGCCCACAATAGTGAAAAAAATATATAGTGATTGATTGTCCACATAAAAAAGTGTTTTGAAGTGGTTGAAATGATATCTTTCAATAATATCCCAATCTTGTTGCTGTAAACGAAAGGTTTTCCATCACCAAAGGAAAATAAGAAAAAGGAAAACACCTCGAAGTAGTAGATATCTGCTTACCAGATACCAATGACTCCTTTAGTTAAAAAGAGAGTCACTAGCGCTTGTGCAGGGTTGTGCCTGCTCACATGGATGGCCGGACTGTGGTTGGTATTATAGGCATGGATCGTTCCCGTCAAGCTCATTCGAGATAGGATAAGGATACATAGGAAACAAAAACAGTCTCCATAGCGTAAAACCATTTATTAAAAAAGTGAACAAATTAAAAAGCCAAATGGCCGCTTACATTGGTGGGTGCCTACCCGGCACTGGGGCTGCTTGCATGTCAGGGTGACTTCACAGTCAGAAAAAGCCTTTCATGTCTCCTCCACGCTGGCGTGCGTTCCAGCTTACACAGGGGGGCAGCCAAAGGATCCGGATGTTGTTGGGTGATAGGACATGTGACCACGTACCGCTCCTACGTGGTCACATGTCCTATCACCCAACAACATCCGGATCCTTTGGCTGCCCCCCTGTGTAAGCTGGAACGCACGCCAGCGTGGAGGAGACATGAAAGGCTTTTTCTGACTGTGAAGTCACCCTGACATGCAAGCAGCCCCAGTGCCGGGTAGGCACCCACCAATGTAAGCGGCCATTTGGCTTTTTAATTTGTTTACTTTTTTAATAAATGGTTTTACGCTATGGAGACTGTTTTTGTTTCCTATGTATCCTTATCCTATCTTGAATGAGCTTGACGGGAACGATCCATGCCTATAATACCAACCACAGTCCGGCCATCCATGTGAGCAGGCACAACCCTGCACAAGCGCTAGTGACTCTCTTTTTAACTAAAGGAGTCATTGGTATCTGGTAAGCAGATATCTACTACTTCGAGGTGTTTTCCTTTTTCTTATTTTCCTTTGGTGATGGAAAACCTTTCGTTTACAGCAACAAGATTGGGATATTATTGAAAGATATCATTTCAACCACTTCAAAACACTTTTTTATGTGGACAATCAATCACTATATATTTTTTTCACTATTGTGGGCACTCCAATGTGTAATCTAATTATGATTTGTCATTATTATGTTTTTCATTTTTTTGGTAATGCAGGATATTTATTTATTTAAAGCACTTGAATAGTATGGTATCTAGCGCCCCCTAGCTTTCTTACATTTCCATTTTTTTGGTAATGCAGGAGATTTATTTATTTAGAGCACTTGAATAGTATGGTATCTAGCGCCCCCTATCTTCCTTACAATATAGTGTACAAATTGGAAAAGTTCAGTAGACTTAGAGAGATGAGACATTAGAGTTATATTCCTTAACCAAAATGGAATTCAATAAAGTTAATAAAGACCTGCAGACTTGGTGATTATTTGATGGTATGTGGAAGGGTTCAAAGGAGGATTACCTAGTGCAGGATAACAGTAATACAAAATATAGTGTAGCGCTATGTGCACATATAAACAGTGTATCAGTTATACCTAAACAAACAAAAAATGTTGTAACACTAGGAGATACAAATTGACGTAAAAAGTGACTACAGTGAATAAATAGCGTGAATCAAAAAATATGAAATTAGACAATGAGTCTAAAAAACATACATGTGTGGTAAGTCAAATAATATAGTCCATAAAAAATTGACAATTATATTGATGATAAAATAGTGGAATAGAAAACCACCACCAAAAAGTCTATAAGTATTAAAGTGCTAAAAAGTAGAAAAAAACTCCCGGGATTTCCACGTAAACGGAATTGTTCACTTCTGGCAGATGAATAAGAAGGAAATCACAGATGGGTGGAAGATCAAAATGAGTGACAGGACCATCACCGGAGCATCAAAAGAGGCTTACCAGAACCAGATGACTTGAGAAGACATACGTCTTACAAGTCTCAGAAAGCTTAGTGACCACCAGGTCTGGCGAGATGAATCGTCAAATTATCCTCAACTTCCAAACGGGGGGGAAGGGGTCTCACCACAGCTTTTAATCGTCCCCAAGACAGTACAACAGGCCCAGTGGATGTTTCAAAAATCATGCGAGAAGAAAAGCTCACATGGCATGATAACGTTTAAAAGCAACAATTTATTAAAATGGTAAAAATAGAACACTCACATGGTAGGAGATCAAATACAGCTCATATAGAATCAAAATATAATCGCGGTAATCGTAAGGGGTCCACCCGACATGTTTCGGCGTACAAAGCCTTCATCTGGGGTGTGGAGCCCCCCCACCTTACCGCTATTTAAACAAGAAATGACCCCCGCTGGGGGTGTCACGATACCGGAAGTGATGCAATTGATATCACTTCCTGGTAATTCAGGACAATAATATTTAGCTATCTGTGTATGTAGAGTGAAAGGGGCAATAAGCGGTATTATACCGCTATCATTAACAGATAAAAATGCAAATTCTATATTAAGAGTTTAGGCTGGACGCTAGGTGTTCAGGTTCAGAAACGAACCGAGTGCGTGCCAAGCCTCTATTTCGATATAGCCAGATCTCATTGGCCAAAGCGCCGTCCCGCGCCGACCAATAGATCCAGCGTATGCGCGATGACGTCATCCGCTGTGTTACTGCGGCGGCAGTGCGCTCCACTCTTAGGACCAGACCTCTCTCTCATATCAGCCATCACAACGCTTCCTGGAATGGAAAACAGGGCGCTGATAGGCTAGAGAGAGCCGGAAAGAGGTCATGATGATCTGAGACTACAATACAAGTGTCAGCAAAGGTGGAATGAAATAAAATGATGTTTAAATGGTGTTATAACATCGTAAAATAAATGACATGACTAATTGAAGTGATAGAGGGGACGGCAAGCATGGCCAAATAGTAATTGGAGATATTAAATAGGAAATTAAATTTAGGAGTGACACCGCCAGTGAGGGGCACCGCGTGCATAATGGACCATAAACCTGACAAGATCTCAACAAGAAGAGACATGTTCCCTATAATAATGACTATAAAAAATCAAAGAAATATAACTCATAATATCAGATGGATTAAGATTAATATACAAAGTATTGATCTAAATATATCTATAGGTAAATCCAGATTTAATATTGGTACCAATAATGGTGACTAAGTATATAAATTTATTTGTAAAAAATTAACTAAAAATTAGAAAAAAATTAGAAAAAAAGGGGAGAAAGAGAGACTGAGAACTAGATAACTACGCTCGATTGATAAAAGAATTAATGTCCCACTCCACGTTAATACCTTGCGGAAAGTGGGACCCCAATTCGTAAATCCAATAAGTCTCCAAGCGGGAGACACCCCTAAGGGTCGAACCACCCCGCCAGGGGGCAACATATTTATCAATGATGAGAAACTGCGTACCCTCAGGATTTCTGTCATGGAATTCCCTATAGTGTCGAGGCACGGTGTGTTTGGTGCTACCTGCTTTAATAAGGTTGATATGTTCAGATACTCGTGTGGTGAAAGATCTAATAGTTTGTCCCACGTATTGTTTACCACATGGGCAAGTTAAAAGATAGACAACCCCCGTGGTAGCGCAAGTACAAAATTGCTTGATCTCGTAGGAACGGCCAGTCACAGTAGAAGAGAAACTGTGACTCGCCCTCTTGCCACTGATGTTAAACTGACAAACCAAACACTTTTTACAAGGGTAGAAACCGATCAAATTATGAAAAAAGGAAGGTTTACTCGGGGGGTTGATAACATTGGGTGCCAACTTATTTCGGAGAGATGGAACGCCTCTGAAAACCACCTTGGGGGTTTCGGGCAAGAACGGGCCCAAAACCTTATCAGTTTTAAGGACATCCTAATGGTGTTCAAAAATTTTTTTGACATGCTTATGTTGGATGGAAAAGGACGTCAGAAAAGATTATTTAAAGTCCTCATTTATTTGTCGAGGTTTATCCTCAAGTAGTAATTGGCGGTCTATCAGACAGGCATTGTTAATCTCCTTATCCAAATCGGAGGGGTTGTACCCCTTCTCCAGGAACCTATCCTTAAGAGACGCAGCTTGGATCCTAAAGGTGTTAAGATCAGTGCAGTTCCTACGTAATCGTAGGAACTGGCTTTTGGGAATTGATCTGATCCAAGGCGCGTGATGGCAACTATCGGTGGGTATGTACCCGTTCCGATCGGTAGATTTAAAGTAGGTGCTGAATATAAATTGGCTTTCTTTTCTTTCAATAACCAAGTCCAAAAAATGGACTGAGGTAGTACTTGATTCAAATGATAGAGCAATATTCCTGTTGTTATTATTAAGGGTCGCAATGAAATCGGCTAGACTGTCTGGACTACCAGTCCATAGGAGGAGGATGTCATCTATGTACCGAGCCCACAACAAGAGGTGTGGGTTGCTCATGGCATAGACGACATCCTCCTCCCACTTGGCCATAAATAAATTGGCCAGACTGGGAGCGAACTTAGCTCCCATCGCGACCCCCTTATGTTGCCGGTAGAATCGACCATCGAACCAAGAGTAATTGTGTTGAGTTGCAAACTCAATTAGTTCAATGATATAATCCACCTGGGGTGAAGCGAGGGAATTTTATTGTGACGTTTGTCCCCACTGGGATGATTTTCCCTCACTTCCTGTTGGGACAGGAGGTGCAGTGAAATCTCCCCACTGGTGACACAGTCAGAAACAAAACACATTTTTGCAGTAAAAGGGAAATAAGTTAGAACCTCTGTCAGGCAATGATTACTGTTTGTGACTTCCTGCCCCAGTGGTGACCACTCTCTTGTCCTGTTTTTTTTTTTTTTTTTACTACTGTACTGCTGTCCAGACAGTCAGTGCGACAGGAAGTGAGGTAAAAATTTCCTAACAAGCTCACAGACAGCAATAATACTTTGACAGATTTACAAATATACATTTTAAAGGCTATCTGTTAAAAATGTTTTAGCTTGAGTTGATCTAGATAAGTTATAAATAACTAAACTAGTAAAATTCAATGATGTAACAAACCAAACACACATTTAGCAAAATACTGACTTTACAGGTGATTGTAGAGTATATAATAAATTATATAAGCAGTCAAAAAGAACAACCGTGGCTGGCTGTCTTCTGTAACATAAAATTACTTTTTATTTAATAAATCATTGTATTACAGATTTTCTGGAAAAATCAAACCTTTATTGTTCGTTTATAGCATAACAGCTAGAAAAGCAAACGTATACATAGTTTGAAACAATACTTTGCACGATATGTACAATTATTAAATTATTATTTTTGACATGATCTCTTAATCAGATTGCCAGACGCCAACTATAACAGTAGCACCAGCATCAACAACTGTAAACAGCGGGAGCGGAAGTAGCGGAGGCAGCAGCGGCAGCAGCAGCAGTGGTGGCAGCAGCGGAGGCAGCAGTAGTTTCTGTGTCGGAAAAGCAAATGGTCTTTATCCAAACCCAAATAGCAAAAGTGGCTTTTTTAACTGTCTAAATGGAAATACCTACCAGCAATCCTGCCAGACTGGTCTAGTGTTTGATACCAGCTGCTCTTGCTGTAACTGGGCATAAAAGCATCTTCTAAAATGTCAATAAACCAATATCCAGTGTTTAATAAAAATCAATGAATTACAATCTCGCGTGAATGTATGTAATTATGAATTGATAGATGTTTTATATATATATATATATTACAATGGTTTTACCCACTGCTAGTGATTTATTTTCCTTGTCAAAAGAAGTTTATTGAGTATACAATATTATAAAGATACATAAAGTAAGTTTACAAGGATCTATAAAGTAAAGTAAGCTCATTGTTTTACAGTAGGGATTATATAGGTAAATATCATGAAATTTCAAATATTAAACATTGGGTTCACGTAAACCTAAATTAAAGATATATATCATTTCCTTAGTTACTTTTGTAGGTATTTAAATGATTTATACCTACTATACATATTGTTTACAGGTAGAGTGTATATTGGTCAAATAAATTCTGATAATGAGCTTTAATCGTAAGGTGGAGAAAAGGAAAGAGAAAGAAGAAAAAGGGTAGAAAGGCAGAGGTATGGTCCACAAGGTTGTCCCGCTCGTCAGTTTATTATTCTTTTTAGTTCTCTTTGAAGCCTTAGAATGGGTGTCTCTGTAAGTCATTTAATCTGTTACCATGGCAACAGGACAGAGTCATTGAAATTTGACGGGAACTGTTGTTTTATCCAAGGATGCCAAAGTTTTTCAAATTTTGGAATTTGATTTTGATCGATGGCTACCATCTTAGCATGGGACATTGTATTATTCATTCTGTGAATTGTTTCTGCTAGTACCAATGTAGGAGATTTCCATGCCTTGGCCACTGTTTGTTTTGCAGCCGTTATTAGTTGGATCATAAGTTTGAATTGAGAGAGTGTTAACCATTCCGGTTTTAGATTAAGTAAAGTTATATATGGATCTGGTTGTATTATTTTTTTAAATATTTTAGATGCAATCACGAAGACTTCCTTCCAGAAGGTTTGGATTACTGGGCACGTCCACCATATGTGTAAATGTGTGCCTATTTCTGGGCATCCTCGAAAACAAAGAGCTGAGGTATTAGGTGAATATTTTGCCACTCTAGCGGGTACAAGGTACCAGCGAGTTAGGACTTTATAATTTGTCTCCAGTGCTAAGATGTTGGGTGAAGATGACTTAGATGTGAGCCATATGTTAGACCAGTCCGTGTCTTCTAAAGTTCGTCCCAGGTCCTCCTCCCACCTCTGAACGTAAGAGGGTCTATTAAGATTTACTACTCCATATAATTGATTATAAAGTGATGAAATTGTACCTTTAGCAAATGGATCTTTTGTACAGATTGATTCAAAAATGGATAATTGGGATAATGGTGTATCCCCCTTTAGGAATGGTGTATAGAAATTTTTGATTTGGAGATATCTAAATATCTCAGAGTTTGGTAGATCATATTTTTCTCTAAGCGATGGGAATGAAAGGAATGATTTAGATGCTATGAAGTCATTTAGTGTCTGAATGCCTGATGTTGTCCAAGCTTTAAAAGAATTTGGGTAGATCCATGCCGGATAAAAGGCCGGATTTCTGATAAAAGAAAGTAGAGGATTGTGTGGAGATTGTAACTGATATTTGGTTTTTAGTTTATCCCAGAGAGATAAGAAGTGTTTAGTTATGGGATTATGAATTTTAAAGTGGTCTTTAGAATCAAGCCATAACAAGTTTGATATTAATAGAGGGTAATTTTCTGAAGCCTCTATAAATACCCATAATGGGATTTCCTGTTTTGCATGGTATTTGGACAGACTGGCCAAATGTGCTGCTCTGTAGTAGTTAGTAAAATTAGGGTATCCCAGGCCTCCTTTATTTTTGGGAAGATGTAGTGTGTGTATAGGTATACGTGGTTTAGAAGAGCCCCATATAAATGAAGTTGCTCTTTTTTGTACTATTCTCAAAAAATAGGAAGGAATTGGAATAGGGAGGACTCTGAATAGATAAAGCAATTTGGGTAGAATAGTCATTTTGATTGCATTAATCTTCCCTATCCAGGATAAAGGAAGTTGCGACCATTGTTTTATTAGATTTGTGATCTGTCTTAATACAGGAGGATAATTGGTTGAGAATAAGTCAGAATGAGATGCTGTTAAATGAATTCCAAGATATGGGATTGATTTTTCTGCCCATGTGAATGGGAGTGCAGCCCTAGCCGGGATCAATTCCATGTTTGTGAGCGAATTATTAAGCACTAGGCATTTCTTAGGATTAATCATAAGGCCGGATAGGGCTGCAAATCCATCAAGAGCTGGTATTAAGTTAGGACCAGGGACCTGTGGTGATGATAGAAAAAGTAATATATCGTCTGCAAATATACATAATTTGTGTGTAATACCTCCTACTTCAATGCCAGTTATAGTTTGGTTTGTTCTGATGTATTGGGCCATGGGTTCGAGTATAAGGGCAAATAATAAGGGAGATAATGGGCAACCCTGTCGGGTACCTCTTTCGATATTAAAGGCATTAGATTTGTATCCAGCGTATTTTATATAGGCTTTGGGTTTATTATATAATGCTTTGATCCATGTTAAAAAGTGGGGTCCAAAACCCCATTTTTGTAATGAATATTGCATATATTGCCAGGATACTGTGTCAAATGCCCTCTTAATATCGAGAGATAGAAAACATAAAGGGATTTTCCGTTTTTTAGCAATATGTGCCAATAACACTGCCCTGCGTATATTATCGCCTGCCTGTCTATTTGGCATGAAGCCTACTTGATCTCTATGTATTAATTTTCCTATAATGCTATTGAGGCGTTTTGCTATTATTTTTGCTAATAATTTAATATCAAGGTTTAACAGAGAGATAGGCCGATAATTCACACAGGAAGTATCATCAGAAAGGGGTTTTGGGATCATACAAACAATTGCCATTAGTGTTTCTTGCCGAAAAGAATGTCCTTCTAGAAGTTTGTTAAAAGTTGCAGTGAGAATGGGAGAGAGTATTTCTGAGAATGTTTTATAGTATAAAGCCGAGTAGCCGCCTGGGCCTGGTCTTTTGTTAAGTTTTAGGTCTTTTATGGCGTTAGCAACTTCATCTATAGTTATAGGCTCATCCAAACTGCTTTTTTGATTCTGAGACAACTCAGGTAAGGTTATTTTTGAGAAGAAGGATTCAGCCTCTGTAGGATTAAATTCATTGTTTGTCTTGTATAAAGTTGCGAGATGTGAGTAAAATTTATTGACTATATTAACTGGATTACAAGTATAAACATTTTTTGATAATTTCAAACGTATTGGTTTGAAAGATTTGTTAGTTGAATTTAATGCCCGAGCCAAATATGTACCTGGTTTGTTTGTATTCATGTAGAAATTGTGTTTGGAGCGTTTGAGGGATTTATCAATTGACTCAGTGAGAAATAGATCGTATTCCAATCTAGATTTTTCCAGATGAGATTTTGTACTCTGAGATGGATTATCTTGGAATGATATGTAGGCTGCATTAAAATTGAGTTCTAGTTTTTTTGCTAGATTTTTGCGTTCCCGTTTAAATAGTGCCATTTGTCTTTGTATTGTACCACGCAAGACAGGCTTATGAGCTTCCCACAGTGTTATTGGGGAAATGTCTGTTGTATTATTAATTGATATGTATTCCTTTAAAGCTTGTTCAATGGCCATCTGATGTAGTGGGTGTTTGAGCATTATGTCCGGTAAGTACCACGTTGGGTCATGCGCTTTTGGTATGGCTGAGGCTATAGTAGTGTATACTGCATTATGGTCAGACCACGGAATCGGAATTATATCTGATGCAATAATTTCTGGTATCATTCCTATTGTTAGAAAAATATGATCTATTCTGGTGAAGGTTTGATGAGGGTGCGAGAAATAAGTGAATTTCTTTTTCATTGGGTTACTTTCTCTCCACGAATCTACCAGATTGTATTTGGAAAGAAGTTGAGAAAAAGGAAATCTAGAGGTTCTTTTGGATGGTGTAAAAGGTGATTTATCTAGAAATGGGAGGAGGACCTGGTTCGAATCCCCGCACATTGTCACTGTTCCTATTTTGTGTGTATTAATCACTTGTAATATATGTGAGAGGAATGGTGTAGGTTGTTTGTTAGGAGCGTAGTAGGAAATCACCGTGATTGCTGTATCCATTATATAACCCATGAGTATCAGGTATCTACCTTCTGGGTCTTTAATTTCAGATGATAAGGTGAATGGTGTGGATCGGTGAAATGCAATTAGAGTACCCCTTTGTTTGGTACAGGCAGAAGCCGTGTAAATTTGTTGATAAAAAGGAGAAATATATTTTGGAGTAGAATCTTTGGTAAAGTGTGTTTCTTGGAGGCATACTATGTGAGCCTTCTTGTTATGGAAAGTACGGAAGGCTTTGGTCCTTTTTTGAGGGACATTTATTCCCTGAACATTCAGGGAAAGTATATTCAGTGGTGCCATGGCAACAGATCAAATAGTTTTGACTTACTTTTTGTTATGCAGAGCTGACTGCGCAGATCAATCTGTGTGGACTGAAGAGATGAAAAGATAGAAAAGAAACCAGTGAATTCTGGAGTAAAGAGTAAACAAAAAACATATGAGATTAGATGATACATTGTATAAATTATTTTTTGCAAGTAATCACAATTTACCCGTGAAAGAGAATAAATATCTCTCTCAGGGGAATAAGTGCCTTCGTCACACTCCCACATAATATGGTTGGGAGAATGAGGAGGGCTAATGGGGGTACACGGATCTTCCGCTTACAGGAGAGAAGTGCTATGTCAAAAGACATCAAAATGATGATTCATTAATTGGAGTGCAGAATATAGTTTTTGTTGAAATTATTTATTCCAGGGTGGTTGTATATGGTTAGTCTTGCCCTAGGCTAAATAATTCAGTTAGAAAGGTACTGTTGATAACTTTGGTATTGATGAAGATAGTTTGAATTATTTTGGGATTTTAACCCTTTTAGAGTAAACAATTACATATTTTATTCATATGTAACTGTTTGGATATGTTAACTCATAAAATTGAGGTTGTATTGCTTCAGATTAGAATAAACAAAAACATAGTTCTAGGAACTAGTTAGGTAATAATATATTTGTTTTAAGAAAAGAAAGAAAAAGCTTCCATTATTTCTGGATTATTGAACATATTTGTCCTAAAAAGTAATAAATCTATTGTTATTACCTGAAAATATATAACTGAACAAGAATTTCCTTATTTCACTTATATATTCTAAGGCTATATGAATCAGAAGTAATAAGAAATATAACTGGAATGTAACTTGATCCCATACAGTGTGTGACTATCAGAATGCAGTTACATTCAGTTATAAATACAGGTTTTTTATAGAGAACCATCTCTTAGTATAATAAATGAAGAGATATCAGGAATTAGGATGTCAGTCCATTGAATCTTCTTGGTCCATGGATGATGTGGCATAACGGCCTCTTTTGTGAGAATGATGATTCCCATTTTGTTCTGAAATTTTCTGGGTGCTGCCTGAAGGTGAAGATGATGCCATTCTTCTGCGTGTGGGAGTGTTGCTGCTTGTGGGTTCTGTCAGATTTCATTTTAAAAGGGTTTGTTGTAGTTCATCTGCTGATCTGCTTCTGTAAATTGTACCTTGGTAGTTAAATCTGACTGAAAAGGGGAAGCCCCATTGATACATAATGTTGTGGCGTTGCAGTTCCATTAGTTGGGGTTTCATGGATCGTCTTTTAGTAATAGTAAGTTGGGATAGGTCAGCAAAAATTTGATAATTGTGTCCTTGAAAATTAGGTTCCTTTTTTTCTCTTGCAGCAAATAGTATTTGTTCTGTCGTTCTGTAATAATGAAATTTTGTGATTATATCACGTGGGGGTCCATCTTTCTTTTTGGCTGTGAGGGCTCTGTGTACTCTGTCCAGTTCTAAACGTTCAATAGGGATATCTGGCTTTAGTTCTTGTAATAGAGCAGTAATAGTATATTGCAGGTCTGTCACAGTTTCAGGTATTCCCCTTATGCGCAAGTTTGAACGTCTGGCTCTATTTTCGTAATCTTCGAGCTTAGTTTGAAGTATTAAATTCTCTTCTTTTAATTGTTCCAATTCTGTTATATTTTCTTGGGTTGTAATTTCAATTTCATCAATTTTTATTCCTAAGGCTGTGGTGCGGTTTCCCAGCTCTCTTATTTCTTTGGTTAGGCTGTTTGTTATTTGGTCTGAGGTTTGTTTTAAAGCCTTATGAAGCATCTTTTCAAATTGTAATAATATTACTGGGGATGCTGAGGAGGCTTGTGGAGAAGTTTGTGAGAGGATTTGTTCTGTATTTGACTCAAATGGAGAGTCTTGCTGTGACATTTTCTGTCTGTGAGAGCGCCCTGATGCTGTATATTGTGAGGTGACTGGAGCTGCTTTAGTTGCAGTGAGTGCCTGTGAGCTCTTTGTGAGGTGATTTTTATTTCTGCCACGGCTTCCTCCCAGTACCATATTTCCTGCCCAAACTTTCACAGTTTGTTCCCTGGGGCAAAAAGGTTCAAATGGATACCTTTTGAGCCTGCAGGCTCCGCTTTGTCCTTCTCTTCTCTCCTCAGCGGTGCGGAGCTCTAACAATGCATGTCTGCTCCGCTAGACTCCGCCTCCTGTCCCCTAGTGATTTATTTTCAATAGCTATCTTGAATTTCTAATCTAGGAGTTTTTTTTGTAACTTTCTCTTTAGTTAGATATAAATTAACTTAACGTTATATGATTTCTAAGAAAAAACTGGTGGCATTTAGGGATGGGCAAATCTAACGTGGTTGGTCAAATCCTGTTTGAAATTTGTGAAACCATAACTTAACAGCAGATACTGACTTCTTGCAATTTTCAAGAATAATGAATAATGCAGAATAATAGGCAAACAATTGTGAAAAAAGGGGAGCTAGGCATTGCCATGAGGGGCATTTAACAAAGAAAATTACATTAAATTGTACAGCAAAATGAGGGTCCTTTTCTTGTGACTTCAAGGGCAAGAAAAACAACAATCCTACAACTACATGCTTGGAAGTTGTCTCAAGCTGTATGTGGAGTTACTGAACAATATGATTTTCACGACAGCATCAGCAACACCGCATTCTGGCATCACATTTATTGGATATGTAATTGATGTTTTAATTTGTGTATTTAGTTTGCCTTAAATACAGCAGCAGGATTCCACTATGATTAAAACTTTTTGGGGTAGTTTTTGGCTGTGACACCTAATTTTTTTATATCGAGTTATAATAGGACCTAATTGACTAGTGAAAGTAGCAGCAATAACAGATCTAAAACCTTATTTAAAAGTTTTTATACTTTAGGAGTAAACTAAATTATGTAAAAAATATAAAACCAAAGCCTTCAACTTAAAATTTATTAGTATAAATTGTGAGCCTTTTTTCAGCAGTACCACACTGCCTTATCTTAAAAGTTCAATAAAATATTAAAACAGGGTGGACAAAAACCAATTCAAAACCACATACTTTGCTAGGGTCAGGACAGTACGTGAACACTTCAATATGTCAATAACAGAAAAAGACAAGACAGTTTTTATCTTGCACTAAAAATGTGAGTGTATTATCTGTGAGATAATAGCCACAAATATGGTTCAGTGGCTGTTAAAGTATGTAAGCAGCTTGGTTAGGCCACATTATAAAAAGGAAGAGACAATGCAGGCTTTATCTTGAAATAGAAATTAGAGTAGTATTATTTGAGAGACAATAGTATCAAATATCGTTCAGTAGCTGCATAGTATGTAAACACTTGTGTTAGGCCGCAATATAGGAGGGAGAGACAAGGCAGGTTTTATCTTGATATAAACATTAAAATGAGAAAAAACAGCCACAGATCATATTCAGCGGTTGGGCTGTATGTAAGCAGCTAGGTTAGGCTGCAATAGAAGAGGAGACAAATATTAGAGTGTGAGTGTATTATTTGGGAGACAATAGCCACATAAATTATACAGTGACTGGACAGAATGTAAACAGCTTGGTAAGGCCACAATGTAAGAAACTAGAGATGAACAGAGTGAATTATTTGAAAGACACTAGCCACACATATCGTACAATGGCCGGACAGTATGTAAGCTGCTTCGGTAGGGCACAGTACTACCGTGTTTCCTTAATTGTGGCTACAAAAAACACACTAGGGCTTATTTTTAGGGGATGTCTAATTTATTTACGGTATGTACAAAAAAGTTCCTGTGTCCCTTGTCTTCTCCCCCTCTTTCCCCCTCTCCCCCTGTCAGCTCAGGAGTCAGCATTATGATATTCTGTAATCCAAAAAATATACCTTAGTTAAAGTCCTTGTAAGATCATGTAATCTGTTCTGTAAAAAGATTATAAGCGTGTTTCCTTGTGTAACTTTATTGTGAAAAATACATTATTTACAGTGCCACTGGGCGCTCCATGAACCGTAGAGCTCTTCCCTGCTCTGAGTACTGCAGAGGGGAGGTCCAAGATCCCTGCTGATGTCAGCCCCGCTCTGAGCACTGCAGAAGGAGGGGCTGTTTACGTGAGCCGGGAGAAGAGCTCTGACAGGTTACGTGAGTGCCCAGTGGCGCTGTAAGTTTTTTCCACAATAAAGTTACACAAAGGGACACACTGCACATTATATAATCTATTTACAGAACAAATTACATGATTTTACAAGGACTTTAACTAGGGTTTATTTTCAGTCTAGGGCTTATATTGCAGCCATCCCAGAAACTCTAGGTCTTATTTTCAGGGTAGGGCATATATTGTAGCCATCCCAGAAACTCACGCTAGGTCCTATTTTCGAGATAGGGCTTATTTTTGGGGGAAAACGGTAGAGAAAGAGGAGGCAGATTTTATCTTGCAATAAAAATTACAGTGTATTATCTGACAGCAATGCAGAATTTTCTTTGCAGCAAACATTAGAAATTTGGCAGCTGAGGTCCAGCTATTGAAAAGTTGGATGGCACCTTTACACAGTGTCTGGGCACTGTCTTAAATTAAAGTAAAGACACACTCAATTCCCGGTTGGTTTTACCTCATATGAAAAATGGGATAGTGCCTTATAGCCACAAAAGACATATTCTTTCTTCTACTGATATTATCTCTGTGGCCACCCTTTACTCTCTAAATCAAGGCAAAAGTTCTATATAGTTTTTTCTCAATGACAATTGTCTATCCATTATAAAACACTCTCTTCCAAATCCATTTTGCACTGTCCCCTGAGGGGATTTGAACACTTATGTTCACAGTCTTAACCTCTCTTACATAACGCTTCATAACTTTATAGTTTGGTGTATACCATCTCCTCCACTTCCCTTCCAGAAGCAATGGGAGTCGGACTGCAACAGACGATTTCCCCTGGAGGATTGGCTTCAAGCTTTTACCCTCATGCATTCTCTCTATGCCCTGCAAAGCAACTATAAGATATTGATGAGATGGAATTATGGTACTGCAACACTTACCAAATTCTTTCCCAGTTTGACAAATGTCTGTTGGTGATGTCATAGTCATGAGGGTACCTTCCTTCATATTTGGTGGAGCTGCCCTCCCATAAAACAATTTTGGGACACGATCTTTGACCTATATAATTATTGTTATCTCATGACTTACAATACTGTGAAAAAGTATTTGCCCCCTTTCTGATTTTTAATTTTTTTTGCATATATGTTACACTTAAATGACTCAGATCATCAAACAAATTTTATTATTGCACAAAGATAACCCTAGTAAATACAAAATGGAGTTTTTAAATGATGGTTTCATTCTTTAAGGCAAAAAAAAGCTGTCCAAACCTACCTGACTTTATGTGAAAAAGTAATTGCCCCCTAAACCTAATAACTGGTTGTGCCACCCTTGGCAGCAACAACTGCAATCAAGCGTTTGCGATAACTGGCAATGAGTCTTTCACATTGCTGTGGAGCAATTTTGGTCCACTCTTCTTTGCAGAATTGTTTTAATTCAGCAACATTGGAGGGTTTTCCAGCATGAATGGCCTGTGTAAGGTCATGATACAGCATCTCAATTGGATTTAAGTCTGGGCTTTGACTAGGCCACTCCTAAAACCTAAATTTTGCTTTGTTTGAACCATTTGGGGGTGGACTTGCTGTTGTGTTTTCCAGATCATTGTCCTGCTGCATAACCCAAGTGCACTTGAGCTTGGGGTCACAAACTGATGACCGGACATTCTAATTTAGGATTTTCTGGTAAAGCTCAGAATTCACGGTTCCATCAATTATGGTAAGTCGTCCGGGACCTGAAGCTGCAAAGCAGCCCCAGACCATCATGCTACCACCATCATGTCTGATGTTGGTATGATGTTCTTGTTATTAAATGCTGTATTCGTTTTATGCCAGATGTAAAGGGATGCACATGTTCCAAAAAGTTAAATTTGTACATTGTTGATGATCGAGACACCTACATACTTTTAAATGGGAATCCAACAGTTAAGTACAAACAATCCTTGGAGGCATTGATTAAAAAAGGAGCAGATCTTAACATCCTCAATGAGAAAGAGACGTTATTCTTGATACCTAAGGCCCTACTTATACCGATTTTATATTATTTGCCCAAAATTCATAAGAGTCTAACTTGCCCCCCGGGACGTCCCATTGTGAGTAATATTGATTCAGTCACGTCCCGGGTGGGCAAGTATATAGACTTCTTCCTTCAACCACTTGTCCAACAAATGCCTTTATATCTTAAGGACACATGCCATGTGATTAATTTATTGTCCCAGCTTAAACCTACAGATAATATGTGGATGGTGACAGCAGACGTCACATCTCTGTACACCATTATACCACATCACTTGGGTAAAGCTGTAAAACACTATTTACAAGAGCTGTCTAAGGTACCCACTATACAGCAGAATTTCATTTTAGAACTGTTAGAATTCACGGCGAACCACAATTATTAATGGTTAAACAATCAATTTTATAGTCAGAAATGTGGTGTAGCTATGGGGGCTAAATATGCCCTGTGTATAGCTAATTTATTCATGGCGAAATGGGAGGAGGATGTTGTGCATACCGATCGAAGTCCATATTTGGCCTTTTGGGCCAGATATAACAGCAATGTACTGCATTTATGGGAGGGTACCAGCTCACAGCTGGATGAGTTTTTTTCTTTGCTTAACAACAATGATAGGGGAATCAAGTTCACATATCAGGCAAGTCAAAAAGAAATCAACTTTTTAGACTTGACTATATCTAAGAGAGGGGAAAATTTCAATACCATTTCTCACTTTGAGGCGACAGACAGAAATGCCTTTATACCTCTGGACAGTTGCCACCATGACTCCTGGCTCAAATCAGTACCCAGGAGCCAATTTATAAGGATGAGACGCAACTGTACAGACTTAAGTGACTATAGGGTCCAAGCACAAATTTTGAAGAGTAGACTCGTGGAAAAGGGCTATGTGGCTGATTCCTTACAGGACATTATTGAGCAGGTGGGTACAATAGATAGATTCAGCCTATTAGAAGAGAAAATCAGGAAGGTAGATAAAGGTAAAACGTTACCACATTACCACATTCTGTACCCGACATCATCAAATAAAAAAAAATATACGTAAACATTTTCATATATTGGGGAATGATCGAATCATTAAGACATTCCTACCTATAAAACCACAAGTGATATTTAGGGGTGTCCCTTCTCTTAGAGATAAAATTGCCCCAATGTAGTAGACCCCCCGACAAAAAATTGGCTTTTTTTGAAAATCTGACAGGGTACCATCAATGTTGGAAATGCCAAATATGTTCTTATAAGAGTAAAAATAGGAAAACAGATCAATTTATATCAACTAGTACTTCAGTTGAGCACCGTATTGAACCATTTATCACTTGCTCCAGGAGTAGTCTATTTGTTGCAATGTCCTTGCGGATTGCAATACATGGGTAGGACTAAGCGTACAATGCAGATACGCTTAGGCGAATACATTACCAATATTAGAAATGGTTTTAAATATCCCTCAGTTTCAAAACATTATGCGACACATCACAATAGGGATCCTGCTAATACCCTATTTATTGGCATCGATAAATTCAGTGCACATTGGAGGGGTAGTGCTTACATTAGAGGACTGTCGAGGTTAGAAATTACATGGATCTATAGAGTACGGTGTTATACCCCGTTTGGCCTCAACATAGATGTAGATATGAATACATTCATAGACAACTCTTAAAGTTTACTGTTATTGTAAACTTGATCTGGGTTTTGGATGATATGGAACCTTAAAGTAGTTACAAACATCATCAATGATTTCCAATTGAATATCTCAAACAGTGACCCTCTATATCAACTTTTTTCCTCTTGCCTCTTATTAATGGAGGGGTAAATTTCATGGAGATGCATTAGAATGGATTCTCTGTAGGATATTACCACTTTGGGTGCCAGCTTGACCAATTGGCTACAAATAATATTTATCTGTAGAACAATCATATTTTACAAGCCATATTGATATCTGATCCCAACATATTGTCTTTTGAGACAGTTTTGTTTGGGACAAAACATATAGTATTATATATTTGAATATGTTACATTCATTTAAGATTTAATATTAATGTGGTCTTTTTTCCTCTTTTTTAATCACTAAAGACCGTTGGTAGTTTGGAGTCATTGTGTAGAGATTACAGTTCCCTCTACATTGATTATGACATTATTTCATTTTTATACAGCATATGTGTAATAAATCTTGTCACCACTAGGAGCCGCTGTATCATAACTATGGATGTCCCAATGAAGATGATTGCAATCTCTTTCGGATGTATGGATACATTTTTTGATCCAATTTCGGTTGATTTGCATTTTCCTTTCTTATTATGGGTCAGTGTTACATATTGATGGGAGTCCCCCTGAAGGTTATTCACTTGTACCTTCCAGGACAGGTTGAGTAGCCTTTGACGCGACTCTGTTTAATTTCAACACAACATATGTGTAGGAAACATTTTACCACTTGGGACTGCTGTATTTCAAGTATAGGTGTCCCCATGAAGGAGATTTTATCTCCTTCTGGGTGCATGGATCAATTTTAACCCTAATGCTGTTAGATTTAAAATTAAATTTTTCTTTTTTTTTTACCAGGGGCTGTTGCAGTATAGTAATTGGTGTACCCTTTAGGAGGATGTATTCCCTTTAGGATAAGTTGGATAATTTCTGATGCCGTAACTCTAAATTTGAAGACAAAAATGGGTCTTATATTTATTTATCCTGTTCCCTTGAGAGTTTAACGTCATCAAGTTGGGAATCATTAGATCCGACCTGTAATTTGATCGGAGTCGTTTGATTTTAAATTTGGCCATAGTCCCTCAGTATACTGTGCTATTAACTTGCTGACATTACTTTTTGCGTAATTAGGTATTATTCATTTACTTGGGTGAAATTCAATTTCCATCCTTATTTTTGGTTTCGTCTTGTTTTTAAATTTGTCCCGTATATTGTGGGCATTTGCCGTTCTCAAAATGGCGGATTCAGAGAAATGTTATCCAAAGCCCAGAACGAGGTGTGGCGTTCTGTTGGATTGATCTATATAGAGCGGTGAATCAGCACACTGCCTGTGCCCCAGGACGATGTCAGGTGTGACGAATTGCGTAGCGAGGAGCGACTTGCTGACGACACCGCGATACACGCAAGTCCCAGAACCACGGGTTGCTCGGTGTTTTATACTGCATGTGATGCTTTTTAAAAATGTAAGTGCAATACCTCTTAATTTTAACTAAATAAATATTGTCACGGAACGTCCCACACTCCGCTTGAGTGCTTCCGTCAGTATACCGCTTCCTAAGTTCTGGAACATGAGTCCAATGGATCTGGCTATAGGAACCCCTAAGAACTAGACAACACCAGTCTTGGAGTACATCAGGACTAACTCTTTATTTGAGATCTCACACAAATTTATAAAGCAGGATGACTCAAAGCTATAGTCTAAAGTTGGTATAGTGGTAAAATCAATTTTATTTATTCGTCTTATACATAAAAAACACAACTTTAATTGAAACTATGAATATCAAAAATATAGTGCAATTAGGCCTCGAACAAACCAGACAAGACAGACTTGACAAACAGTACATTAAGAAACATATATTGCTACCCAGTCAGGGCATATTGCATTATGCCACATTGGCCTGATGGTTTAGTCAATTGATCAAATGGTGGTAGATTATTATCAACCAGAGGTATTAAATATCAATTTAGAATTTAAGCTGTAGTATGGGCCCCTGTGGCAGTATGCAATGGGAGAGTGGTAAGTGCAGTGGAAGAAAGACACGTATGCTGTGGTAGTGCAGGATTAGGATTCCTATTGGTATCTATATAGTGGAGGTTTAAATGTTCTTCAAAGTTAAGTAGGGGGCAGTATGGACAAGTCGTCCTGTAACAGTGCTAGCCCCTATACATTTGGCTGGAAGTCCTTAATCATCCCGCAGAGATGTTAGAAATCCTGATTCAGGCTGGTATCAGGTATGTAGTGGAACCATAAATAATCAGTCAGCAATTAATAAGGTGTTCAGGTGGCGATGCAAGCACTGAGTGGTCTAGTAATGTACTTTAAGATGCAGTTGCAGTTATACTTGGCTGTATTGTTTTAGCTGTACATTACCACCATCTTCTGCGCTGCTCCACTCAGGAGTGCTGTAGTCCGCTGTCCTAAAAGCCATGGCGTCCGTAGCGTTCCGTATCAAACACGGGGTATCCTCAGAGTCCTACAGTGGGTTTGCGGTGTCCCGCTTGTTGAGTCACTCCTAATTGGCTTGTCCACTGTATTACCAACCTCAGAGGGGGGATTCCCTTAGCTATGAGACGTCTGGCAGGCCTTTTGTTTCCCCTTTTGGAGCTGCGGTCATGTGTTCACCATGTCAGCTGGTTGCTGTATATCTCCCTCAGTGCCCTGAGCGCACGGACTGGGTAGCGCAGTGACGTCAACGTGTTTCGCCGTGATTCAATGACGTAGCTTCGTCTTCGGACGTTCATTGGTCGGTTACCACACACCCTTCTTATAGTGTCTTTCGCTGGGGGTCGCCGCCAATGGGAAATTTTAAAAGGATTCGAAGGGATATTAGCCAATCATAGGTGGCTGATTGTTCGGAGCAGCCTATCGGCTTATACAAACATTGTGGTTGTTTTAAATGCAAAAACAGCTTGGTCATTCCTTTTGGAAAAGTATCCTATCGCATATTAAAAACCTCCTTACATTTAGTGGAGGTGATGGGGAAAATATGGTCTAATGTAGGTGATTAAAGGATAGACATGAAGAGGGGGTTAGAACATACGCCGTAGTTAGTGCTTGACACCTTAGAGGAGACAAGGAGAGGAGACAACACCAAAGTGGCATGCTGAGTGGTTACATGTATACATATACACGCCGATTTAGGCAAGCTAAATGGCAACACTTCAAAAGGAGGATTATAATTATTCATGAAGAGAATTAAGTTCAGTTAACAGTATGAGGGCATATGAGTGACACCTGACTATCACAAGTATAGGGTGGCCTATACATTGGCCATTAATCATTTTAATCTAACTTAAATATGTCACCATTACTGTCACCTCCATGTTTAGTTAGACTGGTTGAAGGTAGTGAGTAATTAAGAATGAGCGACAACACAATATAAGAACCAGACTCCCCACCCTGGGGTGTATTTTGGGGAGGCACTCACTGGTGGTGGGGCTTAAATTGGTTTCAGGGTTCCAAAAACACTTGTAGGTTCAGTTCGGTGTTTAACCCCACCGGCACAAGGGACTTCAGCCTGTATACCCACCACTTCTCTTTTTGGAGGAGTACACGGTCAAAGTCTCCTCGTCTGGTGGGTAACTCTAAGGCATATATCCCCTTAACTGTTAAACCCTCAGAGGATCCCCCATGGCACAGAGCAAAGTGTTTGGCCAGGGGTTTCTCTGGTATCTTTCCTTTGGTGTTGATTTCTCGTAAGTGCTCACCAAAGCGTATTCTCAGGGGTCTTTTAGTTTTACCTATGTATATCTTGGGACACAGGCACGTAATTAAGTAGATCACTCTTGATGTTGAACAATTGATGAGATTGCGTATCTCGTATGTCCTCTCATTAAGGGCATCAGTGAAAGTAAAGGTTCGATGAACATAAGGGCACATTTGGCATTTGTTACAAGAGAACATACCCTTTGTTCGTGGGTACTCCGATAGCCAGGTGGGGTCTGGTTCTTTTACAAATTCGGACTGGATCAGCATATCACCCAAGCTTGGGGCTCGGCGAGCGACCATCTTGGGCAAGGTGCTGACTATCTTAGCCAGTTCCGGGGTGTTGGTCAGAATTCCCCAGTGTTTTTTCAGAATGGAAAATACATTATTCCACTGGGAGCCGAACGCTGTTATAACCCGTACTGGTTCATTTGTTTGTATCAGTGACTCCTTTGTGGTTTTTGTCCCATGCAGCAGGCTTAATGGTTGCCTTCTTTCTAGCCCTCCTGAGTTGCCCATGAGAGTACCCACGTTCACGAAATCGCATGTAGAGTTCACTACTCTCCCGTCTGTAGTCAGCTGCATTACTACAGTTCCTTTTTATTTGAAGGAACTGTCCTACTGGTATTCCATTTTTAAGCCAATGGGGGTGGTGACTTGTTGCTTCCAATAGTGTATTAGCGGCCGTTTCCTTAAGGAACGTGCTCGTGCCAAGTTGGCCCTCATCTAGTGTGATCTGTAGATCAAGGAAGGACAGTCTCTTCCGATCAAAGTTGTATGTTAATCATATGTTTCGATCATTGTTGTTTAGTTCATTCATGAACAGATGTAGATCATCGAGACTGCCCCTCCAGATCATCAGGACGTCGTCAATGTACCGCAACCACGTTTTTACGTGGCTGCGGTACAGCGGCGAAGGGTAAACGTCCACTTCCTCCCAAAGGCCCAAATGTAGGCACGCATAGGCTGGTGCCCATGCAGCACCCATGGAAGTACCTCGTATTTGGTGGTAGTATGAACTCAGGAACTGAAAAAAGTTATTTGACAAAGTAAAGTCCAAGAGCTCGACCAAAAACTAATTTTGTGGTTCGGACTCTAGGTAGGTTTCCCTCGGGAACCACTCAACTGCTTGAAGTCCCTTGTTGTGAGGTATTGAGGTATAAAGCGACTCAACGTCTACACTACACTTCTTTTGTTCAGGATACAAGACACGTACTGGCCAAAATCATGGAAATCAATAAGACTATGCACCTAGAAGGGATAGTTTTGGTTAGTGTAGACGTTGAGTCACTTTATACCTCAATACTTCACAACAAGGGACTTCAAGCAGTTGAGTGGTTCTTGAGGGAAACCTACCCAGAGTCCGAACCACAAAATGAGCTTTTGGTCGAGCTCTTGGACTTTACTTTGTCAAATAACTTTTTTCAGTTCCTGAGTTCATACTACCACCAAATACGAGGTACTTCCATGGGTGCTGCATGGGCACCAGCCTATGCGTGCCTACATTTGGGCCTTTGGGAGGAAGTGGATGTTTACCCTTCGCTGCTGTACCGCAGCCACATAAAAACGTGGTTGCGGTACATTGACGACGTCCTGATGATCTGGAGGGGCAGTCTCAATGATCTACATCTGTTCATGAATGAACTAAACAACAATGATCGAAACATACGATTAACATACAACTTTGATCGGAAGAGACTATCCTTCCTTGATCTACAGATCACACTAGATGAGGGCCAACTTGGCACCAGCAAGTTCCGTAAGGAAACGGCCGCTAATACACTATTGGAAGCAACAAGTCATCACCCCCATTGGCTTAAAAATGGAATACCAGTAGGACAGTTCCTTCGAATAAAAAGGAACTGTAGTAATGCAGCTGACTACAGACGGGAGAGTAGTGAACTCTACACGCGATTTCGTGAACGTGGGTACTCTCATGGGCAACTCAGGAGGGCTAGAAAGAAGGCAGCCATTAGGGATAGGGAAAGCCTGCTGCATGGGACAAAAACCACAAAGGAGTCACTGATACAAACAAATGAACCAGTACGGGTTATAACAGTGTTCGGCTCCCAGTGGAATAATGTATTTTCCATTCTGAAAAAACACTGGGGAATTTTGACCAACACCCCGGAACTGGCTAAGATAGTCAGCACCTCGCCCAAGATGGTCGCTCGCCGAGCCCCAAGCTTGGGTGATATGCTGATCCAGTCCAAATTTGTAAAAGAACCAGACCCCACCTGGCTATCGGAGTACCCACGAACAAAGGGTATGTTCTCTTGTAACAAATGCCAAATGTGCCCTTATGTTCATCGAACCTCTACTTTCACTGATGCCCTTAATGAGAGGACATACGAGATATGCGATCTCATCAATTGTTCAACATCAAGAGTGATCTACTTAATTACGTGCCTGTGTCCCAAGATATACATAGGTAAAACTAAAAGACCCCTGAGAATACGCTTTGGTGAGCACTTATGAGAAATCAACACCAAAGGAAAGATACCAGAGAAACCCCTGGCCAAACACTTTGCTCTGTGCCATGGGGGATCCTCTGAGGGTTTAACAGTTAAGGGGATATATGCCTTAAAGTTACCCACCAGACGAGGAGACTTTGACCGTGTACTCCTCCAAAAAGAGAAGTGGTGGGTATACAGGCTGAAGTCCCTTGTGCCGGTGGGGTTAAACACCGAACTGAACCTACAAGTGTTTTTGGAACCCTGAAACCAATTTAAGCCCCACCACCAGTGAGTGCCTCCCCAAAATACACCCCAGGGTGGGGAGTCTGGTTCTTATATTGTGTTGTCGCTTATTCTTAATTACTCACTACCTTCAACCAGTCTAACTAAACATGGAGGTGACAGTAATGGTGACATATTTAAGTTAGATTAAAATGATTAATGGCCAATGTATAGGCCACCCTATACTTTATGATAGTCAGGTGTCACCCATATGCCCTCACTGTTAACTGAACTTAATTCTCTTCATGAATAATTATAATCCTCCTTTTGAAGTGTTGCCATTTAGCTTGCCTAAATCGGCGTGTATATGTATACATGTAACCACTCAGCATGCCACTTTGGTGTTGTCTCCTCTCCTTGTCTCCTCTAAGGTGTCAAGCACTAACTACTGCGTATGTTCTAACCCCCTCTTCATGTCTATCCTTTAATCACCTACATTAGACCATATTTTCCCCATCACCTCCACTAAATGTAGGGAGGTTTTTAATATGCGATAGGATACTTTTCCAAAAGGAATGACCAAGCTGTTTTTGCATTTAAAACAACCACAATGTTTGTATAAGCCGAACAATCAGCCACCTATGATTGGCTAATATCCCTTCGAATCCTTTTAAAATTTCCCATTGGCGGCGACCCCCAGCGAAAGACACTATAAGAAGGGTGTGTGGTAACCGACCAATGAACGTCCGAAGACGAAGCTACGTCATTGAATCACGGCGAAACGCGCTGACGTCACTGCGCTACCCAGTCCGTGCGCTCAGGGCACTGAGGGAGATATACAGCAACCAGCTGACATGGTGAACACATGACCGCAGCTCCAAAAGGGGAAACAAAAGGCCTGCCAGACGTCTCATAGCTACGGGAATCCCCCCCTCTGAGGTTGGTAATACAGTGGACAAGCCAATTAGGAGTGACTCAACAAGCGGGACACTGCAAACCCACTGTAGGACTCTGAGGATACCCCGTGTTTGATACGGAATGCTACGGACGCCATGGCTTTTAGGACCAGCGGACTACAGCACCCCTGAGCGGAGCAGCGCGGAAGATGGTGGTAATGTACAGCTAAAACAATACAGCCAAGTATAACTGCAACTGCATCTTAAATTACATTACTAGACCACTCAGTGCTTGCATCGCCACCTGAACACCTTATTAATTGCTGACTGATTATTTATGGTTCCACTACATACCTGATACCAGCCTGAATCAGGATTTCTAACATCTCTGCGGGATGATTAAGGACTTCCAGCTAAATGTATAGGGGCTAGCACTGTTACAGGACGACTTGTCCATACTGCCCCCTACTTAACTTTGAGGAACATTTAAACCTCCACTATATAGATACCAATAGGAATCCTAATCCTGCTCTACCACAGCATAGGTGTCTTTCTTCCACTGCACTTACCACTCTCCCATTGCATACTGCCACAGGGGCCCATACTACAGCTTAAATTCTAAATTGATATTTAATACCTCTGGTTGATAATAATCTACCACCATTTGATCAATTGACTAAACCATCAGGCCAATGTGGCATAATGCAATATGCCCTAACTGGGTAGCAATACATGTTTCTTAATGTACCGTTTGTCAAGTCTGTCTTGTCTGGTTTGTTCGAGGCCTAATTGCACTATATTTTTGATATTCATAGTTTCAATTAAAGTTGTGTTTTTTATGTATAAGACGAATAAATAAAATTGATTTTACCACTATACCAACTTTAGACTATATTGTTGCCCAAAGTAACCCCTTTCTCAGAACCTATCCTTTTGGGTTCTCCCCTCCCCCAACCTTCCTTTTAATATTGTACAAGCTATGGTTACAGCAACAATACCCTAACGGGTTAAGCACCAAGTACTGGCATACACAATTTCATGATCCAGTACAGGTGTACTCACGCCAGCCCCCCTTCCCTTATCCGTCAACCCCCCCAAAACCCCCCCCCATTTTATTTTTGACTCAAAGCTAACCTAATTAACATGAGCTAATTTACTAAAAAATTTACCCAGACCAGATGACTCAGAGACATGACCTGTAGGACACAGACTTGTGGGCACCGAGCTTCACACAGTAGTATAAACACAATAGCAGGAGCTAATTACAATTAACAATACAAACAACAGTCTCCCCCCCTCCTCAGCCTAGCCATCAACAGTTCGTCTCCTAGCCAGTCTTGGAGGCTAATGTGATCAGCTCACTCAATTAACAGGTTAAATTCAGAATCAAACAAACCAATAATAGTCTCTACATACATCCTGGGAGATATTGTGGACAAATATTACTGTCCCATTTTAAGTAGTCCAAGATATATTTTCTCACTCACCCTGTGCCAGGATAGCACAGGGTGACATAGACATAAGAGGTATATGGGGAGCTGAAACAAGGACATCCCCTACTTTCCAAGGGATTCTGAGTTCCACGGGAGCTCCCGTCACATCTCTCCCATTTCGGCAGAAGACTAACACTGGAGGAGACCACAGACGGGTTGACTCCGAAGTTAGTAAGTAGTTCCAGTCCTCTAATGCCTGTACCCACACAGTACCCCAAATAAATTGTTCCAAACAAAGCATTACTCACCCAGCCAACCTCTGCCTCTCTCAGAGAACATATCTGCTGCTGGGGAGAGGCCTGGACTGGCCCTTATCCCTGAAGTCCTTTCTGCCGCTGGAGAGAAGACAGGGTGACTGGTCTCACTCTGTCATGCTGTTGGGGATCTGGGCCAACTGCCCAGCATCCCTGGGGTATACAGGTGAAGACTGAAGTCCCATCCACCTTCACAGGAAATCCATCCTCTGTTAGTTGAGGGCAGAGTCCAGCAGTCCTCGGCCCTGTTGCCAGCCCTTCTGCTGGAAACCCCACACCATCTGCTCCGGCTAACCTGTTGGGGAGGGAGGCCGACTGCCCCGCCTCCCTGGAACTCTGTATTTGTTGCTGGTGCTGGGCAGAGGTTGGTAACACTCTGCCCTGTCACCAGCACTTCTGCTGGGGACTCCGCATCCTCCGCTCCAGCTAACCGTTGGGGCAGGAGGCTGGCTTCCTCCACTCCCAAACTGTGTAGCTGCCATTGGGGAGGTGAGTCGGCTGCTTCCTTTTCCATTACCTCATCTGGTTGCTTGGACGACATGTCTATGGTACTGTCTCCCAGGTGCACTGATCTTTGCTGGGGAGGGAAGGCCGCTTCCTCCAACCTGGCCAACTGTTGGGGAGCGACAACATACACCTCCTCTCCCTTCTCCTCCTGTATCTGCTGCTGGGAAGTGATTGCCACCTTCTCACCCTGGGCCTCCGAAACTGCCACAGGTGTGGGGCAGAGGTCTTGGACCCTCTTTCCGGTTGCCAGCACTTCTGCTGGGGGTTTGCTAGGTGGTTCCTCCTCTACAGAAATGTCTATTAAATCCCCAGTCTCTGGAATTGCTAAAAGTGTGGGGCAGAGTTCTTGGACCCTCTGTTCAGTTACCAGATCTTCAGCTGGAGAAGTTTGTTGTAACTCCACAGATACTGCTGTTGGTGCTGGGCAGAGCACAGTGAAGTTTGGCCCTAATACCAGCTCTTCTGCTGGAGGCTCATCAGGTTGTTCTTCCTCAGCAGAAAAGTCTATTAAATCCCCTATCTCTATAACTGGTGTCTGGGGATAGAGGTTCACCACCTCCTGTCCACGGAACCCAGAAGATGTTATCAGTGCTGGACAGAGGTTTGCAGAGCTCTGCCCTGTGGTCAGCACTTCAGGTTTGGGGACGGCAATCTTCAGATTTTCCACTGCTGATTCTCTGGCATGCTGCTGAACGTGTTCTAGCAGTTTCCTGTATGCCCTTTCCAGATGCTGTTCCTTCCTTAGCAAATGGTCCAGATCAGGTTTGAGCTCTGAGACCCCTGCAAGACCAAGCATAGCCTCTCTATATTCTCGCAGGTCCTCAAGGTCAGGCTCCCCTTCATCGCCAAACAAAAATGATCTGTAAGGCTCTCCCACAGCAATCCAGGGCCTCCAAAGTCATATCCCTCCGGAGAGCATTCTGTTGTCTCCCCTAAATATCCCTCCTCTGTGTGCCATTGCAGAGCCTGATAATGATTGTCCAGCTCTATCTCCTGCTGGACCAGCCTGTCCAACTCAGTCACCCATTGCTCCTGGGGCCGCTCTCCCAGGAATGCCATCCGCAATGCCCATTGGTCACTGGCCCGTTGCTCTTGGGTTGGAAAGCACTTGCCCTGTTTTATACCAGCGAGCTGGAGGGCTCCAATCCAGAGCTCCACCCGAATTTGCTGCCTAAGCTCCAGGTATTCATCCTCAGACACAGTCCTGGTGTATGTTGAAAGGATGATCCGCAGCAGCCCCGGGAACTCTGATGCCAGGTCCATATCTCCGCTGGGGTGACTGAAGTCTGCTATCCTGATCTTGGATCCAGGTGGAGGTTTAGATTTCCCAGACTGCCGGAAGCTTCCCGCTGCTTGCCACCAATGTCACGGAACATCCCACACTCCGCTTGAGTGCTTCCGTCAGTATACCGCTTCCTCAGTTCTGGAACACAAGTCCAATGGATCTAGCTATAGGAACCCCCAAGAACTAGACAACACCAGTCTTGGAGTACATCAGGACTAACTCTTTATTTGAGATCTCACACAAATTTATACAGCAGGATGACTCAAAGCTAACCTAATTAACATGAGCTAATTTACTAAAAAATTTACCCAGACCAGATGACTCAGAGATGACCTGTAGGACACAGACTTGTGGGTACCGAGCTTCACACAGTAGTATAAACACAATAGCAGGAGCTAATTACAATTAACAATACAAACAACAATCTCCCCCCCCTCCTCAGCCTAGTCATCAACAGTTCGTCTCCTAGCCAGTCCTGGAGGCTAATGTGATCAGCTCACTCAATTAACAGGTTGAGTTCAGAATCAAACAAACCAATAATAGTCTCTACATACATCCTGGGAGATATTGTGGACAAATATTACTGTCCCATTTTAAGTAGTCCAAGATATATTTTCTCACTCACCCTGTGCCAGGATAGCACAGGGTGACTTAGACATAAGAGGTATATGGGGAGCTGAAACAAGGACATCCCCTACTTTCCAAGGGATTCTGAGTTCCACGGGCCCTCCCGTCACAAATATCCAATGGTTTTACGCTATGGAAGCTTTTTATTACTCTTTTTTGGGAAACATCTGGTAAAATATACCTGTATGAGTTGCAACTCCTGTGAAGATGCTGGGATCTTGGCTGTGTGTAACTAAAGGCTTGGGCCGGGTATTAGGCCACAAGCGCTTGCGATCTCTTATAATCAGTCAACAGGAGATCAATAGGAGTCAGTAAGTGCCAGTGTGTGTGGAGGTGGAAGGTGGATCTTTTCTCTCATCACCATTCCTGGGAGCATTGTGTGTTGTTTTCACAGTGAAGATCAACTATCAATTTAAATGAATTATTTGTATAATTTGATCAATTTTATTTAGAATATTCACTATCATAACGTTGAAATATTTCATTTCACAGCATGGACTCACTTTATAGCGTGACTTGATATTTGAAATTATGGTAAGTCGTCCAGGACCTGAAGCTGCAAAGCAGCCCCAGACCATCACACTACCACCACCATGTCTGATGTTACATAGTTACATAGTTACATAGTAGGTGAGGTTGATCAAGTCCAACCTATGTGTGTGATTATGTGTCAGTATTACATTACATATCCCTGTATGTTGCGGTCATTCAGGTGATTATCTAATAGTTTCTTGAAGCTATCAATGCTTCCCGCTGAGACCACCGCCTGTGGAAGGGAATTCCACATCCTTGCCGCTCATACAGTAAAGAACCCTCTACGTAGTTTAAGGTTAAACCTCTTTTCTTCTAATTGTAATGAGTGGCCACGAGTCTTATTAAACTCTCTTCTGTGAAAAAGTATTATCCCTATTGTGGGGTCACCAGTACAGTATTTGTAAATTGAAATCATATCCCCTCTCAAGCGTCTCTTCTCCAGAGAGAATAAGTTCAGCGCTCGCAACCTTTCCTCATAACTAAGATCCTCCAGACCCTTTATTAGCTTTGTTGCCCTTCTTTGTACTCGCTCCATTTCCAGTACATCCTTCCTGAGGACTGGTGCCCAGAACTGGACAGCATACTCCTGGTGCGGCCGGACCAGAGTCTTGTAGAGCGGGAGAATTATCGTTTTATCTCTGGAGTTGATCCCCCTTTTAATGCATGCCAATATTCTGTTTGCTTTATTAGCAGCAGCTTGGCATTGCATACCATTGCTGAGCCTATCATCTACTAGGACCCCCAGGTCCTTTTCCATCCTAGATTCCCCCAGAGGTCTCCCCCCAGTGTATAGATTGCATTCATATTTTTGCCACCCAAATGCATTATTTTACATTTTTCTACATTGAACCTCATTTGCCATGTAGTCGCCCACCCCATTAATTTGTTCAGGTCTTTTTGCAAGGTTTCCACATCCTGCGGAGAAGTTATTGCCCTGCTTAGCTTAGTATCGTCTTCAAATACAGAGATTGAACTGTTTATCCCATCCTCCAGGTCATTTATAAACAAATTAAATAGGATTGGTCCCAGCACAGAACCCTGGGGAACCCCACTACCCACCCCTGACCATTCTGAGTACTCCCCATTTATCACCACCCTCTGAACACGCCCTTGTAGCCAGTTTTCAATCCATGTACTCACCCTATGGTCCATGCCAACGGACCTTATTTTGTACAGTAAATGTTTATGGGGAACTGTGTCAAATGCTTTTGCAAAATCCAGATACACCACGTCTACGGGCCTTCCTTTATGGCAACTCACCTGGCAACTCACCTCCTTATAGAAGGTTAATAGATTGGTTTGGCAAGAATGATTCTTCATGAATCCATGCTGATTACTGCTAATGATATCGTTCTTATTACTAAAATCTTGTATATAGTCCCTTATCATCCCCTCCAAGAGTTTATATACTATTGATGTTAGGCTAACTGGTCTGTAATTCCCAGGGATGTTTTTTGGGCCCTTTTTAAATATTGGTGCTACATTGGCTTTTCTCCAATCAGCTGGTACCATTCCAGTCAATAGACTGTCTGTAAAAATTAGGAACAACGGTCTGGCAATCACCTGACTGAGTTCCCTAAGTACCCTCGGATGCAAGCCATCTGGTCCCGGTGATTTATTAATGTTAAGTTTCTCAAGTCTAATTTTAATTCCGTTCTCTGTTAACCATGGAGGTGCTTCCTGTGTTGTGTCATGAGGATAAACACTGCAGTTTTGGTTACTGAAGCCCCCCGATTCACTCGTGAAGACTGAGGAGAAGAATAAATTCAATACCTTTGCCATCTCCCCATCCTTTGTAACCAGATGTCCTTCCTCATTCTTTATGGGGCCAATATGGTCTGTCCTCTCTTTTTTACTGTTTACATACTTAAAGAATTTCTTGGGATTTTTTTTGCTCTCCTCCGCTATGTGTCTTTCATGTTCTATCTTAGCCGTCCAAATTGCACCCTTACATTTCTTATTGCATTCTTTATAAAGTCTGAATGCTGAGGATGATCCCTCAACCTTGTATTTTTTGAAGGCCTTCTCCTTTGCTTTTATATGCATTTTTACATTGGAGTTAAGCCATCCAGGATTTTTGTTTGCTCTTTTAAATTTATTACCCAATGGGATACATTGGCTAATGCCCTTATTTAATATGCTCTTAAAGCAAACCCATCTCTCCTCCGTATTCTTTGTTCCTAATATTTTATCCCAATTTATGCCTTTTAGCAAGGTTTGTAGTTTAGGGAAGTTGGCTCTTTTGAAATTCAGTGTCTTTGTGTTCCCTTCATGTTTCCTATTTGTGTGATTTATACTGAAACTAATTGACCTGTGATCGCTGTTACCTAAATTGCCCCGTATTTCCACATCTGTGATCAGGTCTGTATTGTTGGTAATCAGTAGATCCAGTAATGTTTTATTTCTAGTTGGTGCGTCTACCATCTGACCCATAAAATTGTCCTGCAAGACATTAAGGAACTGGCGAGCCTTAAATGAATGCGCGGTTCCCTCCGCCCAGTCTATGTCTGGATAATTAAAATCCCCCATTATGATAACACTTCCCACCCTTGCTGCTAATCCAATTTGTGATAGGAGATCCGTCTCCACTTCCTCCCTCAGGTTAGGGGGCCTATAGCATACTCCCAGTATTATTTTCCCCTTAGCTTCAACCCTTTGGAGCTCTACCCATAAGGATTCCACCTCCTCTCTAGCTCCCTCAGTGATGTCATCTCTCACATTCGCTTGTACATTATTCTTGATATATAGGCATACCCCTCCCCCTTTTTTACCCTCTCTATCCTTGCGGTATAGGGTATACCCTTGAATGTTTGTCAGCCAATCATGAGAGCTGTTGAACCAGGTCTCTGAAGTTCCCACAAAATCCAAATCCTCCTTGTACAACAGTATCTCTAGTTCACCCATCTTGTCCGCCTAGCTCCTGGCATTGGTGAACATGCCACATAGTTTAGACCGGTCGCATATTGTCCTTATATTGGGTGTTTCAAGATTGCAAATAGGACTTGCTACTATACTCACCTTGTGTTTTTGTGCTTTGGTTAACCTACCACTAATGCCCCCAATACTACCCTCTGGAATATCTTCCGCGCTGGCTATCACTGTCTCTGGACCCTCCCCCCCATCACCTAGTTTAAAAACCCCTCTAACTTTTTGGCCATCTTCATTCCCAGCAGATCTGCACCCTCCTCATTTAGGTGCAGTCCGTCCCTTCTATAGTACCGGTTACCAACTGAGAAGTCGGACCAGCCCTCCAGGAACCCAAACCCCTCCTTACTGCACCAGCTCTTCAGCCACTTGTTTACTTCCCTAATCTCCCTCTGCCTTTCTGGTGTGGCTCGATGTACCGGTAGTATTCCTGAGAATACTACCTTGGAGGTCCTTTTCCTCAATTTAGCACCTATGGTATGGTTGGTATGATGTTCTTGTTATTAAATGCTGTATTTGTTTTATGCCAGATGTAACGGGACACACCTTCCAAAAAGTAACATTTTTGTCTCATCAGTCCACAGAATATTTTCTTAAAAGTCTTGGGGCTAATCAAGATCTTTTTTGGTAAATGTGAGATGAGCCTTTGTGTTCTTTTTGGTCAGCAGTGGCTTTGGCCTTGGAACTCTCCCACAGATGCCATTTTTGCCCAGTCTTTCTTATTGTTGAATCATGAACACTGATCTTACCCTAAGGCAAGTGAGGCCTGCAGTTCTTTAGATGTTGTTCTGGGTTCTTTTATGACCTCCTGGATGAGTCGTCGTCATGCTCTTGGCGTAATTTTTGTAGGCTGGTCACTCTTGGGAAGGCTCACCACTGTTCCAAGTTATCTTCATTTGTAGATAATGGCTCCCTGTGGTTCACTGGAGTTCCAAAGCCTTAGAAATGGCTTTGAAACCCTTCCTAGACTGATACATGTTTGTTTCTAATCTGTCTTGAATTTTATTAGATTGTGGCATGATGTGTGGCTTTTTGTTCTGTTAGCATGCTTCACTTTGTCAGACAGCTTCTGTTTATGTGATTTCTTGATTCAACAGGTCTGGCAGTAATTAGGCCTGGGTATGGCAAGTGAAATTGAACTCAGCTTTACAAAAAATTGTGGTTAATCACAGTTCATTCATGTTTGAACAGCTTTTTTCCCCTTATAAATGAAATAATAATTTAAAAACTGCATATTGGATTTATTCGGGTTATCTTTGTGTAATATGAAAATTTTGTTGGATGATCTGAATCATTTAACTGTGAGAAATATGTAAAAAAATTAAAAATCAGGAAGGGGAAAATACTTTTTCAAAGCACTGTATAACACCCTGCAAACAGCCTTGCTATCCTTGATTACAGTACAGTGAAACTTTTTCTGCTAGCTGCCAGACAAGTCATCTTATGACACTGGAAGTCACAAGTTGTTCCTTCTCTGGTAGAGTGGTTTGAGGTCCTGAGCAATCTTATGCGAATGGAATATATGATTGCACAAGACAATGACAAATCTGTACAATTCTGAAAAACATGGATATGTTGGGTTTTTGTTGGCAAGCCTAGGTTTAGACAATATCTCACTTAACAAACAAAAATTCCCAGCTCACTTACCAGAAACTAAATTGACCTTGTCTAAGAGTGCAAGTTAAAACCAATTTGTTTAGTTTGCACATAGTTTCAAATAAATGGGTAAGCTATAGCGGCCATGTCACGGCTCCCCAGTTTACTGCAGTGGCGGCCCGTGCATTGAGGGCGCATGGGCGCCACCCCCCTATCCCTGCCGTCACTGCTCTATCCATGTGCCCGACCCCTTTCAGGACGCCAGACACAAAGACTCCAAGGGCAGGGTTGGGAGGGGGTGTTTTTTTTGAAGCATCTGATTAGAGCCAGAGGCTCTAATAGGCTTCAAAATAGGGTGGGCCGGGGTGCAGAGAGTGCACCCTGAATTTTTGCTATTTTCACACTATCATTCCTCCCCATCAATCAGGAGGCAGGTCAGTGATACCTGTTTCCTGATTGGCCAAAGCGCCAGGTGAGCCTATTGGCTCACCTGGTGCTTAAGAAGAGGAGGCACCAGCAGAGGAGACACGCGCTGGACTCCAGGAAGGAAACCTCCACTGCTGCTGCTCTGGAGGAGATACAGTCAGGAGGCAGGAGCACTCGGAGAAGACACCACAGCCGGCATTAAGTGCCGGACCTCCTGCTAGGGGAGGGTGGGTGGCTAGCTGTCAGAGCCGTGAGCCCCGTAGGGGGGGGTGTGAGTCGGTGTGCTGTCAGAGCATATGTTCAGGTGTTTCTAACTAGCCTTGCAGGAAATGTCATTCTTGACTGTGTGCGCTTTAATATGTTTTGTACTGTTTGTTGGTCTTATAGCAGCACCATCTTGAATTTAAACGCATTTTAGGGTGTGCCCCCAAATATGTTTTTGTATATTGTAATAGACCCTGACCAGGTTTTTTTGGGCTGGAGCACCCCTCCCCCTCTTATTTAGTGGCCACCAGTGCATAGGAGGAATCCCCTTCAGTTCTCCCACATAGAGGAGTTCAGCTCCCATGGTTTGGATGCAGGATCTTCCATTCTTATTACTAGGGTAGGACCCACTAATTCAGGGTACTTTGTCGCAGTAAGTGGGCTTAGCACTATATGACCAGTGTGACCAAACCCCAGTATTTTTTTGAATATATTCAGGTGTTTTTAACTAGCCTTGCAGGAAATGTCATTCTTAAATGTGTGCGCTGTAATATGTTTTGTACTGTCAGAGCCGCGAGCCCCGCTGGACGGTGGGTGCTGTCAGAGCCGCAAGCCCCATGGGGGGGTTGAGTTGGTGGGCTGTCAGAGCTGCGATGGGGGGGAGTACTGTCAGAGCTGGAGTCCCTGAGCTGTGTTCCCTGACCTGTGATGCTGTGTATACTGACCTGTGATGCTGTATACACTGACCTGTGATGCTGTATACACTGACCTGTGATGCTGTATACACTGACCTGTGATGCTGTATACACTGACCTGTGATGCTGTATACACTTATCTGAGAGGCTGTATACACTTATCTGAGAGGCTGTATACACTTATCTGTGAGGCTGTATACACTTATCTGCGAGGCTGTATACACTGATCTGCGAGGCTGAGCTGTATACACTGATCTGTGATGCTATATGCCCTGATCTGTGAGGCTGAGCTGTATGTACCCTGATCTGTGAGGCTGAGCTATATACTCTGATCTGTGAGGCTGAGCTATATACCCTGATTTGTGGAGGCTGAGCTATATACTCAGTACTCTGTCCTGTGATGCTGGGGCTGTATACTCCTGACACTATGGATGGAAGCAAGTGGAATATAGGGGACGGAGTAGGTGGAGCTTATGACAACTGGGCGCGGCCAAATATAAGGGTGGGGTCTGGCGTCCCCCCATCCTAAAACATCACCAGCCACCACTGCTCCGGAGTAGGAGCACAAATATAATAATGGATAGATTAAGAACAGGTATGCCTGGAAGGAGTTCACCCCTCCTTAAAGGTATAGGAACACACCGGACAGCCAGAAATAGCACAATGGCAGTGAAGGTATCCAGTACGTCCCCTCACCAATTACCAACAGTACAAACAAATAGCAAATAGCAACCACTCCAACTGACCTTTGCAGCAAGGATCACACTCGTTTTTGAGCCCAGCTAATGTCTAAAATAGATTACTGCACCAATACATGCTGGGGATCGATAGATTCCCCTCCCACTATAATTTTTTTTAACCACTTCAGCCCCGGAAGGATTTACCCCCTTCCTGACCAGAGCACTTTTTACAATTTGGCACTGCGTTGCTTTAACTGCTAATTGCGCGGTCATGCAATGCTGTACCCAAACGAAATTTGCGTCCTTTTGTTCCCACAAAGAGCTTCCTTTTGATGGTATTTGATCACCTCTGCGGTTTTATTTTCTGCACTATAAATGGAAAAAGACAGAAAATTTCGAAAAAAAACAATATTTTCTACTTTTTGTTATAAAAAAAATCCAATAAACTCAATTTTATTCATACATTTAGTCCAACATGTATTCAGCCACATGTCTTTGGTAAAAAAAATGTCAATAAGCGTATATTTATTGGTTTGCGCAAAAGTTATAGCGTCTAAAAACTAGGGTACATTTTCTGGAATTTACACAGCTTTTAGTTTATGACTGCCTATCTCATTTCTTGAGGTGCTAAAATGGCAGGGCAGTACAACCCCCCCCCCCCCCAAATGACCCCATTTTGGAAAGTAGACACCCCAAGGAAATTGCTGAGAGGCATGTTGAGCCCATTGAATATTATTTTTTTTTGTCCTAAGTGATTGAATAATGACCAAAAAAAAATTTACAAAAAGTTGTCACTAAATGATATATTGCTCAAACATGCCATGGGCATATGTGGAATTACACCCCAAAATACATTCTGCTGCTTCTCCTGAGTATGGGGATACTACATGTGTGGCACTTTTTGGGAGCCTAGCTGCATACGGGGCCCCGAAAACCAATCACCGCCTTCAGAATTTCTAAGGGCGTAAATTTTTGATTTCACTCCTCACTACCTATCACAGTTTCGAAGGCCATAAAATAAGATGGCACAAAACCCCCCCAAATTACCCAATTTTGGAAAGTAGACACCCCAAGCTATTTGCTGAGAGGCATGGTGAGTATTTTGCAGTTCTCATTTGTTTTTGAAAATGAAGAAAGAAAAGAAAAATGTATTTTTATTTTGTTTTTTCAATTTTCAAAACTTTGTGACAAAAAGCGAGGTCTGCAAACTACTCACCATACCTCTCAGCAAATAGCTTGGGGTGTCTACTTTCCAAAATGGGGTCATTTGGGGGGAGTTTGTGCCATCTGGGCATTCCATGGCCTCCAAAACTGTGATAGGCAGTGAGGTGTGAAATCAAAAATTTACACCCTTAGAAACCCTGAAGATGGTGCTTGGTTTTTGGGGTCCCGTATGCGGCTAGGCTTCCAAAAAGTCTCACACATGTGGTATCCCCTTACTCAGGAGAAGCAACAGAATGTATTTTGGGGTGTAATTTCACATATTCCCATGGCATGTTTGAGCAATATATCACTTAGTGACAACTTTGTGCAAAAAAAAAAAAAAAAAAATTGTCTTTTTCCTGCAACTTGTGTCACAATATAAAATATTCCATGGACTCGACATGCCTCTCAGCAAATAGCTTGGGGTGTCTACTTTCCAAAATAGGGTCATTTGGGGGGGGGGGGGGGGTTGAACTGTCCTGGCATTTTATGCACAACATTTAGAAGCTTATGTCACACATCACCCACTCTTCTAACCACTTGAAGACAAAGCCCTTTCTGACACTATTTGTTTACATGAAAAAATATTTTTTTTTTTGCAAGAAAATTACTTTGAACTCCCAAACATTATATATATTTTTTAAAGCAAAGGCCCTACAGATTAAAATGGTGGGTGTTTAATTTTTTTTTTTTCACACAGTATTTGCGCAGCGATTTTTCAAACGCATTTTTTTGGGAAAAAACACACTTATTTTAATTTTAATGCACTAAAGCACACTATATTGCCCAAATGTTTGATGAAATAAAAAAGATGATCTTAGGCCGAGTACATGGATACCAAACATGACATGCTTTAAAATTGCGCACAAACGTGCAGTGGCGACAAACTACATACATTTTTAACAGCCTTTAAAAGCCTTTACAGGTTACCACTTTAGATTTACAGAGGAGGTCCACTGCTAAAATTACTGCCCTCGATCTGACCTTCGTGGTGATACCTCACACGCATGGTGCAATTGCTGTTTACATTTGACGCCAGACCAACGCTTGCATTCGCCTTTGCACGAGAGCGGGGGGGGGACAGGGGTGCTTTTTTTTTTCTTTATTATTTTATTATTTATTTATTTTTTGCTTTTTTATCTTATTTTTAAACTGTTCCTTTCATTTTTTTTTTTTTATCATTTTTATTGTTATGTCAGGGAATGTAAATATCCCCTATGATAGCAATAGGTAGTGACAGGTACTCTTTTTTGAAAAAAATGGGGTCTATTAGACCCTAGATCTCTCCTCTGCCCTCAAAGCATCTGACCACACCAAGATCAGTGTGATAAAATGCTTTCCCAATTTCCCAATGGCGCTGTTTACATCCGGCGAAATCTAAGTCATGAAATGCTCGTAGCTTCCGGTTTCTTAGGCCATAGAGATGATTGGAGCCATTCTGGTCTCTGATCAGCTCTATGGTCAGCTGGCCGAATCACTGGCTGCATTCTCAGGTTCCCTGTTTGGACAGGAGAGCCAGAGAAAAAAATGGAAGACGGTGGGAGGGGGGGGGACATTCCCTCCCACTGCTTGTAAAAGCAGTCTAGAGGCTAATTAGCTGCTAGGATTGCTTTTACATGAAAGCAGACCGCTGGCTGAAAAGAATGATACCAAGATGATACCTAAACCTGCAGGCATCATTCTGGTATAACCACTCAAATTCCAGCAACATACCAGTCCGTTGCTAGTCTTTGTTGGGCATATATTGTAATCTTTTTTTTCATGCAGCCTGTGGGCTGAACGAAAAAAAGGGATTGATTGGTGGGTATGCCCACCATTAGAATACCTCCCTTCATCCACCCACTTCTACTGATGGGCATACATGCACCATTTATATATGCCAAAGCATGGGGGCATCCGCCCCAAAAGTTAGGAGCAAATCGCACCTCCGCCCCTGCTGCCCCCATGCTTCGGCATATATCACCTCCGACATCGCTGGAGTCACGGCTTTATGTATCGTGGGAGCAAACGCTGTTACTGTCAAGATAAATAAATCCGCGCTGCAGCTGAATGGCGTACATGAAAACAAAAAAATGGTTAACAATAAAACACAGTAAACAGTAAAGTATAAAAAATTGCATACCTGAAAAGCAAACATGATAAAACATAATAACAATAAAACATTGTAGAATAGAATACAGTAAAAAAGAGCAGAACAATAGAGAGAGAATAGAGAGAGAGAGAATAAAACGACAACTATTTTTGTTTTTTTTATTGTATATATTTTTTTTTTTTTTTTATTACACTTTTTTTTGTAACTGTAATGCCCCATACACACGGTCGGATTTTCCGACGGAAAATGTGTGATAGGACCTTGTTGTCGGAAATTCCGACCGTGTGTAGGCTCCATCACACATTTTCCATCGGATTTTCCGACACACAAAGTTTGAGAGCAGGATATAAAATTTTCCGACAACAAAATCCGTTGTCGGAAATTCCGATCGTGTGTACACAAATCCGACAGACAAAGTGCCACGCATGCTCAGAATAAATAAAGAGATGAAAGTTATTGGCCACTGCCCCGTTTATAGTCCCGACGTACGTGTTTTTCGTCACCGCGTTTAGAACGATCGGATTTTCGGACAACTTTGTGTGACCGTGTGTATGCAAGACAAGTTTGAGCCAACATCCATCGGAAAAAATCCTAGGATTTTGTTGTCGGAATGTCCGAACAAAGTCCGACCGTGTGTACAGGGCATAACTTTTATAACTGTAACCGATTCCATGTTCGGGTATCTCAAAATGCAATGGCATCTTGGGAGACCCTGTGAAAGTGTGCCTAGTCTGTGCAATGCTGTACCCTACGCTAATACTCAACTAGTATATGGTAGCGTTCAAAACATTCACCAATGCAAAAACCAGGATTATCAGGACAGGAGGGACAATAATAGCGGGTGTCACGCCTATATCCGCGCTTGCTGCAGACACGACATCTTTTTTTGGGGAGGTTCGTTGGGTAGGGGTACTCGGGAGGACATAAAGAAAATGCCTCTCATGCAGCCAACTGCATTTGGTTGGGGATGTGAATGGGGGAAGTCCGGGTGCTGCAGAAGTGGTGGGTTCCCAATTAGGATTGGCTAATGCAGCAGGAAGGGCATTATGGGCACGACGGGCCTGTGTTTGTCTCCTTCTTGGTGGCAGCGGGACACTACTTGTGCTTGCCACCTCACCAGCTTGAACTGCACTTATGGGACTTGATATGTCACCAAGTGTTACTGCAGTGCTGGTTTGACTATGACCAGGGTGTACTAGGCCGCTGGTGCTTGCCAGTTCACCAAAATGCTACCAAAAAAACTGTTAGCGATCGCAGGGATCAGGCCTGACACTGCAGTTATGTGTTTAGTGTTTTGTAAGTGACAGTGATCGATCGATACTGCACTTGGGTGGGCTGGGCTGGGCCGGGCGGAGGGGCAAAATGCAGGTGCTAGCAGGTATCTGGGCTGATCCCGCTAACACTGCGTTTTTGGAAACCCTAAACTGCTGGGGACGCTAGTATAGATCTGATCGGATCAGATACTATACCACTAAGGGAGGTGTATGCTGCGTGCGTGGGTGTTAGCGCTACTGGCACTAACCTGACGCTTCCTGGGGCGACGCAGACCCTATCTGACCCTAAAACCTAACTTATATCACCGCCGGGCGATCAGGGGGCTAAACCTTTATTAGGTAATAAACGGCGGGTGCCCTGACACCATAAAAAATAAACAAACTAACCAGCGTCACCCGTAACAGTTATACGGTGATCACTGGTGAAAGGGCTAACTAGGGGGCAATCAGGGGGTTAAAACCTTTACTAGGTAGTATATGGGGGTCCCTGACGCTATAAAACGCTGACGGTGAACCTAAATACTTATCTCCCTTACTAGCGTCACCAGTGACACTAATACAGCGATCAGAAAAACGATTGCTTAGTGACACTGGTGACGGGGGGTGATCAAGGGGTTAAAACTTTATTAGGGGGGGGTTAGGGGGGTATCCTAGACCTAAAGGGGGCTAACACTAACTTCCCTACCACTTATAACTGTCAAAAACTGACACCAATGCAGTAATCAGAAAAAAAAAATGCTATTGGGGTCGCCGTGACAGGGGGTACAGGGGGGTTATCGGGGGGTGAAATGTGTGCCTAGTGTGTTTTACTGTAAGTGTAGTGTTGCACACTTACTTGGATGTCTTCTCTCCTCCGCGCCGAAACGGAAAATACCGACTCGAGGAGAGATGACATCACTTCCTCTGCCCACGGGAAGCACGTACCAGGTACATGATTTTGCCTGCTCATGCCATTCTGCCGCAGTATATCTGCGTTAGGCGGTCGGCAGGTGGTTAACCACTTGCCAACCATAATATATATAAATATAAATATATATATATATATATATATATATATATATATAAATATAAATATATATATATATATATATATATATATATATATATATATATATATATATATATATATATATATTATATTATATTATATTTATATATATATATATATATATATATATATATATATATATATATATATATATATCTTTTTGCTTAAAAAAACAATTATACTTCCACCCTGGACCGGAAGTGACATCATGTCGTCGCTCCGGTCCTCCAAGGCCAAAGAGATGATGAAAAAGATCTTTCATGAGAAAGCCAGCCGCTGTCTGCAAAAAACGATACCGGGTTATGGCTGATATATGGCCATATCCGGTAAACCACTTGCAAAATGCAGCGTATATATATATATATACGCTGCATTTTGCAAGTGGTTTACCGGATATGGCCATATATCAGCCATAACCCGGTATCGTTTTTTGCAGACAGCGGCTGGCTTTCTCATGAAAGATCTTTTTCATCATCTCTTTGGCCTTGGAGGACCGGAGCGACGACATGATGTCACTTCCGGTCCAGGGTGGAAGTATAATTGTTTTTTTAAGCAAAAAGACCCCAGATCTCTCCATAATGAGGACCTGTCATTCTTATTTCTATTACAAGGGATGTTTACATTCCTTGTAATAGGAATAAAAGTGATAAAAAAAAATTACAGGAACAGTGTAAAAATAAAAAGGGCCCCGATCTCTCTGTAAGGAAGGTTATGGATAAATCCGTGCACAGGAAGACAGTACAAGAAAGCTTGAGAATGAACTGCTGCCCCTACAGATACACTATCACCTGGGTGGAGTATACTTAGATTAATTAAAAGAGAGTGTAGGTGTGGCGCTGTTCTGATTGGAAAGTACTTAGATGTTTGGTTTAAACCTAATATAGTAATGCTTCTGTGTTGCACCCTCTGCAGGGTGCAATATTACAAGACTTCAGAGAAAACAAGAAAAGAATAGGAAAAAAAATGATGAAGAAAATGAATATATACTGGCTTGGTGTGCTGATATTCAGTAAATACACCCTCTGCAATGGATGCAATGCAATGTGCTGGCGGTGTTTCACTCGTTCACCATATGGAGAAGAGAAGGGATGCCCATAGTGTAAATCCATATTTAATGTTTTTATTTTATTAAAAATAGGAGATATATACTTGGAAGGGGAGGAGTGTTACCCGTCCCCGAAAGTTTATTTAAGAGATTGAAATGCAAGGGAACTTCCTGCTTTTGAAAACGTTGCCCATTGATGACGAAACGCATCAAGCTGTCGCTCTCGTGCATCACTTCTGGCCCAGAGACTGGAATGCATATCAGGAAGTAGGTAGCTTCCATTTCTCCACACCCACAAAGGGCCGTTTTTATAATTGTATAGGGGTTTTTTTTATTGCTATGTATGGCAATTGCTGTACATTTTAGACGAATAAACCTAAAGTATTTTACACTATGAGAGGCCGTCTTTCCATTCACTTTTTACCTGAATAATAAAGCTCCTGGGACCGCAACAGGAAGGAGTTTTGGACCTGTAGGAGTCACCAGAGGATACAAGGGAGAGTGGGATAGGTCCCCCTAAATAAGTCCTACAAGCCCAGTTGACTTTCCTTGCTATAAAGCAAGGTAGTCACCAACATCTGGTGAGTGCGAAGTGATTATACTATTGCACGTGATGGAAAAATAGGGGATACACTGGAAACAAGGCAAGAAGCACTTTACACAAAAGGACTTTTTGTTTGCACTATGTTACTTTTTTATTATTGTTGGACAGATCGGAATATTGTTTGACATCACCAATATAGTAATGTTTGTAGTATTTTACTACAAAATTTTTAGTATAATCAATTAGTTTATGCATAAGCAAGCGTTTCCTGATATTTATTCATAATTAGCTTATCCGTTGGAGAGCATAGACAGCTTATATTATAATCATCTATACACAACTCGATATTATTGGTTGTACACCTAGGCGTGGATGTCTATCATTGTTATAAAATTAAGAATTTACCCAGCTACGAACATCTGAAGTTTGGCAGCTATGGTCCAGCTGCAGGAACATTGTGTGGCTCTTTTACAGGGCAGTAGCTTCAGAAAAGGCTGCAAAGTTTGAAGTGCAACACAGGACTAGTTAATTTTAATAAAAGTGAGCTGGGTCACACTGTCAAGGGACATGAGGATTCGGAAACCTCCTGCTGCACTGAAGACAGATACTGGGACATCACAGTGACTGCAGGACAAGAGGGAAGCTCAAGCACATAGTGCGCCTGGACACCCAATAGTCCATTGGGTCCTCACCTCTGATAGTGTCTACATCATTCAGCATACATGGTTGAAGATAATTCAAAGGCAGAGTGGCAGTGGTCATACAGATTTTTCAATTTGGGGGTTGGATCCTGGATAGATTGTTTATACAATTTCATTGGAAGCTCATAAGGACCAGGGGTCTTATTGCTAGGGAGAGTTTAAAGTGATTGTGAAGGTTTAAATATATATATTTTTTTTAAATAATAAACATGTTATGCTTACCTGCTCTGTGCAATAGTTTTGCACAGAAAAGCCATGATCCTCCTCTTCTTGGTTCCCTCGCTGACACTCCTGGCTCCTCCCTCCCTCGCCAACTTTCCACATAGTAAGCCACTTGATATGGGGGCACTCATGCATGCTCGCTCACCCCCCCAATGGCTCCTGTTGCTGTGTCTGAGCCAATGAGGAGGGAGAGACCCAGGAGAGCCTCTGCTGTCATGCACAATGCTGAATTAATTGGGGTGGGGAGCTGCTTGTAGAAAGTTTTTTTTCACCTCACTATTAAAATCCAGCGATGCACTCACCCTGCTCTGCACATGCTCAATTGTTCTCTATTCTCAGCACTGTGCCTAAAATCAGAGCCACTAGAGGCCATTTAACTGACAGCTTTAATATTTGTTGTTGCTGAAGGGGGAAGAAAGCAACAGGAATAACACAGACTGTGCTGAGGGAACACAAATCAGAGAGGAAAACAGAGGGAGGGAGATGACAGAACTCTGACGAACTCTGCTGCCTGGGAGACTCAAAAGAGTAAAGCCCATACACACGGGCCAAATGTTGGGAGACATTGGTTCAAAAAAAAAAAAAAAAATGAACAACTTTCGGCCCGTGTGTATGTCAGCCGGTCCGTCCGACAGAAGCTGGCCGAGCATGCTGGAAAACCAGCAGTCGACCATCTCCCGATCAACACGCTGTCATCAGTTTTTATTTTGTTTAGCCCACTAGGTTGAAAAAAAAAAAAAATTTGCGTGTACCAGTCTTAAGGCTGGCAACACATTATGCAATTTTCTTTCCTTCCACTATGGGTTTATGGGGGAATCCCTGTCACTGTGCAATTGTATTCTGATAGCAGGAGGCTTCCATCAGAATATAATGATCAGCAGTGATAGCATGAAAAAAAATGACAGGCTGGTTGTACTAAAGTCAATAGAACAACCATCCTACTATTAGATGGCCTCTATTGCCTGTATTGTCTCTTTGAACCTGTACATCTGGTGACGTCACTTCTGCCTGCGTTCCACGCTGGTTTCACTTCCTGGTGGCCACTGGATGTCTATGGAGCCAAACATCGGATGATACATTCCCGCGGATGGTGCCACATCGATGGACTGACTGGGACACATCTCCCTTCCACTGACTCTCCATCTACTGAGCTGGATACTCGCTTGCATTGTGTAAGTGCATTTTTAACCTACTATTAAATGGATTGCTAAAACTCTGCACTGAGCTGGCTCTTCCTTCTTTCCCCCTTCTACTATTAGATGATTCCTGCTGAACTGGCCGAATTTTGGCTGACATTAAACTTACAAGGATAGTGTCTTATCTTATCTGATATTCTCTCCTTTTGCCCTCATGGCAGCCTGTGAACTTCAGCACTGTAAAGCACTGTAAAGCATCAGTTCAGCCTTCCTTTCTAGCTAAGCCAAGACATATGCAAAATGCTGAATTAATGCCTGGAGTTTGCATGTTCTCCCTGTGCCTGCGTGGGTTTCCTACGGGTAATCCGGTTTCCTCCCACACTCCAAAGACATGCTGGTAGGTTAATTGGCCTCTGTCCAAAATTGGCCATAGTATATGAATCTAAGTTGGGGGCCTTGGATTGTGGGCTCCTTGAGGGTAGAGACCGATGTGAGTATGCGATGTATGTGTGGAGCGCTACGTACATTGACGGTGCTATATGGGTACCTTAAATAAAATAATAATATATAATAGATGAGCATCTTAATGAGACACAATGTAGAGGGATAGGGACAATTGTATACACGCACCCACACTCACTCAGGTTGAACTGGATGGACTGGTGTCTTTATTCAACCTTACTATGTAACATATAATCACCGCTGGAAAAAAAGTGACATAGACTGTACTTTTTAGGATCAAGGAGTGAGGAAAGTTTCCAACAAAAAATTTACTTTTCTGAGTTTTAACAAAATGGCAGCCTCCAGCACGAAGAAACAGGAGTGATGCTGGAGGCAATTTATAGGACAACCTAATGTTTGGAGCCTAATTATTAATGTGGAATGTATGTTCTTTTGTTAAAGATAATTGATTGTTGTCAAACTGTTATGGGTAAAGTTCCACTTTAATCAATCAATATGGCAACTTTGAAAAGAAAATGTTCCTCAGTACAGTGTAGGGAGAGGGATGCTCTCCAATAATGCCTTTAATTTAGTAAGATTGTAAGATTGGGGTATCGCTGTCTTCCTGCGGACAAAAGGATTGCGTAAGTAAATGTGCTTTTACTGTCCCGTAGGGTAAAGGAAAAGAATACAGCATGACTGCTAGGTAGAATTTTTAGATTTCCTGGAGTTGATCTTTAATTTTTCTTTTGAACTTTCCTTTTAAAGAGTTTTGAACTTAGTGTTCCTTTAAATCAGGGGTGCTCAACCTGTGGTCCGCGGGCCACATGTGACCCTCAGAGTTCTCTGATGTGGCCCTCGAGCTCAGCCCAGGGAAGCGCATGCCCATGCTCTTGGATGGTGGGTTGGCTAGCCCAGATCGCGATCAAAGGGTTGCCAACCTGCCATCCCAGAACATCAGAGTGCATGCAGCCTCTGCCAGCAGTGGAGAAAGCAGGCGGCTGCCGAGGGAGCAGACGGCGTATAAGCCAATGCTTCTTCTGTAGAGCCAGCACCTGTTCCAGGCAGAGTAATACCGAGTGCACTTCGCCTGGGACCTTTCTAGCAGCCTAAAGAGCAATGCCAGCAGACTGTAAGAGGAAAAGGTCAGTGTATTAAATATCAAATACACTGCACTTTTGCAATAGGCATATTAGCACTCATAAAAAAAAGGGTTATTAGGCTGCTTTCACGCGGCAGCGCAGTGTACCTGCAGCTTTCCTGTGGGTTAGCTGCACTGAGCTTTTAGACATCTATTATATCCTGCAGGTTTGGTGCGCTTTCAGAAAGTGCACCACACCCATAAGATATATTAGAAGTCTATGACAAATCGCAGCTATTCTATAGGAAGGCCGCAGGTGCACTGCGCTGCACCCACAGTGCAGGTAAACCGCAGCGTATCAGTGTGAATGCAAGGGGCCCAGGACAGTAGGGGCTTGATTACATTTGTGGTTTGGGGGGCTGTAAAACCCCATAGTTCATTGTGGCCCGTGACCAGTTACAAAAATCACTTAAGTGACCCTCACTCTTCAAAAGGTTGAGCACCCCTGCTTTAAATAATTTGGAACTCTAAAATACACCTGGTCTTTTCTTTAGACTTTCAAAGAGAACAATAGACCAGAATAAATATTCTCCTAACCTGTTTCTTCACAGTTGTTACCAATGACATACAGTATTTGGCTGTGTTGCCTTGGGAAAATGTGACCGTTAATTTTCCACTGAGTGTAGAAGAGAAGTTACTTGCTTTTCTTTCCATACAGTACCTCTACTTGACCTTTAGCAGTCTGAAGCACAAAGGTTTTAAAGGTAATGTGTAGTGATTTAGCCAAGGAAGAAAAGTGTGAGAATTCAAAACATCTTCACAAATCAGCCTCATAGCGTGCAAGGAAAAACGGAAAATTGTATACTCACCTTCCGTAATTTTCCTTTCCTGACGCATCCCATGGCAGCACACACAATGGGTTGTGCTCCGCCTCCACAACCTGATAGGACTGGTTAGCTATAAGTTTTGAAGAGGAGCCCACCGCTGCATTCTCAGTGACTATCACCTTAGAAGGGTGGGATTCCGTGTACTGCCATGGGATGCGCCAGGAAAGGAAAATTACGGAAGGTAAGTATACAATTTTCCGTTTTCCTGACGCATCATGGCAGCACACACAATGGGAAATAACTCGCTACATGGGTGGGTGCATTTAGAGCATTTTATTTACTCAGGTACAAGGTATAGAGGAGTTAGATTGAATGATTGATCTTCCGAACTCAACCGTAGTTAATTGAGCCGGATCTATTTTGTAGTGTGACATAAACGTGTTTTTAGAAGACCAAGTTGCTGCAAATAGTTTCCGCTGACACTCTGCAGTACGCTGCCCAGGAGGTGGCTACTGCTCTGGTTGAGTGGGCTTTTAGACCATCCGGTACTGGGAGTGATTGTATAATGTACGTCCTCTTGATGATTTTATTCAACCAGGTCGCTATTGTCCTTGGGGAAGCTGCTTGCCCTTTTCTAGGGCCATGCGGAATGACTAGGAGGTTTTCGACCTTCCTGAACGGTTCAGTAGCTTCAAGGTAGGAAACAATGGTAGACTTGACATCTAAGGGGTGTGGATGACCTTCATTAGAGAGGAACACTGGAAGATTGATTTCCGAGTTAAAGTGGAAGGTAGACGTCACTTTGGGTATAAATCGTTCTGAGGGTCTGAGAACAACTCTATCCGGATAGAGGACTAGATGTGGTTCTTTAATGAATAGAGCGTGCATCTCCGAGACTCTCTTGGCAGACGTTATTGCGATCAGAAATGATAGTTTGAGCGTCAGATCCCATAAGGATATTGATTCCAGGGGAAGAAATGTTTTTTTTGATAGAGCTTCTAACACGGTGGACAAATTCCAGGTTGGAAAGACTGGTTTTCTGGGCGGCCTTATCTTCATGCATGCATTTAAGAACTGAACTATGAGCGAGTCTAACGCCCATCTAGTTCCCATCATTGCGGACAGTGCCGAGACTTGTACTTTAAGAGTGCTCACACCCAGGCCCTTTTCCAGGCCTAGCTGCAAGAATTCCAAGATATGATAGACTGAAGGAGAGAACGGATCCCAAGAATGTTGCTGGGCAAACGCGGTAAATCTCTCCCAGATCCTGTTGTACATGCCATTTGTTGATCTTTTCCTGGCCTGTTGCAGTGTGGCCACTACTCTGAGTGAGCATCCCTTATTCAGCAGCCTTTCCCTTTCAACCTCCATGCCGTTAGGTGTAAACGTTCTGGTGCCGGGTGCAGGAATCGACCCTGAGAGAGTAAATCCGGGCTCAACGGGAGCGGAAGCGGCTCCTCTGTGTTCAGCTGTAATACAGTCGCGAACTAAGGCCTCCTTGGCCAGAAGGGCAGTACTGCTATGACCGTGGATGTTGAGTTCCTCAGCCTGGCCAGAAATCTGGCTATTAGGGGAATCGGAGGAAAAAATATATCCTAGGTGGAATTCCCATGGCTGGTGAAGGCAATCGATCCCCGCTGCTGTCGGATAGTTGTTCCTCGCTAAGAATCGAATACACTTGTTGTTCTCTGGGGTTGCCGCTAGATCTATATTGGGAATCCCCCATTTGCGGGTGTTGAGAGCAAAGGCTTGGGGACTGAGAGACCACTCGTTGTTCGACACAAACATCCTGCTCAGGTCGTCCGCTAGTTGGTTTTGCATACCCGGAACGTAAGTCGCCTTCAAATCCGTCAGGTAGATCTGAGCCCACTCGAGTATGGGTCGCACTTCCTCCATGAGCGTTCTGCTCCTGGTACCTCCTTGTTTGTGGATGTAATTTACTGCTACCGTATTGTCTATACGTAAGAGAACACTTTTCCCTTCTAGGCATGGTCCGAATGCTAGAATAGCCTGCCAGGCGGCTCTGAGTTCCAGGACATTTGAGACTATGCCCTGTGGGCGGAAAGACCAACGTCCCTGTGCTCCGTGATGTTGGTAGTGTGCTCCCCATCCCTGGAGGCTGGCATCCGTCGTGACTACTTCTGGTAGTGGAGGAACTATGGGACGACAGCGTGTTAGGTTGCTGACCCGTGTCCACCACCATGCTGATCTTTTTACTGCCTGGCTGATGATTATTCGCTGTTTCATTGAAGACCCATTCCATTGAGACAGGAATGCATTTTGAAAGACCCTTGAGTTCCACTGGGACCACTGGACCATTAGGAAGGTTGAGGACATGGAGCCCAGGATGCTCAGACACATTCTGGCAGGAAGATGTTCTGCCGCCAAAAGGTTCTTTATTTTGTGAATCAATGGCCTTATCTTCTCTTGTGGCAGCCCGACCGTATTGGAGCTGGTGTCTAATTCTGCGCCTAAGAAGACCATTCTTTGCGTTGGGACCAGACTGCTCTTTCCCCAATTTATTATCCAGCCGAACTGTTGAAGTGTGGAAATTAGAATTGCTCGATGCTGGAGGGCATCTTGTTGGCTGTCGGCCAGGAGGATGATGTTGTCACACCATTAGCCCTTTTTCTCTTAGGAGAGCTATGATCGGGAGTAAGACTTTTGTAAAGGTTCTGGGAGCCGTCGATATGCCAAACGGAAGGCTTTGGAACTGGAAATGCTGACGACCTATTGCAAAGCGTAGGTATTTCTGAAAGGTTTGGTGCACCGGAATATGCAGATAGGCGTCGGACAAATCGACCGAGAGCATCCAGTCCCTTGTTCCTATTGCTAGTAATATGGACTGGAGGCTCTCCATCTTGAAGGATTCGACTGAAATTGTTTCGTTTAGGTTTTTCAAGTCTAGCACTGGCCTCAAATCTCCCGTATTTTTTGCCACTAGAAAAAGCGGAGAGTAGAATCCTAAACCCCTCTGTTCCTGAGGAACCTCTATGATTGCTTGTTTTTGCGACAGTTCTTGAATATATCTGGTCAGGATCTTTCGTTTTGGTAGAGAAGATGGTGTTCTGGTCAGTCTGAAGTGGTCTTTGGGAGGTTTGTGTTTGAATGACCATCTGTGACCCTCCTGGATGGTGGAAATCGTCCAGGAGTCTCTTATTTGATTTTCCCAAGTCCGAGTAAATCGCCTCAACCTCGCTCTTACTATCGCGGGCTGGGCGTGCACGCCATCAAAATGACTTCTGCTGTTCTCCTGAATTGGAGACTTTAGGTTTTTGCACCCTCACAAAGGACGACTGGGGATTTCGCCAGTTTCGCTTGAATTCCCTTCCTGGTTTGTAAGATCTTGCCTCTCGGTATCTTTCTGGCAACTCGTGTCTAAACGGTGGATTTCTTTGTTTGGGTCTTCTATCGGAAGGGATGAGGCCAGACTTCCCTCCTATAACTTTTGAAATCGCTGTATCTAGTTTAGGGCCATATAAGTTGGTGCCGTTGTAGGGAATCCTACACCAGGTAGATTTAGAAGTCGCATCTGCGACCCATGGTTTTAACCAGAGTGCTCTCCTTGACATTACTGAAGCCAACATCGCCCTTGCTGAAGATCTTATGATATCCACGGCCGCTTCAGCCATGAAGTCTCCTGCTAGGCTAAGTTCTTGCATAGCTGATATGATTTTTTTCCTGATCTGCTGCCTCAATGTTGGCTGCCCAAAAGGTAATCGCTCTGCCGACCGCTGCCAGAGTGATCGCTGGTCTGCATGCTCCTCCTGCTGCTGAATAGGCTTTCTTAAGATCGAGGTCTATTTTTCGATCCATTACATCCCTAAAGGTTACGGCATCCTCGATCGGGAGAGTTACATGTCGCGCCAAACGCATTAATGAGGAATCTAGTACAGGAGCTGAAATTAGAGGGTTTACCATTGGCTCCCTTAATGGGTAGAGTTTTGCTATCCTGTTGTTCAGACTGTTTTTTTCATCTGGTTTCTCCCACTCATCCTTTATTAGCTCCTCTAGCTCTTCAATAAAAGGAAAGGTTTCAGGGTCTTTTTTCAGGTTAGGAAAATACTTTCTTAACTTGCGTGGCGCCTCTTTCTCTTCTTCCCAACCGATTGCCTCTTTTACCGATTTTGCGAAGGGATCTATAAGCGCAAAATCAAACGAAGTGGGCATTAGAATCTCTTCCTCTTCTGGGGAGTCTTCCTGAAGAGTATGAGAGGCTGACGGGGAGAGATCTTGCGGCGTATAAGAGGTTGAGGCCACTGAAGCCTGTCTGATGGATTCATGGGCTGCCACTTGCATGATAGACTCTTTCACTGATTCTCTTATTATGTTGGATGCTTCCCCTGCATCCAATTCTTTTTCATGAGTTGCTTCATCAAAACAGACTTGACAGACTAGTTTAGCAGGTAGTGCTACTGCTCCGCAAACCCAGCAGGCATTGGCCGCAGGATGGGTGCGTTGATCATCGCGAGGTTGACGGGATGAAGTCTCATCTCTATGGTGATGGGATGAGGTTCTTGACCGACTTCGTCTGGACTGGAGAATGTTTTGAAGGTGATCGGTCCCTGCGTTTGGAGCGCTTTAATCTTGATGATCTGCCAGAGCTATCAAAATAATATAGCATTAGTGGCAAGGCTCTCTTTTACTCCTCTTCACTACTTACCTAATGTCTGCCCCCCTTACCTTGAAGCCCGTGGATGGTCTGCTGGAGCAGCGGCCTCCATAAAAGGAGATAGAGTGTATCTGAAAGGAAGAAGTTTGTTGTTTTTTTTTTTTTTTTAAAAAACAGGAGGTGCCAAGAGAAAAGAAATGCAGAGTTTAGCAATGTGGGAGAGTAGTCCAAGACTTATCAGTGTCAGGGATAGAAAAAGGGACACAAAGCAGCACTGTGGTGAGGTTCTGGTGCTCACAGAGGCAAAATGACAGAATTCCTCTGTTTTTAAATATACCGCCGTCGCGGTGGCTCTGACGTCACGCCCGCACATGTGCAGTGGCCATTTGCAGCGTCCGGCGCCATCTTGGAATCTGGCATGCCCTAATGCCGCCTATGTCAGATCCTGTGCGCCCTAGAGCCGGCGCCATGCACAGTAAGAAGACGCTGTGGGACTACAGCGCCCAGCGCGCCCGGAGCCATAATTACACAGATGTGCATAAGGGAATGCAATATGTCAGGAGAGGAAAAAAGAAAGACAGTACCTGGAGGCCGCTGCAGATGTCACCAAAAACCTCTTTAAGGTTTGTACGGCAAAGGTGGATTGTTTGTGTTTTTTACCCCTGAGTAGGGATGAGCTTCGTGTTCGAGTCGAACCCATGTTCGACTCGAACATCGGCTGTTCGCCCGTTCGCCGAATTGCGAACGATATGGGCCGTTCGCGCTAAATTCGTGTGGCGCGTCACGGCCCATAATTCACTGCGGCATTGCAGTGCATTGCTGGCTGATGATTGGCCAAGCATGCACTATGACCCGCATGCTTGGCCAATCACAGCGCCGTCAGTAGAGAGAGCTGTAATTGGCCAAAGCCAGGGTGGCTTTGGCCAATTATGGCTCAGGGGATTTAGTACACACCCCACACTATATAAGGCCGCCTGCACGGCGGCCCTGTGTAGTGTGTGTTCCGGTGTGCTGAGAGATAGAGAGAGAGAGAGACAGTGTCATTTGATTTGAGTTAGATAGATTAGGCAGAACAGTCAGTCAGTTAGCTGCACTTACAGTGTATTGTGTATATATATGCATCCCAGGTGTTGCATATATATATATACACTGTATTCAGTTTAGCTAGATCCGTTCCTGTTATCTTCTATCTAGACTATTTACATTTAATGCAGTGCGTCCTGCTCACAGTGTTCAGCTAGATCCGTTCCTGCTATTTACATTTAGTGCAGTGCGTCCTGCTCACAGTGTTCAGCTAGATCCGTTCCTGTTATCTTCTAGACTATTTACATTTAGTGCAGTGCGTCCTGCTCACAGTGTTCAGCTAGATCCGTTCCTGCAATTTACATTTAGTGCAGTGCGTCCTGCTCACAGTGTTCAGCTAGATCCGTTCCTGCTATTTACATTTAGTGCAGTGCGTCCTGCTCACAGTGTTCAGCTAGATCCGTTCCTGCTATTTACATTTAGTGCAGTGCGTCCTGCTCACAGTGTTCAGCTAGATCCGTTCCTGTTATTTACATTTAGTGCAGTGCGTCCTGCTCACAGTGTTCAGCTAGATCCGTTCCTGTTATCTTCTAGACTATTTACATTTAGTGCAGTGCGTCCTGCTCACAGTGTTCAGCTAGATCCGTTCCTGTTATTTACATTTAGTGCAGTGCGTCCTGCTCACAGTGTTCAGCTAGATCCGTTCCTGCTATTTACATTTAGTGCAGTGCGTCCTGCTCACAGTGTTCAGCTAGAGCCGTTCCTGCTATTTACATTTAGTGCAGTGCGTCCTGCTCACAGTGTTCAGCTAGATCCGTTCCTGTTATCTTCTAGACTATTTACATTTAGTGCAGTGCGTCCTGCTCACAGTGTTCAGCTAGATCCGTTCCTGTTATTTACATTTAGTGCAGTGCGTCCTGCTCACAGTGTTCAGCTAGATCCGTTCCTGCTATTTACATTTAGTGCAGTGCGTCCTGCTCACAGTGTTCAGCTAGAGCCGTTCCTGCTATTTACATTTAGTGCAGTGCGTCCTGCTCACAGTGTTCAGCTAGATCCGTTCCTGTTATCTTCTAGACTATTTACATTTAGTGCAGTGCGTCCTGCTCACAGTGTTCAGCTAGATCCGTTCCTGCTATTTACATTTAGTGCAGTGCGTCCTGCTCACAGTGTTCAGCTAGATCCGTTCCTGTTATCTTCTAGACTATTTACATTTAGTGCAGTGCGTCCTGCTCACAGTGTTCAGCTAGATCCGTTCCTGCTATTTACATTTAGTGCAGTGCGTCCTGCTCACAGTGTTCAGCTAGATCCGTTCCTGTTATCTTCTAGACTATTTACATTTAGTGCAGTGCGTCCTGCTCACAGTGTTCAGCTAGATCCGTTCCTGCAATTTACATTTAGTGCAGTGCGTCCTGCTCACAGTGTTCAGCTAGATCCGTTCCTGCTATTTACATTTAGTGCAGTGCGTCCTGCTCACAGTGTTCAGCTAGATCCGTTCCTGCTATTTACATTTAGTGCAGTGCGTCCTGCTCACAGTGTTCAGCTAGATCCGTTCCTGTTATTTACATTTAGTGCAGTGCGTCCTGCTCACAGTGTTCAGCTAGATCCGTTCCTGCTATTTACATTTAGTGCAGTGCGTCCTGCTCACAGTGTTCAGCTAGATCCGTTCCTGCTATTTACATTTAGTGCAGTGCGTCCTGCTCACAGTGTTCAGCTAGATCCGTTCCTGCTATTTACATTTAGTGCAGTGCGTCCTGCTCACAGTGTTCAGCTAGATCCGTTCCTGTTATCTTCTAGACTATTTACATTTAGTGCAGTGCGTCCTGCTCACAGTGTTCAGCTAGATCCGTTCCTGTTATTTACATTTAGTGCAGTGCGTCCTGCTCACAGTGTTCAGCTAGATCCGTTCCTGCTATTTACATTTAGTGCAGTGCGTCCTGCTCACAGTGTTCAGCTAGAGCCGTTCCTGCTATTTACATTTAGTGCAGTGCGTCCTGCTCACAGTGTTCAGCTAGATCCGTTCCTGTTATCTTCTAGACTATTTACATTTAGTGCAGTGCGTCCTGCTCACAGTGTTCAGCTAGATCCGTTCCTGTTATTTACATTTAGTGCAGTGCGTCCTGCTCACAGTGTTCAGCTAGATCCGTTCCTGCTATTTACATTTAGTGCAGTGCGTCCTGCTCACAGTGTTCAGCTAGAGCCGTTCCTGCTATTTACATTTAGTGCAGTGCGTCCTGCTCACAGTGTTCAGCTAGATCTGTTCCTGTTATCTTCTAGACTATTTACATTTAGTGCAGTGCGTCCTGCTCACAGTGTTCAGCTAGATCCGTTCCTGCTATTTACATTTAGTGCAGTGCGTCCTGCTCACAGTGTTCAGCTAGATCCGTTCCTGTTATCTTCTAGACTATTTACATTTAGTGCAGTGCGTCCTGCTCACAGTGTTCAGCTAGATCCGTTCCTGTTATCTTCTAGACTATTTACATTTAGTGCAGTGCGTCCTGCTCACAGTGTTCAGCTAGATCCGTTCCTGTTATCTTCTAGACTATTTACATTTAGTGCAGTGCGTCCTGCTCACAGTGTTCAGCTAGATCCGTTCCTGTTATCTTCTAGACTATTTACATTTAGTGCAGTGCGTCCTGCTCACAGTGTTCAGCTAGATCCGTTCCTGTTATCTTCTAGACTATTTACATTTAGTGCAGTGCGTCCTGCTCACAGTGTTCAGCTAGATCCGTTCCTGTTATCTTCCTACTGACAGGCAGGCTTGTCTGGTTACAGTATATAAAGCTACCTGAAGAAAATTACAGGTGTTCTATTTGATCCTATTAGTACCACGGTCAGGCAGCTAGACTATTTACATTTAGTACAGTGCGTCCTGCTCACAGTGTACAGCTAGATCCGTTCCTGTTATCTTCCTACTGACAGGCAGGCTTGTCTGGTTACAGTATATAAAGCTACCTGAAGAAAATTACAGGTGTTCTATCCCAGCTTAGTGCAGCTACAGGCCATTAGTATGTCTGGAAGGCCAAGAAGGAGAGGCAGACAGTCACAAGCCAATAAGAGAGGGCAAGCAGGCTCTGTGTCTAGTGCTGGTCGTGGAGACGGTGCATCCTCATCAGCACGTGGCCATGGGACACGCTTGGCCTTTTTTTCGGCAGCTGGCCGTGTTGAGCCGCAACATGCGGAAGACTTGGTCGAGTGGATGACCAAGCCGTCCTCATCCTCCTCATCCTCTCTCACCCATGCCCAGGGTGCTTTGTCTGGCAAAGCAGCGGCCTCTTCCCTCAGCTCAATGTCATCAGTGACTCCTTCCCTAGCTCTACCATGTCCTCATGAGGATTCCCTCGAACTGTTTGACCACAGTGTTGGGTACATGCTCCAGGAGGATGCCCAGCGTTTGGAAGGCTCTGATGACGATACTGAGCTCGATGAAGGCAGTAACATGAGCACGGACAGAGGGGGTGCCCAAGAAGGACAGCAATCTGGCAGTCATGCTCCCCCTGCTGCAGCATACTGCCAGGTTTGCTCCAGTGATGAGGAGGGAGGGGATGATGAGGTCACTGACTCAACGTGGGTGCCTGATAGGAGAGAGGAGGAGGAGGAGGAGGAGGCGGCGGCACATCACCAACGAGGCAGGATGCCCTCCAGGGGCCAGCCTAAGGGCAGCACATTGACTGCATCACACCCCAAAGCTCCACATGTGCAGGGCGCTGCAGTCTCTGCGCGTTATTCAAAAAGTTCTTTGGTGTGGGCCTTTTTTGAGACGAGTGCATCAGATCGCACCGCTGCTATTTGCAACATATGTCTCAAGCGTATCTCGCGTGGCCAAAACATCTCCCGCTTGGGTACCACATGCTTGACCAGACATATGTTGACCTGCCATGCAGTTCGTTGGCAAGCGTATCTAAAAGACCCACACCAAAGAACAAAGAGGATCTCTCCTTGCTCCTCATCAGCTGAGATTTCCAACCCCACTAGACCTTCAGTCCTCTCTGAGACCTGCAGTGAGAGGAATGAAGGTGTAGAATTAGGTGTGTCACAGCCAAGTACTTGTGGGCAATCTGCTTTTGGTACACCGACGTCAGATTGTACCAGGCAAATTTCCCTGCCCCAGCTGCTGCACCGCCGAAAGAAGTTTGCTCCCAGCCATCCACATGCCCAGCGGTTGAATGCTAGCTTGGCAAAATTGCTAGCACTTCAACTGCTGCCTTTTCAGTTGGTAGACTCTGCCCCCTTCCGTGAGTTTGTGGAATGTGCGGTTCCTCAGTGGCAGGTACCCAAACGCCACTTTTTCTCACGGAAGGCGATTCCGGCTCTCTACCGGCATGTGGAAGGCAATGTCCATGCCTCGCTGGACAGGGCGGTCAGCGGTAAGGTGCATATTACCGCTGACTCATGGTCCAGCAGGCATGGACAGGGACGTTACCTAAGTTTCACGGCGCATTGGGTGACTCTGCTGGCAGCTGGGAAGGATGCAGGACAAGGTGCAGTAGTGTTGGAGGTTGTTCCGCCACCACGCCTCCAAAATGCTGATTGTGACACACCTCTCTCCTCCACCCCCTCCTCTTCTTCTTCCTCCATGGCCTCTTCCTCGGAACCAGCGGTGCTCCGTAGGCGTTCAAGGGGCTACGCAAGTACGCAGGCCAAAAGATGCCATGCGGTGCTTGAGCTGGTGTACTTGGGGGACAGGAGCCACACTGGGGCAGAGGTTCTGTCAGCTCTGCAGGGGCAGGTTCAGAGGTGGTTGACGCCACGCCAACTTAAGACAGGAATGGTGGTTTGCGACAATGGCACCAACCTCCTCTCTGCCCTCCGACAGGGACAAATGACCCATGTGCCCTGTTTGGCTCACGTCCTTAACTTGGTGGTGCAGCGGTTCTTGGGCAGGTACCCGGGCTTACAGGATGTCCTGAGGCAGGCCAGGAAAGTCTGTGTGCATTTCCGCCGGTCATATAATGCCAGTGCTCGGCTGACGGACCTCCAAAAAGGAGTTTAACCTGCCCAAGAACCGCCTAATCTGTGACATGCCCACCAGGTGGAACTCAACGTTGGCCATGCTGCAGCGGCTGCACACGCAGCAGAGGGCCATCAATGAGTACCTGTGCAACTATGGCACCAGGACAGGGTCAGGGGAGCTTGTTTTTTTTTCCCCACGCCAGTGGGCCATGATCAGGGATGCATGCACTGTCCTGTCACCATTCGAGGAGGCCACGAGGATGGTGAGCAGTGACAGTGCATGCATCAGTGACACTGTCCCCCTTGTCCACCTGTTGGAGCACACGCTGCGTGGAATAATGGACAGGGCACTTGAGGCAGAACAGAGGCAGGAAGAGGAGGACTTCCTTAGCTCTCAAGGCCCCCTTTATCCAGACAGTGTTCCTGCGTGCCCGCCGATCACACAGGAAGAGGACGAGGTGGAAGAGGAGGAGGAGGAGGAGGAAGATTGTGTCAGTATGGAGGTGGAGCCTGGCATTCAGCATCAGCAGCAGTCTTTAAGGGATCAGTCCCAAGAAACACATGGACTTGTACGTGGCTGGGAGGAGGTGGCTGCGGACCATGTCGTTCTTAGTGACCCAGAGGACTCCGGACCGAATGCCTCAGCAAACCTACGCTGCATGGCCTCCCTGATCCTGCAAAGCCTGCGTAAGGATCCTCGTATTCGTGGTATCAAGGAGAAGGACCAATACTGGCTGGCAACCCTCCTTGATCCACGTTACAAGGGTAAGGTTGCGGACCTTATCTTGCCATCGCAGAGGGAGCAGAGGATGAAACATCTTCGGGAGGCCTTGCAGAAAGGTCTGTGCAACGCGTTCCCAGAGACTGGGAGGTTACAAACTCCTGTTTCTGGACAACGTGTTGCTGAGGCTTCGGTCAGTCAAAGAAGGAGCGGTGGAGAAGGTGGCCGTCTGACCGATGCGTTCAGACAATTTTTTGGTCCGCAGCCCCAAGGTATGATCGGTTCCAGCAACCATCGCCAGCGTCTGTTTTACATGGTGCAGGAATACCTAGGGGCAAGATCAGACTTGGACACCTTTCCCACCGAAAATCCTCTGGGTTACTGGGTCTTGAGGATGGATCACTGGCCAGAGCTTGCACAGTATGCAATTGAGCTACTGGCCTGTCCTGCATCCAGCGTTCTTTCGGAACGCACATTCAGTGCTGCTGGAGGCGTGGTAACCGATCACAGGGTGCGTCTGTCCACCGACTCGGTCGATCGGCTGACCTTCATAAAAATGAATGAGTCTTGGATCACCACCAGCTACCAAGCACCTGATGCTGATGTAACCGAATAATTTTTTTTGAAATCTCAGATCCCTTCAAAGACTGCCTATGCTGATGCTGAGTGACTATCCCTGAGTAATTATCCTCTTCCTCCTCAATCATCACGCTGATAGCTTGTAAGAACATTTTTGGTTCTGGGCGCCACCACCAGTGCCTAAGGCACAATTTTTCAGCCCCTGTTTAACAGGGGCGTGTAATTACAATTTTTGATGTAATACTTTGCAGCAGGGCTCGTTCCTGCATTCCAACTAGAGTGTCTGTGAGGGGTTGCAGTGTTGTGGCACCAGCACCAGTGCCTAAGGCCCAATTTTTCTGCCCCTGTCTAACAGGGGCGTGTAATTACAATTTTTGAAGCAATACTTTGCAGCAGGGCTCGTTCCTGCGTTCCAACTAGAGTGTCTGTGAGGGGTTGCAGTGTTGTGGCACCAGCACCAGTGCCTAAGGCCTAATTTTTCAGCTCCTGTTCAACAGGGGCATGTAATTACAATTCTTGATCTAATATTTCACAGCAGGGCCCTGTGAGGGCTTACAGTGTTGTGGCCACAGCAACACCTAAGGCCCAAATTTCTGCTGAGTATATAGGGCAGGACCCTACTTTCAAACATCTAACTTACAAACGACTCCTACTTGCAAACGGAAGGAGACAACAGGAAGTGAGATGAAATCTACCCCTAGGAAGGGAAATTCTCTCCTGTAAGAGTTAATATGGGAAAACAATTTCTCCTTTCCACTGATGCTTTCCAATCCTTGTTCCACAAAAAAACCCAAATTTTCAAAAAACATTTTTCATTGGGACAAAAAAGTGAGGTGAAATCTTCTGAAGAGGAGGAAAGACAGCAAAACAAATGTCACAGGGGTGATAACCCTTCCCTATGTTTTCCAAAAAGCTTAGAAAAGATTTTTTGGCTGGAGCTAAACACGTTAAAAATGTTCAAAATTACAAACAGATTCTACTTAACAACAAACCTACAGTCCCTGTCTTGTTTGCACCGCCTGTATACTGCTGTTCAGAGTATATAGGGCCTGGTGGCCCCACACCTTTCCTTATTTTAATTTGGGTGCGGGGTTCCCCTTAATATCCATACAAGACCCAAAGGGCCTGGTAATGGACTGGGGGGTACCCATGCCGTTTGTCTCACTGATTTTCATCCATATTGCCATGACCCGACATGACATTAAACCCGCAAGCAGTTTTAAATGAGATTTTTTCCTTTAAAAATGACATTTGGTGCAGGGACTGTTCTAAACATGGGAAACACGTGTCACTTTACAGGCATACTATAGACACCCCCCAGGTACGATATTTAAAGGAATATTTCACTTTTTTTTTTTTACTTTAAGCATCATTAAAATCACTGCTCCCGAAAAAACGGCCGTTTTTAAAAGTTTTTTTTGCATTGATACATGTCCCCTGGGGTAGGACCCGGGTCCCCAAACCCTTTTTAGGACAATACCATGCAAATTAGCCTTTAAAATGAGCACTTTTGATTTCGAACGTTCGAGTCCCATAGACGTCAATGGGGTTCTAACGTTCGTGCGAACTTTCGGTCCGTTCGCGGGTTCTGGTGCGAACCGAACCGGGGGGTGTTCGGCTCATCCCTACCCCTGAGACCACCAGAGTGGGGTTCCCCTGCATAAAGCTCTTTTAGAGACTGTACAGCCAGGGCTTCCAACTAGGAGAGGCTTGAACCTAGCTGGGGCGAAGCGGTAAGGGGTTTCCAGCTTTTACTGGTCCAACCATCTAGGTGAGGAAAAAAATGAGAATGCAGCGGTGGGCTCCTCTTCAAAACTTATAGCTAACCAGTCCTATCAGGTTGTGGAGGCGGAGTCACAACCCATTGTGTGTGCTGCCACGATGCGTCAGGAAATAGACTTGTAAGTGTTCTTTTTTACTTGTCTCAGTGAATCAGGCTTATATACTTATATACTCACATACTTATCACCATATGCTATGCAGAGAAGAAGCAAACAGATAAGTCCAGTTGCCTAAGAACATTTGTGTTGATAGGCCACAGGAACCATTTACACTTTTCCGTTTGGGTGTATTGGGGTAACATACACATGCTTACGTAAGTTACATATGTTTTCATGTTGCTGTCCCATTGTTTTGAATGGCATCCCAATGCACTAACCCAATGCACATCGGATGCACATGCATTGCAGCGCACCACAGCACACAGTAACACACTACTATGTGTTGTGGTGCACTACGTCCATCTACATTCACTTGAATGGACTGCCCTAATGCAATGCTTGTTAATGTGTTTTATATACTGTAACATGCTTACATCAATGAACCACAATAGAGAAGTCTGAGTGGGACCCAAATCAAAGCTTGTATGCAGGAAATCAAGAAGATATACCAGGTTTAAATACATTAAAGCCCTTGAGACTGCTGAAATCCAAAAATGTGACCCAAATATAAAAATGTTTTATTAATGAAAATTGTCTGGATCGAAGGAGAGTGTCTATGACAAACAGCCTTGGAAATGAAGACTGCCTTTCTCTTCTAATCTTCAACTTATAAACAGTTTTTTCTTAGATAAGGATGTGTTTGCAACTTAAAAAAGGAGCTTAAAGTAGTATTAAACCCCAAAACAAATGATTATTATATTGTAGCTTACCATTTTTTAGCTGTAATGGCTGTACTCATTTTCTTTTTTAGGCTTTCTTTCTTCTACAACTGTGTTTTTATCTGGCGATGCAGCCAGTAAGTCTGTTGTTTTTCCAGCAGAATGTCGTTACAGACATGAAACAAACCATTTAACATTAGCAGAATATTGTTCTGCGATTTTTCTCAACCTCAGTTCCTATTTTTCAAGCATAGGACATGTAAACAAGGCTAAGCGACTATGCACGAAAACATAGGAGCTGCAGTGCAGAAAAATGGCAGCAGGTGCTCTGGACTGATGTGTCCAAATTTTAAATACTTGGCTGTAGCAAAAGGCACAATAATGAGTGTTTGCAAGCAACAGTGAAGCATGGTGGAGGTTGCTTGCAAGTTTGTAGCAGAGATTTTGTATGTTGGAGATTTGGTCAGGAATGGTGTCCTCAATGCTAAGAAATACAGGCAGAACAACAACCCCAAACATTCAGCCAATGTCATTAAGAACTCTCTTCAGCGTAAAGAAAAACAAGGAGTCCTGGAAGTGATGATTTGGCTTCCTCAGAGTCCTGATCTCAACATCATCAGGTCTGTCTGGGACTACATAAAGAGACAGAAGGATCTGAGGCAGCCTACATCCACAGAAGATCTGTGGTTAGTTCTCCAAGATGTTTGGAACAACCCACTTGCTGAGTTCCTTCTTTGTGCAAGTGTACATTAAAGAATTGATGCTGTTTTGAAAGCAAAGGGTGATCACACCAATTATTGATTTGATTTGGATTTTTCTTCTCTTTCTATTTTTTTAATTGATTAAAATAAAGTATTACTACTTTTATAATTTACAGCATTTTTTCACACCTGCCTAAGATGTTTGCACAGGTGTGTATGTGTTGTGCCACCCCATGGCCCCTTGGTTGGTTACTCCTGCCTATCTCTAGAAGAAGTTTCCAGAGCATAGCGTAGGAGGGTCAACCAACATTTATTTACTCTCAGCCAATCCATGGAAGGGACACCCAGAAGGTGGCTGAGAGAGAAAATAAATGTTTGGGAGGCTTGCTCAGAGTGTTTTTGGATGAAGACTGTGTACCTGAGAGCTGATGTTGAGCCTCAGCTTGTGCTTGGCTAAGGGCCTGAAAAAATCTGGATTAAATGATACTTGCTGGAGGGTATCACCCCTGGAGGCTGACCTAAGAAGGGATCCTGGCACCACAAAAGAATATTGCATGGAATCTGACAGCTACTGTATTCTTGAACATGGTAAATAGGACCCTTGCTAAAGACCCATGGTGAGCATAGACAGTTGTGCCCATAAGTTTACATACCCTGGCAGAATTTATGATTTCTTGGCCATTTTTCAGAGAATATGAATCATAACACAAAAACTTTTCTTTCACTCATGGTTAGTGTTTGGCTGAAGCCATTTATTATCAATCAACTGTGTTTACTCTTTTTAAATCATAATGACAACAGAAACTACCCAAATGACCCTGATCAAAAGTTTACATACCCTGGTGATTTTGGCCTGATAACATGCACACAAGTTGACAGCAGGGGGTTTGAATGGCTATTAAAGGTAACCATCCTCACCTGTGATCAGTTTGCTTGTAATTAGTGTGTGTGTTTAAAAGGTCAGTGAGTTTCTGGACTTCTGACAGACCCTTGCATCTTTCATCCAGTGCTGCACTGACGTTTCTGGATTCTGAGTCATGGGGAAAGCAAAAGAATCGTCAAAGGATCTGTGGGAAAAGGTAGTTAAATTGTATAAAACAGGAAAGGGAAATTTGGATTTTTGGCCGCAACCATAAACGCTACATTTGGAGAGGAGTCAACAAGGCCTATGATGAAAGGTACACCATTCCTACTGTGAAACACGGAGGTGGATCGCTGATGTTTTGGGGATGTGTGAGCTACAAAGGCACAGGAAATTTAGTCAAAATTGATGGCAAGATGAATGCAGTATGTTATCAAAAAATACTGGAGGAACATTTGCATTCATCAGCCAGGAAGCTGCGCATGGGACGTACTTGGACATTCCAACATGACAATGATCCAAAACACAAGGCCAAGTCGACCCATCATTGGCTACAGCAGAATAAAGTGAAGGTTCTGGAGTGGCCATTTCAGTCTCCTGACCCTTAATATCATAGAGCCACTCTGGGGAGATCTCAAACTTGCCGTTCATGCAAGACAGCCCAAGAATTTACAGGAACTGGAGGCTTTTTGCCAAGAGGAATATTGGGCAGCTTTACCATCTGAGAAGATAAACAGCCTCATCCACAAATACCACAAAAGGCTTCAAGCTGTCATTGATGTTAAAGGAGGCAATACACGGTATTAAGAACTGGGATATGTAAACTTTTGATCAGGGTCTTTTTGGTTAGTTTCTGTTGTCATTATACATTAAAAAGAGTAAACACAGTTGATTGATAATAAATGGCTTCAGCCAAACACTAACCATGAGTGAAAGAAAAGTTTTTGTGTTATCATTCATATTCTCAGAAAAATGGCCAAGAAATCATAAATGCTGCCACGGTATGTAAACTTATGAGCACAACTATATATATATATATATATATATATATACACACACACACACACACATTATATAGATATAGAGATCTAGAGCTATATATACCATATCTCGTGAAAGTGAGTACACCCCTCACATTTTTGAAAATATTTTATTATATCTTTTCATGTGACAACACTGAAATGACACTTTGCTACAATGTAAAGTAAATTGTATAACAGTGTAAATTTACTGTCCCCTCAAAATAACTCAATACACAGCTATTAATGTCTAAACCGCTGGCAACAAAAGTGAGTACACCCCTAAGGGAAAATGTCCAAATTGGGCCCAATTAGCCATTTTCCCTCCCCGGTGCCATGTGACTCATTAGTGTTACAAGGTCTCAGGTGTGAATGGGGAGCAGGTGTGTTAAATTTGGTGTTATCGCTCTCATTTTCTCATACCGGTCACTGAAAGTTCAACATGGCACCTCATGGCAAAGAACTCTCTGAGGATCTGAAAAAAAGAATTATTGCTCTACATAAAGATGGCCTAGGCCAGTGATGGTGAACCTTGGCACCCCAGATGTTTTGGAACTACATTTCCCATGATGCTCACCTACACTGCAGAGTGCATGAGCATCATGGGAAATGTAGTTCCAAAACATCTGGGGTGCCAAGGTTCGCCATCACTGGCCTAGGCTATAGGAAAATTGCCAAGACCCTGAAACTGAGCTGCAGCATGGTGGCCAAGACCATACAGTGTTTTAACAGGACAAGTTCCACTAAGAACAGGCCTCACCATGGTCGACCAAAGAAGTTGAGTGCACATGCTCAGCGTCATATCCAGAGGTTGTCTTTGAGAAATAGATGCATGATGGCTGCCAGCATTGCTGCAGAGGTTGAAGGGGTGGGGGGTCAGCCAGGCAGTGCTCAAAACATGAGAACAACAAGCCGCACACTGCATCAAATTGGTCTGCAAGGCTGTTGTCCCAGAAGGAAGCCTCTTCTAAAGATGATGCACAAGAAAGCCCACAAACAGTTTGCTGAAGACAAGCAGACTAAGGACATGGATTACTAGAACCATGTCCTGTGGTCTGATGAGATCAAGATAAACTTATTTGGTTCAGATGGTGTCAAGTGTGTGTGGTGGCAACCAGGTGAGGAGTACAAAGACAAGTGTGTCTTGCCTACAGTCAAGCATGGTGGTGAGAGTGTCATGTTCTGGGGCTGCATGAGTGCTACCGGCGCTACAGTTCATTGAGGAAACCAGAGTTGCCAACTCTCCGAAGCAAAATTTACTGGCAGGATGCCAAAATTTACAAATGGCACCAATTTTTTTACTGGCACTGCAAAAAAGTACCTAAAATTTCAGTTTTCAGTGCAAATATCAATATTTAAACTATAAACATATATCTAGTGCTATTAGCAATGTGTTAGAGTTTAACTAAAGTAAAAAAACATATTTCTGCATTGACATGAAGGTCAGGTTACTAGAACCCAGCAAGCACAGAGTTCCCCCTTACATCAGAATCTGCAGGATCCCCATTACAGTGAAAAGGAACTCGTATGTAAAGGGGAAAGCTGCAAATCATGATCTTAGGGGGAACTCTGATGTAGAGGGGGGCTCTGGTGACCAGAGACCACCTTATATCAGAGTCCACTGTGTTCCATTTACATCAGAGTTCCCAATTACATCAGGGTCCACAGACTGAGTTCCCCCTTGCACTGTAAGGGGGAATCCTGCAGACTCTGTTGTAAAGGGGAACACCAGGAACTCTGATATGGGGGGCACTCTGGTGACCAGAGACCACCTTCCATACAGTGAATACACTGAGGTAAGGGGGGTTACTAATATAGGGGGGAAACCTTTATATCGGTGCCCCCTTACATTATTGTATTCACTTCCTCCTTACATCAGTGACCCCCCCATTCAGACTGGCCTGGCAGCGCTGTCTCTCACCTCCTCTCAGGTGCACCGTGCAGGGATCAGTCAAATGGCTCCAGCTTGGTGGCTCTGGGTTTTATCCCACAGGAGACGGTCAGAGACTGCAGAGAGGATACAGGAGACGGTGAGAGACTGCACACATACTACAGGAGACGGTCAGAGACTGTGGACATGCTAAAGGAGATGGTCAGAGACTGCGGACATAGTACAGGAGATGATCAGAGACTGCAGACATAGTACAGGAGATGATCAGAGACTGCAGACATAGTACAGGAGATGATCAGAGACTGCAGACATAGCACAGGAGATGATCAGAGACTGCAGACATAGCAAAGGAGATGATCAGAGACTGCAGACATAGCAAAGGAGATGATCAGAGACTGCAGACATAGCACAGGAGATGATCAGAGACTGCAGACATAGCACAGGAGATGATCAGAGACTGCAGACATAGCACAGGAGATGATCAGAGACTGCAGACATAGCACAGGAGATGATCAGAGACTGCAGACATAGCACAGGAGATGATCAGAGACTGCAGACATAGCACAGGAGATGATCAGAGAGACTGCAGACATAGCACAGGAGATGATCAGAGACTGCAGACATAGCACAGGAGATGATCAGAGACTGCAGACATAGCACAGGAGATGATCAGAGACTGCAGACATAGCACAGGAGATGATCAGAGACTGCAGACATAGCACAGGAGATGATCAGAGACTGCAGACATAGCACAGGAGACGATCAGAGACTTCAGACATGCTAAAGGAGATGGTCAGAGACTGCGGACATGCTAAAGGAGACGGTCAGAGACCAGGGACATGCTAAAGGAGACGGTCAGAGACTGCGGACATGCTAAAGGAGACGGTCAGAGACTGCGGACATGCTAAAAGAGATGGTCAGAGACTGCGGACATAGCACAGGAGATGATCAGAGACTGCAGACATAGTACAGGAGACAGTCAGAGACTGTGGACATGCTAAAGGAGACGGTCAGAGACTGCAGACATGCTAAAGGAGACGGTCAAAGACTGCGGACATGCTAAAGGAGATAATCAGAGACTGCGGACATGCTAAAGGAGACAGTCAGAGACTGCGGACATGCTAAAGGAGACGGTCAGAGACCGGGGACATGCTAAAGGAGACGGTCAGAGACTGCGGACATGCTAAAGGAGACGGTCAGAGACTGCAGACATAGTACAGGAGACGGTCAGGGACTGTGGACATGGTACAGGAGACAGTCAGAGACTGCGGACATAGTACAGGAGATAGTCAGAGACTGCGGACATGCTAAAGGAGACAGTCAGAGACTGCGGACATGCTAAAGGAGATGGTCAGAGACCGGGGACATGCTAAAGGAGACAGTCAGAGACTGCGGACATGCTAAAGGAGACGGTCAGAGACTGCGGACATAGTACAGGAGACGGTCATAGGCTGCAGACATAGTACAGGAGACCAAATGTGCTCACTACTTATTCAGATAAAAATATATGAATAAACACCTCAAGACCATCAAGTACAATACATAATCAATTATATTATGACCATACAGTACAAACACAATATACAGCAGCACTTTTCATCAGAAAATACCAGCCACATCAAATTACTGCTGCCTCCCCTCTCCTGGCATGCTTGGATTTGTAGTGCCCCAGACACATGAGGTGGTAACTCTGGAGAGGACTGAGGAGGCTGTGCCTGGACTGGTGAGCACTGCAGGTAATAGGTAGAGATTGGGGAGAAAACGTCCTCCCTTTAGAAGCAAAGCAGATCTGACACACAAAAAAACGATCTGCTGTACACAAGCCTGCTACACAGCCCATCCTCTGCCCCCCTCCCCTCCTGCCCACTAAGACAAGGCAAAGACATGACTGCATTTAACTGATAGCTAGCATACCCTCTACTATGCTGAAGTCCGTCCAGCTCCACTGCAGGCTCACTACATACCTCCCCCTCCCAGCATCTCCCAGAATCAAATAAGGCGCGTTGTGGAAGGAAGGGGGAGGGTACAAGACAAGTAGCAGCCGTGTTATAAAGATTATCGGGATGATCGGAGACTCTCGGCATGCCTTGGGACTGCACATGCGCAGTTCCGAGCCGGGACCATCATTTTTACTGGCAAGATTTTTTTTTACGGATTTTCACGGACATGAAAATATAGCCCTGTTTTTACGGGCTGCCCGTAAAAACACAGGCGGTTGGCAACCCTGGAGGGAATCATGAATGCCAACATGTACTGTGACATAATCAAGCAGAGTATGATCCCCTCCCATTGGAGACTGGGCCACAGGGCAATATTCCAACATGATAACAACCCCAAACACCTCCAAGATGACCACTGCCTTGCTAAAGAAGCTGAGGGTAAAGGTGATGAATTGGCCAAGCATGTCTCCAGACCTAAACCCTATTGAGCATCTGTGGGGCATCCTCAAATGGAAGATGGGAGGAGCGCAAGGTCTCTAACATACACCAGCTCCGTGATGTTGTCATCAAGGAGTGGAAGAGAACTCCAGTGGCAACCTCTGAAGCTCTGGTGAACTCCATGCCCAAAAGTGTTAAGGCAGTCCCGGAAAATAATGGTAGCCACACAAAATATTGACACTTTGGGCCCAATTTGGACATTTTCACTTAGGAGCGTACTCACTTTTGTTGCCAGTGGTTTAGACATTAATGGCTGTGTGTTGAGTTATTTTGAGGGGACAGAAAATTTACACTGTTATACAAGCTGTACACTCACTACTTTACATTGTAGCAAAGTGTCATTTCTTCAGTGTTGTCACATGAAAATATATAATAAAATATATAATAAAATATTTACAAAAATGTGAGGGGTTTACTCGCTTTTGTGAGATACTGTATATTATATAATAATAATATATACTATATATATATTAACAAAGAAAACCATATAAATCCAAAACTGGTTTAGAGGTACTCACACGTCTTGTAGAGGCAGAAGATCAAAAACAGTAGTGTTTTCATTGTCGTTTCGATGAAGCTCGGTCCATCTTTCTCAAGACACTACAACATGGAAGTGAACAGACTAATAAACCTAAAGCCCCACCCACCAACACCCCCTAATGATGACCTCACACAGTGCAAGGGTTGAAATACACATGCAGGGTAGAGGTCAAAGAAAGATCACACAGGGAGCAAATCACAATATTTAATTAAAAAAGCAAAATATACAAAATCCTACAAAAATAGCTCATACATAAAAATGGCAAATTGCAGAAAAAATGGAACAAAGCATGTAATAAACATTCACAAGATGGCCACCATAGCACATGGCAAACACCAGGCAGGCATGGACCACCTCTAATTAGTACCATGAAAAAATAATAAAGTAACAAGAGATGTGCTGGGAGAACATAGCAACAAATTAAAAATGACCAGATAGCCACAAAAATACTACCCAAGGCCAAACACTCCATGTGTGCCAAAAGTGTGAATAGCACCCAACATAAGACAATAGACAAAGCACAAAGATAGAAATGCATACAAATATACTTAATATAAATCAATGCTCCACAACCAGATAGAAGAAACCAGAGGACTCAGACATATTAATAGTTGCAGAGGAGAAATGATGATGAGAACCCCAAGGCTAATACCACTAAAAAGAAAAAAAACTTGCCAAACAGAAGGAGTGGATGGAGCTTGGGGTTTATTAGTCTGTTCAATTCCATATTGTAGTATCTTGAGAAAGATGGATTGAGCTTTTAATCTTCCTCCTTTGCAAGACCTGTGAGTGCCACTAAACCAGTTTTGTGTGTGTATGTATATATATATATATATATATATATATATATATATATATATTTAAAAACTTCAGGCAATATGTATATAAGAGGAGTGAGGAAGTTACGCCAGGTAATTTGATTCCACTGGGCTCTATTCACAAAACCAGATCGCATGCGATACTTAGGTGTTTTCCCAAATACCGCATGCGATCCTGAAATGTCAATTCAATACTGCTTTCGCAATGACTTGCATGCGGTATTTACTACATAAAGCAAAAATGCTTGGTAAATTCTTCATAGAACAGGAGTGTAAATAGATTAATTAAAAAAAAAATTGCATGCGGTAAATAAGTAGTGGTCCCGGCATGCAATATTTAAGGAACTAGTTGTTAAGGAGAAGGTTTCCTGCTGACAGCTGAAAGTAAAAAATATATTTGCCGGCAGTTAAAACATTTTAAAAAAAATTAGGCGTGGGTTCCCCCTACAGATTTGTACCAGACCCTTATTCGAGTATGCAGCCTGGCAAGTCAAGAAAGGGAGGGGATGAGCAAGCACCCCCCCTTCTGAACCATACCAGGCTACATGCCCTCAACATAGGGGGGTACTTTGGGGCAGTAGGGGACTTTGGGGCGGTAGATGTCCATTTGAATTCCCCGCCATGCCATTGCGTGGGCGTCGCCGGGAGCTCCGTGAGTCGGGTCGCGGGTCCCGCGGACTCGATCGCCTCATGGAGAGGACGAACGGAGAGGACGAACGGAGAGATGCTGATGTAAACAGCATCTCCCCGTTCTGCCTAGTGACAGTGTCATTTATTTCTGCTCCCTGTCATCGGGAGCAGAGATCAGTGTAGTGTCACAGCTAGCCCATCCCCCATACAGTTAGTAATCACTCCCTAGCACTGACTTAACCCCTCCCCGCCCCCTAGTGGTTAACCCCTTCACTGACAGTGTCATTTACACAGGAAACAGTGCATTTTTATAGCACTGATCGCTGTATAAATAACAATGGTACCAAAAATGTGTCAAAAATGTCCGACATGTCCGCCATAATGTCGCAGTCACAATAAAAATCGCTGATTGCCGCCATTACTAGTAAAAAAAAACAAACTATCCCCTATTTTGTAAACGTTATAACTTTTGCGCAAACCAATTAATAAACGCTTATTGCGATTTTTTTTTACCAAAAATATGTAGAAGAATACGTATCGGCCTAAACTGAGGAAAAAAATGTTTTTTTATATATTTTTGGGGGATATTTATTATAGCAAAATGTAAAAAATAATGCGTTTTTTTCAAAATGGTTGCTCTTATTTTGTTTACAGTGCAAAAAATAAAAATTGCAGAGGTGATCAAATACCACCAAAAGAAAGCTCTATTTGTGGGAAAAAAAAGGATGTCAATTTTGTTTGAAAGCCACGGCACACGATCGCACAATTGTCAGTTAAAGCGACACAGTGCCAAATCGCAAAAAGTGCTCTGGTCAGGAAGGGGGTAAAATCGTCCGGTGCTGAAGTGGTTATTCACATAGTATCAAAAAATAAAAGTGACGTTTCCGAGCCTCGCAGGACCCCTTCATCAGGCAGCTGACCTGCCTGATGAAGGGGTCCTGCATGGCTCGGAAATGTCGCTTTTATTTTTTGATACTATGTGATTAAAATTTTTGACCCAATTTTGGAGATCCTGGTGTGCTGGTGACACTTCCTTCTTATGATTACAGTTGATTCCAGCCGTTGGTCATTTCAGCACCCAATGTAAAGCCCCATACACACGATAGGACTTTGTACAAACTTTCCTGTGGATTTTTGTACAAAGGGCGTTGGCCATACGTTTGTATTGCATACAGACGGCAGGACTTTTCCAGCCGACTTTCACCAAATCACGTGGTTTTTCAGCTCTTTACCACCACCCTTTGGTCAACTTCTGAATTGTTGTCTGATATTGTGTCAATCTCGACGCTTTTATCGGCGAGATTGACACCTTGCGAGCCGGGTTCACACTGGTGCAGGGATCCGTCTTGGATCCCCGCCAATGCCAGGCACTGTGTTTGGTATGAATCTTGAGGGGAAACTCCACGCCAAATTTTAAATAAAAAAACGGCATGGGTTCCCCTCCAAGGGCATACCAGGCCCTTAGGTCTGGTATGGATTTTAAGGGGAACCCCTATGCCGAAAAAACGGTGTGGGGGTCCCCCCAAAATACATACCAGACCCTTATCCGAGCATGCAACCCGGCTGGTCAGGAAAAAGGCTGGGGACGAATGAGCGCCCCCCCTCCTGAACCGTACCAGGCTGCATGCCCTCAACATGGGGGGTGGGTACTTTGGGGGAGGGGGGAGCCCTGCGGCCCCCCCACCCCAAAGCACCTTGTCCCATGTTGATGAGGACAAGGGCCTCTTCCCGACAAGAAGATAGCGGTGGAGCCCGGCAGAAGAACCGGAGAGCTGGAGAAGAGGCCGAACACCGGGAGAAGAACCGAACATCGGGAGAAGAGGCCGGAGAGAGCAGAGAAGTCGGAAGAAGACCCCCGAAGTCAGAAGAAGACCCCGGAGCTGCCTAATAAATTACTTTAAAAACCTGTGTAGTGTGTTTTTTTTTATTGACACTTTTTTCCCTAGGTGAATGGGTAGGGGTACGATGTACCCCATACTCATTCACATAGGGTGAGGGGCCGGGATCTGGGGGCCCCCTTGTTAAAGGGGGCTCCCGGATTCCGATAAGCCCCCCGCCCGCAAACCCCGACAACCAACGGCCAGGGTTGTCGGGAAGAGGCCCTTGTCCTCATCAACATGGGGACAAGGTGCTTTGGGGTGGAGGGCCCGCAGGGCGCCCCCCTCCCCCAAAGCACCCACCCCCCATGTTGAGGGCATGCGGCCTGGTATGGTTCAGGATGGGGGGGGCGCTCGCTCGTCCCCACCCCTTTTCCTGACCGTCCGGGCTGCGTGCTCGGATAAGGGTCTGGTATGGATTTTGGGGGGGGCCCACGCTGTTTTTTCGACGTAGGGGGTTTCTCTTAAAATCCATACCAGACCTAAGGGCCTGGTATGCCCCCAGAGGGGAATTCCCTCTCGCGCTCGCCGCAATAGGAAAATGTGTTTGTGTTTGTGTTGTATTGCAGCCAGCACGAGATGTACAGTACCCTGTCGCCGAGAACCAACGCGATGGGTTCGCGCTGGAAACATTCTCGCGGCTGCGTACTGTAGTTTGTACAAAAGTCCGATGGTTTTGTGTACACACGATCGGACTTTTGTTGCCGGAAAGTTTGTGCGTTCGCACAGCCAACAAAAGTCCGATGGAAACAGAAAAAGTTTGTCCGATGGAACGTACACATGGTCGGATGTTGCTACAAAACAGCTAATTTGCATGTTTGCTGTCAAAAAGTCCAATCGTGTGTACGGGCCTTTAGATACAGCCGTTTGTGCAGGAACGTGTGTGTTGGGAGTATTGCATTGGACCTTGTGTTGGTCTATCACATAAAATCCCAATAAAATAAATTTACGTTTTTGGTTGTAACATGTCAAAATGTGTAAAATTTCAAAAGGTATGAATACCTTTTCAAGGCACTGTAAAAATAAATGTCCCCCAGTGTAGATCCATCGTCAATCATGATGCCTGCCACCACTGCCGACCCAAAAAAAAAAAAAAAAGGTCCGCTCGCGCCGAAGGCTGCCGCCCTCTGATAGTTCTTAACCTGTTGCCGACCAGCCTCCGTTGTTATACGGCAACAGGTTGGCACGGCTGCACAAACCGCCGTAGGTGTACGTCGGCCGCTTTAAGAGCTGTGAGAACGACGCTGGAGCTAATGCATGTGGCTGGCGGCCGTAATGTCCGCCGGCCACTGGCGATCGATCCACAAGGAGCCAGAATGGGGATCTGTCAATGTAAACAGACAGATCGCTGTTCTGACGGGAGGATATCCTCCTCCAGTCAGTCCCTCCCAGGTAGAAACACCTCCCAGAGCACACATTTAACCCCTTGATCACCACTAGTGTTAACCCCTTCCCTGCCATTGACATTTACACAGTAATCAGTGCATTTTTATAGCACTGATTGCTGTATAAGTGTCAATGGTCCCAAAAAAGTGTCAAAAGTGTCCGATCTGTCCGCCGAAATGTCACAGTCCCACAAAAAATTGCTGATCACTGCCATTACTAGTAAAATAAATAAATAAAAATGCCATAAATATATCCCCTATTTTGTAGAAGCTATAACTTTCGCGCAAACAGGCCACTTATTGTGATTTTTTTTACCAAAAATATGTAGAAGAATACATATTGGCCTAAACTGATGAAGACATTTTTTTTTTTTTTTTTAATATTTATTATAGCAAAACGTACAAAATATTTAAAAATGTTCTAAAAAAATTGTCAGTCTTTTTTTGTTTATAGTGCAAAAAATAAAACCGCAGAGGTGATCAACTACCACCAAAAGAAAGCTCTATTTGTAGGAAAAAAAAGTACATAAATTGTGTTTGTGTACAATGTCGCATGACCGCGCAATTGTCAGTTAAATCGACGTAGTGCCATATCGCAAAAAAAAAATGGCCTAGTCAGGAAGTGGGTAAATTCTTCCGGGGCTGAAGTGGTTAAATAACCAAGGGGCAGGGTCACCCAGTGACATCATCAGGTGACCTCCCCACCGCCTTAAACTGTCTAATGTTTTTTTTTACACTACACATTTTGTGGGGCGGTGAATGAGTAGGGGTACTATGTACCGCATATTCGTTCACATGGGGGGGGGGGGATTTGGGGGCCACAGGCTTTATACACAGGAGAGGAGTCTGGAGATTATGATGAAAAGTGTTATAAGGAAGCGTCTTCTCTTCTGAGTGAAAAGATTGTGTTTACAGCATGTCTGTCAAAAGGGTAGGGCAGAGCTGGGCTTGACAAATTAGAGCAGTTTTTGCTGTTTTTAAAGCCCATCAGATGGCTAATGAAGGATACAGATACATTTTTACCGTGGCTGGCCTAGTAAATAATTGAAGTGATTATTTTCTGTGTGTTGGCAGTCAGGTGTGTCCACCAGGTGTGACCACTGACTCGCCAGCTGGATAGTTCTGTAGTCAGTTTCTTCTGAATGTTTCTTCCTTATAGTTACCTGGTTAGCCCGGAAAAAAAAAAGACACGTGTCCATCAAGTTCAACCAATTAACCACTTCAATACTGAGCACTTTCACCCCCTTCCTACCCAGGCCAATTTTCAGCTTTTTAGTGCTGTCACAGGTTGAATGACAATTGGGCGGTCATGCAACACTGTACCCAAATAAAATTATTTTTTTTCAGACAGAAAGAGCTGTCGGTTGGTGTTATTTATTCACTACTGAGTTTTTTAATTTTTTTGCTAAACAAATGAAAAATACCAAATTAAAAAAATAAAAATGTTTTTTCTTAGTTTCTGTTATAAAATTTTGCAAATAAGTACCGTATTTATCGGTGTATAACACGCACCTTCATTTTAGGAGGGAAGTTTCAGGAAAAAACTTAAATTTTAATTAAAGAACTTTAAAGCAAAATAAGGGTCAGTGCCCATCAATGCAGCTTCACCATTGCCCATCAATGCAGCTTTACCATTGCCCATCAATGCAGCCTCACCATTGCCCATCATTGCAGCCTCACCATTGCCCATCAATGCAGCCTCACCATTGCCCATCAATGCAGCCTCACCATTGCCCATCAGCCTCACCATTGCCCATCAGCCTCACCATTGCCCATCAGCCTCACCATTGACCATCTGCAGCCTCACCATTGCCCATCTGCAGCCTGATCAATGCCATATGCAGCCTCACAATTACCCATTAATGCAGCTTGAGCAATGCCCTCCAAATTGCAGTATCGGCGTATAACACGCACACACCATTTGCACCCGATTTCCAGGGTGAAAAGGTGCGTGTTATACGCCAATAAATACAGTAATTTTTCTTGTTCACTGATGTGCACTGATGGGCACTGATAGGCACTGATAGGCACTGATGGGGTGACACTGTTGGGCACTGATGGACACTGATAGGCTGCACTGATGGGCACTGATAGGTTGCACTGATGGGCACTAATAGGCAGCACCGATGGACACTGATAGGCAGCACTGATGGAAACTGTCTGTCAGTGCCCTGATTTGTAAATGTGTGCTGTCAGAATTGCCAGTTACTGGCTCTCCTCACCTCGCGCTGGGACAGCACATGAGGAAAAGAATGCTGATAACCAGCAAGTTTGTGTACATGTGATCAGCTATGATTGGACACAGCTGATCACATGGTAAAGGGTCGCTGTGATTGACCCTTTACCGCATTCTGTGATCAGCTGAGTTTCTATGCTGAGCATTTCTGTGCTGAGTATTTATGATAAGTTCCTATGCTGAGCATTTTCTCCCTATCACAACTGAGCAGCCCATGTGTCACACATGTGGGGGCATACACAGAGGTAAATGACAGCCCACTCCCTCCCTCCTCCTCCATGGCCACTTACCAGCTAAACACAATAGGAGCAAGATAACATGTAGATTAATGGAGGCTTCACCTCTCTGTGAAGCCATAGGCTGGACGGGCCTGGCACAGCCTGTAACTCGCAGAAATCCGCTCACACCATGTTATTGCCAAAAAAATAATAAAGATTTGATCTCAAATATATATTTGTATGACTATTTAAAACAATTTATTGATATTAATTATTTATTTTTACTCTGTATTCCAAAGGCTGTTTTTTATTTTGAACATGTGACCAGTAGCAGAGGACTAGAAGCTCCTCCTGCTTATGTTTCCCCCGCAGACAGACTAGAAAAGATCTGGGTCATGTGACAGCTGTATATTGATTAGGAAAAAGGTACTATTTTTTTAAATAAAATAATTACAGTGCCATTATTCATATATGGAAATAGAAGGGACAATGTAAATTAAACAGTGTGTGTTTTGTATCATGTTAACAGACTGCGTTTTTAGGCCTAAAACATACACATTATCCACCTGTGGGGACATGTGGCAGATGTTTTAGCAAAGTCCAAGTATACTTGATCCACAGGCACCCCTTTGTCTAAGTTTTTGCTTACTTCCTAAAGTAGTGTTTCTCAACCTTTTTCAGTCTAGGCACCCTTTAGGCTCGATTCACACCTATGCATGTTGCTTTTGAGCGTTTTTGGAGGTTTTTTTTTCATGCTTGGCACGTTTTTGAGCAGCGTTTTTGTAGCGTTTTTGCGGCGTTTTTGCCGCGTTTTTGCCGCGATTTGCATTTTGCGTTTTTTTTTTTTTTTTTTTCATTTTTTTTACAGTCTTAAAAAAAAATTACAAAAAAAAAAAAACGGCAAAAACGCACCAAAAACGCACCAAAAACGCTGCAAAAACGCTGCAAAAACCGTGCACTTGCGTTTTTGATGCTTGTCCATTGAAATCCATTACATGCAAAACGCTGCTTTTTGCATGAAAAAAAGTCCCCGACCCTTTCCAAAAACGCAGAGATACAAAAAAGCATTGATGTGAACATGTTCCATAGGAACCCATGTTAAAAAATTCCCATGCATTTCTGCAAAATGCAAAATGCATCAAAAAACGCGCTAGTGTGAATGGAGCCTTAGAAATTATGAACAATCTTGAGGCACCCATTCAAATTGTAAAAGCTATTTTAATAGTTTTACATAATTCAGATACATCCACAAATCCAAGTAGGATACCCAACATTAGAGCTGATTTATTCTTCCAAAGCAAATGCACTTTTGCAAACTGGTACTGACTAGTATTCTAATGTTTATCTTCTCCCTCAGCTAATGTGACACCCAATGCTGATGGAGAGGGGCAGGGGAAGGTCAAAACAAGGATGCTATGCAGGCGTCTGATATCCTCCTCATCAACTGATGATGCCATTGGTCATTAGGATGCCGGCAGCTGGAAGGTTGTAATGGTGCACAATGAAAACCTGTTACTTAGTGTAACTAAAAAGGCAACCTGCATCCACAAGCTGGCTTGTATACAAATTTTGGGCAATTTTTAGGCATTTTGCCAAGGCACCCCTAATGAAGCTTCAAGGCACCCCAGGGTTCCTGGGCACCCTGGTTGAAAATGGCTGTCCTAAAGTATCTCAATTGAAAAATTGCTTCTTATATCTGAATTATATGTCCCTCATTTTTGGTAATATAATCAATTCCAAACAAGGTGTGCATGCCCACACACCAAAAGACCCTGGGACGATGCCTAAAAATTATTAGGACTTTGTTATATTGATTTATTGGGTGTGTGTGTTTTCACTTATAGGGAAGGGTATGTGCAAAACCTTCCTCCCGTCTGGTTACCTCTATCTGCACTGCAGAAATTAGAAGGAGTATATTGGGGTGGTCTCAGAATTACCTGCCATTAAATCCTAAAGTAGATTAGTTTGTCAAGTCCAGTCACTTGTAAATCAGTGCTAGCTTCTGATATTCTGGAAGATACCCTTGGACTGTTATTAACCCTCACAGATCATTTCCAATATAGAAGTGAAGCTTACAGGCCTGTAGTTACTACATGAAGACCTTGATCCCTCTTTAATTATAGCCACGAAGCTGGCTTTACAAAAATGTACCAAGACAGCCAATAAAGAGTCCCATGCTGATTAACCCCTTTACCGTTTACATTAACCCCATTAACTACTTTCTGAGTAAGAAGAAGCCACCTCTTGAGGTGGGCAATTCCCCTCAGTGTTGCAATTCACTCTTTCTTTAATTTCTTATATCACACCTATAAACCCACTACAGATGTTCACTATCTTTGTGACTTTGATATCATTAGATCTCCTTGACTTTGTATTTAATTTCACTTGCCTACTACTATTTCATAGATGAATATTATTTTTGGCTGCACTTCATGGTAAATTTTAGACAGATCTTATCAACTTTGATTAAACAAATAGTCATAGGTATTACTAGAAGAAATTAAATAATTCATTCCCCTCTACCCCCTGACAAGAAACATGGACTGAGAACATATTATAGTCATTGTGTGGTCTGTCTACTTATATCTCATGTAGTCACTTCAAAAATAGGTATCAGGATTTGCTACACTGATAAGGTCAACAGATAGGGGCCAACCTGTAGGTCAGTAATAGATAGGTTTTGCAATATCTCCTTTGCATGACTTCAGCATGCCATGTATGAAGTATAAAAAGGCACCAACCTTTGTTTGAGTGCAAAAATGGCCAGGCTCGTACTCCTTGCCGGTAAGTGATAACTGGTGTCATGCGGTCACTCAGTAGTGTGGACTGAATACGACAGGAAATGATAGGAAAACTGGACAAAAGTAATAGTTTTAGTACTATTTAAATAACATTTTCAATTGAATAACTATTTGAGTGCAATCACTTTCTCTAAGTTAAATAAAGAGAACAGATTCCTAAAAAAAAATGTATTTAATAAGGCATAGTGTAGTAACCCAAATCATCCGTTATCTTTCTTTACCTTGACTTTGCTAAGCTAATCAAAGGTGAAGCCTGAATTGAATTCTGTTAGTGGCCATCACTACTTCTTAAAGCAGAACTGTAGTTATTTTTGCTTCCCAAAGCTCCTGCCACAATGTGCAAGTATGCGCAGAATACTTTCACATTTGAGCACACTTATGTACCTTCTAAAATGCTCTTCTTCAGGGATGCAATGTCTGTGCACCCCCTTGTCACCACTGCTGCCATCTTCTCCATTCTTCTTCTTGGTCTGGCATCTTTTGTCTTCCTTACCATCCAGCTACATAATTAGAAAGAAACAATGTCAGCAGTTAGGGAAAGAGTTGTCACGGCAGAAGAGAGACATACAGGGGTTGATTTACTAAAGACAAATAGACTGTGGACTTTGAAAGTGCAATGGCTCCAGAGCTTAGGGAATGAGGTAAAGCTTCACTTCAGAATACCCAAACACATGCAAGAAAAATGAAAAAAAAAAAAACAAAACAAAAAAAAAAAACAGCATTTTTGCTTGTGTATGATTGGATGATAGAAGTCAGCAGAGTTTGCCCTCATTTACTAAGGTCTGGAGCAACTGTACTTGCCTTTAGTTAATCAGCCCCACAGAGTCTCTTCTGTCATAAAACTTACCGACTTTTTTACCAACAATTTTTGCTAATGTGACCTTAGCTCTGCTTTAATGGCTGTAACAAACAACTCTAATAGCCTGAAGTTACTGAAAATAACTTAGCACATAAGCTTTACAATATATATATAGATACGATAGATAGATAGATAGATAGATAGATAGATAGATAGATAGATAGATAGATAGATAGATAGATAGATAGATAGATAGATAGATAGATAGATAGATAGATAGATAGATAGATAGATAGATAGATAGTTAGATAATATTGCATAAATAATATTTTTTCTGTTTTCTTTAGGGTTTGCATTGGTGCTTAGCGTGCAGCTAGGTAAGTTTCAAATTAAACTTAGTTTATTGTCAGTTATATATACACTGTATATAAATATTTAAATATGCATGTTTTTAAACAGTGTTTTAACATTTTAAATTACATGTACCTGTATTTTTAAGTAAACATTTAATATAGGGTACAAACATGATGTTTAGTTTACATACGGTATTAGCCTTTCTGGTGAGAAAGCCCAGCACTGACTGCAATCTTTATGGCAGCCTCTGATAATTTACTAATTAAAGTAGATATAAACTCAGTCATCAAAATCACATGTACAGTAAGCTTTAAAATTATAATGTAATCTGAAACTTTCACTGAAATAATATAAGGTGGTTTCAAGCACTTTCTGGGGTGATATGGGGTGCTAATGGTCTTCCAACACTATGGGGGTTATTTACGAAAGGAAACTCCACTTTGCACTACAAGTGCAAACTACAAGTGCAAAGTGCACTTGAAATTGCACTGAAACGTGCACTTGGAAGTGCAGTCGCTGTAGATCCAAGGGGGATATGCAAGGAAAATAAAAAACAGCATTTTAGCTTGTACATGATTGGTTGATAAAATCAGCAGAGCTTCCCCTCATTTCAGATCTAAGCCTCAGATTTACAACGGCTGCACTTCCAAGTGCACTTTCAGTGGAATTTCAAGTGCACTTTGCACTTTAGTTTGCACTTGTAGTGCAAAGTGAATTTGCCTTTCATAAATAACCCCCGTGTAATATGTGCTCCTCCATTGTCATCCTGCCTCATGTGCCCCTGGTGGTGATTACAAGTAGCCATGCATGCATGGCTCAAGTGCTGCCCATCATTGTCACTGTCATTGTAAAGAAGCCAGTTTGGGTAATGATGCTCAGGCAGAGATATAGACAGAAAGAGAGGAAGAATCTTACTGCTGCTGATTCCTTGCAGCATCTTTGCAGTCACTTATTGTCTACATGCATGCACAATATCAATGGCTATATGACATTTCCCAGGGTGTGTTTACTGATTGTGTCAGCAGTGAACCATTGTCTACATAATGTGTATTAAAACACCCTCTGATTTTTATAGAGCAAGGTCCAATATTCTTCCTAAAACAGGGAAAAATAAATTCCCTCCTGGCCCCACAGAAGGCAATGGAATAGTCCCTGAGTCAAAAATGCCAGGTGCTATTCCTTATACATATTACTATCCAGTTATATTTTGTGCATAAGGAATGCATTCAGCTCTTTTTCTAAAATAATCTACAGTACTGAGCTGGTTAGAACTAGTTCCCGAAGCAGTCTACTCAACATCTTCACAACTCTTACTATGAAGAAGCCTTTCCATATGTGGAAGTTAAATCTATTTTCCTCCACAAGGAAAGAGTACCCACTTGTCCTTAACCTTGACCTTAAAGTAGATAACTGCACCAAGTTCACTATATGGACCACTTATGTGTTTATACATGGTGAATTATGGTGTTCCAAAATTGAGCCCAATAACTTATTTGGGCTTTAGAAGTTTTTCCTTAAATTCTTGGTAACATTTCAGATTTTTCAGACATCTGGGGTAGGGAGAGCATAGGCTAATCATAAACTTACTTTCTCTTTTTCAAAACATAGGTTCTGCATATGAGTTAACATGTTACTTCAGCAGCTCGGCACAGTACAGACCTGGACTTGGAAGTTTTAAGACTGAAAATATTGACCCATGCCTCTGTACTCATCTTATCTATGCCTTTGCTGGAATGTCCAAAAATGAAATCACCACTTTGGAGTGGAATGACGTGGATAAATATGAAGCTTTACAAGACCTAAAGAAGCAGTAAGTGTGTGAAAGAGTCATCTTTTCTCTTAAGGAAACATGTAGTGCACATGTTTCATTGATTCGTACCAAGCTGCTCATCTGACTGGTTGCTAGCAGCAGAGGTTTCTCTTCTCTTTCTTTAGTTCAGCAATCTGCTACAAATGGAAAAATATTCCTTTTACAAATTACGCAATATAAATACATTACATTTTGGCAAACTTGTAGAATTAACGTAAAGTTCAATGTGAAATTCCAACTCCAACAAAAAATATAATTTTTTTTGGATAGAGCCAGGGCCAAATTAAAAACAGCATGGTGTACTGGTTGTGTCAGTACAGTATTGTACTGACACAACCAGAAACCTTTAGCAAAGACAAAACCAATAACTTACTGACGCAACTAGAAACATGTCTACAGACACAATCAGTGCCATACTGACACAACCAGACATGGACATACAGTATAACTCCAATGTTAATAGTCAACAAATGTTATGTTAACATCAATGTGCCCACCAAGTAAACAGATGATCTTTGTTTTGCATTCAAATGGTTGCTTTTTTCTACTGAATCATTATATAATTTTAGTTACACTCTTTATGTAATTGCACAATTGAAAATGTAAATGTTGCATTTAAATATCACACCAGTGCAGGTTTAGCACTTAAACAATCATCATCTTATTTTCTTAGGAACAAGGATTTGAAAACTTTAATATCTGTTGGTGGATGGAACTTTGGAACTGCACCGTAAGTACAGATAATAAAGGGCCAGTGAACCTTATTTTTTCTCATACAGAATATGGTTGAGTAACCTGATGGCTTCTTAGAGCTCTTGTGGTTATCAGCAGGAGAACCTCTGACTATAAACTATAAATCCTGGTACTCTTCCTACAGACGTGAACGTTTTGGTTGCTCCCACTTACCTTGGGGTACTGCCAATATTTCTGCTGCATTTACTATAATTGTGAAATTAGAGGGACCTTTTTACCCATGATAATCACTGCACTAAATGTGCAGAACTCAAGCATTGAAGTTTTCTCTCTGGAGTGCAGCAGAAATAAATAAAACTATTAGTTGGTTTAACTCTACAACATCTACCAAAACCTGGGCAATTTTTGGCAGATTTTCCTTTTAAATAACAATAATGCAAAACAAGCATTCACACTGATTGTAATATATCTCGGTATTACAAGATTTGCTGTCTTTTCTCACTGCATAGTTTTACTACCATGGTCTCAACATTCAAGAACCGTGAAACGTTTATTAAATCTGTGATTGAGTTCCTACGAAAGTATGACTTTGATGGTCTGGATATAGATTGGGAATACCCTGGGACCCGTGGTAGCCCCCCACAGGACAGACACCTCTTTACTCTTCTGGTCCAGGTAAGCTGGAAAAAGTCAGGAGCCTAAAATGTATTACATGTAATAATTATACAGTGCACATTATCCAATATCCAGCCTAGAAGCCAGGTTTTAAAAGAAAATATGTTTTAGATTTCCAGATTAGGTGTTTGTACACATAGATATTTATTTAACCACTTGCCGACCGGCTTACGCCGATATAGGTAGTCAGAATGGCATGGCTGGGCAAATTAACGTATGGGTACGTTGTTCCCTTTAAGAGCCACCATAGGTGCGCGCGTGCGCCCGCAGCATGGCGGGGGACCCGATACCAGTGGGCACAATCGCGTGTGGCCGGCAGCGATCGCCGTCGGCCACACGTGATCGGGGCACAAGAGCCAGCACAGGGATTTGTGTGTGTAAACACACAAATCCCTGTTCTGTCAGGAGAGAGGAGACATATTGTTTATTTCTACTAAGTAGGAACAATGATGTGTCTCCTCCCCCAGTCAGTCCTATCCCCATACAGTTAGAACACATCCAGGGAACACACAATTAACCCCTTGATTGCTCCCTAGTGTTAACCCCCTCCCTACCAGTGACATTTACACAATAATCAGTGCATTTTTATAGCTCTGATCGCTGTATAAATGTCAATGGTCCCAAAAATGTGTCAAAAGTGTCTGATCTGTCTGCCGCAATGTTGCAGTACCGCTAAAAATCGCAGATTACCACCATTACTAGTAAAAAAAATAATAATAATAAAAATGCCATAAAAATGCCATAAATCTTTCCCATAGTTTGTAGATGCTATAACTTTTGCGCAGACCAATCAATATACGCTTATTGCAATTTGTTTTTACCAAAAATATGTAGGAGAATATATATTGGCGTAAACTGATGAAGAAATTTGTTTTTTGAAAACATTTTTGGGGATATTTACTATAGCAAAATGTAAAAAAGATTGTTTTTTTTTTCATAATTGTCGCTCTTTTTTTGTTTATAGTGTAAAAATTAAAAACCGCAGAGGTGATCAAATACCACCAAAAGAAAGCTCTATTTGTGGGAAAAAAACTACATAAATTTTGTTTGGGTACAGCACTGCATGACAACAATTGTCAGTTAAAGCGACGCAGTGCCAAATTGTAAAAAGTGCTCTGGTCAGGAAGGGGGTAAAATTTCCAGGGTGATGTGGTTAAATAGATTACATTTTTTACGCTTTTTTAACCGCCTGCCGACCGCCGGCCGTCAATTGACAGCCAGGCGGCGCAGCTCTCGTTGCGGGAGGGCGTCATATGACGTCCTCGCCTGCTTAGGCCACCAGGGGGCGCGCGCGCACCGCCGCCGGCGATCGCGCGCGCGCGCGCCGTGTCACTAGGCACCCGGTGCGCGTGCCTGGCGGCCGCGATGTCCGCTGGGCACCCACGATTACCGGTATCACAGCAGGACCGTGGACACAGATCCACGGTCCTGTCAGAGGAGAGGAGACCGATGGTATGTTCCCAGTACAGCGGAACACCGATCGGTCTCCTCCCCTAGTGAGTCCCCGCCCCCTACAGTTAGAATCACTCCCTAGCAACACAGTTAACCCCTTGATCACCACCTAGTGTTAACCCCTTCCCTGCCTGTCACATTTATACAGTAATCAATGCATTTTTATAGCACGGATCGCTGTATAAATGTGAATGGTCCCAAATATGTGTCAAAAGTGTCCGATGTGTCCGCCATAATGTCGCAGTCACGATAAAAATCGCAGATCGCCGCCATTACTAGTAAAAAAATTAAAAAAAATAAAAATGTTATAAAACTATCCCCTATTTTGTAGACGCTATAACTTTTGCACAAACCAATCTATATACGCTTATTGCGATTTTTTTTTACCAAAAATATGTACAAGAATACATATCGGCCTAAACTGAGAAAAAATTTGTTTTAAAGAAAAAAAAATTGGATATTTATTATCGCAAAAGGTAAAAATTATTGTGTTTTTTTTTTAAAACTTGTCACTCTTCTTTTGTTTATAGCTCAAAAAATAAAAACTGCAGAGGTGATCAAATACCACTAAAAGAAAGCTCTATTTGTGGGGAAAAAATGAAAACAATTTCATTTGGGTACAGTGTTGTATGACCGCGCAATTGTCATTCAAAGTGCGACAGCGCTGAAAGCTGAAAAATGGCTTGGGCAGGAAGGGGGCGAAAATGCCCAGTATTGAGGTGGTTAAGGTATAATATTAATTTCTTGTTTTTAGTTTTCACTATATTCATAGATCCTTAAATTAGTTGTTAGTATAGATAGAAAATATAGATTTTTTAAAGTAACTGCAGATTTAAAATACGATTACACATAAATATTTTATTCTTATGCAATCTTGGAATGCCAGCTGTTGACTGCTATTAAATACAATAACTTACCATGCGTGTTTTATAACACATCACTGATTTTTCTAAGAGGGCAGGAATAAATGGTAAATTCCATTCTAACATGTTTATTATTGTTTCTGTAGGAAATTAAAGCAGCTTTTGAATTAGAAGCCTTAAAAACCAAGAAACCGAGATTGATGATAACTGCAGCTGTGGCCTCTGGTATAGGCAAAATTCAGTCAAGTTATGAGATACCCCAAATCTCTGAGTAAGAAGATTATGTTATATACTGTCTACATTGTTTAAATATTTTATATATATATATATATATATATATATATATATATATATATATATACAGTATCTCACAAATGTGAGTACACCCCTCACATTTTTGTAAATACTTTATTATATCTTTTCATGTGACAACACTGAAGAAATGACACTTTGCTACAATGTAAAGTAGTGAGTGTACAGCTTGTATAACAGTGTAAATTTGCTGTCCACTCAAAATAACTCAACACATAGCCATTAATGTCTAAACCGCTGGCAACAAAAGTGAGTACACCCCTAAGTGAAAATGTCCAAATTGGGCCCAATTAGCCCTCCCCAGTGTCATATGACTCGTTAGTGTTACAAGGTCTCAGGTATGAATGGGAAGCATGTGTTTTAAATTTGGTGTTATCGCTCTCCCTCTCTCATACTGGTCACTGGAAGTTAAACGTGGCACCTCATAGAAAAGAACTCTCTGAGGATCTGAAAAAAAGAATTGTTGCTCTACCTAAAGATGGCCTAGGCTATAAGAAGATTGCCAAGACCCTGAAACTGAGCTGCAGCATGGTGGCCAAGATCATACAGTGGTTTAACAGGACAGGTTCCACTCAGAACAGGCCTGGCCATGGTCGACCAAAGAAGTTAAGTGCACGTGCTCAGCATCATATACAAAGGTTGTCTTTGGGAAAAAGATGTATGAGTGCTGCCAGCATTGCTGCAAAGGTTAAATGGGTGGGGGTCAGCCTGTCAGTGCTCAGACCATATGCCGCACACTGCATCAAATTGGTCTGCATGGCTGTCGTCCCAGAAGGAAGATGATGCACAAGAAAGCCCGCAAACAGTTTGCTGAAGAAAAGCAGACTAAGGACATGGATTACTGGAACCATGTCCTATGGTCTGATGAAACCAAGATAAACGTATTCGGTTCAGATGGTGTCAAGCGTGTATGGCAGCAACCAGGTGAGGAGTACAAAGACAAGTGTGTCTTGCCTACAGTCAAGCATGGGGGTGGGAGTGTCATGGTCTGGGGCTCCATAAGTGCTGTCTGCACTGGGGAGCTACAGTTCATTGAGGGAACCATGAATGCCATCATGTACTGTAACATACTGAAGCAGAGCATGATCCCCTCCCTTCGGCGACTGGGCCGCAGGGCAGTATTCCAACATGATAACGATCCCAAACATACCTCCAAGATGGCCGCTGCCTTGCTAAAGAAGCTGAGGGTAAAGGTGATGGACTGGCCAAGAATGTCTCCAGACCTAAACCCTGTTGAGCATCTGTGGGGCATCCTCAAACAAAAGGTGGAGGAGTGCAAGGTCTCTAACATACACCAGCTCCATGATGTCATCATAGAGGAGTGGAAGAGGACTCCAGTGGCAACATGTGAAACTCTGGTGAACTCCATGCCCAAGAGGGTTAAGGCAGTGCTGGAAAATAACAGTGGCCACACAAAATATTGACACTTTGGGTCCAATTTGGACATTTTCACTTAGAGCTGTACTCACTTTTGTTTCCAGCGGTTTAGACATTAATGGCTGTGTGTTGAGTTATTTTGAGGGGACAGCAAATTTACACTGTTATACAAGCTGTACACTCACTACATTATATTGTAGCAAAGTGTAATTTCTTCAGTGTTGTCACATGAAAAGATAAAATATATATATATCTATATATAGATATATATATCTATATATATCTATATATAGATATATATATCTATATATATCTATATATATATATATTTATGGTCGGAGCCCTATGTCCGGGAGAGATGTGAACCACATAAACATGTCACAAGACTAACAATATAAAGTACACCTGAAGTGTGCCCTGGTCTGCAGGACGGTATGCCAAGAGAAGGGGGCTGTGAGTGGATGGTTTTGTAGAGAAAGTTTTTTAAGAGAAGTGCCCTAAGATAGGGAATGGGTGGGTGGGTACTGCGCACTGGAACCGACACAGACCAGTGTGGGTGGTCTGCTTAAATACCCCCCCGGGCTCCTCCCATAATTTCAGGCCAACATACTGGCCTTCCTATTTATGGTCGGAGCCCTATGTCTGCGAGAGATTAACACGTCACAAGACTAACAACATAAAGTAGACCTGACGTGTGCCCTGGTCTGCAGGATGGTATGCCAAGAGAAGGGGGCAAAAGAATTGGTTAGGGAGGTAATTATTTATTTGAGCTGCTAACGTCCTACAAGGAATACTTGCTGAAGGCTTATGACGTTTCTGCTTGCGGATTGGGGATGTATGGAGCAAAGCAAGCGGATTTCCACCTGCCCATCTTCTTGATGACGTGGTCCGGGACCCCGTTTCGTGACGCTGCTGATGCCGTTCCAATGTGGAAGGAATGTCCAGAATGTCGACTGGGGTCAAGGCCTAAGTTAAGCAAGAGGATTCTAACGTGCCTGTTGAACTAGTTACCGCCTAAAGGGTTAATAGGGAAAGGTAGCAATGGGTTAGACTCCGAGAGGTTGGACAGATGAGCTAACAACTGATCTAGAATGGCTACTGGGCACCAGGCATTGTGAGTCTGGAAAAGTTTGATATCCACCCTGGGACTGGAGTGTTGCGTTTTGAACGCCATGAGGTGCAGGATGAAGTAACTCTGGTGGCGTGTCAGATGGCGTCTGCGTAACACCTGGTAACTGGAGCTGGTGACAGTGAACTCGCTCGGGCGTAAGAAGCCATAGGTATGGCTCAATTGGGAGTAACTTGAAGACGTCCGAGATGTCCGCTTTGGATAGCCAAGCGTCTGCTCCTATGCAAATGATAGCTTGTATAGCTAGGTCAACTGACGAGTATTTAAGGGAAAACTCCTCTGAGGGTATGAGGGAGTTCAAACTTGGGATGTGAGAACAATGAGGCGAGGACAAATCATATACTAAACAAAGTTTTTTGGAAAACTTGCCCTTGACAAGCCCAATAGGGCTGACTCTCCATACAGTGAATGGTGACTTGGAAAGGGGGCTGATCATGTACCCCTTGTCTAGTTTGGTCTGCAACAGGGTGCTGATGGCTGACTCATCTGTGGCGGCTGAGAGTAGGTTCTTCCACTCATGGGTCATGTGGGGAAGTGTGATGAGTCCGGTGTGGAATCCTGCAGTGAACCCCTGCACGAAAGTGGCCAAGGAGGGAGTTGGGCGTGAGGATAGATAGAACTCGAGCCACCATACGTGCACGCGGCCTAGTCATGAGGAATTAAGCTGCTTGATGTCGCATGTGACTTTGGGATGTGCTTTATGGCATATGAGGCAAATATGAAGGAGCTTGCAGTGAGAGTAGCTGCAGGTCGCAAAATTGAAATTATTACAGATAGCTGCACCCCCGAGTGCGCAGATTGGTCCTCCTAACCTGTCTGCCTAGGGTGGCCATGTGAATGTCGGTGATTTTTGAGCGGCACTAGAGGTGGGGAGCATAGGCGTGTGTACAGGGTGTGCCAGGTGTGCCAGGTCACCCTGTTCTGAGCAGATTCCCCCTGCTGCTTGGCTGCAGAGAAAGGGACTGGGGAATCTCTGTCTTCAGTCCCTTTCTCTGTCTCAAAAGTGAGACATCAGGGGTCTGTTTAGACCCCTAATATTTCACCAAAGCCCTCCAACGGGGCTCCTAAAAAAACTGTAAAAAAATTAAAAAATGATTGTAAAAAAATATGGTAAAACATGAAAAATAAATGGTAAGTAATAATAAAAAATATTAATAAAGATAAACTACTGACACCAATCTATATATATATATATATATATATATATATATATATATATATATATATATACGCTTGTGTGTTTAAACGTCGGGTGCACACCCTAATGCAATAGGCTGTGCACACCTGTGCTGGGGAGGCATCGGCCACCTAGCTCGGAGCACCAGTTTGCTGTGTGGGTGAAAGAGAGAGTCTAGCTGCTGCCTTGGCTGAGAATGACTGGTGGTAGTCATAGAATTAAAACCCCCCATACTTGTGACCCAAATCCACTACTGCATGCAGATACAGGTCCAGTTCATCCTTCCTATTGGGATTGGCCATGTAAAGAACGTCTCTGACCATCCCAAAGGCTAGCACAAACTCCGTGACAGTGAGCTTGCGGTTAAGCCTAGGGTCCTTTGCCTTCAGGATGACTGAGACGTCCCCCCAAGAATATGATTTGTTGTCAGCCATATCGTGGACTGATATGAGGAGAGATGCTAGGTTAACGTCCTTGCCATCCAAGATGTCCTTCCTGATGCCAGCTGGGCTGAGGTGCACAGGGAAAACAGTCGTGCAGATGTCAGGCGTACCTGTAGGTGAAGGTACAGGGACGGCGATGGTGACCGGGTCTGGTAGGGGCACAGCTGGGCGTACCTCCATGGGATCCCACTCTGGCCTGGATTTTCGTGACTGCTGTTGACAGTGTGGTCACCAAGGTGTGGAGCTGAGTAGTAGCTGAAGATATGGACTGCAGTGATGCCTAGGTGCCTGGTAGGGCCGCAGCAGGCAGTGGGAATAGCAGCCTAAATAGCTTGGCTTTCCTCGCTGTGGCAGGGTAGGAAATACCCCAAAGTCTTCGCTGTCAGCCTGCGACATGGCTTCATCTAAAAGACAGGAGGGGAGAATGCATGTGTTTAAGATAGGTTGCAAAGGTCGGAGGGGACAGTTGCATTGGTGTGAAGAGAAATGCAAGGGAGAATCCCTTGAATTATGCACCTGACTCGATGCCCTAGCTTGTGAAGACTTGGTTGGGGTCGAGAACTGAGTCGACCGAGAACCTGTAGTAAGGTGACATAGAAAAATTATTAACAAGGTAGTATTGCAAAGAACTGTTTGGGGCCTGGCTGGCCCCCTAGTGAAGGTGCAAGTCCTGTCGACAGTGTGTGTTTTTTTTTTTTTACCTGAGGGAATACTGTCCAAACCTGGTGCAGGATGGACCAACTGGAACTCTACTCACCTAAAGGGGCAAGCGACAGAGAATAGGTGAGCAGCCGATTTGCTACGGGAGATGGAGAGTGGCCGATTTGAGCCACCTGCAGAGATATCAGGAAGGCGAAAACAAAAGATAGTGGGATTTGAGTATGTAGTAATGACCGACCATGACACGTAAAAATAAATGAAGTGAGATACATATGTTGATGCTTGATAAGTGTAACGTAAAGCCGAGGATCCGAATAGTTGTGCCACTGTGTTTGTGTCGTTGATGCGACTGGATTCGGACCGGGCTGGGGTGTGAGTAACGGTGAGGTTTGTGGTGCCGTGGATCCGAATCGTTGCACTGATGGTGCGACTAGACTCAGATCGGGCTATTGATTAGAGTAAAAGTGGTGTTAGTAGGAGCTGTGGTGTTTGTAGGTGTGGAAGGGGGGGTGGTAGTGCCGAGGATCCGAATCGTTTGTGCCGATGATGCGACTATACTCAGATCGGCTATTGGTGTTTTGTAGTGCAGAGGATCTGAATCATTGTGCCGATGATGCGACAAAACTCGGCTCGGCTGTAGGTGTGACTAACAGTAAGGTTTGTAGTGCCGTGGGTCCAAATAGTTTCGCCAATGATGCGATAAGACTCGGATCGGCTGTAGGTGTGAGTATTTGTAGGAGGTTTCATAGGAGGTGTAGTATAAAGGGCAAAGGATTTGGGACTTGATTCAGAAGTGGCTGTAGTGTGAGTGAGTTACGTGATTTGTAACGTTTGTGCCGCCTAGGCGACTAGATACGAATGGTCCCAAGCAGTGGGCTGCCATGAGTCGTTACGTCGCTGATGTGACTGGGCTCGAATGGGGTAGAACTCTTAATGAATGAGTACTAGTACATACATATGACATGGTGAAATTTCTACAAAGATGTGAGAATACGGCAAGGGATTTTTACGAGGTGACAACAGTTTTACAAATGGGAACATGCTAACTAACGGTTCGTTTGTAGGAATGGTAGCAACAAATCATACCTGCGTCAGTGAGCATGGAACGACTGACGGAAACCTATGAATTGGGGGGAACTGCAACACCATGGAATTCGAAAACACAGACTCACGAACACACAGTGAGCTGGCAGAGTCGGCCTGGTGATGTAATACTGTGCACTGGAACCGACACAGACCAGTGTGGGTGGTCTGCTTAAATACCCCCCCGGGCTCCTCCCATAATTTTAGGTCACCACTGCTCTTCCTATATATATATATAAAACATGCAGTTGCAAATTGTGTTATTTCATGTCAGTAAACTGAAGGTATTATTCCAAACTACACAGAGCTTTGGATTACATCCATGTTATGACCTATAACCTGCATGGTTCTTGGGAAGGCTATACTGGAGAGAACAGCCCACTGTTTGGACCACATAGCTTGAATGTTGTAAGTAGAATAAATTTAAAAGTAAGGAACATGTTGGCTTTTCAATCTATTGATTGTCTATCTATCTATCTATCTATCTATCTATCTATCTATCTATCTATCTATCTATCTATCTAATCTAACTTCCATAAATCGACATATCTATCTCTTACTTGCTCATTCATTCACTCACCCTTCCTATGTATCAAATATTTATACATAAATGGTTTCTCTTCAAGGATTACATCTTGTACTACTGGAAGAAACATGGTGCACCAGCTTCCAAACTCATGGCTGGCCTCCCAACCTATGGGCGCACTTTCAGTCTGAAAAACCCATTTGACACTGCCATTGGTGCTCCTACCTTGGGACCAGGACCAGCTGGCATCTATACAAGGCAGCCTGGAATATGGTCTTACTATGAGGTTTGTGGTTCTTCACAGTAATATCTAAAACAAAAAAAACACAGTAGTTCATTAAGTATATAAAGCATATAACCTTTACTAAAGTGCAAACAGATGCATAATTCTTTTATTTATCAAATTATTATTATTAATATTATTATACTGTGCACCAGTGGCGTTGCTAGGGGGTGGCTTTTGGGGCTATAGCCCCAAATCTGGGGCCCATACCCCAGAGTCTCTACAGGGGAGGCTCTCTGAGGACTCTGATGTAAGTGGGGGGCTCTCTGGGGACCCCTGATGCAAGGAGGAGGCTGTCTGGGGACCCTGATTTTAAGGGGGAGGCTCTCTGGGGACCCTAATGTAAGGGGGCTCACTGGGAATCCTGATGTAAGTGGGGGCTCTCTGGGGACCGTGATGTAAGGGGGCTCTCTGGGAACCCTGATGTACGTGGAGGGCTCTCTGGGGACCCTGATGTAAGTGGGGGGCTCTCTGGGGACCCTGATGTAAGAAGGGGGCTCTCTGGGGACCCTGATGTAAGGAGGGGGCTCTTTGGGGACCCTGATGTAAGGAGGGGGCTCTCTGGGGACCCTGATGTAAGGAGGGGGCACTCTGGGGACCGTGATGTAAGGGGGACTCTCTGGGGACCCTGATGTAAGTGGGGGGCTCTCTGGGGATATATATACACACACACACACACATACTGTATATTACTGTATATACATGTGTATGCCCACCTAAGCGTATGACTTTCTTTACTACTCTGCTATGGGCTCTAGCCCCAGATCTTTTGTAGACCTAGCAACGCCCCTGCTGTGCACATAATTAAACCCATCTCTTACACACATCATTAAGCTCAATTTACTAACCTGTAATAATGTTTTCAACAGTCAGAGCTGATAATAGCAGTTGGGTGGTTAAATATTATAATGGCAAAGAACATTTCTTTTATACCTTAGTGAACTGAGCCTATTATTTCATAACATAACAGTTTCCAGCTGTGGAACAAACTAACATTTACTTCTGATTTAACATCTAGTCAATGAACAGTTGCAAATATTATCAGGGCATCCAATGCATACCAATATACCATACTGCATATGCCTTATTTAAAGTTGATATATTTTTTTAAAGAATAACATTAATCCTTGTCATTCATATATTGGAACACTAACCATTAAATTAAGGTTACCTATTAATTCATCCTGCAATTGACCAATGCCTGTAATTAGGTATGCATTCCTATAAGCATTTTCAAACAATTTAAAGTAAATAATGGGCTTATAAAATTAAAATGTGACCCTGTATACAAGTTTTAGCTATTGAAATATGAAGCAGATTTTCTTTAGATCCTTCAAGATAGAGAAATAGTATAAATGCTAAAAAAAAAAAAATGCACCATATACTATACCAAATTTCCAATTAATTCATATTAATTTTCTATAGGAATTGTTAAAGCCCAATTCCAGGCAGAATTGTTTTGGTCTTGGAAAGCATAAGGAAGGGTTAGACTCTTTGTCAGGTTCGTATCCATGTTGGGGAAATTTTCCTTTACTTCTGGCCCTGGCAACATCTTGACATTAAAGGTGTCATCAAGATAGAAAGTGGAGAGAAATTTTCTTAGAGTAGAAAATGGGTTATGGTTAAGTTAAGAGATGGGTTAAAGGGTAAGGGCATTTTTTTAAACATTTTCTAAAAGTTTCACTACCCTTATTAACACCCCATATTGAGTTGATCTAACTGATCCTCCTGCTCCTCGGCTTCATACTCAGTAGACATGTGCATACTAAAATATTTTGTTTCAGAATTTCTGTTTCGTCCGAAAAATAAATGTATTTAGTTACTCCCGAAATACGGTTTTATTTATTTAGTTTTGTTAAAAAATGCATTAGTCCAAAAATCCGAATCAAATAAGGTCGGATCTGTCAATTGAAGGCTTATAGTGTCTGTCGGATGTTCTAAGAAGATTCGACGACGCAGCTAAACTGTACAACGCCGTGATCATACATTTCCGAATGCTCCACCCACAAGCTATAGTAGAATTCGAATGTTGTTTGCCTAGTAATAATTATAATTATTAATTATTATTACTAGTCAAACGTATGTTTTTAGCTGCTAAGTTGAACCTTCATGTCTCTATAATGTTGAATCTTTTCTCTCTATGTCGAATGATCTTGGACTAAAAGAGTTAGGTTAGGCACATGCAACCGCAGGTTCGATAGACACAGATCGCTATTGTCACCGTGGAGTTGAATCTTCTATCTATCTATATCGAACTTTTGTCACAACTATACGAAAATATAATGGATACGAAAATAAAGCATGTTTTTATTTCGAATCTTTCATAACAAAAAAGACAGTTCGCCCACTAAGTGACAGTTCAGAATGTGTTTGTACCCACAATCACTTGTCCACAAAAGACAGTATAGCAAGTTTTTCCCCACTCAGGGGTTTTGTACAATTCCATCATGTTTGGCAGGTCTGAGGTCTGTATGTTAGCTATACAGACAGCCACTTTACACACACACACTCTCTACACTGTAAACCTCATCTCCCAGTGCACTCTACCCCTAGCCAGGAATTTTCTGCCTTTTAACGACCCAACTATTAATTTCTTCAGGATGAAAAGCTTGGGGTGGAGTGGTGCAGTGTGGTTGCCAGAGAAACCATCCAACCTTTTAATACACCAACCTCACAGGGGCATCAAGGGCATACCAGGTACTGGGGAGAAATTTATTCTCAAAGCTCACCAGAAACTTTGAAATTGAAGCCTGTTTGCTTTCTATTGTAAAATAAATAAATAAATAATAATTAAAAAAAAAAAACACTTGCTGCTCAGAAACTGACTAAAACCTCACTTTACAATCTCTGTTGTAATCCTTGAGGATTAATTATTTCATGTTACCTGCAGCTACAGAGGTCAGCAAGCTGTCTCCTAGCACTTGGCAAGCTTGCCTCCCCACAGAAAACACATTTATTAATCAAAGTAGGGACTTGTAATTCTGAAGGCTTGTAGTCAAGTTTTTGTCTTGGGAAATATTTTGGGCTGCTCACATTAACAGGAATATTTTATGGCATGTTAAATTATTGATTTATCTAATTGCCATATTTGGGCCATGAGGACACTTCTATTGAGGTAAACTGGCAGCAATTCTAAATGTTTGTTTTGACTGTGGGCATTTTAACTGCCATATCTATAAGGGAAATTTAATTGATGGACCTTTTTAATCTAAACAACTTTGTACTGTAACTATACAGCACAGCATAATGTATATTTTAATACGATTTAAATTTATAGCAGTTAAGTACATATTTATTACAAGCTGTTGTTTCTTGTCTCATGTTTTTAGATCTGCAATTTTCTAAAAACTGGGGCCAGGAGTGAATGGTCTTTTTCAGAAGATGTTCCATATGCCTTCCAGGGCAGTCACTGGGTGGGGTATGATAACACCATCAGTTTCCAGCTGAAGGTACTTTTTAAATACCCTCATAACACTTACAGTATGATATAATTAATGTAGAACTATGCTAAAAACATTTAAGATTTTTTTTTTTTTTTATGATTGCCTTGTCAGCTAATCATTATTGTGGCTACAAATAAAATTGCTTTGATGTGTGGTTAGTTATTCTTTTTCATCTTCAAAAAGCTTGGTATTTATACTTAAGCATGACCATAAACAAAGACGGTTTGTATACAGTTCGTACCATTGCTAACAGCACAACGTTCATACAGTATACTATAAAGTATGTACTTACCATGAAATTTTTTTTTTTTAAATAAAATAACCTTCATTCCCTGAGAAACTGAGAAAGTGGGCATCTGTTAAGTTCCCCATTGAGGAGATTCACCCTTTTATTTGTACTGGTGACCATTGTCACATAAACAGAAAGAGAGAAGAAATCCAAAATGTTAGAGTTGTGACCTGAACAAGAGGTGAGTAGAAAGCTTCTAATGAGGACACTTGTCCTGGAGACAACTGTCAAAGAGGGAAATTTGGGAGATTTCCAGTAACTTCCTGTTGCATCTCTGGGACAGGAAGTGAAGAAAAGTTTTCCAAGGGTACACAGCCAGCCAGAAAAATAACAATGCTGGGGTTTTATCTCTTTCCTACTCTATCCAAAACTAAGAAAAGTTTTGGCTACATATACACTTAAAGTGAATCTGACATACAATACGTATAATGCGATACATTATCTAATTATAACAAATGTAAAAATTACTATATCGCTTGTATTTATTATATGTAATAGGTCTTCTTATGATATATAGTTCTTTAGAGCATTAAAATGCCTCTATATATTCCATGTCAACATGTCAGTTTTGCTACTCGTCTTTATAGACTGCTAGAATAATACTGGTATGTATACAAGTACTTATAATTACAACTTATTGATAATATTGTGTTTCTTAACTGTAGGCTGATTGGTTGATGCAAAATAACTTTGGAGGAGCAATGGTTTGGTCACTTGACATGGATGATTTTACTGGTACATTTTGCAACCAGGGCAAATTCCCTCTCGTCTCTGCATTAAAGGAAACCCTTGGAATTGAGTCTACCGGTGAGTTATTTTCTAAAAATACAATACAATGAAAAACACAAACATTTTGATAATGATGATGATTTTTTTTTCAGCTTGTACCTCTTCATCTTCACCCAAAACTCCTCCAGCTGGTCACAAGCACAATAACCCTAATTTGCATCATTCTAGCCAACCTGAGGGCACTGACTCTCCAAAGAGCAGTGAGTCTGAAAACCACCCAAGCGACACTGGAAGCCACCAAAAGAACAATGAATCTAACCAACATCCAAAGACCAATGAACCGAACAACAATCCAAAGATCCCAAACAATCCAAAGGGCAGTGGTACTGATGAACATTCAAAGAGTAGTGATAGCAATTCTAAACATGATGATCATTCCGGCAATAGTCCTAGAAGTTCAACTGGCACTGCATTCTGTGTGGGAAAAGCTACTGGTTTATACCCAGTAGCAGGAAAAAGAAATGCCTTCTGGAACTGTTGGAAAGGACTTACCTATAAGCAAGATTGCCCTGCAGGTCTGATTTTTACTGAGGACTGCCAATGCTGTAAGTAATCAAAGGGGGAATGAAATGCAATTGTGAAATGCAAGATGTTGATTGTATGCATTGGAACATTCTTATTTATTTTGGATCCAGTTTTAGTTCCTGTAAAAAATATGAAATATTTTTATTTGAATTTCACTGAAGAACAATATTCACATCTAATAATGACAGTAGAAAAGTATTCTTTTTAAAGCCAGCCATAGATGGTTAGAATTGTGGTCGCTTCTGCAGGGACCGACTGAGATTTGATCCATCTACAGTATGTACATGCTGATTGTACCCGAGTTGATCCATCAATTGATTTCTGTACAATCAGCTTGTCGGATTTCTAGTATGCAATTATTGCCAGCGACTATAGCTGCTAGCATTAATCATTTTGTTCTCTGACAGGGAAGACCCCCCGTGACCCCCCCCCCCCCGGAAGAACACAAAAGCCTTGCGGGAGGGGTTCCCCCATCAACACTGCAATGATTTTCTGTCCTGCAACCCATGGTTGCAGGAAAGAAAATTGCATAATCTATGCAATAATCTATGGCCTGCCTAACTCAGCACATGCAACAGAGGGTAAGACAAGCAACAAATGTATTGACATTAACAATATAATATTATATAGCAAGCTATTAGATGAGGGCAGCAGGGCTATCCACTTACATTTATTTTAAAAAAAATCCTGTCCCTTCCTGTTTAAAAAAGAAGGTTCCAAAAAATACTAATTCTCTTCACAATTCAGCGCTTTACTCCTAATCTTCTTCTGATATTGGCCATCAGTCCCCTTCTTTGCTGAATGATACACTATCTCTCTTCCTATAGGCCCAGGGTGTCAAGTCACAGGAGAATGAACACCCTTCTATGAATGACATCATCATCATTTGAAGGGTATCCTAAGATGTCACATGACTGCTCCAAAAGCGTATAGAAAAAAAAGGAATGAAAGGGAAGGTTTCAGCTCTTAAGCTGATAATACAGTAATATAATACTAAGCATGCAAGTTGTATATTGTAAACATATTTTGGTTAAATGGGAAATCCTGGCAACATAATCTCTGACATTATAGGAATTTCCTGTGAGCTTCAGCCACCATGCAAACAAAAATAAGCAAAAACATTTGGCATGGGATTGTAGGCTGCACATTTATCCCCAAAATATAACATTTTATCAATTGTAAATATATAAACAGACATACAAAATATATAAGACTAAATGGCCGTGGCACCTTTATTGGTATGAAAGTAATTACGTTGAAAATCAAAAAAAAAAAAAAAATACTAAACACTTCAAAACATATCGCTCAGTCATAGAACTCAAGCTAGATAACATCAATTATTCATTCAGCAAAGTCCCCCCTCTGATACAAGGGTGACAAAACCACATAAAGTGCCAGCAACAAGGGTGGGAGGGAGGGGAGCTCCCTGAGACGATCCTGGTCAACAGTGAGAGAGCCGGGTGACAGAGTAATTTATATAGCGCTGGACATGTGCCAATAATCTTCTGGAAAAGCATGTCTCCCGCCGAAATCCCCATGACAATCCAAATACATTTTAAAGAGACAGTAACATAAAATAAAGATCCAAATATTTTTTTATTAAAGAGAGGGATATGGCCGTGACAATCTCATGTTTGTGGGCCCAAAATTGTGCCCCCCTTTTTCCATTCTAAAAACATTTCCATATTGCACACAGACCCCCTTAATTTTTTCACTCTTTGTTATATTGCAGCCATTTGCTAAAATCATTTAAGTTCATTTTTTTTCCTTCATTAATGTACACACAGCACCCCATATTGACAGAAAAACACAAAAAGAAAAACTGAAATATCACATGGTCCTAAGTATTCAGACCCTTTGCTCAGCATTTAGTAGAAGCACCCTTTTGATCTAATACAGCCATGAGTCTTTTTGGGAAAGATGCAACAAGTTTTTCACACCTGGATTTGGGGATCCTCTGCCATTCCTCTTTGCAGATCCTCTCCAGTTCTGTCAGGTTGAATGGTAAACGTTGGTGGACAGCCATTATTAGGTCTCTCCAGAGATGCTCAATTGGGTTTAAGTCAGGGCTCTGGCTGGGCCATTCAGGAACAGTCACGGAGTTGTTGTGAAGCCACTCCTTTGTTATTTTAGCTGTGTGCTTAGGGTCATTGTCTTGTTGGAAGATAAACCTTCGGCCCAGTCTGAGGTCCTAAGCACTCTGGAGAAGGTTTTCGTCCAGGATATCCCTGTACTTGGCCGCATTCATCTTTCCCTCGATTGCAACCAGTCATCCTGTCCCTGCAGATTAAAAACACCCCCCCAGCATGATGCTGCCACCACCATGCTTCACTGTTGGGACTGTATTGGACAGGTGATGAACAGTGCCTGGTTTTCTCCACACATACCGCTTAGAATTAAGGCCAAAAAGTTCTATCCTGGTCTCATCAGACTAGAGAATCTTATTTCTCACCATCTTGGAGTCCTTCAGGTGTTTTTAGCAAACTCCATGCGGGCTTTCATGTGTCTTGCACTGAGGAGAGGCTTCCGTTGGGCCACTCTGACATAAAGCCTCGACTGGTGGAGGGCTGCAGTGATGGTTGACTTTCTACAACTTTCTCCCATCTCCCGACTGCATCTCTGGAGCTCAGCCACAGTGATCTTTGGGTTCTTCTTTACCTCTTTCACCAAGGATCTTCTCCCCTGATAGCTCAGTTTGGCCGGACGGCCAGCTCTAGGAAGGGTTCTGGTCATCCCAAACGTCTTCCATTTAAGGATTATGGAGGTCACTGTGCTCTTAGGAACCTTAAGTGCAGCAGAAATTTGTTTGTAACCTTGGCCAGATCTGTGCCTTGCAACAATTCTGTCTGAGCTCTTCAGGCAGTTCCTTTGACCTCATGATTCTCATTTGCTCTGACATGCACTGTGAGCTGAAAGGTCTTATATAGACAGGTGTGTGGCTTTCCTAATCAAGTCCAATCAGTATAATCAAACACAGCTGGACTCAAATGAAGGTGTAGAACCATCTCAAGGATGATCAGAAGAAACGGACAGCACCTGAGTTAAATATATGAGTGTCACAGCAAAGGGTCTGAATACTTAGGACCATGTGATATTTCAGTTTTTCTTTTTTAGTAAATCTGCAAAAATGTCAACAATTCTGTGTTTTTCTAATATGGGATGCTGTGTGTACATTAATGAGGAAAAAAATGAACTTAAATTTTAGTAAATGGCTGCAATATAACAAAGAGTGAAAAATTTAAGGGGGTTTGAATATTTTCCGTCCCCACTGTATCTAAATCCATTGCCAATTTGCAAAAAAGGTTTATTTTTATTCCTGCACAAACCTGACTAATTTTAACCTAGTGCTGAACTAATGGTTTACTTAAAAAAATAAAGAAGAACAAAAAAAAAGTTCTCCTAAACAGAAAGGTGAACTTTGGCATGCACCTATAATAAATAAGAAATGTTTACTACAGTAAAGTCATATCTGGCTTCCCCTGAAAAGCACACATAAAATCCTAGGACATTCTGCACAGGCACAAAGTTTCTTGGTACAAAAAGCGTGAACAAAGGTAATAATTTTGAAGAGACTCAAGGAGTAATTTTTAGCTAAAAATTAGGATGTAAATGTTGAACGTAGGCAGAGCCAATCATCTGACAGCTCCCTAAAGAGCTGTGGATGTACTATACGTGCCCTAAAAAACTTTTCTCATGTGTGGTATGCACTGCTCCTTGTCCTTCCACAACTCTATAGGTGCAACAGCCAGCAAATCCTGCCTGTAATTTTTTTTTCAAAGATAAATTTTATTATTTCCAGGAGAAAGTAAGAGAACAAAGAATCAACAGAGAAAATATGGTACAATTCCCATCACAGTACTTGATGTTCACAGGCGAATAAATGCCATAATAACAGTAGCATCGGTATTTGTATTTGAATGTTCAGCATCTGTAGTTGACTTTCACTAAAAATAGCGGAGTTGCATGAATGGTGTATAACATCACTTTTTTGAGAGCCTAAGCCCGGTTGAACCTTAAAATTTTAAATACCTCAAAGAAATAATCCCAGGATCAGGCGGTTGGGATCAAATAAGTTCCGCAGAGAATAGAAGAAGAAACGAGAAAAAAGGAAGGAAGAAGGAGGAAGAAGAAAAAAGGAAAGAGAAGGGGGAGGAGGAACACGGAGTCTAGGAGGGGGATGGGGGGGAGGGAAGGGAGGGGGTATAGGGTGGTAGGCCCAGGTGTATCGTCTTCTGTTGTGTTACTCTGTTCTAGGTGGCAAGCGTGGCAATTCCTTCATCGGAAAGTATGAACATATTCCAAAGCATCCATGCCTGGGAATGTTGATCTTGTCTATTTTGTGCTGTCAGGACCAAGTCCTTCAACCTTCTGATCTCCTCCACTCTGCGCAACCACAACCCTAGAGTCAGCGGCAAGCTTTTCTTCCACAAAAGTGGGATGCAAGCTTTAGCTGCGTTCAATAAGTGCCTTACTATTGACTTTTTGTATATTCGTGTCGGGATTGCAGTAGCATGCAGTAGGATGAAAGCTGGATCATCACTTATTGTGTAATCCATTAATTTTTGCGTAATCGTTCGGACTGTCGTCCAAAAGTGCTGAAGCAGAGGGCAGGACCAGAAGATGTGGAGGAGTGTCCCTTTATCTGTCTGACACCTCCAGCATTTGTCTGATGTGGCCAGGAAATACTCGTGAAGCCTGTTAGGAGTGTAGTACCATCTAGTCAGGATCTTGTAGTTGAGTTCCTGTATTTTGGTGCTGATAGATGTTTTTAATGAGAATCTGATAATTGTTTGTTCTTGGGCATTAGTAAATGTGCATTGTAGGTCAGTTTCCCATTTACATATGAATGTCAGGTCCGGTTGTTCCGGGGGAGAGTTGAGCAGGACATAGGTTTTAGATAATACTTGAGGTAAAATTCTCTCATCGTTACAGATGACAAACAATAGCGCATGGTGATGGGTTCATGATCTGACCATGTGATGTTGCCTATCTCAACATTGTGGACCGCTTCCAGTTGGCTATGAGGGACAAAGTAGTAGTCTATTCTTGAATACACTTTGTGTGGGGATGAAAAGAAAGTATAATCACGTTCCCCAGAATGATGTAACCTCCAGACGTTTATCAGTTGGGCATCATATAAGTCCCGGGTTATGCGTTTGTGTATACCTGTACGTAGAGATGAGGTGCATGAAGAAGTGTCAACTGCGGGGACTAGGGGTACATTAATGTCCCCCCCCGAACTAGTTGGCCCTCCTTAAAATCAGTAAGTTCAGTGTATGGCGGAAGAAGGCGTCTTGTCGGTCATTAGGGGCGTATACAGTGGCTAGCGTCATCTTCATGCCCCTTAGCAGGCCCCTTAGCAGGCCCTTAATGAACATGCAGCAGCCACCAGGGTCTACTAGGGTGTTCGTACATGTCCAGGGCACCATCCCTGAAATGAGTATAGAGACTCCCTTAGATTTAGCCTCTACATTAGTGGCATGGTATGAGTGAGGGAAGTGTCGGTTTTTGAGGCAGATAGGATTGCCTGTCCTGAAGTGCCTCTCCTGGATGAAAGCTACATCAGTGTGGGCTCTTTTAAGGTCATTTAACAACATACGGCGCTTCTCAGGTATGTTTAGGCCCTTTGCGTTCAGCGAATAGATATTGATGGAGTCCATCATCTCCTGAGCTAGGGGAGATTAAGGGGAGGAAGCGGGGTGGGGGGGTGTGATAAGAGTAGGTAAATAGAGGAGAGAAAGCAGGAAATGAAGGAGAAATGAGAGAAGAATGTATAAACCGACAACGGACAGTGTAAACCGTCTGTCCACTAGATAAGTGCAAACAAGTCCATTTTCAGAGGAGCATGTCCTAGATCTCACCAGGATAACTGCTCCGTCCTATTGGGAAAGAGGTAAGAGTAGACCGGGAGAGGTTCTCCCAGTCCGCTCTCATCCACCCAGTTTGGTAACATATGGTAAACATCTACTCTAGATACTCCTATGTAAAACAATGAGTAAAACAATAAACGCAGGTCATCACATCAGAAATAAAACAGCCTGTCACACTATGTAATCACTAACAGGAGTCTGGTAACATTAGAGAAACAGAAACAGATACAAGGGGGCAGAGGATATTGATGGTGTTAGCTATCCAATCCAATTCTCTATCTCTAGGTTCTTTTTCCCTGAGTGTCCAAGATCTGTAGGACCCCGCGTCCCCCAGCATGTGTTGCCGTGGGTATGAAAGGGGGGGGGCTTGCATGGGTCCCCTCCTTGCTAAATCTGTGCCCGGGATCCTTTTAGGTCGTGACCCCTGCATGCCAGCCTGTATGTAATTCTAGCTAGCTCCTGTCCCGTACTATCCCTCCACTCATGGTCCTCCTGGTCCCACCCCAGGTGTTTGGGGGTCTAGTATGTAGACAGCTATCAACCCAGCCTTTGCTAATGCCAGCTCTAGTGATTTAGTGGCTTCCGAGGGGACAGTAACAACATTGATATTAATATTAATTCCCCCTAAATATTTCTGCAGAAAGTCTAATATACATACATAACACCAAACATATTAACACGAAAGTAATAGAAACATAAGATTAGGGTAATAATGTTCATGTATATTAACCTGGACCCGAGATATGCATATACCCTTCACATTTCCATGGTCGGTTGGGGACGTTAGGATCAGTTGTAATGAATGGTCCTTGTTGCAGAGCGTTCCACATTCCACGACCCCTTTGTGTGAATTCTTCCAGGTCCTGTAAGAGGGGGTGTTGGAAAAGGCAAGGGGGGAGGATGGCATTATACCACCAGGGAGAATCAAGCAAGTTCCACAAACTACCCCTCTCCCTCCCAAACCTCCCCTCCCCAGGTGTTTCGGTAATGACCTCCCATTCCAAATCCACCATGGACTGATATCAATGTGTGTGTGCCTGGTCATTTTGCGTGGCAACTCAGCGGAGGTGGGGTTCACATATAAACAGTTATGATTGCCACTGTGAGAAAAGGAAGGAAGATACCAGGATGTGGGGGATGTACAAAGAATAGAAAAGTGCAACGGGGGGGGGATCAACTTCCATCAGCTCACCGTGTTGGTACAAGCAGTCAATCCTCCCTCGGTGCATCTGCCGAGGTGTAATTAGATCTGCGCCGGCTCCTCTGCGGTCTCGGTGATCGGGATCTCCTCATGCTGGACCGTCCAGACTGGGGATGGAGCGCTGCAGTGTCTGTAGCCAATCCGGTACCTTGATGGGATCTGTTTCCATGAACGTAAACAGGGCAGGGAGTTCAGCAGGGCTCTGGAGGGTAAAGGAACGCTGAGCCTTCTTAAATGTCACTGAGATGGGGAAACCCCATCTGTATGTAATGCCCGCGTTTCTCGCCGCCTCCAGCACTGGCTTCAGAAGGGCCCCCCGTTGTAACGTCGATTTGGATAGGTCTGGCATGATCCGAACGATGGCCCCATCAAATGTGATGTCTCCCTTCTCCCAGGCCGCCCGCAGTACCAGCTCTTTGTGGGCATATTGATGAATACGGCAGATGACATCCCTCGGTCTGTCCAGGTCAGCCGAGCGGGGGCCCAGAGCTCGGTGAATCCAATCGAAGTACAGGCTGGGTGGCTAAAGTTCTCCCATCAGGTCTCTGAAGATTGCCAGTGTGGACGCTGCCAGATCTTCTATCCCAGTGGCCTCTGGTAGGCTCCTCAGGCACAGGTTGTTATGCCTGCTGCGGTCCTCGAATTCTTCTAACTGTAGTTGCTGTGTGAGGATTGCTGAAGCCTGGGCGGTCTGTGCTGCCTCAACCTCCAACAACCGTCGTTCGAGTGTGGCCACTGATGACTCTCCCGACCCCATGCAATCCGAAAGGGTTGTACTTCTTGCCTCACCACCGCTATCTCCTGGCTGTGTGACGCCTCTAGTCTGCTTACGATGGCCTTTATGTCTGCCCTTGTTGGGAGGGTCTGTAAGAATGCCCTCAGCTCAGCGTCAGCTCTCAGGGTCAGTGGTGCGTGGGAAGGAGATGAGGGTTCCTGAGAGTCTGAGCGGAATATTACCGGAACGGTGTAGTCTAGGTTTGGTGCAATTGGCATCGGCATCTGGGTAGAAGGAGCCTGTGGCTGCTGGTCGTTGTGAGAACCAGGCCTCGTGGTGTCCGCCATCTTGGTAGCTGGGTATGCTCCGAGATTGTTCAAGAGATATCTCTGTATATCTTCGCTTCTGCGTGGCTTAGGATAAACCCGCTTCTGATATCTGCCCCTCTGCTTTCCAGTGGAGTACATACCGGGTAAAACGAGTAGATAATTGTTGTTTAAAAGCTGGTTAAGGACGGGTCGGACCGGGAGCTCCTCAGGAACACGTCCTCACTCAGTCATGTCCAGACCACACCCCCACCTGCCTGTAATTTTTATATTACTGTAAATCACAGGGGAAGTTACAGTTGCTCCTGTGTAAACTGACACTTGCAGAACAGTGTTTGGGGTGTCACAAGAATTATCATACAACAACGTTATTTTTGTTACATTGTAACCCCTTGGCTTGATTGTTAGATTGTGAACCCTGATTTTTTTTTTTTTGTAGGTGTTTACAACTCTTCTCCAGCAAAAAGCAATGGTAATGTGAGTGGCAAAGGATTCTGTGTTGGAAGGTTAACTGGTCTTTACCCAGTACAAGGGAATAAAAAAGCCTTCTGGAACTGCTGGAAAGGGCTAACATATCAACAAGACTGCCCTGTTGGTCTGATTTTTGATCAGAGCTGTCAGTGTTGTAAGTACCTAAAGCATTCAGAACCATTTTAGCTTTTAATAATATGATGTTATGCACTACATCTGTGGTTAGAATACATTTGTCTTGACACCAGAATTAGAGTTCCGTCAAAAGATTCAGTGGGATAAAAAATATATGCTAAGTGCAAGTTGGATCGTTATCCATTTTTTACATGACAATTTATGTTTTCTACAGGTTCCAGGTCTGCTCTATCACCTAATTCTCCTGTCAAAGTAGTTCCTTCAAAAACTCAAAGCCAGGGACACTCCAACACCCACTCTAAAAGCAATGATTCTGACAAGCACACCCAAAGCAGTGAGCATAAGGAACACCCCAAAGACACTGGACCTAAAGACAATCCTATAAGCAGTGGACCCAAACAGCATTCTAAGACCAGTGAGCCTATTGATCATAACACTAAAAACAGTCAACCTAAAGAACCTATTCAGCATCCCAAGGGTAGTGAACCTATTCAGCATCCCAAGGGCAGTGAACCTATTCAACACCCCAAGAGTAGTGAACCAAAAGAACATCAAAAAACCACTGAACCTAAAGAGCATCCCAAGGGCAGTGAGCCTATTCAACATCCCAAGGGCAGTGAGCCTATTCAGCATCCCAAGGGCACTCAGCCTATTCAGCATCCCAAGGGCACTGAGCCTATTCAACATTCCAAGGGCACTGAGCCTATTCAACATCCCAAGGGAGGTGAGCCTATTCAACATCCCAAGGGAGGTGAGCCTATTCAACATCCCACGGGCAGTAAGCCTATTCAGCATCCCAAGGGCAGTGAACCTATTCAGCATCCCAAGGGTAGTGAACCCAAGGAACATCCTAAGAGCACAGAGCCTAAAGAGCACCCTAAGAGCAATGAACCCAAAGAACATCCAAAAAGCAGTGAACCTATTCAGCATCCCAAGGGCACTGAGCCCATTCAGCATCCCAAGGAAAGTGAGCCTATTCAGCATCCCAAGGGCACTGAGCCTATTCAACATCCCAAGGGCAATGAACCTATTCAGCATCCCAAGGGCAGTGATAGTGAACCCAAGGAACATCCTAAGAGCACAGAGCCTAAAGAGCACCCTGGGAGCAATGAACCCAAAGAACATCCAAAAAGCAGTGAGCCTATTCAGCATCCCAAGGTCACTGAGCCTATTCAGCATCCCAAGGGCACTGAGCCTATTCAGCATCCCAAGGGCACTGAGCCTATTCAGCATCCTAAAGGTAGTGAGCCTACTCAGCATCCCAAAGGCAGTGAGCCTATTCAGCATCCCAAGGGCACTGAGCCTATTCAACATCCCAAGGGCAATGAACCTATTCAGCATCCCAAGGGCAGTGATAGTGAACCCAAGGAACACCCTAAGAGCACAGAGCCTAAAGAGCACCCTGAGAGCAATGAACCCAAAGAACATCCAAAAAGCAGTGAGCCTATTCAGCATCCCAAGGTCACTGAGCCTAGTCAGCATCCCAAGGGCACTGAGCCTATTCAGCATCCCAAGGGCACTGAGCCTATTCAGCATCCCAAGGGCACTGAGCCGATTCAGCATTCTAAAGGTAGTGAGCCTACTCATCATCCCAAAGGCAGTGAGCCTATTCAGCATCCCAAGGGCACTGAGCCTATTCAACATCCCAAGGGCAATGAACCTGTTCAGCATCCCAAGGGCAGTGATAGTGAACCCAAGGAACATCCCAAGAGCACAGAGCCTAAAAAGCACCCCAAGAGCAATGAACCCAAAGAACATCCAAAAAGCAGTGAGCCTATTCAGCATCCCAAGGTCACTGAGCCTATTCAGCATCCCAAGGGCACTGAGCCTATTCAGCATCCCAAGGGCACTGAGCCTATTCAGCACCCTAAAGGTAGTGAGCATACTCAGCATCCCAAAGGCAGTGAGCCTATTCAGCATCACAAGGGCACTGAGCCTATTCAACATCCCAAGGGCAATGAACCTATTCAGCATCCCAAGGGCAGTGATAGTGAACCCAAAGAAAATCCTAAGAGCACAGAGCCTAAAGAGCACCCTAAGAGCAATGAACCCAAAGAACATCCAAAAAGCAGTGAGCCTATTCAGCATCCCAAGGGCACTGAGCCTATTCAGCATCCTAAAGGTAGTGAGCCTACTCAGCATCACAAAGGCAGTGAGCCTATTCAGCATCCCAAGGGCACCGAGCCTATTCAACATCCCAAGGGCAATGAACCTATTCAGCATCCCAAGGGAAGTGATAGTAAACCCAAGGAACATCCTAAGAGCACAGAGCCTAAAGAGCACCCTAAGGGCAATGAACCCAAAGAACATCCAAAAAGCAGTGAGCCTATTCAGCATCCCAAGGTCACTGAGCCTATTCAGCATCCCAAGGGCACTGAGCCTATTCAGCATCCTAAAGGTAGTGAGCCTACTCAGCATCCCAAAGGCAATGAGCCTATTCAGCATCCCAAGGGCACTGAGCCTATTCAAAATCCCAAGGGCAATGAACCTATTCAGCATCCCAAGGGCAGTAATAGTGAACCCAGGGAACATCCTAAGAGCACAGAGCCTAAAGAGCACCCTAAGAGCAATGAACCCAAAGAACATCCAAAAAGCAGTGAGCCTATTCAGCATCCCAAGGTCACCGAGCCTATTCAACATCCCAAGGGCAATGAGCCTATTCAACATCCTAAGGGCACTGAGCATATTCAGCATCCCAAGGGCACTGAGCCTATTCAGCATCCCAAGGGCACTGAGCCTATTCAGCATCCCAAGGGCACTGAGCCTATTCAGCATCCCAAGGGCACTGAGCCTATTCAGCATCCTAAAGGTAGTGAGCCTACTCAGCATCCCAAAGGCAGTAAGCCTATTCAGCATCCCAAGGGCAGTGAACCTATTCAACATCCCAAGAGTAGTGAACCCAAGGAACATCCTAAAAGCACAGAGCCTAAAGAGCATCCTAAGAGTAACGAACCCAAAGAACATCCAAAAAACACTGAACCTAAAGAGCATCCCAAGGGCAGTGAGCCTATTCAACATCCCAAGGGCAGTGAGCCTATTCAGCATCCCAAAGGCAGTGAGCCTATTCAGCATCCCAAGGGCACTGAGCCTATTCAGCATCCCAAGGGCAAAGATAGTGAACCCAAGGAACATCCTAAGCCTATTCAGCATCCCAAAGGCAGTGAGCCTGTTCAGCATCCCAATGGAAGTGAGCCTATTCAGCACCCCAAAGGTAGTGAACCTAAGGAACATCCTAAGAATACAGAGCCTAAAGAGCACCCTAAGACAAATGAACCTAAGGAACATCCAAAAGACAATAAGCCTAAAGAGCATTCCAAGAGCAGTGAACCTAAGGAAAAACAAAAGAACAGTGAACAAAAAGATCACCCTATGGGCAATGAACCAAAGGAGCATCCCAAAGACACTACATCTAGAGGAAGCTCTGGATTTTGTTTTAACAAAGTTAGTGGCTTTTATCCCGTCAAAGGAGACAAGAATGCTTTCTGGCATTGTGACAACGGCATTACCTATCGTCAAAACTGCCCTGCTGGTCTCGTTTTTGAGCTCAGCTGCCAATGCTGTGAGTAATCAAGTTTTTGTCATTAATCTCATTGTATATAATATGAATGCCGTTATTCTTTTTGCCACCCCTCTCAACACTGAACTAAACTACCCCAGATGCATTTTTTTACAAGATGCGTTTGTTTACATCCTTCTCACGAAGGCGACATACACTGGCCTTGCCTGCACAGAGCTCTCCATGGACTTCTATGTAGCCATGTCTCATGGAAATCTATGAGATGTTAATGCACATATGCAGCCACTGCAGAGCAGCATTGTTTAAAGGATATACACATACGCCAGAGGCTGAGGGTGCCATTGTGAGACAAGATTATAACTGGTAACATGGTGTAGTTTCGCTCAGTGGTAGTGGTGTGAGAAAGGATAAGTGCACTTTATTTAAAGGTGCACTTATCCTAAAAATGATTTTTGGGGAATATTGAAAATTCAAAATACCTTTTTAAATTACATTAACATGTTAAAGCTGACCCTAAACTAAAAAAGAAAGGCCCACTTTTTATCGAGGCCCCTTATGCTGGAATGTTGCAGAAAAAATGAAAAGAAATTGTGGTGAAAAAGTTAATAAATACAGTGTGTTTCAACAAGAAAAACCTGACTTCAAATAGTTATATTTAATAATGAAAATGCGGGTCAGCAGGTAATAGTAGAACATAAACACATTTTATATATCCCCACAAGATAAAAATCACAGGGTGTGATGTTTTGAGATTTTGGGGGCCAGGAGTGTAGTGCCAAGTCTTGGTGTCCCATGCGACCTATCCAATGTTGAGGAAAATTTTCATTTAGAAACCGACGAACTTGATTGTGCTAATACATCATCTTGCTGAAAAATGAAATCTTCAGAGTCTTCATTAAGTTGTAGGAAAAGCCAGTCAGTGTTTCCCTCAAAATAGAAAGGGCCATAAATCTTTGTAAATGAAACTGCACAAAACACATTATTTTTGTTGAAAGTCGCTCATGCTGTATAAGTTCATGTGGCTTCTCAAGTCCCCATATGCGAACATTGTGACACGAAACGTTACCACTTACATAAATGTTGCTTCATCACTAAAAATCAACCGCGGTAAGAATCTGTCGTCCTCCATGTCATCTAAGCCCATATGACAGAAATCTAAACATTTTATTCCATTACTTACACAAAAAGCTTGCACCAGTTGCAATCAGTATGGCCTCAGAAGCAAATTTCTTCTTAACACATGCCAAACAGTCGTATGAGGGATCACAAGGGCTCGACTAGCACGACGAGCGGACTTGGGGGGGCGTCGCTAAAAAGCCTCTGGAATTCGTTGCACATTTTCCTATGTGTTGCTGCCCTGGACTCTTTCCCTTACACAAACACCCCAATTCTTCAAATTGATAATACCAACGACTAATGTTCTTGGCCACTGGTGGATCAATACCGAAATGCTGCCAAAACACTCGCTGCACCATTATTACGGACTCAGTCTTGCAAGATTGGAGAACACAAAACGCCTTCTGTTGCATAGACACTATCTTGTTAACCACTGAGGTTTGGGAGTTAGTAGTGGTATCTAGAGGCTGTCATTTGAAATCCTTGGCCATGCCCGTTCAAGTAGTGAGCCGTTCAAGAGATGAGATCTGAGGGTGCCATTGAGAGACAAGCTGTCACTTTTAAACACAGAAGCGGGACATCTGTGTTTACAAGTGAAAGTGGTCAGCAGAGGGCCTGAGCCAAGGGTGGTGAAAAAAAGCCATGATAATTAAAAATTAAAAATCATTTTTTGACCATAATACTAGCAAAAAGACAAATATTTAATTAGGCATAAGTGACAGCATTCATCTCTGCCGAAATATAGCTAACTAACACGAAAGTAATAGAAACATAAGATTAGGGTAATAATGTTCATGTATATTAACCTGGACCCGTGATATGCATATACCCTTCACCTTTCCATGGTCGGTTGGGGACGTTAGGATCAGTTGTAATTAATGGTCCTTGTTGCAGAGCTTCCAAGTTCCACGACCCCTTCGTTGAATTATTCCAGGTCCTGTAAGAGGGGGTGCTGGAAAAGGCAGGGGGGGAGGATGGCATTATACCACCAGGGAGAATCAAGCAAGTTCCACAAACTACCCCTCTCCCTCCCAAACCTCCCCTCCCCTGGTGTTTCGGTAATGACTTCCCATTCCAAATCCACCATGGACTGATATCAATGTGTGTGTGTGCCTGTTCGCACAGTCCCTCTCCCCTCTGGTCATTTTGCGTGGCAACTCAGCGGAGGTGGGGTTCACATATAAACAGTTAGATTGCCACTGCGAGAAAAGGGAGGGGGATACCAGGATGTGGGGGATGTACAAAGAATAGAAAAGTGCAGAGGGGGGGGATCAACTTCCATCAGTTCACCGTGTTGGTACAAGCAGTCAATCCTCCCTCGGTGCATCTGCCGAGGTGTAGCGAGATCTGCACCGGCTCCTCTGCGGTCTCGGTGATCGGGATCTCCTCATGCTGGACCGTCCAGACTGGGGGATGGAGCGCTGCAGTGTCTGTAGCCAATCCGGTACCTCGATGGGATCTGTTTCCATGAACGTAAACAGGGCAGGGAGATCAGCTGGGGTCCGGAGGGTAAAGGAACGCTGAGCCTTCTTAAATGTCACTGAGATGGGGAAACCCCATCTGTATGTAATGCCCGTGTTTCTCGCCGCCTCCAGCACTGGCTTCAGAAGGGCCCCCCGTTGTAACGTCGATTTGGATAGGTCCGGCATGATCCGAATGACGGCCCCATCAAATGTGATGTCTCCCTTCTCCCAGACCGCTCGCAGTACCAGCTCTTTGTGGGCATATTGATGAATACGGCAGATGACATCCCTCGGTCTGTCCAGGTCAGCTGAGCGGGGGCCCAGAGTTCAGTGAATCCGATCGAAGGACAGGCTGGGTGGCTAAAGTTCTCCCATCAGGTCTCTGAAGAGTACCAGTGTGGACGCTGCCAGATCTTCTATCCCAGTGGCCTCTGGTAGGCTCCTCAGACGCAGGTTGTTACACCTGCTGCGGCCCTCGAATTCTTCTAACTGTAGTTGCTGTGTGAGGATTGCTGAAGCCTGGGCGGTCTGTGCTGCCTCAACCTCCAACAACCGTCATTCGAGTGTGGCCACTGATGACTCTCCCGACCCCATGCGATCCGACAAGGTTTGTACTTCTTGCCTAACCACTGCTATCTCCTGGCGGTGTGGCGCCTCTAGTCTGCTTACGATGGCTTCTATGTCTGCCCTCGTTAGGAGGGCCTGTAAGAGTGCTCTCAGCTCAGCATCGGCTCTCAGGGTCGGTGGTGCGTGGGAAGGAGATGAGGGTTCCTGAGAGTCTGAGCGGAATATTACCAGAACTGCTTTCCAGCGGAGTACATACCGGGTAAAACGAGTAGATAATTGTTGTTTAAAAGCTGGTTAAGGACGGGTCGGACCGGGAGCTCCTCAGGAACACGTCCTCACTCAGTCATGTCCAGACCACACCCCCACATGCCTGTAATTTTTATATTGCTGTAAGTCACAGGGGAAGTTACAGTTGCTCCTGTGTAAACGGACACTTGCAGAACAGTGTTTGCAGTGTCACAAGAATTATGATACAACAACGTTATTTTTGTTACATTGTAACTCCTTGGCTTGATTGTTAGATTGTGAACCCTGATTTTTTTTTGTAGGTGTTTACAACTCTTCTCCAGCAAAAAGCAGTGGTAATGTGAGTGGCAAAGGATTCTGCGTTGGAAGGTTAACTGGTCTTTACCCAGTACAAGGGAATAAAAAAGCCTTCTGGAACTGCTGGAAAGGGCTAACATATCAACAAGACTGCCCTGTTGGTCTGGTTTTTGATCAGAGCTGTCAGTGTTGTAAGTACCTAAAACATTCAGAACCATTTTAGCTTTTAATAATATGATGTTATGCACTACATCTGTGGTTAGAATACATTTGTACAGAATTAGAGTTCCGTCAAAAGATTCAGTGAAATAAAAAATATATGCTAAGTGCAAGTTGGATCTTTAACCATTTGTTACATGACAATTTATGTTTTCTACAGGTTCCAGGTCTGCTCTATCACCTAATTCTCCTGTCAAAGCAGTTCCTTCAAAAACTCAAAGCCAGGGACACTCCAACACCCACTCTAAAAGCAATGATTCTGACAAGCACACCCAAAGCAGTGAGCATAAGGAACACCCCAAAGACACTGGACCTAAAGACAATCCTATAAGCAGTGGACCCAAACAGCATTCTAAGACCAGTGAGCCTATTGATCATAACACTAAAAACAGTCAACCTAAAGAACCTATTCAGCATCCCAAGGGCAGTGAACCTATTCAACACCCTAAGAGTAGTGAACCCAAGGAACATCCTAAGAGTACAAAGCCTAAAGAGCATCCTAAGAGTAACGAACCAAAAGAACATCAAAAAAGCAGTGAACCTATTCAGCATCCCAAGGGCACTGAGCCCATTCAGCATCCCAAGGAAAGTGAGCCTATTCAGCATCCCAAGGGCACTGAGCCTATTCAACATCCCAAGGGCAATGAATCTATTCAGCATCCCAAGGGCAGTGAGCCTATTCAGCATCCCAAGGGCACTGAGCCTATTCAGCATCCTAAAGGTAGTGAGCCTATTCAGCATCCTAAGGGTACTGAGCCTATTCAACATCCCAAGAGCAATGAACCTATTCAGCATCCCAAGGGCAGTGATAGTGAACCCAAGGAACATCCTAAGAGTGCAGAGCCTAAAGAGCACCCTGAGAGCAATGAACCCAAAGAACATCCAAAAAGCAGTGAGCCTATTCAGCATCCCAAGGGCACTGAGCCTATTCAGCATCCCAAGGGCTCTGAGCCTATTCAGCATCCTAAAGGTAGTGAGCCTACTCAGCATCCCAAAGGCAGTGAGCCTATTCAGCATCCCAAGGGCACTGAGCCTATTCAACATCCCAAGGGCAATGAACCTATTCAGCATCCCAAGGGCAGTGATAGTGAACCCAAGGAACATCCCAAGAGCACAGAGCCTAAAAAGCACCCCAAGAGCAATGAACCCAAAGAACATCCAAAAAGCAGTGAGCCTATTCAGCATCCCAAGGGCACTGAGCCTATTCAGCATCCCAAGGGCACTAAGCCTATTCAGCATCCTAAAGGTAGTGAGCCTACTCAGCATCCCAAAGGCGGTGAGCCTATTCAGCATCCCAGGGGCACTGAGCCTATTCAACATCCCAAGGGCAAGGAACCTATTCAGCATCCCAAGGGCAGTGATAATGAACCCAAGGAACATCCTAAGAGCACAGAGCCTAAAGAACACCCTGAGAGCAATGAACCCAAAGAACGTCCAAAAAGCAGTGAGCCTATTCAGCATCCTAAGGTCACTGAGCCTATTCAGCATCCCAAGGGCACTGATCCTATTCAGCATCCCAAGGGCACTGAGCCTATTCAGAATCCTAAAGGTAGTGAGCATACTCAGCATCCCAAAGGCAGTGAGCCTACTCAGCATCCCAAAGGCAGTGAGCCTAGTCAGCATCCCAAGGGCACTGAGCCTATTCAACATCCCAAGGGCAATGAACCTATTCAGCATCCCAAGGGCAGTGATAGTGAACCCAAAGAAAATCCTAAGAGCACAGAGCCTAAAGAGCACCCTAAGAGCAATGAACCCAAAGAACATCCAAAAAGCAGTGAGCCTATTCAGCATCCCAAGGTTACTGAGCCTATTCAGCATCCCAAGGGCACTGAGCCTATTCAGCATCCCAAGGGCACTGAGCCTATTCAGCATCCCAAAGGTAGTGAGCCTACTCAGCATCCCAAAGGCAATGAGCCTATTCAGCATCCCAAGGGCACTGAGCCTATTCAACATCCCAAGGGCAATGAACCTATTCAGCATCCCAAGGGCAGTGATAGTGAACCCAAGGAACATCCTAAGAGCACAGAGCCTAAAGAGCACCCTAAGAGCAATGAACCCAAAGAACATCCAAAAAGCAGTGAGCCTATTCAGCATCCCAAGGTCACTAAGCCTATTCAACATCCCAAGGGCAATGAGCCTCTTCAACATCCTAAGGGCACTGAGCCTATTCAGCATCCCAAGGGCACTGAGCCTATTCAGCATCCCAAGGGCACTGAGCCTATTCAGCATCCCAAGGGCACTGAGCCTATTCAGCATCCCAAGGGCACTGAGCCTATTCAGCATCCTAAGGGCACTGAGCCTATTCAGCATCCTAAAGGTAGTGAGCCTACTCAGCATCCCAAAGGCAGTGAGCCTATTCAGCATCCCAAGGGCAGTGAACCTATTCAACATCCCAAGAGTAGTGAACCCAAGGAACATCCTAAAAGCACAGAGCCTAAAGAGCATCCTAAGAGCAATGAACCCAATGAACATCCAAAAACCACTGAACCTAAAGAGCATCCCAAGGGCAGTGAGCCTATTCAACACCCCAAGGGCAGTGAGCCTATTCAGCATCCCAAAGGTGGTGAACCTACTCAGCATCCCAAAGGCAGTGAGCCTATTCAGCATCCCAAGGGCACTGAGCCTATTCAGCATCCCAAGGGCAGTGATAGTGAACCCAAGGAACATCCTAAGCCTATTCAGCATCCCAAAGGCAGTGAGCCTGTTCAGCATCCCAATGGAAGTGAGCCTGTTCAGCATCCCAATGGAAGTGAGCCTATTCAGCACCCCAAAGGTAGTGAACCCAAGGAACATCCTAAGAATACAGAGCCTAAAGAACACCCTAAGACAAATGAACCTAAGGAACATCCAAAAGACAATAAGCCTAAAGAGCATTCCAAGAGCAGTGAACCTAAGGAAAAACAAAAGAACAGTGAACAAAAAGATCACCCTATGGGCAATGAACCAAAGGAGCATCCCAAAGACACTACATCTAGAGGAAGCTCTGGATTTTGTTTTGACAAAGTTAGTGGCTTTTATCCCGTCAAAGGAGACAAGAATGCTTTCTGGCATTGTGACAACGGCATTACCTATCGTCAAAACTGCCCTGCTGGTCTCGTTTTTGAGCTCAGCTGCCAATGCTGTGAGTAATCAAGTTTTTGTCATTAATCTCATTGTATATAATATGAATGCCGTTATTCTTTTTGCCACCCCTCTCAACACTGAACTAAACTACCCCAGATGCATTTTTTTACAAGATGCATTTGTTTACATCCTTCTCACGAAGGCGACATACACTGGCTTTGCCTGCACACAGCTCTCCATGGACTTCTATGTAGCCATGTCTCATGGAAATCTATGGGATGTTAATGCACATATGCAGCCACTGCAGAGCAGCATTGTATAAAGGATATACACATATGCCAGAGGCTGAGGGTGCCATTGTGAGACAAGATTATAACTGGTAACATGGTGTAGTTTAGCTCAGTGATAGTGGCGTGAGAAAGGATAAGTGCACTTTGTTTAAAGGTGCACTTATCCTAAAAATGATTTTTGGGGAATATTGAAAATTCAAAATACCTTTTTAAATTACATTAACATGTTAAAGCTGACCCTAAACTAAAAAAGAAAGGCCCACTTTTTATCGAGGCCTCTTATGCAGGAATGTTGCAGAAAAAATGAAAAGAAATTGTGGTGAAAAAGTTAGTAAATACAGTGTGTTTCAACAAGAAAAACCTGACTTCAAATAGTTATATTTAATAATGAAAATGCGGGTCAGCAGGTATTAGTAGAACATAAACACATTTTATATATCCCCACAAAATAAAAATCACAGGGTGTAATGTCTTGAGATTTTGGGGGCCAGGAGTATAGTGCCAAGTCTTGGTGTCCCATGTGACCTATCCAATGTTGAGGAAAATTTTCATTTAGAAACCGACGAACTTGATTGTGCTAATGCATCATCTTGCTGAAAAATGAAATCTTCAGAGTCTTCATTAAGTTGTAGGAAAAGCCAGTCAGTGTTTCCCTCAAAAAAGAAAGGGCCATAAATCTTTGTAAATTAAACTGCACAAAACACATTATTTTTGTTGAAAGTTGCTCATGCTGTATAAGTTCATGTGGCTTCTCAAGTCCCCATATGCGAACATTGTGACACGAAACGTTACCACTTACATAAATGTTGCTTCATCACTAAAAATCAACCGCGGTAAGAATCTGTCGTCCTCCATGTCATCTAAGCCCATATGACAGAAATCTAAACATTTTATTCCATCACTTACACAAAAAGCTTGCACCAGTTGCAATCAGTATGGCCTCAGAAGCAAATTTCTTCTTAACACATGCCAAACAGTCGTATGAGGGATCACAAGGGCTCGACTAGCAGGACGAGCGGACTTGTGGGGGCTTCGCTAAAAAGCCTCTGGAATTTGTTGCACATTTTTCTGTGTGTTGCTGCCCTTGACTCTTTCCCTTACACAAACACCCCAATTCTTCAAATTGTTTATACCAACGACTAATGTTCTTGGCCACTGGTGGATCAATCCTGAAATGCTGCCGAAACACTCGCTGCACCATTATTACGGACTCAGTCTTGCAAGATTGGAGAACACAAAACGCCTTCTGTTGCATAGACACTATCTTGTTAACCACTGAGGTTTGGGAGTTAGTAGTGGTATCTAGCGGCTGTCATTTAAAATGCTTGGCATGCCCATTCAAGTAGTGAGCCGTTCAAGAGATGAGATCTGAGGGTGCCATTGGGAGACAAGCTGTCACTTTTAAACACAGAAGCGGGACATCTGTGTTTACAAGTGAAAGTGGTCAGCAGAGGGCCTGAGCCAAGGGTGGTGAAAAAAAGCCCTGATAATTAAAAATTAAAAATAATTTTTTGACCATAATACTAGCAAAAAGACAAATATTTAATTAGGCTTAAGTGACAGCATTCATCTCTGCCGAAATATAGTTAACTAAATTATATGCAATCATTTGGAGAGGTCAGGTAAGGCTGGGTCAGGTGTAAAGTGTAAGAGGCAGCAAGTGAGATGGGTCAGGATGAGGGCCAGAAAGAGGATCAGGTTCAAGGAGAGCGGGTTGAGGCAGCTGAATCAGGGTAACAGATACAAGTGGTAGGAACAAGATTATAGGTTCAACGCAGCTAGGTCAGGTTGGAAGGTACAAGGCAAACTGTGTCAGGATAACAGAAAACAGAGCACAAGTACAGAACAGGATCACCATATGCAAAGCTGCAAGAGCATTCAGATTAAGGGATACAGGACAAATCACCGTGGAAAACTAGAGGAGGGGCTCTATACCCTCCCAACAGCCAGTATCAGGTAGAGACTAATTACTGGGGTCCTGCTGGTGAACCCCTTCAGGTTTGAGAACCAGTGTACCATCAGCAGGTGATCCAGTCCCTAACAAACCTGTACAATCAGGGCACCTAAAATAGAATATGAAATGCGTATTGCTACAGCAAGTAGCACAAACAATAGAAAAAATCTTCAAATATATCAATAGTAAAAAGGTAAGGATGAAACAAATAAGCCCTATAAATGATGAACAGGGAAAGTTGGACACATATGAGAGGGAGAATACAGATGTATTATATTATTTTTTTTTCTTCTAAACAAATATCTGTTAACATGCATCGCTCCCTCTGTGTATACATATAAATAAAGTTGCTATGCAATTACAATCTTAATATATACTGTATATACATATACAGTATCATAAATATAGACAAACATAGCTTCAATAGTCTGTGAAAAAACAATATACCTGATGGAACAATGAATACTTTAAACATAAAGCAACACTTCGATGCTTGACATAACTTAATATAGTCCAAATACCATGTGTATGGTTTCATGACGTGTTTTCTATCTTCAAGCCAAATCTTCCTCCACTCTGTGGCCGTTGATACTGCCAACATTTCAGTCAGCTACAAAAATTGCTGATTATGCCCACAGTTTTATAAGCTATATATAGAATCATTTAGACCCCGCTCCTTTCCTTGCTGAAGTCACATGGGTGTGACATAATGCGTGGGAGGACCCGGGTGACTCTGATGCCACAGGATTTGGATTGCGGCTGCACAGTGAGATTTAAAGCCGTTTTTCACATTTTTTTGTTGTAAATGCAATACTAATACAGTAAATGTTTAGTATATGGTTTACTACACCCCAAAAGTGGTGCGGTTCTGCTGCAATTGCTTGGCAATTACGGCAAAACTTGCGTTCCAAAATTACGCTAAGCTTATCGCCCTATGCACGACACCCAAACTTGCACTTTCAGAATTGCAAGCAGGAATGTTTAACGTCAGTCAGTTAAACTAACAGAAATTGATGACATTGTGTGTAAAATTTTACAAAACTCTAACACAGAAAAAAAAGTCTTGCAAATCTTTCATCTATCAGTTAGCAGTGAATCTTTGTTATTATTGGAAAATCGAAAATAAAGCTGCGCTCAAAGAATATATAATAATGTGAATGTAAAAAATAAGTGTATGAAACAAAGCTGCCAGGACCTAAAAGTCTAGTATCAAATCTCAAATTAACAAATAAAAAAATAAAACAAAAAAGATGGTGCTAAAAAAGGCTATGGTGAAAAGAAAGTGACTAAAAAAGACATGTTGATATGTGATAATTGATGCACATATAAACAGTAAATACATACATAAAATATAATATATAAATAGAAAGTGACTGTGTTATAAAAGGAGTGAATATAGAAGGCTAAAAAAATTGCATAGAAAAAACAATGTGTGATAAATGGTATATATATAAGCTTTAAACATAGAAACCATAAACAAATAAATAATCAGCTCATGAATATCACACTTATAATGAAATAAAGAAATAAACCGGGGGATAGAATAATCCCACAAAGTAACAGTCCAAGAAGTGACCAAGAGAAAGCAATCATCCATGAAAGTGCCAGGAAAACAAAGGGTTATCTTCTGTGTCTCTTCACACTCAAGATAAGGAATTGAAATGCGCTTACCAGATGGCGATGACTGCTATTACCGCAGTCTCGCCCAGCACAGGGAAATTGGTCTCCCCACAACCACAAAATGCAGAGCAGCAACTACCAGCGGATGATTCAAACAAAGATGGCGGCAGCAAGCCATGTGCTTACATCTGTAGACCAGATGTAATTTAGATGTAATTATTGGCCTCCCTGACCAGTTGGCTCAAGATGCTATAACTGGAAGTCTAAGATGCTGAGCTGTGGTGCTTACGCATCAAAAAAACGCTGTATTTTAGTCTAATATTCATTGTCAGCCTAACTCCCAGGGCTTAATGGCTCATGCTGATGATGCCTTGTAACTGTGCTCCTTTATAACCCTGTTAAAAGCTCAGATAGGAAAAACAGTTTTAAAAAGGCTGCTTCTGGTGGAGCAGATTTTAACAAGTTTACATATCTATAAACGTTATGTGCATTTTGCTTTTTTAGGCAACTATCCACCACCTCCCACAAAGACAAAAGAATTCTGTGCTGGGAAAGCCAGTGGCCTATACCCTGTAGCTGGTGAAAATAATGCTTTCTGGAACTGTGCAAATGGAATAACCTACAAAGAATACTGCTCTACTGGACTTGTATTTGATGTGAGCTGTGATTGCTGTAAGTAGCTGAAATATTATGGTATAAAACATTAAAGCATTTGTAAAGGTAGTCGTTTTATTAAAATGACAAACATGTTACACTTACCTGCTCTGTGCAATGGTTTTCCGCTCTCTACTCTACTCACAGAATTTGATTGACAGCAGCAGCCAATGGCTGCTGTTGCTGCCTTTGTGAGCAGAGAGAGAGAGAGAACAGAGCCACTGCAGATGGGCACACAGCTGGATCGAGTTAAGACCCAGGTAAGTACAAAGGGGAGTGAGGGAGCGATACAAATACTGGGACATTTTTTACCTTAATGCAGAGAATGCATTAAGGTAAAAAAATGTTCAGGCTTTAGATTTAATGGGGCTGCTAAAGGTGTATGCTTGCAATGGGGAAAAAAAATAGTTTATGAAAGCATCGCTTCCTGCTTGGCTCAGCATTAGCCAGCACCTGGGGCTCTTTCTTTTTGGAGGCAATCATTTTGTTAATACCTGGTCTGAATCCAGGTATACATATGAACACATCGCTGACAGACCAATTAATTCCTAGGATCACTTTTTAATGCTGATGATGAATCTGTTGCCAGTGATGACATGTATTGTAGGAAAGGAAACTAAATTATTTTTCTTATTTTCTACACCACTACACCACATTTTCTACACTAGCGCCACCTTTGGCAAAAAGTTTGATAGGCTGATTAATTTTAGCCCCCCGTTCACACCTGAGCAATACAATACAAGCTGTTCACACCTCTACGCTTAGTCGCTCAAAGCTCAATGCTCAAAGCTCAAAAAAAGGTACATGAGCTTTTTATTGGAGCTATGGTGTTTGTCTTTGGCCCCATAGATTACAATGCAAGCACCTGTAAGTGTCTGACACAAGAAATTGTTTTTACATGTATTTTTACGCCTGAGCAACTGTTCTCCTCTGCCTCTCCTCTTATGCAGGAGCTTGTATAGATGTGCAAAAACAATTGCAAAACACAAAAAATGCCAGTATAAGAAGTATAAGGTGTGAATGCATGCATACATTGAAGGACTGCTGATACAATAGTTTCTCTCTTAAAATCAAATCTTAATGAGAGTGCTTTTGTTGCTTGCTCATTTCAAGACTGAAACCCCATAATGATTAAATACCTTAAGATGCTCCTTTATACTCACCCAATTCCGTTATTTACATTTTTTAAAAACAAAAGCTGTTGAAGCAAATAGTAAACCATTAAGTAGGAGACTTAATTTGCATATAATATGATAACCTTTATTTTACAATTTCAGGCAACTATGCTCCCACTCCTCCAGCCAAGACTCAGAAAGAATTCTGTGCTGGAAAAGCCAGTGGTCTTTATCCTGTAGCTGGTGACAAGAATGCTTTCTGGAACTGTGCAAATGGAATTACATACAAACAATACTGCTCTACTGGCCTTGTGTTTGATGAAAGTTGTGAATGTTGTAAGTTACTTTATATTTGGACAAAAAAGGAAAGTTGCTAAAACTGAAAGAGTTATTTTAAAGCTGAATTCTAGGGGAAAAAATAAAACACTCTTGCAGTTGGGCTCCCCCCACAATGTAACCATTAAATATTCATTTTTACCTAGGGTACAGGGAAAAATGAACTTTACTTATCTAATCCTTCCATGCCACCAGGTTCCCCGAAGTCTCTTCTCTAAGGCTCTTATGTACAAGTAAATATGTACATTATATCACGTTTAACAAAACGTTAATTGCAGTTACATTGTTAGTGTCACAATAATTCTTCATGATACTAAAATTCTAGATAAGCCAAGCAAACAACTATTGCTTACAGTTATTGGCTAATAGGATTGCATTATACTTATTCACAGTTAACACATTGAAAAAAGAAATTGTATATTTTGCATATATAATTTTTTTTTCTCAACAGCTTTGAGTGTAAGAGGCATTTGAAATAACAGCACTTGCTTATTTTTACAGGTAATTACCCTTAAGCAAGTGACAGTGGCACTGTGGCGGTAGCGAAGGTGATCTTGTTCAGCAAACTGACAAAAAAAGGATCTTTGGAAGCAAAAAGTTGGAGCTGCAGGCTTAGAATAATTGATTCTGGTCAACAAATGGTTCACAATGATGACTTTGAGTTACCCTCACTGCAGCATCTTTGGCCAGTTCCAACAGAAATAAATGTATTACCACTCTAACAAGATTGTTGTTTTTCTTTCATATATAACTATTTATATATTGGCATTTTTGTAAATCTGAAGCCATATTAGAAAATAGAATTTAGCAGAAAGTAAAGTAACCCCTTGGAATCTACCACTAGCAGGTGTGGGGGAAAATACCACAAGAAGTAGTAACTGGGTAATATAAACAGACAAAAATTGTACCAAAAATGTCTTTCTCCTGGTAAAATTTGGCTAGCAGAGTTATGGGTACAGTGGTGCAGCAATGACGTGGCAAAATTGAGCTTCCATTAAACAAAAATATTTACCACAAGGGCTTCCACATTATACATGTGCTTAGAGCAGGTTCTATAATTTCAGACTCGTATGGGCATCCCCTTCCTACCATGGTTGACTGGCTAGCATTACACTACGTGTATCAGCAGAACCAGACCAAAGGGTAGGCAGAATGGGTGGCCAACTTTGATGTGTAACCTATGCTGCCAAAATAGTGTACAACTCGCGGAGGTGGGTGCGCCTTGGCCTTTTTGCCTCAAGCACTAAAGGAATTTGTCCCAGTACTGAAGATAAGACATCATAACCACTCAAGGCACTCTAGAGTTGGTGGCCAAAAGAGACAGTTTGCCCTCTTTGCATCTGCACACTGATGACTAGAAAATGAGGCCAAAATGTCGCTCTACTCTCCGAGCAGTTCACTTCTGTGAGTTAATTCTAGATGGGTTGTAATAGTATAATATTTGGAAAGTATAATGTATACAATCTAAATAGTATATACATATATATATAATTTTTTCTATGGAAATAAAATTTTTCTGTGCAGCAATCCTCGCTTTGTGTTCCTACATATCGGTCCGTGGGAAGGACTAGATTGCTGGCACGATTGGATCGTTCAGTGCATCTCACCCCTTGTATAGTGATATATATAGATAGATAGATAGATAGATAGATAGATAGATAGATAGATAGATAGATAGATAGATAGATAGATAGATAGATAGATAGATAGATAGATAGTCAGGTCCATAAATATTGGGACATCAACAGAATTCTAATCTTTTTGGCTCTATACACCACCACAATTGATTTGAAATGAAACGAACAAGCTTAACTGCAGACTTTCAGCTTTAATTTGAGGGTATTTACATCCAAATCAGGTGAACGGTGTAGGAATTACAACAGTTTGTATATGTGCCTCCCACTTTTTTAGGGACCAAAAGTAATGGGACAGATTAACAATCATCCATCAAACTTTCACTTTTTAATACTTGGTTGCAAATTCTTTGCACTCAATTAAGCAATGAGACTTTGACGGACCACCAACTCAATAATAAAAACATGTCTTTTAATAGTATAAAATGTAAAAAACATGTGCCATTAACATATAACACGAGTACATACAATGCATGTATTCACTCTGGTGAAGTCTTCTCTTGATTGTTGACACACATACACCTACCTCCTGGAGAGTGTTCTTGATCTGGCCAACTGTTGTGAAGGGTGTTTTCTTCACCAGGGAAAGAATTCTTTGGTCATCCACCACAGTTGTTTTCCATGGTCTTCCGGGTCTTTTGGTGTTGCTGAGCTCACCGGTGCGTTCTTTCTTTTTTAAGAAGTTCCACACAGTTGATTTGGCCACACCTAATGTTTTTGCTATCTCTCTGATGGGTGGTTTGTTTTGTTTTTTCAACCTAATGATGGCTTGCTTCACTAATAATTGGGTGGCACAGTGGTGCAGTGGGTAGCACTTTCGCCTAGCAGTAAGGAGGGTCGCTGGTTCGAATCCCAACCACGACACTACCTGCCTGGAGTTTGCATGTTCTCCCTGTGCCTGCGTGGGTTTCGTCCGGGTACTCCGGTTTCCTCCCACACTCCAAAGACATGCTGGTAGGTTAATTGGATCCTGTCTAAATTGTCCCTAGTATGTATGAATGTGAGATTAGGGACCTTAGATTGTAAGCTCCTTGAGGGTAGGGACTGATGTGAATGTACAATGTATATGTAAAGCGCTGCGTAAATTAACGGCGCTATATAAGTACCTAAAATAAATAAATAAATAGTGACAGCTTTTTGGATCTCATATTGAGAGTTGACAGCAACAGATTCCGAATGCTAACAGCACACTTGAGATGAACTCTGGACCTTTTATCTGCTCCTTGTAAATGGGATAATGAGGGAATAACACACACCTGGCCACGGAACAGCTGAGCAGCCAATTGTCCCATTACTTTTGGTCCTTTAAAAAGTGGGAGGCACATATACAAACTGTTGTAATTCCTACACCATCACCTGATTTGGATGTAAATACCCTCAAATTAAAGCTGAAAGTCTGCAGTTAAAGCACATTGTGTCGATGTCCCAATATTTATGGACCTGACTGTATATACACACATGCATATATATATATATATATATGGTCAGAAAGATAATTTGGTGGGATTTTATGGGCGCCAAGAAAAATAAGTTTAAACAGACATCAAGATAAAAAATATAAATGACATTTTATTAGACAACGTTTAAAAATTTATGCTGGCTAGGCATAATATAGAGCCAACAGCGATACATATTAACGTGAAAAGTAACAGGTCACTCAGCATTATGGTCCCTACATGTTTCGCCCATTGGGGCTTCCTCAGGGGATATGCGTTGGGTGACTGGGCCGGAAAAATCACTGAATGGAATGGAATATACACATAGAAGCCATCTACACATTATCCAAAAGGCTATAATTGGAAAGAAAAGAGAGATATTAGCGACTGTCCAGCTGGAATATTCAAATGCCACCTAAAAATAGTTACCTGCTGTATAAAAAAACAGACGTGGGAGGACGGACACTGCGCTGTATGGTGAAAAATAAACCTAGGTGGGCCCAAATAGGGGCCGTGGAACCAGTGTCTGTGACATGAAAGAAAAATTGAAGATGGGATAGTAGTAGGAAAGGTGGGAAAAGGGAAAGGGGGGAGGGACCGGGAACAAAGGGGAGGAAAGGGGGGGGCTGGGAGGGGGGGTAGGGGAGGAAGGATAGAGGGGGGGAGAGGGAGGGGAGGGAAGAGGGGGAGAGAAAAGCGGGGGAGGAAGAAGGGGAAAAAAAGAACAGGACAGAAGGTGAGGGAGGGAGAAGGGAGGGGGAGGAAGAGGGGAGGGAAAGAGACAGAAGCAGAGAGGAAATCCAAATGGGAAAGGATGAGGAGTGTGAGGGAGGAGCAGAAAAAGGAAGAGTAAGAAGAGGAGGTAGAGTGATTGAAGGAAAGAGAAAACCGTGGGTGAGTGTGGGAAAAAAGTGAGGAGTGAAATGTGCATTGACTCAACCAGAAGGTGATGTGGATGTGAGTAGGTGGAGTGAGGGGTAAAAAAAGGGATAATTAAGATTGAATGGATCAAGGGGAAAAGAAATTATATAGTTACATAAGACTAGTTAGGTCTAAAGGGAAGCAAGGGCTGCCAAACGGGAATGTTGGTCTGACTGAGGAAAATATAAGGGCCATAATGAACATTAATATTGGTTATTGCTAATTATAGGGATATATATTGGGGAAAAAAACAAAAAAAACAACAAAACAAAACACAGCAGTGCCATAGTAGAATTAATTTAGAAGGATAGACTTTGCTGCTACTATTAAGAGAACATATATATTGGTTAACCATATAGGCAGTAACCATTATCCTGTATACTGATCGTCCATGTCCACATTAAAAACAAAAGTGGGGAGAAATATTTCTTCCAAGGACGGTAACAGGTGTATAGTTTGAGGGGATAACTAACACAAACCGGCAATACAAATAGAGGGACAAGGGGGACAAGGGGGTAATTAGCGTGAAAAAACAGTTTTAGATCAAAAAGCAGCAATAAAAGGTTAGTTGAGATGTACCTTATACACAAAGCAACGCTGGGATGGCAGCCCGTCCATCATCTGCGTGCAGAGTAGATAGAGGGGATTTAAATGTAGAAGTGTGCCAATAAAACAGGGGAAGAGGATAGCACAACAGAACCAGGTGAGGATGAGGGCAATGGACTACATTACCCATAGAGCAGAAAGGCCCTCATGCTATAACCTGTAGATGCCAATAAATGTAAAGGAAGTTGCATAATCTGATTGCCATATGTATGGCCACATTATAGAGATGGCCATACATGTGCCACAGAGACTGAACAATCAAATTGTAAACTTTGTGGCCCGTTCAACATTGAAAACAGAAATTACAATATCTTTTAACCAATTTTCTTATATTTTCTTGCAAGTCAAGAAGAAGAATACGTGGTAATTATAACAAACATGCCAACATTCAAACATTACAAACGGATCTTTCCAAGCCTGTAGACTTAACTTTATACATTAGCTGTGTGTGGGGAACTGTGTCAAATGCTTTTCCAAAATCTAGGTATACCACGTCCACAGACAGCCCTCTGTCCAAAGTTTTACTTACCTCCTGATAAAAAGAAATCAGGTTTGTTTGACAACTTCTGTCTTTCATGAATCCATGCTGTCTGTTGCTTAAACTATTTTTTTTCAGCAAGAACTCCTCTATGTGGTCTTTGATTAAACTCTCCAGTATCTTCCCAACTATAGAAGTTAAACTAACAGGTCTATAGTTACTTGTTAATGTCAATGGTCTCAAAAATATGTCAAAAGTGTCCGATCTGTCCGCCCCAATGTTGCAGTCCCGCTAAAAATCGCAGATCGCCACCATTACTAGTAAAAAAAATAAATAATAATAAAAATGCCAAAAAACTATTCCCTATTTTGTAGACGCTATAGCTTTTGCGCAAACCAATCAATATACGCTTATTGCAATTTTTTTTACCAAAAATATGTAGAAGAATATATATCGGCCTAAACTGAGGAAGAAATTTGTTTTTTTATATTTTTTGGGGGGATATTTATTATAGTATAAAGTAAAAAATATTGCCTTTTTTAAAAAAATTGTCACTCTTTTTTTGTTTATAGCGCAAAAAATAAAAACCGCAGAGGTGATCAAATACCACCAAAAGAAAGCTTTATTTGTGGGAAAAAAGGACGTCAATTTTGTTTGGGTACAGCATCGCACGACCGCGCAATTGTCAGTTGAAGCGAGGCAGTGCCGTATTGCAAAAAATGGCCTGGTCATTAAGGGGGCAAATCCTTCCGGGGCTGAAGTGGTTAAAATGACTCAATGGCTCAATTCTTTTAGGATCCGTGGGTGGATGCCATCTGGTCCAGGTGCTTTATCCACTTTTTATTCTGTCTAAATATTTCTGGATCATATCACCTTTGAGCCATTGTGGAACATTTGCGGCTGTGTCAATATCATCCCCATTATGGACATGAGCTCCCCCCATGTTCCTTTGTATACAAAGAGCTCTTTGTCCCAAGTCACCCACTCTAAATTTTTTTCTAAAGGGCCTACATGCTCAGACCTGACCTTTTTTACTATAATATATTTTAAGAATTTTTGGGGTTTGTCCTATCTTTTGCAATCTGTCGTTCATTTTGAATTTTTGCGCCCTTCATTTCCTTTTCACATATTTTGTTATACTCTTTGTAACATTTAAACAATGATAGTTTTCCTTCATTTTTATATTTTTTAAAAGCTCTTTTCTTATTATTTATAGCTTTATTAACTTTGGTTGTGAGCCACACAGATTTTATTTTTAGACTTATTGCCCATGGAAATATACTTTGCAGAAAGTTTGCATACAGTCTTCTTGAAGAATTCCCATTTCTGTTCTGTGTTCATCTATGCCAATATTCCCTCCCAGTCTAAGTCCTGGAGAGCAGCCCTCATCCTTGAAAATGTTTCTCTCTTAGGGCCCTTTCACACTGGGGCGGGGGCGGTGTTGGCGGTAAAGCGCAGCTATTGCAGTTTTACCCCCCGCTAGCGGACGAGAAAGGGTTAAAAACCACCACAAAGCGCCTCTGCAGAGGCGCTTTGCCGGCGGTATAGCCGCGCTGTCCCATTGATTTCAATGGGCAGGAGCGGGGAAGGAACGGTATACACTCCGCTCCTTCACCACTCCAAGGATTCTGCTAGCAGGACTTTTTTTCCCGTCCTGCAAGCGCACCACTCCAGTGTGAAAGCCCTCGGGTAGCCCTCGGCTACAAGTTATTCTATCAGTCCTTCTGATTATAAAATCCCCTATTACCACCAACTGTCTAGGCCTACCTGCACTCCCCTCAGATGGGTTGCTCTCCTGGCTGTTAGGGGTAGCAGTGACATCTAGGGCTGCCACCTCTGAGCTTGCTAGCCTCACATGTTCACCCAACTCGCAAATCTGTTAGGGTGCTCAAACCCAGGGCTGACCTTCCTATTCTGTGAGCCCATACCACTATACACTTCACATTACCACTCTTCTAAGCAAGTGATACCTAAATCCAGCTGCTGTCTGCATGATTTAATTGTTTGCCATCACTAATGAAGCATTGGAGTTGTTTGCTGCTGCACCAAGTCACCTTTATTGAACTGTAATGTTGTTTTTATAATTTTGAGCACCCCCTGATGGCGCTGGACACTTTAGTGCACGTTGCACAGTTACTATGATCACTTTGGACATTTAATGTAACATTGTACCATTTGGCACAATTCGCTTTAATGTTATTTATTTTTTAGCGATTCATTTAGCTGCATGAATCACGGTTGATTTAATTATAACATTTCTTGTATATTATTTTTGAGCACTCTGTACTGGCACTGGATACTTTATTTCCTTTGTCACAGATTTCGTGTAAACTATTTGGGCATTCACTGCCACATTGCACTCTTCGTTATAATTTTGGATTTAATTTTTTTTTGACATTTTTTTTACTACATACACTTACGCTGATATTTAATGTATAGTCTTATTTTGAGGGGCCTTACTCCTTAATTTTTTATGCATATACTGTTTGCACGCTAGCACAGTGTTACACTCTTCATCGTGTTTGAGACCACCACCATATGCCTTAGTGAGGGCAAGAGATAAGCCCCCCACCCTAGGATATTTAGTAGGCCTGCACCTATCTACTAGAGTTTATTTATCAATGCAGATTCCCCTCATTGCAGACCACCCCCCTCAGTGCAGACCCCCCATGATGCAGACCCCCCCATCAATGCAGACCCTACTCAGTGCAGACCCCCCTCCCTCCATCAATGCAGACCCCCATCAATTCAGACCCCCCTCAGTGCAGACCCCCCTCCCATAGCATTCCCCCCAGCACACATGTCTATTTGAATAAAAAAGTTACAGACCTCAGAACAGCGCGGGATAGGCACAGCTGCATGTGTCCCTCGGACTCCTCCTCCTCCCCCTCCGTAAACAGACAAGAGGGGGAGACGGCTTAAGTCCGCTCCGCTGTGCACAGCGCTGTGTAGGGGGGAGGACTGTGCGGAGTGCGGTGCCGCTGCCCACAGGTGTCACCCCTCTGGCGGGTGTCACACGGTGCGGCCCGCCCCCCTCGGGTAGCCCTCGGCTACAAGTTATTCTATCAGTCCTTCTGATTATAAAATCCCCTATTACCACCAACTGTCTAGGCCTACCTGCACTCCCCTCAGATGGGTTGCTCTCCTGGCTGTTAGGGGTAGCAGTGACATCTAGGGCTGCCACCTCTGAGCTTGCTAGCCTCACATGTTCACCCAACTCGCAAATCTGTTAGGGTGCTCAAACCCAGGGCTGACCTTCCTATTCTGTGAGCCCATACCACTCCCACTAACTACATTAACCCATCTTCCTACCTAATAATCCTGACTCACCCCTCCACGCTCCCCATTAACCCTACTTTCAAGGTTGTCAGTTCTGCCCAGTGTTGCAATTTTCTCCTCCAGATCTCTAATGCAAGCTTCCAGAAGGGCAACCTGCTCACTTAGGATTAACCACTCTAGCAGCCAGTTTGGGGCAGATGTATGTGGTGGTTTGATAAAAGCAGGTCAGCCAGTGATGGTAGTAGATAAGGTTCCTCCAGTAGTCTGAGTCCTGATCCATGTATCAAACCCACATGCATGTACACTCTGGGATGCGAATGGAGATCCATGCAGCCAGTTGCCTGTCATTGATTTGAACAGGTCGCCTACATGGGGTTGGATGGCATATGTTTGCACCTGGTCTTCGCACAGGTATAAAGATCAGTACACTCATGTGAATGAAGCCTTAACCACACACTGTTATCAAAGTATTTGCCTGTAGTGTGTAGTAATAGATCTGGTAAGTCAAAGGTGTAACTAGAACCTTCAGGGCCCCGGTGCAAGAAACAATGATGGGCCCCCCCCCCTCCATCCGAGCTCCAGGCTTCCAATTTTGGGAGGGTATCCATGGACATCCTCCCAAAACCGTGCTTCCCGCATGCCCCCTGGGATGTGCATCCAACGCAATCCCTCCCTTCAGTGCCCATCAGTAAATCCTATCAGCGCCTCCCATCAGTGTCGCCTATCAGTGCCTCCCCTTCAGTGCTCATCACTAAATCTTATCAATCCCCATCAGAGTCCTCTATCAGTGTCCATCAGAGTCCTCTATCAGTGCCCATCAGAGTCCTATATCAGTGTCCATTAGTGCCCTCTGTCAGTGTCCATCAGTGCCCTCTATCAGTGTCCATCAGTATAAGGTATATTATTCCTGCGCTACCATGCAGTGGTAGTAAATGTAATAATAGATAGGGAAAAGCAGCTTGCACCGAATGGGGTCCAGCCTGGCCCCTGGTGTAGACGTCAGCTGACAAGTGGGAATGGTGCTGCGCTAATCCTAAAATAAACTCTAGTAGATAGGTGCAGGCCTACTAAATATCCTAGAGTGGGGGGCTTATCTCTTGCCCTCACTAAGGCATATGGTGGTGGTCTCAAACACGATGAAGAGTGTAGCACTGTGCTAGCGTGCAAACAGTATATGCATAAAAAATTAAGGAGTAAGGCCCACCAAAATAAGACTATACATTAAATATCAGCGTAAGTGTACGTAGTGAAAAAAATGTCAAAAAAAATTAAATCCAAAATAAATTATAACGAAGAGTGCAATGTGGCAGTGAATGCCCAAATAGTTTACACAAAATCTGTGACAAAGGAAATAAAGTATCCAGTGCCAGTACAGAATGCTCAAAAATAATATACAAGAAATGTTATAATTAAATCAACCGTGATTCATGCAACTAAATGAATCGCTAAAAAATAAATAACATTAAAGCAAATTGTGCCAAATGGTACAATGTTACATTAAATGTCCAAAGTGATCATAGTAACTGTGCAACGTGCACTAAAGTGTCCAGCGCCTGCAGGGGGTGCTCAAAATTATAAAAACAATATTACAGTTCAATAAAGGTGACGGTGCAGCAGCAAACAACTCCAATGCTTCATTAGTGATGACAAACAATTAAATCGTGCAGATAACAGCTGGATTTAGGTATCACTTGCTTAGAAGAGTGGTGAATGTGAATCCTCTAATGGTAGATAATGGCCCCTTACCTCACTACACTGAGGTTACAGCATAGAGCAGACAGCGCTTGTGGTGTCTCCTGTCCAGGGAGGTCCTGAGTCCTGGGCTGTCATATATTAAACCTCAGATCCATGGGGAACATCATAACCAACGGAGAGATAAAGATGCCATATAGTGTAGTATTTTAAGGATATTTAAGGCTTTATTAAACAATAGCAACAAACGGGGTACTCACGCAATATAATAGCAGAAGGTACAGTGTATCCAGACGAGCGACGAGCTCGTACACTGCTGACAGTGGGAGGTGCCTGTCCCTACGCGTGGCGTCACGGTTCACGTGGCTTCATCAGGGGCTCCCCTGCAACAAACGGGGTACTCATGCAGTATAAAAGCAGAAGGTACAGTGTATCCAGACGAGCGGCGAGCTCGTACACTGCTGACAGTGGAAGGTGCCTGTCCCTACGCGTGGCGTCACGGTTCACGTGGCTTCATCAGGGGATCCCCTGATGAAGCCACGTGACCCGTAACGCCACGCGTAGGGACAGGCACCTCCCACTATCAGCAGTGTACGAGATTGCCGCTCGTCTGGATACACTGTACCTTCTGCTATTATACTGTGTGAGTACCCCGTTTGTTGCTATTGTTTAATAAAGCCTTAAATATCCTTAAAATACTACACTATATGGCATCTTTATCTCTCCATTGGTTATGATGTTCCCCATGGATCTGAGGTTTAATATATGACAGCCCAGGACTCAGGACCTCCCTGGACAGGAGACACCACAAGCGCTGTCTGCTCTATGCTGTAACCTCAGTGTAGTGAGGTAAGGGGCCATTATCTACCATTAGAGGATTGTTGCATGGAGAGGATTTCGCTATACACTTCACATTACCACTCTTCTAAGCAAGTGATACCTAAATCCAGCTGCTGTCTGCATGATTTAATTGTTTGCCATCACTAATGAAGCATTGGAGTTGTTTGCTGCTGCACCAAGTCACCTTTATTGAACTGTAATGTTGTTTTTATAATTTTGAGCACCCCCTGATGGCGCTGGACACTTTAGTGCACGTTGCACAGTTACTATGATCACTTTGGACATTTAATGTAACATTGTACCATTTGGCACAATTCGCTTTAATGTTATTTATTTTTTAGCGATTCATTTAGCTGCATGAATCACGGTTGATTTAATTATAACATTTCTTGTATATTATTTTTGAGCACTCTGTACTGGCACTGGATACTTTATTTCCTTTGTCACAGATTTCGTGTAAACTATTTGGGCATTCACTGCCACATTGCACTCTTCGTTATAATTTTGGATTTAATTTTTTTTTGACATTTTTTTTACTACATACACTTACGCTGATATTTAATGTATAGTCTTATTTTGAGGGGCCTTACTCCTTAATTTTTTATGCATATACTGTTTGCACGCTAGCACAGTGTTACACTCTTCATCGTGTTTGAGACCACCACCATATGCCTTAGTGAGGGCAAGAGATAAGCCCCCCACCCTAGGATATTTAGTAGGCCTGCACCTATCTACTAGAGTTTATTTATCAATGCAGATTCCCCTCATTGCAGACCACCCCCCTCAGTGCAGACCCCCCATGATGCAGACTCCCCCATCAATGCAGACCCTACTCAGTGCAGACCCCCCTCCCTCCATCAATGCAGACCCCCATCAATTCAGACCCCCCTCAGTGCAGACCCCCCTCCCATAGCATTCCCCCCAGCACACATGTCTATTTGAATAAAAAAGTTACAGACCTCAGAACAGCGCGGGATAGGCACAGCTGCATGTGTCCCTCGGACTCCTCCTCCTCCCCCTCCGTAAACAGACAAGAGGGGGAGACGGCTTAAGTCCGCTCCGCTGTGCACAGCGCTGTGTAGGGGGGAGGACTGTGCGGAGTGCGGTGCCGCTGCCCACAGGTGTCACCCCTCTGGCGGGTGTCACACGGTGCGGCCCGCCCCCCCTGACAACGCCTGTGTGTCTCTCATCTAACAGCAGCAGAGACACCGGCATCATTTGTTTTATTTCCCTCTCCGTGTGTCCTCTCTCGCACGGAATGACAGAGGACACACAGCTGATCTTCTCCCCCCTCCCCTCTCTGTGCTCCACGGGCAGTCAAGTGTGAAGCTAAGGAGCTCACATTTCTCACAGAGCACAGAGAGGGGAGGGGGGAGAAGATCAGCTGTGTGTCCTCTGTCATCCCGTGCGAGAGAGGACACACGGAGAGGGAAATAAAACAATTGATGCCGGTGTCTCTGCTGCTGTTAGATGAGAGACACTCTCAGAGCCCTGTGAAGAGCAACCCTGCTGGGCCCCCCCACAGTGGCGGAATGCCGGGCCCCGTCGCAAGTGCGACTGTTGCGACCCCGGTAATTCCGCCACTGTGGTAAGTATACATTTTAAAAAAGAAATCTGGCACACCCCGCTAATAAAGCCTGCAATAACCAAGACCACAGACTTTAGTAACAAGAGGCAAGACAATAAAGACATTAAAGGTATAAAGACAAAATGCCTTGGGCACCATGAACAGAGGAATTATACAATGTGCATATTGTGGGTGCTGCCAAACAATGGGATGGACAAAAAGAATATGTACAAAGTGAAGTACTTTAAAGGCACTTTTTGAAACACATTTTATCTTGCAAATATACATATTTTATTAAGTAGCCCAAAACTGAAAACAAAAAAAAGGAAAACAACTTCTTTTAAAATAGTAGCAGTACTGAAATAGTAAAACATACAGTATCTCACAAATATGAGTACACCCCTCACATTTTTGTAACTATTTTATTCTATCTTTTCATGTGACAACACTGAAGAAATGACACTTTGCTAAAATGTAAAGTAGTGAGTTACAGCTTTTATAACAGTGTAAATTTGCTGTCCCCTCAAAATAACTCAACATACGGCCATTAACGTCTAAACCGCTAGCAACAAAAGTAAATACACCTCTAAGTGAAAATGTCCAAATTGGGCCCAAAGTGTCAATATTTTGTGTGGCTACCATTATTTTCCAACACTTCCTTAAACCTCTTGGGCATGGAGTTCACCAGAGATTCACAGGTTGCCACTGGAGTCCTCTTCCACTCCTCATTGACCACATCACAGAACTGGTGGATGTTAGAGACCTTGCACTCCTCCACCTTCCGTTTGAGGATGCCCCACAGATGCTTAATAGAGTTTAGATCTGGAGACATAATTGGCCAGTCCATCACCTTTACCCTCAGCTTCCATATCAAGGCAGTGGTCATCCTGGAGGTGTGTTTGGGATCGTTATCATTTTGGAATACTGCCCTGCGGCCCAGTCTCCAAAGGGAGGGGCTCATACTGCTTCAATATGTCACAGTACATGTTGGCATTCATGGTTTCCTCAATAAGCTGTAGCTCCCCAGTGCCGGCAGCACTCATGCAGCCCCAGACCATGACACTCCCATCACCATGCTTGACAGTAGGCAAGACACACTTATCTTTGTACTCCTCACCTGGTTGCCGCCATACACGCTTGACACCATCGGAACAGAATACATTTATCTTGGTCTCATCAGACCACAGGACATGGTTCCAGTAATCCGTGTCCTTAGTCTGGTTGTCTTCAGCAAACTGTTTGCAGGCTTTCTTGTGCATCATCTTTAGGAGAGGCTTCCTTCTGGGATGACAGCTTTACAGACCAATTTGATGCAGTGTGTGGCGTATGGTCTGAGCACTGACAGGCTTACCCCCCACCCCTTCAACCTCTGCAGCAATGCTGGCAGCACTCATACTTCTATTTCCCAAAGACAACCTCTGGATATGATGCTGAGCACATGTTCTGAGTGGATAAGTTTGAAAAACCCACGAGGCATGTTCTGAATGGAACCTGTCCTGTTAAACTGTTCTTGGCCACCGTGCTGCATCTCAGTTTTAGGGTCTTGGCAACCTTCTTATAGCCTAGGCCATCTTTATGTAGAGCAAAAATTCTTTTTTTTCAGATCCCCAGAGAGTTCTTTCCCATAAGGAGCCATGTTGAACATCTATTGACCAGTATGAGAGCGTGAAAGCGATAACACCAAATTTAACACACCTGCTCCCCATTCACACCTGAGACCTTATAACACTAACAAGTCACATGACACCATGGAGGGAAAATGGCTAATTGGGCCCAGTTTGGACATTTTTACTTAGGGGTGTACTCACTTTTGTTGCCAGCGGTTTAGACATTAATGGCTGTGTATTGTGTTATTTTGAGGGGACAGCAAATTTACACTGTTATACAAGCTGTACACTCACTACTTTACATTGTAACAAAGTGTCATTTCTTCAGTGTTGTCACATGAAAAGATATAATAAAATATTTACAAAAATGTGAGGGATGCCCGCTCATGGTGGTAAATACAAGCCTTTCCATACGTGTTGTTTTTGGTTGTTACAATTGCAGATCCAGTGGAATGTAGTATAGCCTAACACCTTTCTCGGAAAGATGATACCGCTTCATCAGGAATAGTGACAGCCGTTTCTTTTATCTATGAGTCAGGGCAGACATAGGGCGCACTCTCCTTTCAGAAGCTCACATAGAAACAATAGTAATAATTTCTTAGGGTACTGGAGATCCCAATGATAGGTACTGATTGGTGCTGTGAAAGTTCTGGGGAGGACACTGTGTGGGAGGGCTTAAAGGTGTATGGTAGGGATGAGCTTTGAGTTCGAGTCAAACACAAGTTCGACTCGAACATCGGGTGTTCGTCCGTTCGCCGAACAGCGAATTTTATGGGGTGTTTGCGGCAAATTAGAGTGCCCCATAACGCACTGCAAGACCGCAGTACATTGCTGTATGATGATAGGCCAAAGCATACACCAGACCTGCATACTTTGGCCAATCACAGCACGCTCCTCAGTGAGAGTCATAATTGGCCAAAGGCAGGGTGCCTTTGGCCATTAATGGCTCAGGGGGACTGAGCCACGCCCCACACTATATAAGGCTGCTTACACAGCGCCTGTATAGTGTGTTATAGTGGACAAGATAGAGAGATTGAGCTAGATTAGGCAGGCAGGTTAGTTAGTTAGTTAGTAGCAGTGTATCTGATATATATATATGTATATATCTCTATATATATATCTATATATAGATATATCTATATATATCTATATATAGATATATATAGATATATATATCTATTTATAGATATATATATACATATACGTAGCGCTGGTAGATTTGCGATCTACCATCTGATAGGTAAATTTAGTAACTTGTTCGTTAGGGAAGTTATATTTGCCTCTGTTCCAGCTTGGCTGACTTTGCGTGTGTTTCCATACTGAGCCGGTGGGTGTCGCTGTTACCACTGGCTAGTGTTGGAAAGGCAACGTGTCAAAACGTATGGATGCTCCTCTGTCCCGGAGACGACTTGGTGGAGGTGGTCCTCCAAGTTGCATTCTGGGAGAGGGTATTTATGGGACAGACGCCATATTTTGGGGTTCGTTTTACAGCCACCTGCTGGCCCTCCTGGCCGACAGGTATGCGTTAGAGTGCTATCTCGTGGTCTTCCGTTCCGGAGGCCCACATCGCTGCGGCGCATGTGTGGGCCCAGAAGCTTGTCTGGGGCCTACCACAGCGGCCGAAGAATGGTCCTGAGCTCTATCCAGAGTGAAGAAGCTGGACAACCGAGAAGATCCCAGTGGAGGACCCGCCATGGAAGGATCATGCAGAGTGCTGGTCTGGAGAGGGGCCTGGTGACTCAGTTGGAGGACGTATCCTAAAATAACTTTACAGCATAGTGTTGCCGGGTTTGGCTTAAAGGTTCAAGCACTGTGACTGACATTCACCACAAAACCAATACATCCTGTGGCAGAGGATCGTACGGGTTCATCCCAAGCAAGTCTGTGGTGGAGTGAAAGTAACAAGCCCATTTAAACCAGCAGCTCCGCCGAGAGTTATTGCTACATATATATACTCTGCATTCAACATAGCCTATATATACAGTGTAAACTCTATATTCAGGCAAATCGAGGAAAGCTGGAAGCCGCACACCGGTATGATGATGAATGCTTTATTTGAAAAGCTGAATCATGAAGAAACACAAAACATAACAGCAGAAGCGTACAAAAACAACTGACGCGTTTCACACTCACGACGAGTGCTTATTCATTGCCTGCCTCATCTTGCATCAGCCAGCACCTGGGACTCTTCCCTCTTGAAGGACAACACTATACTGGCTTTCATCTCCCCTGGTCTGCGCCTACCTGAGCGGTGGGACTCCCTCTGCTTAGCTTGCATTTCTGGATTTAAACTCTATATTCACTCAGTACAGGCAGTGTATTTGATATATTCAGTCAGTACAGGCAGTATTATATATATTTATATATATATATATATATATATACAGTCTACTAGCATTTAGCATAGCCTATATAGCCTGTGTACAGTAGATAATACAGTGCGGGTGGTGTACACTGTATATAATACAGTGTGTACAGTTTCAAATACACTTTAGGCAGTGTACACAGTATATGTGTATGCGGTGTTAAAAAAAAAAATACCCATAACGTCCGGAAGGACTCCAAGCTATTTTTTATGACAATAACATGCATATAAGCCATTAACGCTGTTCGCATGTTCACACAAATTTTTTGTCTGTTCGCAAGTTCTGGTGCGAACCGAAGCCGGGGGTGTTCGGCTCATCCCTAGTGTATGGTTAAAAAATACATAATGTACAGAGAGCAGGGGTCAGGAGGGTAAGTAATGCATGGAGTGCAGAGGTCGGGAGTACGTTACGCACAGAGAGCGGGGGGTCAGGAGTTAGTAACGCATGGAAAGCAGATGTCAGGAGCAAGTAACATGGACAGAGCCGAGGTAATATCAGTAGTAAGTAACACTTGCAGAGCAGAGATCAGGAGTAAGCAACACAGAGTGCAGAGGATGGAAGTAAATAATGCACAGAGTGCAGAGGTCAGGAGAAAATAACCCAGAAAAAGCAGAGGTTAGAAGTAAGTGTCACAAGAAGCGCAGAGGTTAGGAGCATGTAATGCACAGAGTGCACAGGTCAGCTTGCAGTAAGTAACACACAAATTGCAGGGTAATAAGTGCAGTTGGAATATATTTAAAATACATTACATAGTTACATAGTAAGTGAGGTTAAAAAAAGACACAAGTCCATCAAGTCCAACCTATGTGTGTGATTTTATGTCAGTATTACATTGTATATCCCTGTATGCTGCGGTCAATCAGGTGCTTATCTAATAGTTTGTTGAAACCACCGCCTGTGGAAGGGAATTCCACATCCTTGCCGCTCTTACAGTAAAGAAACCTCTACGCAGTTTGAGGTTAAACCTCTTTTCTTCTAATTTTAATGAGCGGCCACTTGCCCTATTAACCAGTTACCAACCGGCCCATAGCCAAATGACGGCTGCAGTGCGGTTGGATAACTCTGGGAGGGCGTACAGTGACGTCCTCCCAGAATCCTGCTCTCGCCCGCCCCCGAGAACATCCGTGACTGCCGGGTCCAGATGATTGCGGCCGTTTACCATGTGATTGCTCCGTCAAATGACGGAGCGATCACATGTAAACAAATGCCGGTTCCTCTCTCCCCTCTGTGTACTGATCTGTACAGTGGAGGGGAGAGATCGGACGGCAGCAGTGCTGTGGGCTGGATCTGTAGTGCACACAGCGCTGCTCTGTGACAATTGCAGTCACATCCATGGATCCATCCATCCATGCTCAGCCATCCCTCCATGCTCAACAATACTCTGCAACACTCTGCAACACTCTGCAATACTCTGCAATACTCTAGTCTGCAATTCCCTGCAATACTCTGCAATACCCCGCAATAATCTGCAATACCCTGCAATACTCTGCAATACACCGCAATACCCCGCAATACTCTGCAATACCCAGCAATACCCCGCAATACCCTGCAATACCCTGCAATACCCTGCAATACCCTGCAATACCCCTGCAATACTCTGCAATGCCCTGCAATAAGCTGCAATACCCTGCAATACCCTGCAATACTGTGCAATACCCTGCAATACCCTGCAATACCTTGCAATACCCTGCAATACTCTGCAATACTCTGCAATACCCTGCAATACCCTGCAATACAATGCAATACCCCGCAATAAGCTGCAATACCCAGCCATACTCTGCAATACCCAACCATACTCTGCCATACCCAGCCATACTCTGCCATACCCAGCCATACTCTGCCATACCCAGCCATACTCTGCAATACTCGGTGATACCCAGCCATACTCTGCCATACCCAGCCATACTCAGCCATACCCAGCCATGCTCAGCCATACTCGGCCATGCTTAGCCATGCTCGGCAATGCTCAGCCATACTCAGCCATACTCTGCCATGCTCAGCCATACTCTGCTGTACTCGGCCTCTGTGTGTGGCCAGACTGTGGAAGTCTCACACATGTGGTATCGCCGTACTAAGGAGGAGTAGGAGAATCTATTTTGGAGTGTCATTTTTGGTATGTACATGCTATGTGTTAGAAATATTGTATAAATAGACAACTTTGTGTTAAAAAAAAATGCATTTTAACCTCTTCCCGCTCGCCGGCTGTCATACGACATCCTTGACTTTGTGCAAGGATATCTGAATGATGCCTGCAGCTACAGGCATCATTCAGATATCCTCCCGCTGCCCTCAGGTGCTTCTACCGACTCACCGCTACGATCAAAGCCAGGATCTTTTTTTTTTTATTTCAGGCTTCCCAGCCTAGAGGTGAGATGTGGGGTCTTGTTGACCCCATATCTCACTGTACTTCTGCTGTGTATCCCCCTGATGAAAACACGTGATCCCTGTGTCGAACACGCGTAGAGGAGGGGCCAAGACGGAGAGAGCAACACGGAGTATACACAGCAGAAGTTTGCCACATCATACCACACCATACGTCCAGCGTTTTGAACTTTATTATTGGAGGCTGATATAGAATGGTGCACTCACGCACCAATACTATGTGAGTACCCCATTGTGGGGAGAGTTTTTTTACTTAATAAATTTTACCCCACTATATTATACTATATAGTTTCTTTTTTATTTACACACATGGAGCTACAATGAATCCAGCTGGAGAAATACATCTGACATCAACACTGCGCCCGGGGGTGGCTCCAAAGCATGTTTAGATCCAGGGTAGCAGCTGGGTCACACGGAGGTGAGCATATTAGCCTAAGGGGACCACTGAAGTGCACCGGAGCATGATTTGCAGCACTTATGATATTCCAGCTTGACGAATGATATCACATTTGGACATCACCTGCACACACTAATTTGGAGTGTTTTATAGGACTTTTTTTCATCTGTTACTTTGCAATTATTTTTTAGGGCACTATTGATGTCCTATATGGAGCACTGAGCACTTTTTGTATTTATTCACGCACTTTACTGTTTGGCATTATAATATTGATGTTTTTATACCAATCCCACATTTGCACTTTGCACTTTCATATATAGGAGGACAGTAATATTTATTGCTGTATTTCTATATATTTACATGCATTTAGTTGGATTTATTCTCATATTATTTGTATTTATATTATTTAGTTTTTTGATTCACTCGAGCGCAGCGCTTATTATCCTATTGCATACATAAGTCCCGCCCACATATGAAAACAGTGTTCAAACCACACAAGTGAGATATCGCTGCGAACGTTAGAGCGAGAGCAATAATTTTGGCCCTAGACCTCCTCTGTAACTCAAAACATGTAACCAGTAAAAAATTTTAAAGTGTCGCCTATGGGGATTTTTAAGTAGCAAAGTTTGGCGCCATTCCACGAGCGTTTGCAATTTTGAAGGGTGACATGTTAGGTATCTATTTTCATCGGCATAACTTCATCTTTCACATTATGCAAAAACATTGGGCTAACTTTACTGTTTTTTTTTTTTTTAAAGCACAAAACTGTTTTTTTTCCAAAAAAATACCGTGCGAGATAAAAAGTTGCAACGACTGCCATTGTATTCTCTAGGGTCTTTGCTAAAAAAACATATATAATGTTTTGGGGTTCTATCTAATTTTCTAGTAAACAAATGATGATTTTTACATGTAGGAGAGAAATGTCAGAATTGGCATGGGTGCTCCAGAACGCCTGAAGGTGCTCCGTGCATGTTGGGCCTCTGTATGTGGCCGCGGTGTGTAAAGACTTTTTTTACTTTTACTTTTAATGATAATGGTAAATAGAACAAATATAGAGGGGTACATCTCCCAAATAGGGGCACAGACAAAAATAAAAACCTGACAGGTGTTTTAATTCATCTCCACTCTATCCAAAAGAAAAAAATTGTTTTCCCTTTAGATATACTTTAAGTAAATCCACCCCAATGATTTCCATATTTAGGTTTGCTTACAATGCAGCTCTTTCTTCTCTCAGGCTAATTATTGGTGTGCAGGGATAAGAGGGCCTAGTGTAATGACAGACAGAGGTGCAGTTCTATTTGAGAAAGTACCTTTAATGAACACATAAAATAAATAGGGTTATGTAATGAACTTGTACTAGGAGAAATACGGAGATTTCTCCTTTTAAAATGCTAGTTTCCTGTCCACCATATTGATCCTCTGGCTTTAATATTTTTTGGGTCACCAGGACCAGAAATATACTAAGACTGGAGCAGCTAGAATCTGGAGCAACTGGAGCAACTATGCATGGCAACCAAACAGCTTATAACTTTCATTTTCAAAGCTTAAAGCGAAGATCCGCCCACCCCTGCAAAAATTAAAAGCCAGCGGCTACACACTGACTTTTAACAATCGTACACTTATCTGTTCTGGAGTCCAGCGATGTCGGCACCACAGCTGATGTTTCCATCAGCTGTCGGGTGCTGCCACCGCCATTGCCGTTAAGGGAACCCGGCAGTGAAGAATTACGGTTTCACGCCAGGTCCCTACTGTGCATGGGCGAGGCACAGATGTGGTGCCGGGCAGCGGGGGAAGGAGGAGGGAGGAGGAGGAAACCGAAATGTGGCACTGGGGGGGGGGAGACAAATGAGCGGAAGTTTCACTTTTGGGTGAAACTCTGCTTTAAAGCAGAACTAAGCTCACCAATTTAACTGTTTACCAAAACAGTTACATTCGAGGCATGCCTTGAATGGTAACTGCCAGGGCTGGACTGGGACAAAAATTTGGCCCTGGGCTTCATCCAGACCGGCCCACTTTAATTTTGAGTGTCCCCCATCAGAGTCCCCCTTGTATCAAAGTATCCCCCATCAGAGTACTCCATCAGAGTCCCCCTTGCATCAGTGTCCCCCATCAGAGTCCCCCTTGCATCAGTGTCCCCCTATCAGAATCTCCCTTGCATCAGAGTGTCCCCCATCGGAGTCTCCCTTGCATCAGAGAGTCCCCCTTGCATCGGAGAGTACCTCTTGCATCAGAAAGTCACCCTTGCATCAGAGTGTCCCCCATCAGAGTCGCCCTTGCATCAAAGTGTCCCCCATCACTACAGACCAGTTAGCCTAAGATCAATAGTATGTAAACTCTTGGAGGGGATGATAAGGGACTATATACAAGATTTTAGTAATGAGAACAGTATCATTAGCAGTAATCAGCATGGTTTCATGAAGAATCGTTCTTTCCAAACCAATCTATTACTTTCTATGAGGAGGTGAGTTGCCATCTAGATAAAGGAAGGCCCATAGACGTGGTGTATCTGGATTTTGCAAAAGCACAGTTTCCAACACAGTTCCCGATAAACGTTTACTGTACAAAATAAGGTCCGTTGGCATGGACCATAGGGTGAGTACATGGATTGAAAACCGGCTACAAGGGTGATTTCAGAGGGTGGTGATAAATGGGGAGTACTCAGAATGGTCAGGGGTGGGTAGTGGGGTCCCCCAGGGTTCTTTGCTGGGACCAATTCTGTTTAACTTGTTCATAAACGACCTGGAGGATGGGGTAAACAGTTCAATCTCTGTATTTGCGGACGATACTAAGCTAAGTAGGGCAATAACTGTTCCACAGGATGTGGAAACCTTGCAAAAAGATCTGAACAAATTATTGGGGTGGGCAACTACATGGCAAATGAGGTTCAATGTAGAAAAATGTAAAATAATGCATTTGGGTGGCAAAAATATGAATGCAATCTATACACTGGGAGGGGGAGAACCTCTGGGGGAATCTAGGATTGAAAAGGACCTGGGGGTCCTAGTAGATGATAGGCTCAGCAATGGCATGCAATACCAAGCTGCTGCTAGCAAAGCAAACAGAATATTGGCATGCATTAAAAAGAGGATCAACTCTAGAGATAAAACGATAATTCTCCCACTCTACAAGACTCTGGTCAGGCCGCACCTAGAGTATGCCGTCCAGTTCTGGGCACCAGTCCAAAGGAAGGATGTACTGGAAATGGAGCGAGTACAAAGAAGGGCAACAAAGCTAATAAAGGGTCTGGAGGATATTAGTTATGAGGAAAGGTTGCGAGCACTGAACTTATTCTCTCTGGAGAAGAGACGCTTGAGAGGGGATATGATTTCAATATACAAATACCATACTGGTGACCCCACAATAGCGATAAAACTTTTTTGCAGAAGGGAGTTTAACAAGACTCGTGGCCACTCATTAAAATTAGAAGAAAAGTGGTTTAACCTTAAACTACGTAGAGGGTTCTTTACTGTAAGAGTGGCAAGGATGTGGAATTCCCTTCCACAGGTGGTGGTCTCAGCGGGGGGGGGCATTGATAGTTTCAAGAAACTATTAGATATACAATGTAATACTGACATATAATCACACACATAGGTTGGACTTGATGGACTTGTGTCTTTATTCAACCTCACCTACTATGTAACTATGCAAGAGAGTCTCCCTTGCATCAGAGTGTCCCCCCTTGCATCATCGTGTCCCCCTTGCATCAGAAAGCCCCCCTTGCATCAGGGTGTCCCCCCCTTGCATCAGAGAGCCCCCTTGCATCAAAGTGTCCCCCATCAGAGTGTCCCACCTTGCATCAGAGAGTCCCCCTTGCATCAGAGTGTCCCCCCTCTCCTCCCTCTCCCATGTGTACTCACTCACAGCTCTCCAGAATGAAGGCAGCATCTCATTCCTCTCTCCAGTCATGTGATAAGTGACAAGTGATAAGGGGAGAGAGGAAGAAAAGTCTGCCAGCTGTCTATCTTCCCCTGCAGGCTAGAGGGAGCAAAAAGCCTAATCCTCACTCCAACAAGTATCGGCAGCTGCTCCTTGGTGACAGGAGTGAAATCATGATCACTCACTGTCAGTGAGGAGCGGCTCCAGGACTGCGCCTGACTGGCCCACTTAGCCATCGGTCCACCAGGAAATTCCCGGTAGTCCCGATGGCCAGTACATGCCTGGTAACTGCTACAGCTACTAGTGTGCTTAGGTAAGCTCTCAACTGAACTTCCAAGCCATCAAATAACTGGTGTTATAGCTTATCATATGTGCAGCACCATGGCAACTGCAGATCAAACAGAGACTAAGATGGTAGCTTCCTTGGCTGTGAAGAATAAAAGAGTTTAATTCGACTTTAAAATAAATGTACTGCTACATTTTATTTAAATAAAATAGAAAACATGGTATACATACAAACGTCTTCTTTTGGGATCCCCTGCCAGCATTGTCTTCTCCTCCTCTTTTCCAAGTGCCACCATAGAAACCAGATTGCTATGGGGGCACTCGTTCATGCATGCTACTGAGCCAGTCTGTGTGCATTCAAAGCAAGCCCAGTCTGAGACAAAAAATAGGCCCGGGCATTTTGGACTGAGCAGCCCATGACATGTTAACTGGCCCCTTCCCCAATCTCCACCCTGATGGATCCCCCGGGAGAGGGGAGGGGGAACCCGGCAGAGGTGTGGGGGGGTTGGAAAGAGCATGGTAGGTTGGGGGGGGCGGAGAGCACAGGAAGGAACCTTGAGAACATGTGGTGGGGTGAGAGCACGTGAGGCTGGAGAGCATTGTGGGGGGAAGACGGAGAGCGTGGGGGGTCAGTGAGCACAATGGAGAGGCAGGGAACACAGAGAGGAAGAAGAGAGCATGGGGGACCAGAGAGCTTGGGGGGGTCTAAATCACAGGGGGTGGGGGTTAGAGAGCACAGGGGGAAGAAAAACACAGGGTGGAGAAGACAGCACGGGGGGGCAGGAGAGCACGGGGGGAGGCAGAAAGCATGGGGGGAGGCGGAGAGCACTGGAGGGGCTGGCGAGCATTGGGGGGCTGGAAAGCACTGGGGGAGTGGCAGAGGGCACAGGGGGAGGCGAAGAGCACAGGAGGAGGTGGAGAGCACAGGGGGCAGCGGAGAGCATGGGGGGAGCTGGAGAGCACAGGGAGGCTGAGAGCACTGGGGGGAGATGGAGAACACAGGGGGAGGGTGGAGAGCCAGGGGGGAGGTGGAGACTAAGGGGGGGCTGGAGAGCACAGGGGGGTCCAGAGAGTACCGGAGAGGTCGGAGAGCACAGGGGGAAGCAAGAACATGGGGTAAGGCGGAGAGCATGGGGGGCTGGAGGTGGAGAGTACGGGGGGGAAGGGAGGGCTGAAGAGCACTGGGGGGAAGGCAGAGAGCACTTGGGGTCCTGGAGTGCACTGGGGGAGAGGCGAAAATCACAGGGGGAGGCAGAGAGCAGAGGGGAGAGGTGGAGAGCACGGGAAAGGTGAAGAGCATGGGAGAGATGGAGAGCACGGGGGAGGTGGAGAGCACGGGGGAGGCGGAGAGCATGGGGGGTGGAGAGCACGAGGGGGGCCGCAGAGCACAGGGGGGTTGAGAGCACGAGGAGGGAGGCAGAGAGCATGGGGGGGTTGGAGAGCACAGGGGGGCAGGGGGGGGCAGAGGGGGCAGAGAGCACGAGGGGGCAAAAACATGGGTGGGGCGGAGAGCACAGGGATCAGCAGAAAGAAGCAGGATAGGAGGAGCAGTGGGGGTGGCTGAAAATAGAAGAAACATTCTCTTCATTTCTTCCTGCAGACTCTGTAAGCCTGCGAGAGGGAGAGGAGGAGAAGAGGCTGCAGGAGGAAATGGAGAGAATGCAGCATTTGCAGCAGCCCCCACTGCTCCTCCTATCCAGGTTACAGGGGGGCTGCACTCGTTCTCTCTGATCTGGCTCCATGGTGTCTGCAGCAGGTGTCTCCTCTAGCTCCTCCCCCCTTCGGGGTCACGCCCCCTTCACCAAAGGCTGAACTATACTGGTGGTTGTGCGGCCACGGAGGGGCCGAAGGTGTCTCCTCTAGCTTCTCCCCTTTATGTTTCCATCCCCCTGGCATCGATGGCTGAGCTAAACTGATGACGCGGGCTCAAAGAGCTGCCTTGGGCCCCACAAGGACTGGCAGTCCCAGCCCACCGGGCAAGTGCTCGTTTTGCCCTATGGCCAATCCGGGCTTGGTTCAAAAGACACACACAGCATGGCCGGGCCCCACCACCCAGCTCCCTCCTCACTGGATGTGACTGACTGCAGCAGCAGCCAGTGGCTGCTGCTGCTCTCAGTAAAGCTTGTGAATCCAGGATGAGAGCAGAGTGGGGCTGCCATTGGGGACAGTGCTGGATCGAGAGTGGTGTCCAGTAAGTTTTTGTGGGGATGGGGGGGGCACAGACAGTGGAAAGTTTTTTTACCCTAATGCAGAGGATTACCACTTAAATCGAACAAGCTGAAGATAGAAATTCATTGGTTACTATGCACAACTGCTCCAGATCTTGTCTGCTTCAGTTTTAGTAATGTAGTCAGAATTCTTGATCTGATTATTAGTGTAGCACTTACCCCCAGAGGAGCTGCTTGGTATGACAGTCTCTCTATTCTTTGCCACGACTCGGAAAACTGCTTTGTCCCCTCTGACACACCTGGTTAGGTCATGAAATGCTGCAAACACATATGAGCTTAAATAATAGTTTACTACTCACAACTATAACATATAGGAAATAGGCACCAGGCTACTTAGTTGTGAATACAGTAAGTATATTATCACGGTATCAAGGTAAATAAATGGCACTGCACAAAAATTAATGAACAGGTAAAGGAGTCTATTTGAATGCAATAACTAACTCACATGAATACTAGGTTATAATATGGCAGTTAATCAAGACCACTGTCATACTAAGCACATTTAACCAGGTGTCACCAGCACTGGTAAACACATAAACAGTGATCTGTATATACAATGAACATCATAAACAGTAAGGAAAATCTCACAGTACCCCTCATAGTCAAAAGGTGTTCCAGAATGCACTCTGAGTATATCCCCCTGAGTTTATGTATATGTATAATTCTTAAGAGGTGTACCCCTGTGAGGAAATTGTTTGGTATATGGCACTTGACCTGCAAACTTCCACCGGCTAACGATAGGGCCCAGTCTGTATGGTGGTGCACTTATTACCGTCTCTTTTTGTCTGCATACAGTGATTTGTTTTGGGAGCTATTAGACAAATAGGCAGTCTCCGATTGTACTAAACCTCTAAACAGTGGTGAAGTAAGCACAGACACACCCGCTCACCAGTCCTGACACCCAAGAAATCTTGTCCTGTACATTCAAGACATCTCTGGTCCTTAGGAACCCAATTCTCGGTGGGTCAGTCCTCACAACTTGGTCCTCAAAGCTCAGTCTCAACACTTAGGTCCTCACAGGTTTCTGTTCTCGCCACTCTGGTCCTCAGTGGCTGTCTCCAGTCTTAACACAAAGCGCATACAGATCTCTTCAGCTCCTGTCCCTGCACAGCAAACCCTACTTTGTTTAAAAAGTCCAGGATAAACTCTCCCTTCCCCTTCTCCTTTTGTAGGGATTTCAGGATGCTGAAATCTGCAGTCCCATTCCCCCCCCCCCCCTTCAACGCTCCCTCCCATTATCCCATGCGCTGTTGTGCTCTTACAGGATTCCCAGCACTCTAGCTGGTTGCGGACCCAGCTACACATATCATACAGTGCAGAACATGTATATCACACATAAAGTACAGAGATCACAGCAATGGTCAGCAGTGTACAGAGCACAGAAAATACACAGAAATATGCAGCTTAGCTATCCCACAATAGAGATCAAATACAGCATGATACATTATGATTAAAGGTTGACCAGCTGAAACACTTCAGCAGCTGCGATTATTATCCTTGTTAATTAAAAAAAAAATTGACATGAATCATTGTTCTGATATGCTGGATTTTTGCTGGTTACACTGTAGTATTATAAAACAGTGTAATTCACATAACTACACCTAACACAACAACACTATTCTGAAATATACTTTGCTAGTATGTACATATATATATGTATGTAAGAGTGCTGCTTGGCACCCCCAAGCAACTAGACTGAAATGTTGTGGGGCTTGTTAGATAAAAAATGCTGAGATCAGTGCAGTAATGATGTGCCAATGTTGGCACATTGTACTGTTCTCTTTTTTTTTAATTAACTTTATTGAAAGGTCACAGACGTCTCATATAGTTCAATAGCGGGCCACCGGGTGGATTGCCTTTGCACTACACTGCTCTGAAAAAAGGTTCTGGTACTTTTTTTCACTGCACACCACCACAACACCGTGGTGTGAACTGGGCAGATAGGAAAACATTTTGCCTTGTCATGTAGTGGGACTGTGCTGGAATAGTCACCTAGTCCCACTGAAATCCCACTGCATGTGGTGTGAATGGGCCTTAAATCTTTTTCCCCTTGCTCTCATCATAAAATTCTATATGTCATAACAACAATTGTGTAAAAATCAGTTTAGGGAAAATCTATGTGTGTGGCAAACTTAAAGGAAAGGACCTATCATAACATGTTACATGTTACAGCCAAATTCAGGTTGTAACATGTAACCTTATTATTATTACCATACAGGATTTATATGGCGCCAACAGTTTGCACAGTGCTTTACAACATGAGGGCAGACAGTACAGTTACAATACAATTCAATGCAGGAGGAATCAGAGAGCCCTGCTCATTAGAGCTTACAATCTAGGAGGGAGGGTCAAGTGATACAAAAGGTAATAACTGTGGGGGATGATCTGATGGAGAAAGTAATTGTTTCAGTTGTTAGGTGGGGGCTGGATAGGCTTCTCTGAAAAGAAATGTTTTCAGGGATCGTCTAAAAGCGAGCAGAGTAGGAGATAATCGGACCGATTGGGGTGGGGAGTTCCATAGGATATCTGAGGCTCAGGAAGAGTCCTGGAGACGAGCATGGGAGGAGGAGATGAGGCAACTGGAGAGCAGGAGGTCTTGGGAGGAATAAAGGGAATGAGTAGGTTAGTATTTTGAGACTAGGTTAGTGATGTAGGTGGGGGCCGAGTTGTAGATGGCTTTGTAAGTTGTTGCTAGAATTTAGAATTTAATTTGTTGGGTGAGTGGAAGCCAGTGGAGGGATTGACAGAGAGGGGTAGCAGACACTGAGCGGTTGGTAAGGTGGATGAGCCTGGCAGCAGCATTCATGATGGACTGATGGAGGGGTAGCCTATGAAAAGGTAATCCCGTGAGGAAGGAATTGCAGCTAGGAGCTTTGTAGTGTTATTGGTTAGGAAGGGGCGTATTTTGGAGATGTTTACGGAGGCTGAAACAGCAAGATTTGGAAAGCATTTGGACGTGGGGCCGAAAGTATAGTTCAGAGTCCAGGACTACACCTAGAACCTTGGCATGTGGGGCTGATAGTAGTGATATTGATCTTGACAGAGAAATCAGGGGAAGAGGCATGTGGGGGAGGAAAAATCATGAACTCAGTTTTGGATAGACTGAGTTTGAGGAAGTGGTGTGACATCCAGACTGATATATCTGTTAGTACATGAGTGATACGGGAGGGGATTGAAGGAGTGAGCTGAGGAGTAGAGAGATAGATTTGGGTGTAGTCAGCATAGAGATCGTATTGGAAGCCATGGGAGGCTATTACCTGATCCAGGGAGAAGGTGTAGATGGAGAATAACAGAAGTTTAAGAATAGAACCTTGGAGGACCCCGACAGAGAAAGGTAGAGGAGAGGAGGAACAAGAGTTGTAAGTGACTCTGAAGGTTACATAGTTACATAGTTACATAGTAGGTGAGGTTGAAAAAAGACACAAGTCCATCAAGTCCAACCTATGTGTGTGGTTATGTGTCAGTATTGCATTGTATATCCCTGTATGTTGTAGTCATTCAGGTGCTTATCTAATAGTTTCTTGAAGCTATCAATGCTCCCCGCTGAGACCACCGCCTGTGGAAGGGAATTCCACATCCTTGCCGCTCTTACAGTAAAGAACCCTCTACGTAGTTTAAGGTTAAACCTCTTTTCTTCTAATTTTAATGAGTGGCCACGAGTCTTGGTAAACTCTCTTCTGCGAAAAAGTTTTATTCCTATTGTGGGGTCACCAGTCCGGTATTTGTAAATTGAAATCATATCCCCTCTCAAGCGTCTCTTCTCCAGAGAGAATAAGTTCAGTGCTCGCAACCTTTCCTCATAACTAAGATCCTCCAGACCCTTTATTAGCTTTGTTGCCCTTCTTTGTACTCGGTCCATTTCCAGTACATCCTTCCTTTGGACTGGTGCCCAGAACTGGAACGCATACTCTAGGTCCGGCCGGACCAGAGTCTTGTAGAACGGGAGAATTATCGTTTTATCTCTGGAGTTGATCCCCCTTTTAATGCATGCCAATATTCTGTTTGCTTTGTTAGCAGCAGCTTGGCATTGCCTGCCATTGCTGAGCCTATCATCTACTAGGACCCCCAGGTCCTTTTCCATCCTAGATTCCCCCAGAGGTTCTCCCCCCAGTGTATAGATTGCATTCATATTTTTGCCACCCAAATGCATTATTTTACATTTTTCTACACTGAACCTCATTTGCCATGTAGTCGCCCACCCCATTAATTTGTTCAGGTCTTTTTGCAAGGTTTCCACATCCTGCGGAGAAGTTATTGCCCTGCTTAGCTTAGTATCGTCTGCAAATACAGAGATTGAACTGTTTATCCCATCCTCCAGATCGTTTATGAACAAATTAAATAGGATTGGTCCCAGCACAGAACCCTGGGGAACCCCACTACCCACCCCTGACCATTCTGAGTACTCCCCATTTATCACCACCCTCTGAACTCGCCCTTGTAGCCAGTTTTCAATCCATGTACTCACCCTATGGTCCATGCCAACGGACCCTATTTTGTACAGTAAACGTTTATGGGGAACTGTGTCAAATGCTTTTGCAAAATCCAGATACACCACGTCTACAGGCCTTCCTTTATCTAGATGGCAACTCACCTCCTCATAGAAGGTTAATAGATTGGTTTGGCAAGAACGATTCTTCATGAATCCATGCTGATTACTGCTAATGATATCGTTTGTATTACTAAAATCCTGTATATAGTCCCTTATCATCCCCTCCAAGAGTTTACATACTATCGATGTTAGGCTAACTGGTCTGTAATTCCCAGGGATGTATTTTGGGCCCTTTTTAAATATAGGTGCTACATTGGCTTTTCTCCAATCAGCTGGTACCATTCCAGTCAGTAGACTATCTGTAAAAATTAGGAACAACAGTCTGGCAATCACTTGACTGAGTTCCCTAAGTACCCTCAGATGCAAGCCATCTGGTCCCGGTGATTTATTATTGTTAAGTTTCTCAAGTCTAATTTTAATTCCGTCCTCTGTTAACCATGGAGGTGCTTCCTGTGTTGTGTCATGAGGATAAACACTGCAGTTTTGGTTACTGAAGCCCCCCGATTCACTCGTGAAGACTGAGGAGAAAAATAAATTCAATAACTTCGCCATCTCCCCATCCTTTGTAACCAGATGTCCTTCCTCATTCTTTATGGGGCCAGTATGGTCTGTCCTCCCTTTTTTACTGTTTACATATTTAAAGAATTTCTTGGGATTTTTTTTTGCTCTCCTCCGCTATGTGTCTTTCATGTTCTATCTTAGCTGTCCTAATTGCACCTTTACATTTCCTGTTGCATTCTTTATAAAGTCTGAATGCTGAGGATGATCCCTCAACCTTGTATTTTTTGAAGGCCTTCTCCTTTGCTTTTATATGCATTTTTACATTGGAGTTAAGCCATCCAGGACTTTTGTTCGCTCTTTTAAATTTATTACCCAATGGGATACATTGGCTAATGCCCTTATTTAATATGCTCTTAAAGCAAACCCATCTCTCCTCCGTATTCTTTGTTCCTAATATTTTATCCCAGTTTATGCCTTTAAGCAAGGTTTGTAGTTTAAGGAAGTTGTTTTTTTTTTAAATTCAGTGTCTTTGTATTCCCTTTATGTTTCCTATTTGTGTGATTTATACTGAAACTAATTGACCTGTGATTGCTGTTACCTAAATTGCCCCGCATTTCCACATCCGTGATCAGGTCTGTATTGTTGGTAATCAGTAGATCCAGTAATGTTTTATTTCTAGTTGGTGCGTCTACCATCTGACCCATAAAATTGTCCTGCAAGACATTAAGGAACTGGCGAGCCTTAAATGAATGCGCGCTTCCCTTCCGCCCAGTCTATGTCTGGATAATTAAAATCCCCCATTATGATAACACTTCCCATCCTTGTGGCTACTCCAATTTGTGATAAGAGATCCGTCTCCACTTCCTCCCTCAGGTTAGGGGGCCTATAGCATACTCCCAGTATTATTTTCCCCTTAGCTTTATCCCTTTGGAGCTCTACCCATAAGGATTCCACCTCCTCTCTAGCTCCCTCAGTGATGTCATCTCTCACATTCACTTGTACATTATTCTTGATATATAGGCATACCCCTCCCCCTTTTTTACCCTCTCTATCCTTGCGGTATAGGGTATACCCTTGAATGTTTGCCAGCCAATCATGAGAGCTGTTGAACCAGGTCTCTGAAATTCCCACAAAATCCAAATCCTCCTCGTACAACAGTATCTCTAGTTCACCCATCTTGTCCGCCATGCTCCTGGCATTGGTGAACATGCCACATAGTTTAGACCGGTCGCATATTGTCTTTGTATTGGGTGTTTCGAGATTGCAACTAGGACTTGCTACTATACTCACCTTCTGTTTTTGTGCTTTGGTTAACCTACCACTAATGCCCCCAATACTACCCTCTGGAATATCTTCCGCGCTGGCTATCTCTGCCTCTGGACCCTCCCCCCCATCGCCTAGTTTAAAAACCCCTCTAACTTTTTGGCCATCTTCCTTCCTAGCAGATCTGCACCCTCCTCATTTAGGTGCAGTCCGTCCCTTCTATAGTACCGGTTACCGACTGAGAAGTCGGCCCAGTCCTCCAGGAACCCAAACCCCTCCTTACTACACCAGCTCTTCAGCCACTTGTTTACTTCCCTAATCTCCCTCTTCCTTTCTGGTGTGGCTCGATGTACCGGTAGTATTCCTGAGAATACTACCTTGGAGGTCCTTTTCCTCAATTTAGCTCCTAAGTTAAGTCCCTAAAATCATTCAAGGTGCGGTTGGATAAATAAGATGAGAACCAGCGAAGAGTACAGTCACGGAGACCAGAGGTGTGGAGTTTTTTGAGGAGGAGGGCATGATTCACTGTGTCAAAGGCAGCAGAGAGGTCTAATGCCCCATACACACGATCGGACATTGATCGGACATTCCGACAACAAAATCCATGGATTTTTTCCGACGGATGTTGGCTCAAACTTGTCTTGCATACGCACGGTCACACAAAGTTATCGTTCTGAATGCAGTGACGTAAAACACATACGTTGGGACTATAAATAAGGCAGTAGCTTTTGTCTCTTAATTTATTCTGAGCATGCGTGGCACTTTGTGCGTCTGATTTGTGTACACACGATCGGAATTTCCGACAACGGATTTTGTTGTCGGAAAATTTTATAGCAAGCTCTCAAACTTTGTGTGTCGGAAATTCCTATGGAAAATGTGTGATGGAGCCTACACAAGGTCGGAATTTCTGACAACAAGGTCCTATCACACATTTTCCATCGGAAAATCCTATCGTGTGTACAGGGCATAAGGGTAGGAGTACAGAATAGTGTCTATTGAATTTAGCTGTTAGTAGATCGTTTGTGAGTTTTAGGAGAGCAGTTTCCGTGGAGTGCTGAGGGTGGAATCCAGACTGAAGGGGATCAAGAAGGTTATTCTTGGCGAGGTGGTCACTTAGTCTGTTGTAGACCAGATGTTCAATGAGTTTGGATAAAAAGGGGAGCAAGGAGATGGGGCATAGGTTGTTAAGATTAGTGGGGTCTAGCGAGGGCTCTTTAAGAATGGGGGTGACTAATGCATGTTTTAGAGAGTTTGGAAAGAGGCCTGAAGAGAGGGAGAGATTGAAGATGTGCGTTAAGGAGTGTAGAATAGAGCCAGAGGGTGAACATAGTGTTTGTGAGGGAACAGGCTCCAGGGGGCAGGTGGTAAGGCAGACGTTAGAGAAAAGTTTAGCAACCTCGTCTATAGTGGTTTGAATGAAGGAAGTAATGATTGTACCTGTGGACATGGGGTGTTAGGTGGAGAAGGCATCTGTACAGTGGAGATCGCCTCACGAATTGTATCAATCTTATGTTTGAAGGGATTGGCGATCTTCTGGGCAGTGAGTGAGTTACTGGATGGAGGCAGTGGAGGACGAAGCAGAGAGTTGAAGGTAGAGAAGAGTTGATGGGGACGGGATGATAAGTTGTTAATAAAAGTGATAAAGTAGGTCTGCTTGGCAGTGAGGAGGCAGGAACTGTGTTTTTGGAGGGCAGCTTTATATTGGTTAAAATCTTTCTGAGACTTAGCCTTTTGCCACAGGTACTCAAGAGCATGGCTATGTTTTTTCAGACTTCTAGTTTGCCAAGGCAGTAGGGGTCGTGGCTTGATTTTATGTGTAGTGAGGGGGGTGAGCTTGTCTAGGGAGGATGACAGTAAAGTGTTGTAGACAGAAGTGGCTAAGTTGAGGCAGGACAGGGATGGGATTTTGTCAGTAGCAGAGTAGAGAAGAGAAGGGTTGAGGTGACCAAGGTTTTTACGGGTAACTATTAGGTGGTTGGAGGGAGAGGAGGTGGAAGAGAGGGAGCAAGTGAAACTAATAAGGTGGTGGGCAGAGAGAGGGAAAGGATAGTTGGAGAGGTTGCATGAAGTACATAGGTGGGAGAAAACAAGGTCAAGGGTGTTTCCGTCAGAGTAGAAGCATGTATCCATTGCTTTAGGTCAAAGGAGGAGGTCAAACTGAGAAGTTTGGAAGTAGTGGGAGTGTTAGCATGAACAGACCTTCTTCCCCTGCTAGCTGTCACAATTTGAAAAAAACGCAGCTGAGCAAGGGTCCTGTGTGAATGGAAAACTACAAGTCCCAACAGCCTTTGCGGCTGTCAGCTTGTAGTTTTCAATGAAATACCATTATTGAGTCTTCCTGTCATATTGTATCTGCTTGCCTGTACGATGTACGGGAACACCGATACACTGACAGGTCTGCAGAAGACCTGCATGGCACCAGCGATCTGCTGATCGCTGGTGCAATGCTTTAGAGGCTCCAGGAAACAAAAAATAATAAATGCACATTTTTTTACTTGCAAAAAAATGTGCATTTATTATTTTTTGTTAAAAGGTGAAATTATCCTTTAAGCTATTTTTTTTTATAGAAATAACCTGATCTAAAGCTACCCTAAAGAGTTAAAATGGGGAAATGGGGAAAAGAAACCGAACAGTCATAACCATAATTTCATAAGTATGTCAACAAATGTGTCATAATTGCTTAAAAACGAAATATTAATAAATTAAAATATAATAATAAACAGTGAAATTTAGATAAACGACATGATATTCAGAAAGAATTTTTGCATAGAATGTATAATCTCAGTGTTAACTAATGAACATTGCAACGTGACAACCAGATTTGAGATTAGATTGAAGCTTGTTTATCTTACTTGGAATAATGGCAACAATTAGTGCAAAGTAGTAAATGTCTTGTGTGCCAGTGTCAACTTCTAACCCTGTATATACAGTATCTCACAAAAGTGAGTGCACACCTCACATTTTTCTAAATATTTTATTATATCTTTTCATGTGACAACACTGAAGAAATTACATTTTGCTACAATGTAAAGTAGTGAGTGTACAGCTTGTATAACAGTGTAAATTTGCTGTCCCCTCAAAATAACTCAACACAGCCATTAATGTCTAAACCACTGGCAACAAAAGTGAGTACACCCCTAAGAGAAAATTGGGCCCAAAGTGTCAATTGGGCCCAAAGTGTCAATATTTTGTGTGGCCACCATTATTTTCCAGCACTGCCTTAACCCTCTTGGGCATGGAGTTCACCAGAGCTTCACAGGTTGCCACTGGAGTCCTCTTCCACTCCTCCATGACAACATCACGGAGCTGGTGGATGTTAGAGACCTTGCACTCCTCCTTCCATTTGAGGATGCCCCACAGATGCTCAATAGGATTTAGGTCTGGAGACATGGTTGGCCAGTCCATCACCTTTACCCTCGGCAGCACTTATGCAGCCCCAGACCATGATACTCCCATCACCTTACTTGACTGTAGGCAAGACACACGTGTCTTTGTACTCCTCACCTGGTTGCCGCCACACATGCTTGACACCACTTGAACCAAATAAGTTTATCTTGGTCTCATTAGACCACAGGACATGGTTCCAGTAATCCATGTCCTTAGTCTGCTTATCTTCAGCAAACTGTTTGCGGGCTTTCTTGTGCATCATCTTTAGAAGAGGCTTCTTTCTGGGAGGACAGCCATGCAGACCAATTTGATGCAGTGTGCAGCGGATGGTCTGAGCACTGACAGGCTGACCCCCCCACCCTTTCAACCTCTGCAGCAATGCTGGCAGCACTCAAAACGTCTATTTCCCAAAGACAACCTCTGGATATGACGCTGAAACACGTGCACTCAACTTCTTTGGTCGACCATGGTGAAGCCTGTTCTGAGTGGATAAGTTTGAAAAACCCGCGCTATAGAGACAATTGTAAATAAAATAGAATAACAATGCAAATACAGTGGGGCAAAAAAGTATTTAGTCAGCCACCAATTGTGCAAGTTCTCCCACTTAAAAAGATGAGAGAGGCCTGTAATTGTCATCATAGGTATACCTCAACTATGAGAGACAAAATGTGGAAACAAATCTAGACAATCACATTGTCTGATTTTTGAAAGAATTTATTTGCAAATTATGGTGGAAAATAAGTATTTGGTCAATATCAAAAGTTCATCTCAATACTTTGTTATATATCCTTTGTTGGCAATGACAGAGGTCAAACGTTTTCTGTAAGTCTTCACAAGGTTGTCACACACTGTTCCTTTTATGTTGGCCCATTCCTCCATGCAGATCTCCTCTAGAGCAGTGATGTTTTGGGGCTGTCGCTGGGCAACACGGACTTTCAAGTCCCTCCAAAGGTTTTCTATGGGGTTGAGACCTGAAGACTGGCTAGGCCACTCCAGGACGTTGAAATACTTCTTACGAAGCCACTCCTTAGTTGCCCAGGCAGTGTGGGATCATTGTCATGCTGAAAGACCCAGCAACGTTTCATCTTCAATGCCCTTGCTGATGGGAGGAGGTTTGCACTCAAAATCTCACAATATAAGGCCCCATTCATTCTTTCATGTACACAGATCAGTCATCCTGTTCCCTTTGCAGAGAAACAGCCCCAAAGCATGATGTTGCCACCCCCATGCTTCACAGTAGGTATGGTGTTCTTTGGTTGCAACTCAGCATTCTCTCTCCTCCAAACACGACGAGTTGTGTTTCTACCAAACAGTTCTACTTTGCTTTCATTTGACCATATGACTTTCTCCCAATCCCCTTCTGGATCATCCAAATGCTCTCTAGCAAACCTCAGACAGGCCCGGACATGTACTGGCTTAAGCAGGGGGACACATCTGGCACTGCAGGATCTGAGTTCCTGGCGGCGTAGTGTGTTACTGATGGTAGCCTTTGTTACGTTGGTCCCAGCTCTCTGCAGGTCATTCACTAAGTCCCCTTTATGGTTCTGGGATTTTTGCTCACCGTTCTTTTGATCATTTTGACCCCACGAGGTGAGATCTTGCGTGGAGCCCCAGATCGAGGGAGATTATCAGTGGTCTTGTATGTCTTCCATTTTCTAATTATTGCTTCCACAGTTGATTTCTTCACACCAAGCTGCTTCCCTATTGCAGATTCAGTCTTCCCAGCCTGGTGTAGGTCTACAATTTTGTTTCTGGTGTCCTTCAACAGCTCTTTGGTCTTCACCATAGTGAAGTTTGGAGTGTGACTGTTTGAGGTTGTGGACAGGTGTGTTTTATACTGATAACAAGTTCAAACAGGTGCCATTAATACAAGTAATGAGTGGAGGACAGAGGAGCCTCTTAAAGAAGAAGATACAGGTCGGTGACAGCCAGAAATCTTGCTTGTTTGTAGGTGACCAAATACTTATTTTCCACCATAATTTGCAAATAAATTCTTTCAAAAATCAGACAATGTGATTGTCTGGATTTGTTTCCACATTTTGTCTCTCATAGTTGAGGTATACCTATGATGACAATTACAGACCTCTCTCATCTTTTTAAGTGGGAGAACTTGCACAATTGGTGGCTGACTAAATACTTTTTTGCCCCACTGTATGTGCTTTGAGCTGCTGCTGTAGTGTAAGGTAAACGACCCCAAGTGATGAAAATATAAATGTTAAACTCAGCGCTGCTCCAATAAACAATAAACCAATATATAATAAAGTGCCTACATCAGTATAATCAATGACATAGTATTAATTAACAATGTAAAGTGCTCAGTGCAATTATAGTGCAAAACAAATAAAATGCAATCATATAAAGTCCATCCATATAATCGTATGGTGTGTTGAACTTGTGCAAATTATGCAGTTGGTGTAGATCTTGGTGACATTCCGCATCAAACTTTTAAAACTGTGCAAAAAAACGCCGCCTTGGTGTGCAAACAACCGTCACTAGGAGGAGACCTAGAGATGGCTGTTTGCATGCCAAGGCAGCGTGTTTTTGCACAATTTTAGAAGTTTGATGTAAGTGTAATGATTTTGGATCTTTATGAATAAATCTAGCAGTATTACACTATATACCTGTATCCTTTTCTCTTTATTGCCATACGTCTGATATGGATATCCGATCACCGGATTATATCTGGATATAGGATATACCTGACGACTTTAATATATTGATGGAAGGAAGGTGATATTTTCACCCACACACTGATTACATCCAGCAGCCCGAGCCATTGACGGGAGATTCCATTCCAAACTTAATACCAGGCGTATTTAAAGAATTGCTGGTTAGTGGGGACCCAGGAGGGGAGCACGGAGTGTCACCAAGATCTACACCAACTGCATAATTTGCACAAGTTCAACACACCATATGGTTATATGGATGGACTTTATATGATTGCACTTTATTTGTTTTGCACTATAATTGCACTGAGCACTTTACATTGTTAATTAATAATGCCATTGATTATACTGATGTAGGCACTTTATTATATATTGGTTTATTGTTTATTGGAGCAGCACTGAGTTTTCTGTTCTGAGAGGAACCTGTCCTGTTAAAACGCTGTATGGTCTTGGCCACCGTGGTGCAGCTCAGTTTTAGGATCTTGGCAATCTTCTTATAGCCTAGGCCATCTTTATGTAGAGCAACAATTCTTTTTTTCAGATCCTCAGAGAGTAGTTCTTTGCTATAACGTGCCATGTTGAACTTCCAGTGACCAGTATGAGAGACTGAGAGCGGTAACACCAAATTTAACACACCTGCTCCCATTCACACCTGAGATCTTATAACACTAAGGAGTCACATGACACCGGGGAGGGAAAATGGCTAATTGGGCCCAATTTGGACATTTTCACTTAGGGGTGTACTCACTTTTGTTGCCAGCGGTTTAGACATTAATGGCTGTGTGTTGAGTTATTTTGAGGCGACAACAAATTTACACTGTTATACAAGCTGTACACTCACTACTTTACATTGTAGCAAAGTGTCATTTCTTCAGTGTTGTCACATGAAAAGATATAGTAAAATATTTACAAAAATGTGAGGGGTGCACTCACTTTTGTGAGATACTGTAGGTAATTCCTATTGTTTACTGACATTGTTTCCCAACAAATGCAAAGCTTGTTGCATCTTTTTTCCAAAGTAATTTAATAGGCAAACAATCAGAGGCCAGTTCTGTGTTCACTTTTTGGGATTTTTGGTTTAGGTAAAAAGGTGAAAGGAATTTTGTATTTGTAAAAATTCTTATGACACTAAATTATTATACACTGCATAATACATGCTGATTGTTACACAATGATATCAGAGGACGGTGATAAAAACACCCCTGTCACTTACTGTCTGTGTCTAGTTTCTATGAATTGTATTGGTGATAAATTAATATTAATCAGTAACTTACTGAGAATAGGTAGATTTAATTGAAAAAAAATATATATTCAAAAAAATTAAAAATGGGGGAAGTATTGTACTAAATGTTTAAGATAGGGGCATTCAAGGAAAGGGCAAGCAAAGTATTTTCTAATTTTGAGTGGGGAAGGTATTATGTTGTCTGTGTCCCTGTTATAAACATTACTGCTCATTTCCTCTCTCAGAAACAAACAACCCAAAGATGGGGCCACTTTTGACAGCTGACACTGGAAAGTGTTATCATTGGGAGATTTTCTTCTATGTGTCGCTCCAGTGACAGCTATCTAATTTTGAATTAATTTTCTGTGTTAGTACAAGTTATGCAAGGTTAAAACTCTGCAATAAAACTAAAAAAAAAATGATTCTAAAAACTGTAGTTAGAAACTGATTGGTTAATAAAAAAAAAGGTTTTGGCTGGAGTTTTTACCAAGTCTTTGTATAATTTATGTGGCTCATAATTCCGTGACTTATCAACAGTTCTGAGGTTCTCTATTTAGTTTCCTTTAGAGTATATCTAACTTGGCTAGTCATCAGCCTATTAAAACTAACTCTAATCAAGAAGATTAAATGACAAGAAAAGGTCAATGCTACCAGACTGTCCTGTGGTCTTTGGAGGCTGGTTGTTTAATATTTGTTATTCTGAATATAGAATACGACAGTAAAGCCCTCATTGGTTGAGTCCACATACACTATACTTAGGAATGTGTTCCAATGACCTCACTATCTGATTTCTGTTGTATGAAAGCCTATGAAGCTTTCCAAAAACAACACATTAAAACAAAAGATATTTTAATGCTTGCTTTTCTAATCAACATACTCTAAAGAATGATAAAAATCTAGCAATTTAAACATAATTCCATAGCAATATTATATTTTAAAATGTCTAAATGTCACATGATAAAAAAAGGGACCAGAGAAAAGAGTATAAATAGGTAAAGTTGTCTAGCAGCAGTCAGTACAGAGGCAAAGATGGCAAAGCTTATCCTCTTCACCGGTAAGTTAATGCTCACCATGCTATAATAGGCTTTTGTATTGTGGTTTTTCATCACCAACCACTGTATTATGTAAAGCATTTATGTTATCATATTCAGGGTGGCTGACAAATCTGCCTGTTAGATTAACACTGATCATTCATTCACTTTTTATATTTTCTTAAAGGGTTAGTCCACTTAAAAAGGATAATTTAGTAATAATTTACTGTTGCCTCAGTGGCCCCGTTCACCGATGGCTTTGGCTTTCCTTGGACTTTGCCAGAGAGATTACGTCCTGCACTATACTGCCTGTTACCCAAGACTACAATATGAGTGTATTTTTTTTTGCAAATTTGTGTTTTAACAATAAACCGTGCTACACCAGCGTTGGCATGGCATCTCTCTTTCCCTCCCCTCTTCTATTTCCTTTATGGTGTACTTAGCAAAGATATGTCATATCTTTGGTCCTAGTGGCAATCACTACAACAACACTTACCTGGAAAAAGCGAGCAGTCAGTAGGGGAGATTTACTAAAACTGGTGCACACAAAATCTGGTGCAGCTGTGCCTAGTAACCGATCAGCTTCTAGGTTTTATTGTCAAAGCTTAATTGAACAAACTGAAGTTAGAAACTGATTGGTTACTATGCACAGCTGCACCAAATTCTGTGTGCTCCAGTTTTAATAAATCTCCCACAATGAAGTTTAAAAAGTCTGAAGTCCTGCAGGGTCAATGATGGCTGAAGAGTGAAATGAAGATGCACTGAAGCCAGGATAGAGATGACAGTCTAGAGCAGGGGTCTCCAAACTTTTCAAACAAAGGGCCACTTTACTGTCCTTCAGACTTTAGGAGGGCCAGGTTGTGGCCTGCAGGGGCAGAACATGTCACAGGCCCAGCATCAGTGAGAATAAATATGGCCTCAGGGTTGGTGGTCAATAGGATGAGGAGTATTCCCCCTATTAGTAGGAGGAATAGTATCCCATCATTGGTATTGATGGAAGATATAGTGCCCCATTGTTGGTGTCAGTGGAATAATAGTGCCTCATATCAGTGGGAGGAATTGTGCCCCAAGGGCCCAGATAAAGGACACTCAGACATGAATGCACATTACAGCTGCCCTCAAGAACATGAATTATCTGGAAGTTCTATGTTTTGCTTGGCAGAACATTTCTTTTCATATCAATGGAGAGGTATGGAATAATATAGAGTTAATATTGACAGATGCTGCCACTAACACTAACATAGCAATCAAGGGTAAGTTTTATAATCTGCCAGACACAGCGAGGCCATCGGGATTGGGGGGGGGATTGTCACCAAATTTTGCAGCAAAAGGACCAGATTACTGTGATCTCATATCCATGAGTACCTAGTCAGCTTAGTAATAGCTGATATGCTAATGACAGCCTTAGGCACGCATTGCACAAACTGAAAAAACATTTCTCAGCAGCTGCTTCCTGGCACAATGTTAATTTCTCTGTAGCTGACCTAGAAATTGGGACCTGTGAAATGTAAAATAAAGGGCACCCAAGACACAAGGCTATATTATGTAAAAAAAAAAAAAAAAGTGTGGCAACATTTTTCAGCCTATACTCTATGTACTTTGCTTCATCTTCTGCCTGCTCTCTGAAATTCTAGTGGACACTGGTGGCATCCACCCTTAGTTCTCTTTCTTCTGTAAGCCCACCTAGGTATCTTCCCTTCCTGCCAATCAGTTCATCACTACAAGCCTAATTTTGGCTTTTACTTGGAACCTAAAGATTCCATTAAAATAAGGTTTCTGGTTAATTAAAATGTATTATATAATACCTCTTTCAGTGAGAGATTTTAAGTACAGTATACAGTATACCATGCAATATTCACCAAACTTTAATGTATGTCTTCTAGGGCTGGCTCTCCTGCTGAATGCTCAGTTAGGTAAGGTATTAAATATATTTTAAGATGAATTGCTATTAAATGATATACAGTAACACACTTTTACATAAATTACCGTATATTAATATTAAAGATATTGATATTAAAACAATGAATAAGGCAATCTGACACATTAGGTATGTGTATTCTTTCTCCACCCAGGCTCTGCCTTCGAGCTGTCATGCTACTTTACCAACTGGGCCCAATACAGGCCTGGACTGGGGAAATTCAAGCCTGACAACATTGATCCATGCCTGTGTACTCACCTGATCTATGCTTTTGCTGGAATGTCCAACAACCAGATCACCACCATTGAATGGAATGATGTCACCCTGTACAGCTCTTTCCAAAACCTGAAGAACCAGTAAGTAATTCCTGATGTTAAAAGCATAGAATAGTATAGATGGCAAGTTCATATTAGTATGCAAACACATACTGTAGGTGCTTAATTGCAGTATTATAATGCTATTACTCTAAAAAAAAAGTGTGTTTACGTAACTGTAAAGCCACCTTGAAGGTTGCATTTGCTATGGGAGTGTAGTAAAGAGGTAAAACCAGACTACACCAAAAAAAGTGATACATTAATATGCTAATTCAGTTTAAGCCTCCTGACATGCTGCTAGAAATTGCGTACAAATACATAAAGGATTATTACATTTTAATAATCTTATGGTAATTGGCTACAATAGAAAATAATAGTTTTCAAGTACAAGTATTAAGAAGCATTAACCATATACAGTAATAATCATGTAAAAATACAATTTTATTTCACTATAGTTGTCATATAAACAAGGGGGTACAAATCGGTCAGCATAAAGTAATTATAATTAATTGCAGCAACAATATTTTCCACCTAATATGAACTAATGTAGGTGATTTAACACAGCTTATACATGAGACTATTACCATGTCTAGAAACAGAGCATCATTCTGTTGCTGAATGAATTAGTTAATGTATCCACCTCAGTCAGTCAGTCAGATTGCTACAAAATCAGTGAACTCTTAATATTTTAACTACTAGGTAGAAAAGTTTACCCTTGCAACTTTTACACTACAGGAACACTACATATTTGAATGGATTATTTTATATTACTTTTTTTTAAACACAGCACTTTTGCTAAAAGTCAAATCCTTTACAAAGTACTTTTCGATTTCTGTTTTCAGGAATGGAAACTTGAAAACTCTGTTAGCCATTGGAGGTTGGAACTTTGGAACCGCACCGTAAGTATAATTAATATAATTCTATTGTGAGAATGCAGAACTATCCATAGCAAGTTTTATCTTCTTTCTCTGTCCTTAGTTTCACTCAGATGGTCTCTACAGCTCAAAACCGTCAAACATTTATCACATCTGTGATCAAATTTCTGCGTCAGTATGGGTTTGATGGGCTGGACTTTGACTGGGAATATCCTGGTTCAAGAGGAAGCACACCTCAAGACAAAGCCCTCTTCACTACTCTGGTTCAGGTACAATTATACATATAAGCTTCTGGGAGGAAGTAAACGACATTGGGATCATCATACTGTATTTACTTAATTCTGAATAGACAAGAAATAAGATCAATTTTGTTCTAACAGGAAATGAGAGCAGCCTTTGAAACCGAAGCTTCACAAACCAACAGACCAAGACTCATGGTGACAGCTGCTGTAGCTGGTGGTATCTCCAACATTCAAGCTGGTTACCAGATCCCACAACTTGCTCAGTAAGCATTGCAAAATATAATCTCATATATATAGTAACAGAGCTTTACAAGTTCTCTGAATCTAAACTTACAGGCTAGCATATAATTCTACATGGAAAAAAAAAAATCAATTTTAAGAAACAAGAAAAAGTAAGTAAAAAAGTAAGTCAATTTTATATTTAAAGGGGAGTTACACTCAAAAGTGGAACTTCCACTCGTTGTACTCCTCCCCCCTCCGGGAACCACATTTGGCACCTTTCGGGGAGGAGGGGGGACAGGATATCTGTCTTTCACAGGTATGCTGTCCCCACTTCCAGAAGTCTCAGCCGCAGGTATTGACGTCACCGCCCGGGCTCCCTCCTCCTCCCTCCACCTTTCCCAGCCGCCGGGCCCATAGCAGAGAGGAGCCGAGCCTCATGGGTTCCCTTACTCGCAATGGAGGCGGCATGCACCCGACAGCTGTTGGAAACATCAGCTGCGGTGCCGACATCGCTGGACTCCAGAACAGGTAAGTGTCCGATTAATAAAAGTCAGCAGCTTCCGTATGTGTAGCTGCTGGCTTTTAATTTTTGCAGCGGTGGGCGGACCTCCACTTTAAATCAAACCAGTCTGGCAATAAATAAGTGAACCTCTTTCGCTGACAAATTCTTTGTTTATCTGAAAGTTGCTGGACTGTCAATGGCCTTGCCTTAGCTATTTCTATTTTCTATGTATTGTGTGAGGTTAGGAAGCTGGAAGGCAGCAACTCCCCCTAATACTTCCCACCTAAAATGTCAGCCTTAGGCAAAATAACTAAAGTTAAAAAAGGGGAAATGATTAATCTTCCATAAGTAAGTCTGCAAAGCAAAGTTACAATAATTAAAAGCTGACTTTTCTGATTATTGCATAAACACAATACTGACAGGTTAACTGAAATTAAAAATACAGAATGCACTTAAACTAAAATAAATGATCAAAACGAATGAACTATAGGAGAAAGTTCACTTTCAAAACAGATTTGCATAGCAGCTGGGACCTCATTATCAATGTCTTTGCAATTGTTTTAATTGGTTGGGTACTGCATACTCTCCTTTCACCCCCTCTGGGTGCAAACTCCTAGATCCTAAATGCTAAAAAGAGTAAAGAAAGATTTGCCCTACCCTTTCAGAGTCCTAGATGTACTGACAACAATGAGTAAATTGCCTCTTTTAGTATCTCTACCTCTAGCAGTGTGCCTTGTATGGCTAAGATGCCTAATCCTTTTCTAGTGATGCTAAGGCTAACCAGGTGAATGAGACTGGAAGCAGTTCCCTGTGTATATATATAAATATATAATATCTTTCCAATAATATTTTTTTCAATATTTAGGGCTTTGGACTACTTCCATGTCATGACCTATGATCTGCATGGCTCATGGGAAGGTTACACTGGAGAAAACAGCCCCTTGTATTCTAACCCCTCTGCCACCGGTGCAAACGCTTACCTGAATGTGGTAAGTATTCATCAGACAATAATGCTAATATACTAAAACAGTTGAGAATATAAACCTTAAAATTTGTGAATGTTCAATTCAATTATCCAATCATTGGAAAAGCATCTGTGGTAAACTGAGTATTTAAAATGACCAGGAATTTGCTTTTCACATGATTGGATAATTGAAGTGAATAATCAAACTTATATTTATGAGTGAAGATTTTCTACTTTTCTGGTAAATCACCCTTTATGTCAATAATGATGCTGAGGTTATAAATGCAAGTGCATATCATCTGACCAATTTTAATATGTATCTGTAAAGAACATATCACAAAATAATAGCTATCTATAGTAACTAAAGTTACAACTGTATTTACGTGCATAAGCACATATACACAGTCTATTATTTCTTCTGCTTGCAGGATTATGTTATGAACTACTGGTTGAACAATGGTGCACCAGCTTCAAAACTCATTGTTGGCTTCCCAACCTATGGACACACCTTCATTCTGAGCAATCCATCAAACACTGCCATTGGTGCCCCTACTTCTGGAGCTGGCCCTGCTGGACCTTACACCAGACAATCTGGATTCTGGGCCTATTATGAAGTAAGATTCCAAGGTTATTTTGCAGGAAACTACATTTTAGAGATATTTACCTATTGCAGGGCATTACTAAAAGTATCCTTTAATGCCTGATTTAATACGTAATATTTACAGTAAATTATGCATTACACTGGTAGTACCACATCAGTGTTCCTACTAATTAGGTAATATTATGTATTATGTAGAACATTTTGTAGTGTTAATTTATATTCTCCATTCAATAAATTCCATAGACTGAATATAGCCACTTTGAATGGAAATGAATGGATCACTGAGCCTTTTGTTGTGATCTAAATAATAGATATGAATATTTGACATTTTTCTTTGAATTCCCTTAGATCTGTACTTTCCTGAAGAATGGAGCTACCAGTCAGTGGTCTTCTGCTGAAGATGTTCCTTTTGCCTACCAAGGAAATGAGTGGTTGGGATACGATAACCAGAAGAGCTTCCAGATAAAGGTACTTTTGTTATACAATTAAATAGAAAAAGCCAAAACACAGAAACAGAGCCTTACACAACTTTTCATTCTTTTACCTACAGGCTGAATGGCTGGTGAAGAACAACTTTGCTGGTGCAATGGTTTGGGCAATTGATCTGGATGATTTTACTGGTACTTTCTGTAACCAGGGCAAATATCCTCTGATCAGCACCTTGAACCAAGCTCTTGGAATACAAGCTTCTGGTGAGTCATATGTTTAGTTCATACAGTATCTACAGTATATAATTTTAACTGCTGGAGTGTTTTTAAAAGTGTTTCTGTGTACAGTAATTACATAGCCTCTTACTTCAATAAGTATAAAAAATTGAGCTAAAGCACATTCTGATATTCTTCTATCTTCATTTACAGGTTGCACACCTCCATCTGTTCCCATTGCCCCAATCACAGCTGCCCCAGCAACCCAGCAACCCAGTGGAGGAAGCTCTGGAGGGAGCTCTGGCAGCAGCTCTGGTAGTAGCTCAGGAGGCAGTGGGTTCTGTGCTGGGAAAGCAAGCGGCCTCTACCCAGTGGCTGGCAATAAAAATGCTTTCTGGCATTGCTTAAATGGCGTCACCTACCAACAAAATTGCCAGGCTGGCCTTGTTTTTGACCCAAGCTGTGAGTGCTGCAATTGGGCATAATCAGATTCTTCTACAGTACAAAATGCTAGTGTATTTACTACTCAAGTTACATGGAGACCACAAAACTTCAGTGCTACAATAAATAAAGTATTTAGCATATTCAAACTTGTCAGTGTGTTATTGTCAACTGTATAACATAATGTAGCTTATACTATAATCACTGCTTAATAGGTTTCTACCTACCTATAGGAATCTACATACAGTGTTGAGAGTCAGTTTTAAAATAAGGTGATAAGACATGCTACAAAAAGTACCATTGTTCAAATACCTAAACAGAGAATTTTTAAGCAAACTTGCTTGGGCTACACATGCTTGGACTACACCGCTGCTATCCTAATAGAATGTGGTCTATCAGTCCAGAACATGGCGTTATTCACTCATTGCTTCTGCAGGAGCTGTATTCCCAAATGCCAGCCTGGGCAGTGCAGACAGGCACACAAATCGCTAGTGTATGAGCACAATGAGCACAATGGTAAAAATCAAAGGGCATACAGTACAGAAAGACACAGGTAGAAAGAGAAGAAAAGAAAAGAGAAAATAATAAAGAGCAACCACCCACACCAGGACCCCCCCAAAGACCAGAGTCACCGTCCACACAGGGCGTCACCAAATTAGTAAGACTTCAGGCTGAAGGGGATTCTAACAGATCCCACAATTCCCAAACCCAGTTATGGGCATCGAGAGTGTGTTTATTGAAGCGGTCAAGCTTTCCATCCATTTCACTGAAAAAGCAGTTTTACTTACCTGATTCTTGTTTCGCTTTGGTGCTTTCCTCTTCTCCACTGTGATCTGGCAGTGGACTGTTCTTTTTTATCCTCATGTCCAATGCAGGGCTATTGTCCCTGCATTGTACATGATGATGTCAGAGGACCTGCAACTGCTGGAGTGTAGGGGAGAAGAGGCTGCTGGCAAACGATCTATCAGAATGAATAGAACCTATAGGAGCTGAGGATCAGTTAAATATGGCTGCTTTTCCTGGTCCCCTAGACCTAAAGGAGCATTTAACCCTTGCAGTGAGGCTGGGATGAATTTTTACTTTCCTTGAAATTCAGCTTTAAAAATATTAAACTAGTCAATTATCTTCCGTGCATTTAGAAACATATCTAGATCTTCTGAGTTGACTAGAACTAGCTCCTGAGGGAGTTTATTCCACATTTTCACAGCTCATATTGTAAAGAAGCCTTTGCCTGTGAAGGTTAAACCTCTTTTCCTCCAGACAAAAAGAGTACCCCCTTGTCCATTGTATTGACCTCAAAGTAAATAACTCCACACCAAGTTCACTATATGGATGTCTCTTCTCATTTCAGCTAATCTTTCCTCATAGCTGAACTCCTCCATGCCTCTTACCAGTTTGGTTGTCCTTCTCTGCACTTTCTCCAGTTCACCATCATTCTTGCCAGACCAATCTATTAACCTTCTTTGAGGAGGTGAGCTGCCATCTAGATAAAGGAAGGCCTGTAGACATGGTGTATCTGGATTTTGCAAAGGCATTTGATACAGTTCCCCATAAACGTTTACTGCACAAATTAAGGTCTGTCGGCATAGAACAAAGGGTGAGTACATGGATTGAAAACTGGCTACAGGGGTGAGTTCAGAGGGTAGTGATAAATGGGGAGTACTCGGAATGGTGTGGTGTGGAATGTGGGGTCCCCCAGGGTTTTGTCCTGGGACCAATCCATTTTAATATATTTGTAAATGATCCGGAGGATGGGATAAACAGCTCAATCTTAATATTTGTGGACGATACTAAGCTAAGCAGGGCAATAACTTCTACGCAGTATGTAGAAACCTTGTAAGAAGATCTAAACAAATTAATGGGGTGGGCAGCCACATGGCAAATGAGGTTTAATGTTGAAAAATGTAAAATAATGCATTTGGGTGCCAAAAATATGATGCAATTTACTCGCTAGGGGGAGAACCTCTGGGAAAATCTAGGATGGAAAAGGACCTGGGGGTCCTAGTAGATGATAGGCTCAGCAATGGCATGCAATGCCAGGCTGCCGCGAGCAAGGCCAACAGAATATTGGTATGCATTGAAAAATGGGAAATGGGGAAAAGAAACCAAACAGTCATAACTATAATTTCATAAGGATGACAACAAATGTGTCATAATTGCTTAAAAACTAAATATTAATAAATTAAAATATAATAATAAACATAGTGAAAATTAGATAAATGACATGATATTCAGAAAGCATTTTTGCATAGAATGAATAAGCCCCTAGCGCTTATGCGGGGCTCCATGGGACAGTACAGAGGGTGGTAGTATGTTCCGCTGTTTCTTCCCCTCCGTTTTTGCTGTTTGGATTGCCCCAGGTGATGGCAGATTGCAGAGCGGCATGGCAACGGTTTCCGATTGGCTGAATCGGGCGGGTTTGAGCCGGGCTGTGGTTATAAATGCCGGCAGCTTTCCCGCTCCGTTCCATGCCTGAGGAGACCCACTGACAACCCCCTGCGCTGCTCCAGACAGCGTTATCTGAAGGATGGAAGAGCTGCTGCGCCGTCTTGTCCACAAAGCCGAGAGGGGCGGAGTGGTTAAGGCGGTGCTTGGAGGAGGAAGCAGTCCCGTTGGCGTCAGCTTCGGCTGATTTAGAGCAAGCTCAGTCTGTGCCCACTGAAGTAATTTAAATGACAGTCAACCAGCTCCCCTGCTGGCCAGAAGAGAGGTCGCAAAGGTAACAAGGGAAAGATGTTGAGAAGGGAAGATTCTCCCTCTTCCCCTGTGAAAGAAAATATGAAACAGGTAAGGTCATGCTCCTTAAACAGAGCCAGAATGGAATCCCCTCAGATAGCTTCTGCAGGCATATCCTTGTGAGGTGCAAACATCTAGGCAGCTTGTTAGCGTGGACCATAATTCTGGTGAGAGAAACGATTTACATTTAATAGAATGAGGTAAAGTAGTTGGTTCTTTAGCCCATGTACTTGCTAAAATGGGTGAACCTATTAATATTGGTATTATTGGTAATGTATGGAGTGGCGGTGGCTCAAGTGGTTTAACTGTATCAGATAATGCTGTTTTTCATAGGGTAACCCCACCACGTCGGGGGTTACCTGTTAATAATACCAATATTGTTCCCTCTTTGCCTCTTTCTGTTTATAATCCTACATTTTCCTTACCTGTTAAAACTCTGGTTTCTGAATCCTGTTTTAAAGAGGCTCTACCCTGCGAATTATCTCCTCTGGGATATCATTTATCCACTGCTGTTAAAGAAAAATATGGCGTGGAGAATTCATAGATATTTTATCATTGCTCCCGTCATCTAAGGAATTTCTGTTGAAATCTGATAAAAGAATGGATGACAGGTCTGAGGAGGATAGGAGGAGGGTAATTCCCCGGATTTTCGGAACTGGCTTCAGGCCTTTTGTATTTTTGCTTCTGTTATGGGCGAACGTTTTCCTGATGAATGCTCAGGATTGTTTCAGAACTGGGATATAGTGACGGAGGCATACCGCCACTTTGGTGCCATTTCATGGTTCAATTATGTTGAGAGCTTTAGGCAAAAACTCTCGGTTCATCCATCCCTCCGCTGGGGGTAAAAGTTGTAAGGCTGTGGCTGAACTTGATGCTGCCACAAAGACCTCTGTGAAGGAATGTGATGTAGATAATAATGATAATATTCTGAAAATGTCTATTTTCTTATATGTATACATATTTTTCTCCTTACTCATTATATAAGTATACAGATTAGCTCTGTTCCTATATCTTCTCAAAATGGCGGGTACCCCCTACATCCCACACATCAGAAGAACGCGCAACTGAAGATAAAACCAAGGACAGCCATCTTCTTTTCTATCTTAACCAATGAGATGTACCTATTAGACTAACATAGCAATGATGTATTTTTGTGTATAAAACATTAGCACCGCCTTGAATAAATCAGAAGTGTAACAAGTAATGCTGCTGTGAGCGTGTCTCAGAGAGTCTTACTTTAATATGCATGCATATCCACACTTTCCAATTAGAGACAGCAGCAGATAACCTTTGAGCTCGATTGAAGCTCTTAATCATATCCTTAACAGCTGGTGCCGAAACCCGGGAGCTTCAGGCCACAGTCGAAGCCATACCACGATAACGTTTCGAGCATTAACTGATAAGATAACAGAGGGGGTCTTTGCGCAGCCCTAACAGTACGGTAAGGTTATTTATATTCTTACCACTGTACGACTTTCTTATCTTTCGGTTGAACGCTGGATTCTGTCGGTATACTGAGACTGTCTTAGAGGCAGGAATCATTACTCCGCCTGAGGCTGTTTTAACGAACCTGCCGATGGGTTTCTGCTGACTGTATTTTTTGTTCACTGTCTGCCATTCTTTGGGCTACAAAACTCAGCAGTCTAAAAGTGCTACATGTGTGTATGTGTGTTCTCATCCCCAGACGTGCTGTCGGCCTCTGGGATGAGGTGTTTTCTTGTAGCAGACGGTTATAGACTAGCTTGAGGTTTGCAGGACCTCCGAGGGTACTCAGCTGCTGGCTTTGCAGTCTGAAAGTGTTACAGAAGTCTCACCCCCAGACGGGCTGTCGGCCTCTGGGGGTAGGTGTAACAATGTCTATAAACTGGGTTAAAGGGGAGTTGTCTGCTCCTGTGGTTTACCTTAGCCTGCTGAAACTTTGCGGTTCAGAGAGTGGCAGGTGTAATGTCCTGTCGTGAGTGTATTTGTCTTTTACTGTTTGCTATACATGATAGGGGTTGGGGACTGGTGAAGGTCGGAGGGGGGGCTGCCCGGGGGATCTGTTGGGTCGCGGGCCGTTGCTCCCCATTACCCCTGATGTGTTTGTTCTTGTTCTGAGATTAACGGTACATTACAGCATTATAGCAGACAGTAGCAGCTAGGAGCGCAGCCTTATGTGCCCCCACCCAAGGAATTTGTTGATAAGGAGCAGTGAGAAGAATATTAACCCATTCATTGTACGTATTCTCCTCTCAAGCCATTAGCCGAGAAACAGAGAGATAAAGGAATGTGATATTGTGAAGAATGTGATATTGTGAAGAGGAGAGAAGATGTTGAAATAGTTAACAAAGTTGAACGAAGTGGCAAAAGTTATGTTGCTAAAGAAACAGGGAGAAAAATCCTGTGTGATAAAGAAAATTGGATAAAGGAAGTTAAGAAAGATGGCGATTGTACTATATTATGTATTACAGAGTTGATGATATGTGAACCACCACGCTATGTTGGAACTTGAAACAAAAGAAGGGGAAGGACAGCACTGCCCTCCGCCTAACAACCACTCTCTTCTCACCACCCAAGCCCAAGCACAACCCACTGTGACAACTCAGCCCGGCGGCCCTCCTTAGTGCACCCATGCCTTCACTTTCTACCCAGCCCAGTGCACTTCCTGCCGGCGGCCATCTTGGTACACCCAGTAGGCTCAAACACAGCCGATACCCAGTCCTTCCTGTTTTAAACCAGGATGGTTCATACCACACACCTGTCTTCCCCAATATGGAAGCATCACATTCACAGGCCGGATATGTTAATGATGAAGAAGCATCTGAGTGGGAAGACCAACAACAGGCAGCAAGGCCACCCGCTGATTTAACCCCCAATCCGGCTCCGGACTCACAGTTCCGAGAGGATCTCAAACACATGCTGGCAACCGTAAAGAACAGTGCCCCTTGCCAGCCCCCGCCCCAACAACAGTCTCGGTTACCAGAAGGGGCACCAGTGATGTATGTCGCTTTTACCCCATCACAAGCAGCGGCCTTAGTGACAAGTCTGCCTGACCCAGAGAAGCAGCCAATTCCCTTCTACCACAGGATAGTGCAGATACAAGAAACTTACTCAGCTGCCTCAGATGCCAAATCAAAGCAGGACATGTCTTTTGGCCAGTCATGCAGACGGCCTTCAATGATGCCTGCCTGACAAGTGCCACTTCCTACATCTCAGGCGTGGAGTTCTGTGCACAACTCCACGACTGGGCAAAGGAGAAGTTGACGGATCAGACCACCACAACCCAAGATATTACCCAAGATAAAGGGGAGTCTGTGAAGAAGTATCATGCTAGACTCATAAAGGCACACACACATGTTATCAACTGCTTTTGTTTCAGGGCTCAGAGAGGATATCAGAAAAGGCCTGATGGTGGCCCGCCCTGAATACCATTCAATGAAAATGTCTGATTTATTGTTGGTGACCAGAGGTATAGAAAATCAAAAAGGTAAAAAACCAACGCCCCTCATGGTAACCCATGACGAAGATCCCGCCTACACTAGTCCACCACCACTGCCCAATACCAGGGAAAGGATCACCTGTTACAACTGTGGGAAACGGAGTCACTTTGGAAAAGAATGCAGAGCCCCAAGATGTCCCAGACGAAAAACCTACCACTTTCCTCATTGACAGGGGTGCAGCCAAAAGTGTGTTGAGGGCGGTGAACCTGCCTGATAATTCTTTCCTTTCCACTATTGATGTTTCCTGCGTGGGAATGGATGGGGTGCCCCGCTCCAGTCCACTTACTGAGCCACTCCAAGTGGGGACATTTCCTGATTTGCTTGCCAGATTTGTGGTGTCCTCTACATGTCCCTAGAATCTACTAGGAGCTGATGTGTTGTCCAGACTACAGGCCTCAATCATGTACACGCCTGAAGGAGGAATGAAGTTACATACTCCCCTATTTTTAGAAGACTTATCTGCTTTGTGTTCTCTGCCTCTCCTGATGACACTTCATGAAGCAAAAACTTAAAGTTCAATACTGCAGGAAGTACTTCAGAATTCCTGCGTGCCTATGGTCCACAGGACCGGAAGACAACGGTCCCTTAAAGGTGCCACCAGTGTCAGTCAAGCTAAAAGAGGGCACATCATTGCCCCGGAAACCAGAAGAACCCCTAAAAGAGAACCAGGTACCTGCTGTGGATGCCTTTGACTGCAAAGTACCTCACAGAGGTGGACCTTACAAACGCTTTCTTCAGTGTCCACCCACACCCCTCCTGATGGCACCTTTTTGCATTCATCCACGGAAAGAAACGGCAACATACCTAAACAGTTGTGCCACAAGGGGCACAGAACTTTCCAAGCCAGTTTGCAAAAGCTATGGCTATCATCCTTGACACATGACAAGAGGAACACGCGCAAGTGATTCTCTTCCAACATGTTGATGACCTTCTCCTTTGTGCAGCTGACTTACCCCGTGTTGAAGTTACCTCAGAAAGCCTGTTGTGCTATCTTGCCAACCAGGGGTGCAGAGCCTCAAAGCCCAAATTGCAGTGGTGCTCAACACCTGTCATTTTCCTTGGACACTGTCTGTCCCATGGTAAAAGACACCCCACTGAAGACAGGGTGCAAGTAATCTCTGACATCCCACTGCCACAAGGCCAGAAATCCCTTTATGCCCTCCTTGGACTAATTTCCTAGTGCGGAGCATGGATTCCAGAAGCCTTACTACTGATGCTCTGCAATCAGACCCCTTCCAGATGTCTCCCAAAGAAATATCTAACTTTGAGGCCCTCATCAAGTGCGCCATCCCCGGCGCTAGGGCTCCCAGACTACGACAAAATGCTCAAGCTCTTTGTATCCAAACGTCTGGGACATGCTGCAGGTGTACTCACCCAATCACACAGCATCAGCCTACGCCCCATAGGATATTATTCCTGTCAGACGGATGCGGTAGCAAGAGGAGGCCTATTGTGTCTGCAAGCTGGCTTTGTTGCACAAGCCTTGCTTGACAAAACTTTGAACTTGGTCCTCGGACACTGCCTCGTTCTGCTTGCTCCCCATGACGTTGTTGCCATATTCAACCAAGATCCAGCCGAAACACTTGTTCACTAACAGACACTTGAGACTCCTGTGTTCCCTCCTACTGGACAGCATTACTCTATTAAGTTGTCAAACACTGAACCCTACCACCCTTCTTCCACTTCTCGAGGGGGGGAAAGGAGAAGGAGGAGTAGAGTCTTGACTTGTCACCCCATGACTGCATCGAACTAATACGGTTGGAAACCACGCATCTTCCCCCTGTGAGTGAAATACCCCTGCAGCATTCAGACCTAACAATTTTTGTTTGCTGATGAACATGGCAAATACCACACAGGACACGCGGTCACCACTGAAAACACTAAAATAATAGAGAACTAATTGCCCCAACCACACTCTCAAAGGATCATGGGCAATGGGACCAAAATTAGAGAAGCTGCCAACATAAGAGGTGGCCTCACCCACCCTAATAGATAACGTGATAACAGTAAAAAGTATGTGGCGCTAGTCTAAGTGTACCACTCATAATAATAGATCGAAATCTCAAAATAACATAAATCTCAATACTTCCTTAATAGACAATACTATCTTCTCCCATTGGGGAGCAGCCAAACCAATTAAAGTATTAAATGCTGGTTGTCATTCCTAATAAAATTATATAAAATAAATCATCCAATGAACATGATGTTCCTCAACCAAATTGTGTAGAAACTATGACCAAAGGTGATTTTAAACTCAGTGATGATGAAAAAAAATAAAATATTTTAAAATAAATAGCAATTCCTCAAAATGTGTCATACAATGTGTATAATTTTCCTCAACATAATAAGTGAGAAAGAAAAAAAAAAAAAAAATTTAAATAATACACGGAATAAATATTGTTGGTGAATGGATGATCCCAAAACAACTGCAATGCAATATTAAATATATAAGTGCGACTCTATACCACATATATAAGCAAAAGTGATCAAGTGCAAAACAAAGTGGCAATTGTGCAGAACCATACATATAAAAATGCGACTCTGAGATAAGCTCCCAAAATTCAACACCTCTCCCACCTGAAAATAATTCTTATAAAATAAAAAAGCTGTGACATAAAATGTGATCAAGTCCAAGAAAATATTGCTTCATGCAGTGTGATTCGTAATGTCCATACAGATAGTCAATAATAACGTGCCAGTAAGGTGACTTTGTGCTGGATTCATTCACTTAAAAACTGGTGCGGCACACAGGTGTTTCTCTGTAAGGGATGATGATCCAACAGCTGTCCCCCTCCTCCAGAGGGTGTGCCTGGGTCAGGCTTTCTCTACTAATCACCAGCGCTCACACAGACCCCAGAATGATATTAAGGAAGTAGGAGATGCTCCCATAGTGAAGTACTTTCAATTCAAGTTTAATGTAAAAAATAGTAACTTACATTTAAAAACGACAATGTCAGCAGAAAATAGCAGCAGAGACGATAAAAGCTTCCGGGTACGGCCGTCCCCGGGAAGCGTCGGCACCTGGCTCCTCCTACCCTGACGCGTTGCGTCACACCACGTGACTTTATCAAAGGGATGAGGAGTCCGGTGCCTGCTAGCCAGTTTATATCAGCGCCGCCGTCATGGCAACGATGTAAACATTGTTTAAGTCCGATTCTGTGTGTGTATTTAAAACTCGCTCCATAAATACTGTTGGCAATGCATTATAAGTGCTGCTTCATACATAATTGATAAAAGTAAGAAATTCATTTAACCATATTAGAACATAAATAATGTACGAAAATCGTGTATTAACAAAAAAAATAGCAATGTTAACTGTGGCATTACTTTCACTCGTGCCATCTAGTGGTGACTCAAGAAATGGCATCTAATAAATAATTACCACACCTAGCAGGAAACAATGAGCATATCAAGCTAATGAATGGGGAAAAGATCACTATCTTGGAGGTGTCTTTCACTTTTGCCATCTAGTGGTGACTCAAGAAATGGCATCTAATAGATAATTAACACACCTAGCAGGAAAACACAATAAGCATATCAAGCTAATAAATGGGGAAAAAAAACACTAGCTCGGAAGTGTCTTGCTCTACAACTAAAGATATTAATATATAAATATGAATGATGGACACATTTAAAACAATAAAACAAAAGTTTTGCCAGATATTTACACACGGCAATATCTATCAAAATTATTCTAAGCCATAGTTTAATCTACATCTCAATAAAAATCAAGGAATTTTCTGATTGGACCAAAACATCCCCAACATATGATCTAAAATAGAGGGACACAATGTGTCAAGCATCTATTAAAACCATTAACTGTTAATAAAAATGCTCCTTCAAATTAATGAAATTAAAAGCAGGAATAAAAATTATAAAAATGTTTGTAAACTACAATTTAAAAGTTGGAGATAAAGCAGTTTAGATAGAATTCTACGTTATGTCCAGACGGCGTTAAAGTACGTAATTCATGAATCCATTTTGACTCAGCCTGACTGATCTTGATAATTTTATTGTCGCCTCTCCAATGGGCTTTATATTTCTCTATTCCGCACACTCTCAATGATGAAGGGTCACTATTATGATACTGTGCATAGTGCTTAGATAGACTATGTTTATCAAAACTTTTTTTGATGTTACGTACATGCTCTTTTAATCTTATCCACAGTGCTCTTTTGGTTCTGCCGACATATTGGATCCGGCAGGGGCATTCCAAGAGATAAACGACTCCTTCACTCCTACACGAGATGAAATCTTCTATCTCATAGTTCTGTAACGTGACAGTAGATGTAAAGCTCAATTTCTTCTTTTTATCTTCTCTCGTGTGTCTGCAAGTATAACAATTTTTGCATGGATAAAATCCCTTACCTTCAAAGAAGGAAAACTTTTTCTTTTTTGGGGGGTCTAAAACATTTTTTGCCAGGCGGTCCCTTAAAGTTGGAGCTCTCCTATATACAAATTTCGGTTGGTTAGATAGAATAGTCCCTAAGTGTCGATCCATTTTAATAATATCCCAATGTTTTTTGACTATTTTTTCGATTTGCTTATGTTGGATATTGTAATCCATAATGATGGGTACATTCTCTTGTTGGTTATGAGTTTTTTCTCCATCCTGTATCAGTTTTTCTCTATTCATTGCAATAACATCGTTAATTTTTTCTTCTATGAATTTGATCTCATAACCCTTCTGGACAAACCTTTCTCCAATCATCTTGGCCTGTTCTAAGAATGTTTCTTTACTGGTACAGTTTCTTCTCAATCTAACCAGCTGGCCTTTTGGTATGTTCTCCAACCATATTGGATGATGGCAGCTATCCAAAGGTAGATAGCTGTTCCTATCAACTGCTTTGAAGTACGTTTGGGTACATAACTTGGTTCCTTCTTTCTTTATTTGAAGATCAAGGAAATGAATTTGCTCATCACTGATTTCCCAAGTTAATTTTATACCTTTACTATTGGTGTTAAGATTAAAACAAAAGTCACTAAGGCTTTCTCTATTGCCGCTCCATATTATAAAAATATCATCAATAAAACGTTTGTAAAATATCAGCTGTTGCGGTCGATTGTTGTAAAGTGCTTCTTCTTCCCACTCTGACATATAAAGCAACACTGGGTGCATATTTTGCACCCATTGCAATTCCACGTATCTGTTTGTAATATTTATTATTATACCAAAGGATCATGGGCAATGGGACCAAAATTAGAGAAGCTGCCAACATAAGAGGTGGCCTCACCCACCCTAATAGATAACGTGATAACAGTAAAAAGTATGTAGCGCTAGTCTAAGTGTACCACTCATAATAATAGATCGAATTGAGGTGATTGAGGTGAGAGGCTGGGGGAAACACCTGTGTGCCGCACCAGTTTTTAATTGAATGAATCCAGCAACAAAAACAAAGCTGGAAGGGTAATAATTGGAAAAAAACCCTTCTGGAAGAGCAATGGATATTCCAACAATTACCAAGGGAGGCCATACCATCAGTCCCCATGGGATAGAAGATCTCCATATCCCAGGTGGAGAAATTATGAGAACAATGGAGAAAGGAATAATCCATATTATGACAGAACAAGAAGAGATGAAAGACTTGAAAGAGATAATGGATATTACCGATATGACAACAGAAGAGGAGGTTCTCCCCCACGTATGGATCATTATACCATTCCGATACAAAACAGATATGAACAGTTACAAAGGCAGGATGATGGAGGGAGATCCCCATGATATTCGAAACAATATCTTGATAGATATGAACGAGAGAGAACACCATACCGTTTTTTAGAACAACGTCATCGAGAGACTCCAAGACGCCAGTATCGAGAGGGTCCTCCACGGAGACACGACAGACGTACCCCAAATCCCAGTCCGGACAGAAGAACGAGAAGAAGGGAAGACAGGAAACAAGAAGGACAGAGAGATCAAGACAGGGGGGAGCAACAAAGGAATACCCCGAGAAGATCTCTAGAGAAGAGAAAAGGAAAAAACAAAAAACGAGAAGAGGATGTCGAGCAGGAATCAAGAAACAAAAGGAAAAGAGAATATTAGGGGAAGGCATCATTAATATCAGTGGGGTGGAATTAACACAGGAAGAAATTAGAGTCCTGGATAAAGGACTTAAATTTGCCCCAAAAAAGAACCTCAATAAATTTAATGCATATGTGGATATTAATAAATTCATCAGGAGTCTGAATATAAAAAAATACATGCTCAGTAATCCACTAGAAAAAAGAGGTGCGAAGATACCGGATAGTAGCGGGATTATATTTAGTAATCTGAGGAATAAATCTCTTTTTAATCCACCTACTGGGAATGATGGACACATAGAAGTTTTTAAAAAAATGATTTTAAGTGATTTACAGGAATTGAAAATAAGAAATGTGCGGGAGTCGAGAAGTATTAAAAATGGAATAAAAAAACTAGAAGCAAGAAATGACATCGTAATAAGGCAAGCTGACAAGGGAGGAGCCATAGTTGTCCAATCCAAAGTCGACTACAATGAGGAACTCAACCGTCAGGTCAATGATAAAGACACCTACCAGTTACTACTAAACAATCCAACGATAAGATATAAAAAAGAACTTGCCAAGGTCATACAGAAAGGTGTGGATAAAGGTCTCCTAAATAAAAAAGAAGCCACGTATCTACAACCAAAAACTTGTAAGGTACCCGTAATTTATACGCTACCGAAAATACACAAGGACAAATTTAAACCTCCAGGAAGGCCTATAGTGAATGGGATTAATTCGGTGGGAGCATGAATTGGTGAATACATCGACTGGTTTTTACAACCAGTGGTTAAGATCACGAGATCCTATTTAAGAGACACCAAACACCTTATCCAACTCCTTAATGAAGTCAACTTGAGTGACGGCCCCCATGTATTTGGCAACGGCAGATGTCTCATCCTTATATACGGTCATCAACCATGATGAAGCTATACAGGCAACAAAGTGGGCTTTGAGAAAGCTGAGTAACCTAAAATGCAAGCAAAGGAGATTTATATTAGATTGCTTGAAATATAGTTTAGATTCCAATTATTTTTGGTATAATAATAAATATTACAAACAGATACGTGGAATTGCAATGGGTGCAAAATATGCAGTCAGTGTTGCTAACCTTTATATGTCAGAGTGGGAAGAAGAAGCACTTTACAACAATCGACCGCAACAGCTGATATTTTACAAACGTTTTATTGATGATATTTTTATAATATGGAGCGGCAATAGAGAAAGCCTTAGTGACTTTTGTTTTAATCTTAACACCAATAGTAAAGGTATAAAATTAACTTGGGAAATCAGTGATGAGCAAATTCATTTCCTTGATCTTCAAATAAAGAAAGAAGGAACCAAGTTATGTACCCAAACGTACTTCAAAGCAGTTGATAGGAACAGCTATCTACCTTTGGATAGCTGCCATCATCCAATATGGTTGGAGAACATACCAAAAGGCCAGCTGGTTAGATTGAGAAGAAACTGTACCAGTAAAGAAACATTCTTAGAACAGGCCAAGATGATTGGAGAAAGGTTTGTCCAGAAGGGTTATGAGATCAAATTCATAGAAGAAAAAATTAACGATGTTATTGCAATGAATAGAGAAAAACTGATACAGGATGGAGAAAAAACTCATAACCAACAAGAGGATGTACCCATCATTATGGATTACAATATCCAACATAAGCAAATCGAAAAAATAGTCAAAAAACATTGGGATATTATTAAAATGGACCGACACTTAGGGACTATTCTATCTAACCAACCGAAATTTGTATATAGGAGAGCTCCAACTTTAAGGGACCGCCTGGCAAAAAATGTTTTAGACCCCCCAAAAAAGAAAAAGTTTTCCTTCTTTGAAGGTAAGGGATTTTATCCATGCAAAAATTGTTATACTTGCAGACACACGAGAGAAGATAAAAAGAAGAAATTGAGCTTTACATCTACTGTCACGTTACAGAACTATGAGATAGAAGATTTCATCTCGTGTAGGAGTGAAGGAGTCGTTTATCTCTTGGAATGCCCCTGCCGGATCCAATATGTCGGCAGAACCAAAAGAGCACTGTGGATAAGATTAAAAGAGCATGTACGTAACATCAAAAAAAGTTTTGATAAACATAGTCTATCTAAGCACTATGCACAGTATCATAATAGTGACCCTTCATCATTGAGAGTGTGCGGAATAGAGAAATATAAAGCCCATTGGAGAGGCGACAATAAAATGATCAAGATCAGTCAGGCTGAGCCAAAATGGATTCATGAATTACGTACTTTAACGCCGTCTGGACATAACGTAGAATTCGATCTAAACTGCTTTATCTCCAACTTTTAAATTGTAGTTTATAAACATTTTTATAATTTTTATTCCTGCTTTTAATTTCATTAATTTGAAGGAGCATTTTTATTAACAGTTAATGGTTTTAATAGATGCTTGACACATTGTGTCCCTCAATTTTAGATCATATGTTGGGGATGTTTTGGTCCAATCAGAAAATTCCTTGATTTTTATTGAGATGTAGATTAAACTATGGCTTAGAATAATTTTGATAGATATTGCCGTGTGTAAATATCTGGCAAAACTTTTGTTTTATTGTTTTAAATGTGTCCATCATTCATATTTATATATTAATATCTTTAGTTGTAGAGCAAGACACTTCCAAGCTAGTGGTTTTTTTCCCCATTTATTAGCTTAATATGCTTATTGTGTTTTCATACTAGGTGTGTTAATTATCTATTAGATGCCATTTCTTGAGTCACCACTAGATGGCACAAGTGAAAGACACCTCCAAGATAGTGATCTTTTCCCCATTCATTAGCTTGATATGCTCATTGTTTCCTGCTAGGTGTGGTAATTATTTATTAGATGCCATTTCTTGAGTCACCACTAGATGGCACGAGTGAAAGTAATGCCACAGTTAACATTGCTATTTTTTTTGTTAATACACGATTTTCGTACATTATTTATGTTCTAATATGGTTAAATGAATTTCTTACTTTTATCAATTATGTATGAAGCAGCACTTATAATGCATTGCCAACAGTATTTATGGAGCGAGTTTTAAATACACACACAGGATCGGACTTAAACAATGTTTACATCGTTGCCATGACGGCAGCGCTGATATAAACTGACTAGCAGGCACCGGACTCCTCATCCCTTTGATAAAGTCACGTGGTGTGACGCAACGCGTCAGGGTAGGAGGATCCAGGTGCCGACGCTTCCCGGGGACGGCCGTACCCGGAAGCTTTTATCGTCTCTGCTGCTATTTTCTGCTGACATTGTCGTTTTTAAATGTAAGTTACTATTTTTTACATTAAACTTGAATTGAAAGTACTTCACTATGGGAGCATCTCCTTCTTCCTTAATATCATTCTGGGGTCTGTGTAAGCGCTGGTGATTAGTAGAGAAAGCCTGACCCACGCACACCCTCTGGAGGAGGGGGACAGCTGTTGGATCATCATCCCTTACAGAGAAACATTAACCATCTGCTTGACTTGGCCCATTGGGGGCCGCTGATTGAGGTGAGAGGCTGGGGGAAACACCTGTGTGCCGCACCAGTTTTTAAGTGAATGAATCCAACACAAAGTCACCTTACTGGCACGTTATTATTGACTATCTGTATGGACATTACGAATCACACTGCATGAAGCAATATTTTCTTGGACTTGATCACATTTTATGTCACAGCTTTTTTATTTTATAAGAATTATTTTCAGGTGGGAGAGGTGTTGAATTTTGGGAGCTTATCTCAGAGTCGCATTTTTATATGTATGGTTCTGCACAATTGCCACTTTGTTTTGCACTTGATCACTTTTGCTTATATATGTGGTATAGAGTCGCACTTATATATTTAATATTGCATTGCAGTTGTTTTGGGATCATCCATTCACCAACAATATTTATTCCGTGTATTATTTAAATTTTTTTTTTTTTTTTCTCACTTATTATGTTGAGGAAAATTATACACATTGTATGACACATTTTGAGGAATTGCTATTTATTTTTAAATATTTTTTTTTTTTTCATCATCACTGAGTTTAAAATCACCTTTGGTCATAGTTTCTACACAGTTTGGTTGAGGAACATCATGTTCATTGGATGATTTATTTTATATAATTTTATTAGGAATGACAACCAGCATTTAATACTTTAATTGGTTTGGCTGCTCCCCAATGGGAGAAGATAGTATTGTCTATTAAGGAAGTATTGAGATTTATGTTATTTTGAGATTTCGATCTATTATTATGAGTGGTACACTTAGACTAGCGCCACATACTTTTTACTGTTACCACTGAAAACACTGTTCTACAAGCTGAAGCCTTACCACCAGTGATGTCTGCACAGGAGGCAGAGCTGCAAGCACTTACTACAGCATGTAAATGGGCAGAGGGAAAAAGAGCCAACATTCATATGGACTTAAGATATGCATTCAGCATTGCCCATGATAATGGTGTTATCTAGGACAGAGGATTCCTGACGGCTGCAGGAACACCTGTGAAAACTTGATGGATGCCTTGCTTCTCCCAACCCAAGTGACTATTAAGTATAAAAGCACATGACAAACTGAACTCAAAGGAAGCTTGAGGCAATCATCTAGCCAATTCAGCTGCCAAACAGACAGCTGGTGGTCCACGGGAAGTGGACAGCAGGGTGGTAGAAGAAGACCACCCTGTGCTTACCTTACAGACTCTCCCAGTGGACAGAGTTTATCTAAAAGAACTACAGGAAACAGCAAGTCTGGATAAGAAGGAAAGCTGGAAACGGAGAGGAGCAACTCTCAGAAATGGACTATTCGAATGCAACAAGAAGCCTTGTCTACCCAGGAGTATGTACCCAGCCGTGGTGCAATGGGCACATGGAGCTGCCCACTTGACAAAGACTTTTATGAACTCTCTTATCAACAAGTGCTGCACCAAGAGTTACTCCACTGACGGACAACTTCTGCAGATCATGCATTATCTGCACCAAATGTAACCCAGGACGCACAGAAAAAACACAGAAGAGGCACCTGGCAAAAGCCCTATACCCCATTCCAGACAATGCAAATTGATCATTCTCAAGTGCCAAGAAGTGGCAGATTTGAAAACTCCCTAGTGGAAGTGGTCATGACTGCCAGGACCACAGCTAAGAAACTATTGAGTGAGATAGTATGTAGATTTGGGATCCCAGAGGTGATATTGAGAGATCAGGGCCCAGCCTTAACAGCAACCCTTACAAAAGAGATTTGGGCAGCACTGGGGGTTCAGTTGGCACTACAGACCCCATACCACCCTCAAAGTAGTGGGAAGGTAGAAATGATGAATGGGACACTAAAAAAAACAGGATGTTAAAGATGGCCCAAGAGACTAACATGAGTTGGCCAGACAGTTTGCCCATTGCCCTGTTCAGTGTCGGACATATCCCAGGGGCGAAACATGCCCTATCCCCTTATGAAATTTTGTTTGGTTCAGCTCCCAGACTTGGTTGTTACTTTCCACAACAGTTACAGTTGCAGTCTGATGTGTTGACTAATTATGTAACCACATTATCACGAGAATTAACCTGAATACATGTCCAGGTGTTTTCTTCCATTCCAGATCCTGAATTAGATACAGGAACACACCAACTACTGTCTGGAGATCCTTGAGCCAAGATATGATGGTCCATTCCAAGTTTTGCTGACCACAGCCACCTCAGTCAAGTTGGCCAGGAAGAACACCTGAATGCACGCTTATCACTGCAGGGAGAGCGTGTTTTCAGGTGCTGCATATCCTTTTTCTGTTTGATCTGGGGGGGGAGGGGCCCAGGAGGAGGCCATTACAAAAATGATAACATAATTACATTTTGGTATAACTTTTCAGGTACACATGTGACCACCTTTACTTTAGATTACTGTGACATAGTACCTTGTCCGTTTGACCCTTCATGGCAATGTCATCGGTACAGTGACATCCTTGACGGTAAGGACATATGTATGCCGCACAGACAGTTACTGGGGACAGAGTTGTGGTTCCAGGGGGGGCCAGTGGGTTGGAACACAGGGCCAGACTGGGCGACCACAGAGTGTATTAGACAAGAAAGATAAAAATAGAAAGCCCCTGATAAGCAGAATGACTTTGCAGAAGACAGGTATTAAACCGGGTCCAGTCCCTTGGTGATGTGTATTGGATCTGTGGGAATTTGAAAATCAGGACCAGATTAGAGGGAATCTGGACCAGTGAATGTGCCCTTGCAAAAGTCATTATGCCCCCCCATATCCTAACCGAAGATACCCCTGATACATACACTGACCCAGCACACAGTCAGAGGAGGAAGCGAGCAGCTCTCTCCGGAAGCTTTGACCCTCATGTATACATAGATGTCATAGGGGTTACAAGGGGGGTCCCTGATGAGTTTAAAGCCAGGGACCAGGTAAAAGCTGGTTTTGAGTCTTTGATCCCCATAACAACTGTTAACAAGAATGTAGATTGGATTAACTACATATACTATAGCCAACAGAGATTAGTAAATTACACTAAAGTTGCCCTCCAGGGAATTGCTGACCAGTTAGCACCCACTTCCTATATGACATTCCAGGACCGGATGGCCTTAGACATGGTGTTAGCTGAGGAGGTGTTTTATAAAATCATAGGAAAAAACGGGAACCTGCTGCACCTACATTCCTGATAATACTGGCCCAAATGATGAGTGGGTGACAGAAGGTGTTCGCCCAGATAGGGGTAACAGTATTAATAATCCTGGTTCTTTTAGCCCTGATTGTATGCTGTATTCTACCTTTTGTAAAAAAAGTTAATGAGCAAGGCTGTAGACAATAGCACACCTACATTTCTCCACCAAGAAGAAGAGGACCCCCTTATGATGGAAGATGACAAACCCTTCACTCCTCTACAGTCACTCCCTGTCCATAACCTCACAATCCTATAGGGTTTTAGGGATAGATAGCGTCTGACTGCACCTCTCCAGCTGTATCGAGGAGGGTAGTAAACAAGTTGCTGCCCAATTCTATATACAGCCTAAAAGAGTTGCTGAGGAGAATGGGCCAGGCGAAAGTAGGACCTTTAGTATTAAGGACATAAAAGAGAAAATAGGCATTTTAGGGGGGACTGTGAAGGAATGTGATGTAGATAATAATAATAATATTCTGAAAATGTCTATTTTCTTATATGTATACATATTTTTCTCCTTACTCATTATATAAGTATACAGATTAGCTCTGTTCCTATATCTTCTCAAAATGGCGAGTACCCCCTACATCCCACACATCAGAAGAACGCGGAACTGAAGATAAAACTAAGGACAGCCAAACCTCGTTATGCAGATTCTCCATCTTCTTTTCTATCTTAACCAATGAGATGTACCTATTAGACTAACATAGCAATGACGTATTTTTGTGTAAAAAACATTAGCACCGCTTTGAATAAATCAGAAGTGTAACAAGTAATGCTGCTGTGAGGGTGTCTCAGAGAGTCTTACTTTAATATGCATGCATATCCACACTTTCCAATTAGAGACAGCAGCAGATAACCTTTGAGCTCGATTAAGGCTCTTAATCATATCCTTAACACCTCAATATACACAGAGACCGCAAATGACGAATGTTCAGTCGACTTTTCGTAAAGGAGTATGCTTTGCATATAATGATTCCCAATGCAAATTTTTATCGAACTGCAGATATAATGCTCATCCGGCATCCCCCTGTTTTAGAAAATCAGCTAACACATCTCAGTCAAGAGACAATAATTCAAAGGGCATTGACGCCAGTGAGATTGGCAAAAATGCTGTTCTGGTTAGATCAGTATCCAGACCGCAAGATGGCGGACCTTCTTTATGAAGGATTTAAGTTTGGTTTTAGTCCCTGCCTTTGTAGGGCAAGGTTGTCTTCTGGTAAAATTTACTTTCCATTCTTGCACACCCTTGATATAGTCAGAGTAAAAATTTCTAAGGAGTTAAGGAAGGCAGAATTGCTGGATTTTTCCAACAGTGCAAGACTCATGGTGACAGCTGCTGTAGCTGGTGGTATCTCCAACAATTAATCTGGTTACCAGATCCCACAACTTGCTCAGTAAGCATTGCAAAATATAATCTCATATATATATAGTAACAGAGCTTTACAAGTTCTCTGAATCTAAACTTACAGGCTAGCATATAATTCTACATGAAAAAAAAAAATCAGTTTTAAGAAACAAGAAAAAGCAAGTAAAAAAGTAAGTCAATTTTATATTTAAAGGGGAGTTACACTCAAAAGTGGAACTTCCACTAGTTGTACTCCTCCATCCTCCGGTACCACATTTGGCACCTTTCGGGGAGGAGGGGGGACAGGATATCTGTCTTTCACAGGTATGCTGTCCCCACTTCCGGGAGCCTCAGCCGCAGGTATTGACGTCACCGCCCAGGCTCCCTCCTCCTCCCTCCACCTTTCCCGGCCGCCGGGCCCGTAGCAGAGAGGAGCCGAGCCTCACGGGTTCCCTTACTCGCAATGGAGGCGGCATGCACCCGACAGCTTTAAGAGTATATTAAATAAGGGCATTAGCCAATGTATCCCATTGGGTAATAAATTTAAAAGAGCGAACACAAATCCTGGATGGCTTAACTCCAATGTAAAAATGCATATAAAAGCAAAGGAGAAGGCCTTCAAAAAATACAAGGTTGAGGGATCATCCTCAGCATTCAGACTTTATAAAGAATGCAATAAGAAATGTAAGGGTGCAATTAGGACGGCTAAGATAGAACATGAAAGACACATAGCGGAGGAGAGCAAAAAAAATCCCAAGAAATTCTTTAAGTATGTAAACAGTAAAAAAGGGAGGACAGACCATATTGGCCCCATAAAGAACGAGGAAGGACATCTGGTTACAAAGGATGGGGAGATGGCAAAGGCATTGAATTTATTCTTCTCAGTCTTCACGAGTGAATCGGGGGGCTTCAATAACCAAAACTGCAGTGTTTATCCTCATGACACAACACAGGAAGCACCTCCATGGTTAACAGAGGACGGAATTAAAATTAGACTTGAGAAACTTAACATTAATAAATCACCGGGACCAGATGGCTTGCATCCGAGGGTACTTAGGGAACTCAGTCAGGTGATTGCCAGACCGTTGTTCCTAATTTTTACAGACAGTCTATTGACTGGAATGGTACCAGCTGATTGGAGAAAAGCCAATGTAGCACCAATATTTAAAAAGGGCCCAAAAAACATCCCTGGGAATTACAGACCAGTTAGCCTAACATCAATAGTATGTAAAATCTTGGAGGGGATGATAAGGGACTATATACAAGATTTTAGTAATAAGAACGATATCATTAGCAGTAATCAGCATGGATTCATGAAGAATCGTTCTTGCCAAACCAATCTTTTAACCTTCTATGAGGAGGTGAGTTGCCATCTAGATAAAGGACGGCCCGTAGACGTGGTGTATCTGGATTTTGCAAAAGCATTTGACACAGTTCCCCATAAACGTTTACTGTACAAAATAGGGTCCGTTGGCATGGACCATAGGGTGAGTACCTGGATTGAAAACTGGCTACAAGGGCGTGTTCAGAGGGTGGTGATAAATGGGGAGTACTCAGAATGGTCAGGGGTGGGTAGTGGGGTTCCCCAGGGTTCTGTGCTGGGACCAATCCTATTTAATTTGTTTATAAACGATCTGGAGGATGGGATAAACAGTTCAATCTCTGTATTTGCAGACGATACTAAGCTAAGTAGGGCAATAACTTCTCCGCAGGATGTGGAAATCTTGCAAAAAGACCTGAACAAATTAATGGGGTGGGCGACTACATGGCAAATGAGGTTCAATGTAGAAAAATGTAAAATAATGCAATTGGGTGGCAAAAATATGAATGCAATCTATACACTGGGGGGAGAACCTCTGGGGGAATCTAGGATGGAAAAGGACCTGGGGGTCCTAGTAGATGATAGGCTCAGCAATGGCATGCAATGCCAAGCTGCTGCTAATAAGGCAAACAGAATATTGGCATGTATTAAAAGGGGGATCAACTCCAGAGATAAAACGATAATTCTCCCGCTCTACAAGACTTTGGTCCGGCCGCACCTGGAGTATGCTGTCCAGTTCTGGGCACCAGTCCTCAGGAAGGATGTACTGGAAATGGAGCGAGTACAAAGAAGGGCAACAAAGCTAATAAAGGGTCTGGAGGATCTTAGTTATGAGGAAAGGTTGCGAGCGTTGAACTTATTCTCTCTGGAGAAGAGACGCTTGAGAGGGGATATGATTTCAATTTACAAATACTGTACTGGTGACCCCACAATAGGGATAAAACTTTTTCGCAGAAGAGAGTTTAATAAGACTCGGGGCCACTCATTACAATTAGAAGAAAAGAGGTTTAACCTTAAACTACGTAGAGGGTTCTTTACTGTAAGAGCGATAAGGATGTGGAATTCCCTTCTACAGGCGGTGGTCTCAGCGGGGAGCATTGATAGCTTCAAGAAACTATTAGATAATCACCTGAATGACCGCAACATACAGGGATATGTAAGGTAATACTGACACATAATCACACACATAGGTTGGACTTGATGGACGTGTGTCTTTTTTCAACCTCACCTACTATGTAACTATGTACCTACTATGTAACTATGTAGCTGATGGAAACATCAGCTGCGGTGCCGACATCGCTGGACTCCAGAACAGGTAAGTGTCCGATTATTAAAAGTCAGCAGCTTCAGTATGTGTAGCTGCTGGCTTTTAATTTTTACAGCGGTGGGCGGACCTCCACATTAAATCAAACCAGTCTGGCAATAAATAAGTGAACCTCTTTCGCTGATAAATTCTTTGTTTATCTGAAAGTTGCTGGACTGTCAATGGCCTTGCCTTAACTATTTCTATTTTCTATGTATTGTGTGAGGTTAGGAAGCTGGAAGGCGGCAACTCCCCCTAATACTTCCCACCTAAAATGTCAGCCTTAGGCAAAATAACTAAAGTTAAAAAAGGGGAAATGATTAATATTTCATAAGTAAGTCTGCAAAGCAAAGTTACAATAATTAAAGGCTGACTTTTCTGATTATTGCATAAACACAATACTGACAGGTTAACTGAAATTTAAAATACAGAATGCACTTAAACTAAAATAAATGATCAAAACGAATGAACTATAGGAGAAAGTTCACTTTCAAAACCGATTTGCATAGCAGCTGGGACCTCATTATCAATGTCTTTGCAATTGTTTTAATTGGTTGGGTACTGCATACTCTCCTTTCACCCCCTCTGGGTCCAAACTCCTAGATCCTAAATGCTAAAAAGAGTAAAGAAAGATTTGCCCTACCCTTTCAGAGTCCTAGATGTACTGAAAACAATGAGTAAATTGCCTCTTTTAGTATCTCTACCTCTAGCAGTGTGCCTTGTATGGCTAAGATGCCTAATCCCTTTCTAGTGATGCTAAGGCTAACCAGGTGAATGAGACTGGAAGCAGTTCCCTGTGTATATATATATATATAAATATATAATATCTTTCCAATAATATTTTTTTCAATATTTAGGGCTTTGGACTACTTCCATGTCATGACCTATGATCTGCATGGCTCATGGGAAGGTTACACTGGAGAAAACAGCCCCTTTTATTCTAACCCCTCTGCCACTGGTGCAAACTCTTACCTGAATGTGGTAAGTATTCATCAGACAATAATGCTAATATACTAAAACAGTTGAGAATATAAACCTTACAATTTGTGAATGTTCAATTCAATTATCCAATCATTGGAAAAGCATCTGTGGTAAACTGAGTATTTAAAATGACCAGGAATTTGCTTTTCATATGATTGGATAATTGAAGTAAATAATCAAACTTATATTTATGAGTGAAGATTTTCTACTTTTTTGGTAAATCACCCTTTATGTCAATAATGATGCTGAGGTTATAAATGCAAGTGCATATCATCTGACCAAATTTAATATGTATCTGTAAAGAACATATCACAAAATAATAGCTATCTATAGTAACTAAAGTTACAACTGTATTTACGTGCATAAGCACATATACACAGTCTATTATTTCTTCTGCTTGCAGGATTATGTTATGAACTACTGATTGAACAATGGTGCACCAGCTTCAAAACTCATTGTTGGCTTCCCAACCTATGGACACACCTTCATTCTGAGCAATCCATCAAACACTGCTATTGGTGCCCCTACTTCTGGAGCTGGCCCTGCTGGGACCTTACACCAGACAATCTGGATTCTGGGAATATGTGGTTTTTCCTAGGTGAAAAAAATCCCTCCTATACTAGGTCAACCCCCACTGCGCCTTGGATAATTAGCTCTAATGGTCTTACTCACCTGGTTAAGAATTCCTACCTAAAGCTGCCACTTATTGTAAAACAAACAGTGTATAAGAGATTTAAATCCGTGCTGTGTGATCAGTGCAAAAACCACACGTGACAAATTAGATTGTGGCGCTATTACTAATGAATCTGTTCCACCTCCTGTGGTGAAAAAATTAAAATCTAACGAACACCTCTAAGCCGGTGCTTATCTACATATAGTGCAAAAATTGAATAGATGTGTACAATAGTACTATAATGAAAATATACTATTGATGAATCCGCATCAAAAAAAATATTATATATATAAACAATATATATGAACACCACAAAAATAAATACAAAACGTGACTTGGTGTCAATATTACTCAGATGCTGTTATAATAAAATCCTCATGCAATGATTGCCCAAAGATAATAGCCCATAAGATGGCGATCCGTGAGCATCACCACACACTTCTACATAAAAGTGAATATATAAATAATAAAGTCTCTTAAATAACACACAAATGTGCCAACAAGTGTCCAAAATAGTGCTCGAAAAGCAATATAAACTAGTGCATCAGTAAGTTCCTCTATTTTAGGAGTGTAGATTCTTCTAGTGCAATCTTCCACCACACCTCTGTGTTCACTGACTACTCTCCCTATGGACAGCCACTCACCAGCTCCTCATGCCTCTACTTTCGTATGAGGCTAAAAGGCATAGATGACTGCTGCTGACGGCAAGGGTTAAACTCTTATCCATCCGGAAGATCGTTCCATATAGAAACAAAAAAACTCCCAATAGTGTAATACTGTAAAACACTTTAATAATTCACACTGCAAATACCACTTCAACAGTTTCACTCACATTGTGTAAAAAATAAAAAAACACAGCAAACTCCACAGCAATCTGTCCAGTGTAGTATTAACCAGCTGCTAAGATCAATCTCCTAGGGGGTATGCGGTCACGGCAGACCCTCTAAAAGCCAGCGTACAAGAAATATCTCTCACCCTCTCCCCGCCTGCTTCTTGGATGAGTATAGCCGTCTCCCCCACTCAGTAAACCGTGCAGCTAACTTTCTCCTGTCACTTGTACGTGGTGTTATCCTTCATACGGCCACGCCCCCGACATGTTTCGATACGCCTGTACCTTAATCATGGGATAGGCCGCTCTAGACACCCATCATTCCCTATATTCCCTCCTCTCGCCAACCGAATGAGGAGTCCCAGTGCGCATGCGCACCTATTTACTCAGCGTCTGCGCCTTACGAGTGTCCCCGTGAGCGCAAACCCCCGCCAATCGTGACAACAGAACATGACTTGCTGCTGTCTCTCCTAAAGCTGTCAAAACAATCTCCCCCCCTCATTTTACCACTACTTGTATAGCGATATCCCGGGGTGGTGGTGCATACAACAGCGCTCTTTAACCCTGACATGTCATTTGTGAAACCGACACTGTGCTTTACACCTGTTAGAGCGGTTTGTACATATAAAATCATACATTAACCTTGACACCTCAATGCTTATCAGTGTAAATGATATAAATATCCACACAATAAAATATGTTAAAACAACCTCCTAAGCATGGTTACAATCAGGGACTCTATCTAATTTCGAACTCACTATATTCTGTATAATTAAAAAAATTTAAATTAAAAATGCGGAAGTGGCTAAATAATATCATTTAAATCACCAGACCTCAACTTTCAATAGAGAATGGTCATTATTTAATTTTAAAAAAATATTATAAAATGTTTATAAAAAAATCTGTCAATAATTCTGTTACTAAATGAAACAGTAGATCATTTTGTTATCATCCCTTATTGTTTAAACTTCACAGGCATAATAACCTATATGAAATCCATAAAAATAGCCCTCCATTCATAGCAACGTAAGGGCATATGTGGAATAGGGAACTATGTATTCTACCTATCAATAGAATCTGTCTAAAAATCATTTTAAATGTTTTTTAAATGATTTTTAGACAGATTCTATTGATAGGTAGAATATATAGTTCCCTATTCCACATATGCCCTTACGTTGCTATGAATGGAGGGCTATTTTTATGGATTTCATATAGGTTATTATGCCTTTGAAGTTTAAACAATAAGGGATGATAACAAAATGATCTACTGTTTCATTATAGTAACAGAATTATTGTTAGATTTTTTTATAAACGTTTTATAATATTTTTTTAAAATTAAATAATGACCATTCTCTATTGAAAGTTGAGGTCTGGTGATTTAAATGATATTATTTAGCCACTTCCGCATTTTTAATTTTAATTTTTTTAATTATACAGAATATAGTGAGTTCGAAATTAGATAGAGTCCCTGATTGTAACCATGCTTAGGAAGTTGTTTCAACATATTTTATTGTGTGGATATTTATATCATTTACACTGATAAGCATTGAAGTGTCAAGGTTAATGTATGATTTTATATGTACAAAACGCTCTAACAGGTGTAAAGCACAGTGTCGGTTTCACAAATGACATGTCAGGGTTAAAGAGCGCTGTTGTATGCACCACCACCCCGGGATATCGCTATACAAGTAGTGGTAAAATGAGGGGGGGAGATTGTTTTGACAGCTTTAGGAGAGACAACAGCAAGTCATGTTCTGTTGTCACGATTGGCGGGGGTTTGCGCTCACGGGGACACTCGTAAGGCGCAGACGCCGAGTAAATAGGTGCGCATGCGCACTGGGACTCCTCATTCGATTGGCGAGAGGAGGGTATATAAGGAATGATGGGTGTCTAGAGCGGCCTATCCCATGATTAAGGTACAGGCGTATCGAAACATGTCGGGGGCGTGGCCGTATGAAGGATAACACCACGTACAAGTGACAGGAGAAAGTTAGCTGCACGGTTTACCGAGTGGGGGAGACGGCTATACTCATCCAAGAAGCAGGCGGGGAGAGGGTGAGAGATACTTCTTGTACGCTGGCTTTTAGAGGGTCTGCCGTGACCGCATACCCCCTAGGAGATTGATCTTAGCAGCTGGTTAATACTACACTGGACAGATTGCTGTGGAGTTTGCTGTGTTTTTTTATTTTTTACACAATGTGAGTGAAACTGTTGAAGTGGTATTTGCAGTGTGAATTATTAAAGTGTTTTACAGTATTACACTATTGGGAGTTTTTTTGTTTCTATATGGAACGATCTTCCGGATGGATAAGAGTTTAACCCTTGCCGTCAGCAGCAGTCATCTATGCCTTTTAGCCTCATACGAAAGTAGAGGCATGAGGAGCTGGTGAGTGGCTGTCCATAGGGAGAGTGGTCACTGAACACAGAGGTGTGGTGGAAGATTGCACTAGAAGAATCTACACTCCTAAAATAGAGGAACTTACTGATGCACTAGTTTATATTGCTTTTCGAGCACTATTTTGGACACTTGTTGGCACATTTGTGTGTTATTTAAGAGACTTTATTATTTATATATTCACTTTTATGTAGAAGTGTGTGGTGATGCTCACGGATCGCCATCTTATGGGTTATTATCTTTGGGCAATCATTGCATGAGGATTTTATTATAACAGCATCTGAGTAATATTGACACCAAGTCACGTTTTGTATTTATTTTTGTGGTGTTCATATATATTGTTTATATATATAATATTTTTTTTGATGCGGATTCATCAATAGTATATTTTCATTATAGTACTATTGTACACATCTATTCAATTTTTGCACTATATGTAGATAAGCACCGGCTTAGAGGTGTTCGTTAGATTTGAATTTTTTCACCACAGGAGGTGGAACAGATTCATTAGTAATAGCGCCACGATCTAATTTGTCACGTGTGGTTTTTGCACTGATCACACAGCACGGATTTAAATCTCATATACACAATCTGGATTCTGGGCCTATTATGAAGTAAGATTACAAGGTTATTTTGCAGGAGACTACATTTTAGAGATATTTACCTATGGCAGGGCATTACTAAAAGTATCCTTTAATGCCTGATTTAATACATAATATTTACAGTAAATTATGCATTACACTGGTAGTACCACATCAGTGTTCCTACTAATTAAGTAATATTATGTATTATGTAGAACATTATGTAGTGATAATTTATATTCTCCATTCAATAAATTCCATAGACTGAATATAGCCACTTTGAATGGAAATGAATGGATCACTGAGCCTTTTGTTGTGATCTAAAGAATAGATATGAATATTTGACATTTTTCTTTGAATTCCCTTAGATCTGTACTTTCCTGAAGAATGGAGCTACCAGTCAGTGGTCTTCTGCTGAAGATGTTCCTTTTGCCTACCAAGGAAATGAGTGGTTGGGATACGATAACCAGAAGAGCTTCCAGATAAAGGTACTTTTGTTATACAATTAAATAGAAAAAGCCAAAACACAGAAACAGAGCCTTACACAACTTTTCATTCTTTTACCTACAGGCTGAATGGCTGGTGAAGAACAACTTTGCTGGTGCAATGGTTTGGGCAATTGATCTGGATGATTTTACTGGTACTTTCTGTAACCAGGGCAAATATCCTCTGATCAGCACCTTGAACCAAGCTCTTGGAATACAAGCTTCTGGTGAGTCATACGTTTAGTTCATACAGTATCTGCAGTATATCATTTTAACTGCTGGAGTGTTTTTAAAAGTGTTTCTGTGTACAGTAATTGCATAGCCTCTTACTTCAATAATTGTAAAAAATTGAGCTAAAGCACATTCTGATATTCTTCTATCTTCATTTACAGGTGGCACACCTCCCTCTTCTCCCATTGCCCCAATCACAGCTGCCCCAGCAACCCAGCAACCCAGTGGAGGAAGCTCTGGAGGGAGCTCTGGCAGCAGCTCTGGTAGTAGCTCAGGAGGCAGTGGGTTCTGTGCTGGGAAAGCAAGCGGCCTCTACCCAGTGGCTGGCAATAAAAATGCTTTCTGGCATTGCTTAAATGGTGTCACCTACCAACAAAATTGCCAGGCTGGCCTCATTTTTGACCCAAGCTGTGAGTGCTGCAACTGGGCATAATCAGATTCTTCTACAGTACAAAATGCTAGTGTATTTACTACTCAAGTTACATGGAGACCACAAAACTTCAGTGCTACAATAAATAAAGTATTTAGCATATTCAAACTTGTCAGTGTGTTATTGTCAACTGTATAACATAATGTAGCTTATACTGTAATCACTGCTTAATAGGTTTCTACCTACCTATAGGAATCTTCATACAGTGTTGAGAGTCAGTTTTAAAATAAGGTGATAAGACATGCTACAAAAAGTACCATTGTTCAAATACCTAAACAGAGAATTTTTAGGCAAACTTGCTTGGGCTACACATGCTTGGACTACACAGCTGCTATCCTAATAGAATGTGGTCTATCAGTCTAGAACATGACGTTATTCACTCATTGCTTCTGCAGGAGCTGTATTCCCAAACACCAGCCTGGGCAGTGCAGACAGGCACACAAATCGCTAGTGTATGAGCACAATGAGCACAATGGTAAAAATCAAAGCTCATACAGTACAGCAAGACACAGGTAGAAAGAGAAGAAAAGAAAAGAGAAAATAATAAAGAGCAAACACCCACACCAGGACCCCCCCAAAGACCAGAGTCACCGTCCACACAGGGCGTCACCAAATTAGTAAGACTTCAGGCTGAAGGGGATTCTAACAGATCCCACAATTCCCAAACCCGGTTATGGGCATCGAGAGTGTGTTTATTGAAGCGGTCAAGCTTTCCATCCATTTCACTGAAAAAGCAGTTTTACTTACCTGATTCATGTTTCGCTTTGGTGCTTTCCTCTTCTTCACTGTGATCTGGCAGTGGACTGTTCTTTTTTATCCTCATGTCCAAAGCAGGGCTATCGTCCCTGCATTGTACATGATGATGTCAGAGGACCTGCAACTGCTGGTGTGTAGGGGAGAAGAGGCTGCTGACAACGATCTATCAGAATTAATAGAACCTATAGGAGCTGAAGATCAGTTAAATATAGCTGCTTTTCCTGGTCCCCTAGACCTAAAGGAGCATTTAACCCTTGCAGTGAGGCTGGGATGAACTTTTACTTTCCTCGGAATTCAGCTTTAAAAATATTAAACTAGTCAATTATATTCCGTGCATTTAGAAACATATCTAGATCTTCTGAGTTGACTAGAACTAGCTCCTGAGTTTATTCCACATTTTCACAGCTCATATTGTAAAGAAGCCTTTGCTTATGAAGGTTAAACCTCTTTTCCTCCAGACAAAAAGAGTACCCCCTTGTCCATTGTATTGACCTGAAAGTGAATAACTCCACACCAAGTTCACCATATGGATGTCTCTTCTCATTTCAGCTAATCTTTCCTCATAGCTGAACTCCTCCATGCCTCTTACCAGTTTGGTTGTCCTTCTCTGCACTTTCTCCAGTTCACCATCATTCTTGCCAGACCAATCTATTAACCTTCTTTGAGGAGGTGAGCTGCCATCTAGATAAAGGAAGGCCTGTAGACATGGTGTATCTGGATTTTGCAAAGGCATTTGATACAGTTCCCCATAAACGTTTACTGCACAAATTAAGGTCTGTCGGCATAGACCAAAGGAAGAGTACATGGATTGAAAACTGGCTACAGGGGCGAGTTCAGAGGGTAGTGATAAATGGGGAGTACTCGGAATGGCGTGGTGTGGAATGTGGGGTCCCCCAGGGTTTTGTCCTGGGACCAATCCATTTTAATTTACTTGTAAATGATCTGGAGGATGGGATAAACAGCTCAATCTTAATATTTGTGGACGATACTAAGCTAAGCAGGGCAATAACTTCTACGCAGTATGTAGAAACCTTGTAAGAAGATCTAAACAAATTAATGGGGTGGGCAGCCACATGGCAAATGAGGTTTAATGTTGAAAAATGTAAAATACAGGCATACCCCACTTTGAAGTATGCAATGGGGTTTATTTACTAAAGCTGAAAATTGCAAAATCAGGCTTCCTTCTGCATGGAAACCAATGAGTTTTTAACCACAGATTGTTCAATTAAGCTTTGGTAATAAAACCTGGAAGCTCACTGGTTTCTATGCAGAAGTGAGCCTGATTTTGCACTTTCCAGCAGTAAATAAACCTCATTGTGTACTTAAAAGTGGGGTATGCCTGTAATGCATTTGGGTGCCAAAAATATGATGCAATTTACTCGCTAGGGGGAGAACCTCTGGGGAAATCTAGGATGGAAAAGGACCTGGGGGTCCTAGTAGATGACAGGCTCAGCAATGGCATGCAATGCCAGGCTGCTGCGAGCAAGGCCAACAGAATATTGGCATGCATTGAAAAAAAATGGGGAAAAGAAACCGAACAGTCATAAATATAATTTCATAAGTATGACAACAAATGTGTCATAATTGCTTAAAAACAAAATATTAATAAATTAAAATATAATAATAAACATAGTGAAAATTAGATAAATGACATGATATTCAGAAAGCATTTTTGCATAGAATGAATGAGCCCCTAGCGCTGATGCGGGGCTCCATGGGACAGTACAGAGGGTGGTAGTATGTTCCACTGTTTCTCCCCCTCCGTTTTTGCTGTTTGGATTGCCCCAGGTGATGGCAGATTGCAGAGTGGCATGGCAACGGTTTCCGATTGGCTGAATCAGGCGGGTTTGAGCCGGGCTGTGGTTATAAAAGCTGGCAGCTTTCCCGCTCTGTTCCCCGCCTGAGGAGACCCGCTGAAGACGGACCCCCTGCGCTCCAGACAGCGTTATCTGAAGGATGGAAGAGCTGCTGCGCCGTCTTGTCCACAAAGCTGAGAGGGGCGGAGTGGTTAAGGCGGTGCTTGGAGGAGGAAGCAGTCCCGTTGGCGTCAGCTTCGGCTGATTTAGGGCAAGCTCAGTCTGTGCCCACTGAAGTAATTTAAATGACAGTCAACCAGCTCCCCTGCTGGCCAGAAGAGAGGTCGCAAAGGTAACAAGGGAAAGATGTTGAGAAGGGAAGATTCTCCCTCTTCCCCTGTGAAAGAAAATATGAAACAGGTAAGGTCACGCTCCTTAAACAGAGCCAGAATGGAATCACCTCAGATAGCTTCTGAGGGCATATCCTTGTGAGGTGCAAACATCTGGGCAGCCTGTTAGCGTGGACCATAATTCTGGTGAGAGAAATGATTTACATTTAATAGAATGAGGTAAAGTAGTTGGTTCTTTAGCCCATGTACTTGCTAAAATGGGTGAACCTATTAATATTGGTATTGTTGGTAATGTATGGAGTGACGGTGGCTCAAGTAGTTTAACTGTATCAGATAATGCTGTTTTTCACAGGGTAACCCCACCACGTCGGGGGTTACCTGTTAATAATACCAATATTGTTCCCTCTATGCCTCTTTCTGTTTATAATCCTACATTTTCCTTACCTGTTAAAACTCTGGTTTCTGAATCCTGTTTTAAAGAGGCTCTCCCCTGCGAATTATCTCCTCTGGGATATCATTTATCCACTGCTGTTAAAGAAAAATATGGCATGGAGAATTCATAGATATTTTATCATTGCTCCCGTCATCTAAGGAATTTCTGTTGAAATCTGATAAAAGAATGGATGACAGGTCTGAGGAGGATAGGGGGAGGGTAATTCTCCGATTTTCGGAACTGGCTTCAGGCCTTTTGTATTTTTGCTTCTGTTATGGACGAACGTTTTCCTGATGAATGCTCAGGATTGTTTCAGCACTGGGATATAGTGGCGGAGGCATACCGCCACTTTGGTGCCATTTCATGGTTCAATTATGTTGAGAGTAGGGATGAGCTTCGTGTTCGAGTCGAACCCATGTTCGACTCGAACATCGGCTGTTCGATCGTTTGTCGAATTGCGAACGTTATGGGCCGTTCGCGCCAAATTCGTGTGGCGCGTCACGGCCCATAATTCACTGCGGCATCGCAGTGCATTGCTGGCTGATGATTGGCCAAGCATGCACTATGACCCGCATGCTTGGCCAATCACAGCGCCGTCAGTAGAGAGAGCCGTAACTGGCCAAAGCCAAGGAGGCTTTTTTTTTGTATGTACATATGACCTCGGTGGTGTGGATGTGTCATTGCCATCATCCCATATAATAATTTATAAATTTTTGGGACCTCTAAAGGGATTTTTAAGGCAATGAATTGTAGATTGAAAATTAGATTGTAAAAAATCAATTTATTAATATAAGTCAAAATTAAAAAGATACAAAATCATACTAAATCGAAATTAAAGAAATACACAATAATCACAGTATAAACATATAAATGAATAATGACAATTCAAATTTGGATCAGATTGTAATTTGAACTGAGTAACAATGATTCCATAAAAGAGAAGTGTGGGAGAAAAAGTGATGTGTCTCACTACCCCTTGAGGTCACCAGAGGTGACAACCGTGGTGTGGAGTAGTGGAATTCCAACGCGTTTCAACATACATATTTCATAAGTCTTCTTCAGGGAAATACATCACAGTCTAGAAAACCAAAAATCATATTGTTACAATCAAAAAGTGTATGTAGATGTGTATATCCTCCATCAAAGTGAGAATATCACAAACACTCACGTCCTCCCAAGGCATCTCAAAATTTAGTGCGATCACTCAAGTTAAGACAAGGGGTCCCACGCCTCAGGTTGTTGGTACTGTCCCATAACTCTACAAGACGACTGGATACTGAAAAGATCCCAGTGTTAGGCGTTTTGCAGCATAGAATGGCTGTCTGGAAAAATAGGGCAAATTAATATCGGATGGCGAGAGGAGCAGAGAGGGAGGGAGAAAGAAAAAGAAAAAAGGAAAAGAAAAAGAAGGGGAAGAAAGAGAAAAGAAAAGGAGAAAAACAGGGAAGAAGACAGAGAAAGAGAGAGAGAGAGTAAAAAGAGAGGGAGAGAAAGAGAGAGAGAAAAAAAAAAGGGAGAGAGAGAGAGAGAGAGAGAGAAGGAGAGAGAGAGAGAAAGAAAGAGAGAAGCAAAGAAAGAGAAAAAGAAAGAGCCAAGGAGGCTTTGGCCAATTATGGCTCAGGGGATTTAGTACACGCCCCACACTATATAAGGCCGCCTGCACGGCGGCCCTGTGTAGTGTGTGTTCCGGCGTTCATTGAGAGAGAGAGAGACAGACAGTGACATTTGATTTGAGTTAGATAGATTAGGCAGAACAGTCAGTCAGTTAGCTGCACTTACAGTGTATTGTGTATATATATGCATCCCAGGTGTTGCATATATATATATATATATACACTGTATTCAGTTTAGCTAGATCCGTTCTTGTTATCTTCCTACTGACAGGCAGGCTTGTCTTTTTACAGTATTTACAGCTACCTGAAGAAAATTACTGGTGTTCCTTTGATCCTATTAGTACCACAGTCAGGCAGCTAGACTATTTACAGTTAGTGCAGTGCATCCTGCTCACAGTGTTCAGCTAGATCCGTTCCTGTTATCTTCTTACTGACAGGCAGGCTTGTCTTGTTACAGTATATACAGCTACCTGAAGAAAATTACTGGTGTTCTTTTGATCCTATTAGTACCACAGTCAGGCAGCTAGACTATTTACAGTTAGTGCAGTGCGTCCTGCTCACAGTGTTCAGCTAAACCTACAAGTTAGTGCGGTGCGTCCTGCTCACAGTGTTCAGCTAAACCTACAAGTTAGTGTGGTGCGTCCTGCTCACAGTGTTCAGCTAAACCTACAAGTTAGTGTGGTGCGTCCACCTCACAGTGTTCAGCTAAACCTACAAGATAGTGCAGTGCGTTCTGCTCACAGTGTTCAGCTAGATCCGTTCCTGTTATCTTCTTACTGACAAGCAGGCTTGTCTTGTTACAGTATATACAGCTACCTGAAGAAAATTACTGGTGTTCTTTTGATCCTATTAGTACCACAGTCAGGCAGCTAGACTATTTACAGTTAGTGCAGTGTGTCCTGCTCACAGTGTTCAGCTAAACCTACAAGTTAGTGTGGTGCGTCCACCTCACAGTGTTCAGCTAAACTTACAAGTTAGTGCAGTGCGTCCTGCTCACAGTGTTCAGCTAGATCCGTTCCTGTTATCTTCTTACTGACAGGCAGGCTTGTCTTGTTACAGTACATACAGCTAACTGAAGAAAATTACTGGTGTTCTTTTGATCCTATTAGTACCACAGTCAGGCAGCTAGACTATTTACAGTTAGTGCAGTGCGTCCTGCTCACAGTGTTCAGCTAAACCTACAAGTTAGTAGGGTGCGTCCTGCTCACAGTGTTCAGCTAAACCTACAAGTTAATGTGGTGCGTCCACCTCACAGTGTTCAGCTAAACCTACAAGTTAGTGCAGTGCGTCCTGCTCACAGTGTTCAGCTAGATCCGTTCCTGTTATCTTCTTACTGACAGGCAGCCTTGTCTTGTTACAGTATATACAGCTACCTGAAGAAAATTGCTGGTGTTCTTTTGATCCTATTAGTACCACAGTCAGGCAGCTAGACTATTTACAGTTAGTGCAGTGCGTCCTGCTCACAGTGTTCAGCTAAACCTACAAGTTAGTGGGGTGCGTCCTGCTCACAGTGTTCAGCTAAACCTACAAGTTAGTGGGGTGCGTCCTGCTCACAGTGTTCAGCTAAACCTACAAGTTAGTGGGGTGCGTCCTGCTCACAGTGTTCAGCTAAACCTACAAGTTAGTGTGGTGCGTCCACCTCACAGTGTTCAGCTAAACCTACAAGTTAGTGCAGTGCGTTCTGCTCACAGTGTTCAGCTAGATCCGTTCCTGTTATCTTCTTACTGACAAGCAGGCTTGTCTTGTTACAGTATATACAGCTACCTGAAGAAAATTACTGGTGTTCTTTTTATCCTATTAGTACCACAGTCAGGCAGCTAGACTATTTACAGTTAGTGCAGTGTGTCCTGCTCACAGTGTTCAGCTAAACCTACAAGTTAGTGTGGTGCGTCCACCTCACAGTGTTCAGCTAAACTTACAAGTTAGTGCAGTGCGTCCTGCTCACAGTGTTCAGCTAGATCCGTTCCTGTTATCTTCTTACTGACAGGCAGGCTTGTCTTGTTACAGTACATACAGCTACCTGAAGAAAATTACTGGTGTTCTTTTGATCCTATTAGTACCACAGTCAGGCAGCTAGACTATTTACAGTTAGTGCAGTGCGTCCTGCTCACAGTGTTCAGCTAAACCTACAAGTTAGTAGGGTGCGTCCTGCTCACAGTGTTCAGCTAAACCTACAAGTTAGTGTGGTGCGTCCACCTCACAGTGTTCAGCTAAACCTACAAGTTAGTGCAGTGCGTCCTGCTCACAGTGTTCAGCTAGATCCGTTCCTGTTATCTTCTTACTGACAGGAAGCCTTGTCTTGTTACAGTATATACAGCTACCTGAAGAAAATTGCTGGTGTTCTTTTGATCCTATTAGTACCACAGTCAGGCAGCTAGACTATTTACAGTTAGTGCAGTGCGTCCTGCTCACAGTGTTCAGCTAAACCTACAAGTTAGTGGGGTGCGTCCTGCTCACAGTGTTCAGCTAAACCTACAAGTTAGTGTGGTGCGTCCACCTCACAGTGTTCAGCTAAACCTACAAGTTAGTGTGGTGCGTCCACCTCACAGTGTTCAGCTAAACCTACAAGTTAGTGGGGTGCATCCTGCTCACAGTGTTCAGCTAAACCTACAAGTTAGTGGGGTGCGTCCACCTCACAGTGTTCAGCTAAAGCTACCTGTAGAAGGTTGGTGGTGTTCTCATACTACAGGCAGGCAGTTGATTTTGCTAGCTGCAGTATCAGTACATATATATATATATATATATATACATATCCCAGCTTAGTGCAGCTACAGGCCATTAGTATGTCTGGAAGGCCAAGAAGGAGGAGAGGCAGACAGTCACAAGCCAATAAGAGAGGGCAAGCAGGCTCTGTGTCTAGTGCTGGTCGTGGAGACGGTGCATCCTCATCAGCACGTGGCCGTGGGACACGCTTGGGGCTTTTTTTCGGCAGCTGGCCGTGTTGAGCCGCAACATGCAGAAGACTTAGTCGAGTGGATGACCAAGCCGTCCTCATCCTCCTCATCCTCTCTCACCCATGCCCAGGGTACTTTGTCTGGCAAAGCAGCGGTCTCTTCCCTCGGCTCAATGTCATCAGTGACTCCTTCCCTAGCCCCACCATGTCCTCCTGAGGAGTCCCTCGAACTGTTTGACCACAGTGTTGGGTACATACTCCAGGAGGATGCCCAGCGTTTGGAAGGCTCTGATGATGATACTGAGCTCGATGAAGGCAGTAACATGAGCACGGACAGAGGGGGTGCCCAAGAAGGACAGCAATCTGGCAGTCATGCTCCCCCTGCTGCAGCATACTGCCAGGTTTGCTCCAGTGATGAGGAGGGAGGGGATGATGAGGTCACTGACTCAACGTGGGTGCCTGATAGGAGAGAGGAGGAGGAGGAGGAGGCGGCACATCACCAACGAGGCAGGATGCCCTCCAGGGGCCAGCCTAAGGGCAGCACATTGACTGCATCACACCCCAAAGCTCCACATGTGCAGGGCACCGCAGTCTCTGCGCGTTATTCAAAAAGTTCTTTGGTGTGGGCCTTTTTTGAGACGAGTGCATCAGATCGCACTGCTGCTATTTGCAACATATGTCTCAAGCGTATCTCGCGTGGCAAAAACATCTCCCGCTTGGGTACCACATGCTTGACCAGACATATGTTGACCTGCCATGCAGTTCGTTGGCAAGCGTATCTAAAAGACCCACACCAAAGAACAAAGAGGACCTCTCCTTGCTTCTCATCAGCTGAGATTTCCAAACCCACTATACCTTCAGTCCTCTCTGAGACCTGCACTGAGAGGAATGAAGGTGTAGAATTAGGTGTGTCACAGCCAAGTACTTGTGGGCAATCTGCTTTTGGTACACCAACGTCAGATTTTACCAGGCAAATTTCCCTGCCCCAGCTGCTGCACCGCCGAAAGAAGTTTGCTCCCAGCCATCCACATGCCCAGCGGTTGAATGCTAGCTTGGCAAAATTGCTAGCACTTCAACTGCTGCCTTTTCAGTTGGTAGACTCTGCCCCCTTCCGTGAGTTTGTGGAATGTGCGGTGCCTCAGTGGCAGGTACCTAAACGCCACTTTTTCTCACAGAAGGCGATTCCGGCTCTCTACCGGCATGTGGAAGGCAATGTCCATGCCTCGCTGGACAGGGCGGTCAGCGGTAAGGTGCATATTACCACTGACTCATGGTCCAGCAGGCATGGACAGGGACGTTACTTAAGTTTCACGGCGCATTGGGTGACTCTGCTGGCAGCTGGGAAGGATGCAGCACAAGGTGCAGTAGTGTTGGAGGTTGTTCCGCCACCACGCCTCCAAAATGCTAATGATTGTGACACACCTCTCTCCTCTACCCCCTCCTCTTCTTCTTCCTCCATGGCCTCTTCCTGTGCTTTGTCCTCGGAACCAGCGGTGCTCCGTAGCCATTCAAGGGGCTACGCAAGTACGCAGGCCAAAAGATGCCATGCGGTGCTTGAGCTGGTGTGCTTGGGGGACAGGAGCCACACTGGGGCAGAGGTTCTGTCAGCTCTGCAGGGGCAGGTTCAGAGGTGGTTGACGCCACGCCAACTTAAGGCAGGAATGGTGGTTTGCGACAATGGCACCAACCTCCTCTCTGCCCTCCGACAGGGACAAATGACCCATGTGCCCTGTTTGGCTCACGTCCTTAACTTGGTGGTGCAGCGGTTCTTGGGCAGGTACCCGGGCTTACAGGATGTCCTGAGGCAGGCCAGGAAAGTCTGTGTGCATTTCCGCCGGTCATATAATGCCAGTGCTCGGCTGGCGGACCTCCAAAAGGAGTTTAACCAGCCCAAGAACCGCCTGATCTGTGACATGCCCACCAGGTGGAACTCAACGTTGGCCATGCTGCAGCGGCTGCACATGCAGCAGAGGGCCATCAATGAGTACCTGTGCGACTATGGCACCAGGACAGGGTCAGGGGAGCTTGTTTTTTTTTCCCCACGCCAGTGGGCCATGATCAGGGATGCATGCACTGTCCTGTCACCATTTGAGGAGGCCACGAGGATGGTGAGCAGTGACAGTGCATGCATCAGTGACACTGTCCCCCTTGTCCACCTGTAGGAGCACACGCTGCGTGGAATAATGGACAGGACACTTGAGGCAGAACAGAGGCAGGAAGAGGAGGACTTCCTTAGCTCTCAAGGCCCCCTTTATCCAGACAGTGTTCCTGCATGCCGCCGATCACACAGGAAGAGGACGAGGAGGATGAGGAGGAGGAGGAGGAGGAAGATTGTGTCAGTATGGAGGTGGAGCCTGGCACTCAGCATCAGCAGCAGTCTTTAAGGGATCAGTCCCAAGAAACACATGGACTTGTACATGGCTGGGAGGAGGTGGCTGCGGACCATGTCGTCCTTAGTGACCCAGAGGACTCCGGACCGAATGCCTCAGCAAACCTACGCTGCATGGCCTCCCTGATCCTGCAAAGCCTGCGGAAGGATCCTCGTATTCGTGGTATCAAGGAGAAGGACCAATACTGGCTGGCAACCCTCCTTGATCCACGTTACAAGGGTAAGGTTGCGGACCTTATCTTGCCATCGCAGAGGGAGCAGAGGATGAAACATCTTCGGGAGGCCTTGCAGAAAGGTCTGTGCAACGCGTTCCCAGAGACTGGGAGGTTACAAACTCCTGTTTCTGGACAACGTGTTGCTGAGGCTTCGGTCAGTCAAAGAAGGAGTGGTGGAGAAGGTGGCCGTCTGACCGATGTGTTCAGACAATTTTTTGGTCCGCAGCCCCAAGGTATGATCGGTTCCAGCAACCATCGCCAGCGTCTGTTTTACATGGTGCAGGAATACCTAGGGGCAAGATCAGACTTGGACACCTTTCCCACCGAAAATCCTCTGGGTTACTGGGTCTTGAGGATGGATCACTTGCCAGAGCTTGCACAGTATGCAATTGAGCTACTGGCCTGTCCTGCATCCAGCGTTCTTTCGGAACGCACATTCAGTGCTGCTGGAGGCTTTGTAACCGATCACAGGGTGCGTCTGTCCACCGACTCGGTCGATCGACTGACCTTCATAAAAATGAATCAGTCTTGGATCACCACCATCTACCAAGCACCTGATGCTGATGTAACCGAATAATTTTTTTTGAAATCTCAGATCCCTTCAAAGACTGCCTATGCTGATGCTGAGTGACTATCCCTGAGTAATTATCCTCTTCCTCCTCAATCATCACGCTGATAGCTTGAAAGAACATTTTTGGTTCTGGGCGCCACCACCAATGCCTAAGGCACAATTTTTCAGCCCCTGTTTAACAGGGGCGTGTAATTACAATTTTTGATGCAATACTTTGCAGCAGGGCTCGTTCCTGCGTTCCAACTAGAGTGTCTGTGAGGGGTTGCAGTATTGTAGCACCAGCACCAGTGCCTAAGGCCCAATTTTTCTGCCCCTGTTTAACAGGGGCGTGTAATTACAATTTTTGATGCAATACTTTGCAGCAGGGCTCGTTCCTGCGTTCCAACTAGAGTGTCTGTGAGGGGTTGCAGTGTTGTGGCACCAGCACCAGTGCCTAAGGCCCAATTTTTCTGCCCCTGTTTAACAGGGGCGTGTAATTACAATTTTTGATGCAATACTTTGCAGCAGGGCTCGTTCCTGCGTTCCAACTAGAGTGTCTGTGAGGAGTTGCAGTGTTGTAGCACCAGCACCAGTGCCTAAGGCCCAATTTTTCTGCCCCTGTTTAACAGGGGCGTGTAATTATAATTTTTGATGCAATACTTTGCAGCAGGGCTCGTTCCTGCGTTCCAACTAGAGTGTCTGTGAGGGGTTGCAGTGTTGTGGCACCAGCACCACCACCACCACCACCACCAAAGGCCCAATTTTTCTGCCCCTGTTCAACAGGGGCATGTAATTACAATTCTTGATCTAATATTTCACAGCAGGGCCCATTTCTGCACTCACCAAGAGCGAGTGAGGACTTACAGTGTTGTGGCACCAGCACCACCACCACCACCAAAGGCCCAGTTTTTCTGCCCCTGTTCAACAGGGGCATGTAATTACAATTCTTGATCTAATATTTCACAGCAGGGCCCTGTGAGGGCTTACGTTGTTGTGGCCACAACAACACCTAAGGGCCAAATTTCTGCTGAGTATATAGGGCAGGCCCCTACTTTCAAACATCTAACTTACAAACGACTCCTACTTGCAAACGGAAGGAGACAACAGGAAGTGAGATGAAATCTACCCCTAGGAAGGGAAATTCTCTCCTGTAAGAGTTAATATGGGAAAAACATTTCTCCTTTCCACTGATGCTTTCCAATCCTTGTTCCAAAAAAAATTTTCAAAAAACATTTGTCATTGGGACAAAAAGTGAGGTGAAATCTTCTAAAGAGGAGGAAAGACAGCAAAACAAATGTCACAGGGGTGATAACCCTTCCCTATGTTTTCCAAAAAGCTTAAAAAGATTTTTTGGCTGGAGCTAAACACGTTAAAAATGTACCAGTTCAAAATGACAAACAGATTCTACTTAACAACAAACCTAAAGTCCCTGTCTTGTTTGCACCGCCTGTATACTGCTGTTCAGAGTATATAGGGCCTGGTGGCCCCACACCTTTCCTTATTTTAATTTGGGTGCGGGGTTCCCCTTAATATCCATACAAGACCCAAAGGGCCTGGTAATGGACTGGGGGGTACCCATGCCGTTTGTCTCACTGATTTTCATCCATATTGCCAGGACCCGACATTACATTAAACCCGCAAGCAGTTTTAAATGAGATTTTTTCCTTTAAAAATTACATTTGGTGCAGGGACTGTTCTAAACACGGGAAACACACGCCACTTTACAGGCATACTATAGACACCCCCCAGGTACGATATTTAAAGGAATATTTCACTTTTTTTTTTTTTTTTTACTTTAACCATCATTAAAGTCACTGCTCCCGAAAAAACGGCCGTTTTTAAAAGTTTTTTATGCATTGATACATGTCCCCTGGGGTAGGACCCGGGTCCCCAAACCCTTTTTAGGACAATACCTTGCAAATTAGCCTTTAAAATGAGCACTTTTGATTTCAAATGTTCGAGTCCCATAGACGTCAATGGGGTTCTAACGTTCGTGCAAATTTTCGGTCCGTTCGCAGGTTCTGGTGCAAACCGAACCGGGGGGTGTTCGGCTCATCCCTAGTTGACAGCTTTAGGCAAAAGCTCTCGATTCATCCACCCCTCCGCTGGGGGTAAAAGTTGTAAGGCTGTGGCTGAACTTGATGCTGCCACAAAGACCTCAATATACACAGAGACCGCAAATGGCGAATGTTCAGTCGACTTTTCGTAAAGGAGTATGCTTTGCATATAATGATTCCCAATGCAAATTTTTATCGAACTGCAGATATAAGCACAAATGCTCATCCGGCATCCCGCTGTTTTAGAAAATCAGCTAACACATCTCAGTCAAGAGACAATAATTCAAAGGGCATGGACGCCAGTGAGATTGGCAAAAATGCTGTTCTGGTTAGATCAGTATCCAGACCGCAAGATGGCGGACCTTCTTTATGAAGGATTTAAGTTTGGTTTTAGTCCCTGCCTTGTAGAGCAAGGTTGTCTTCTGGTAAAATTTACTTTCCATTCTTGCACACCCTTGATATAGTCAGAGTAAAAATTTCTAAGGAGTTAAGGAAGGCAGAATTGCTGGATTTTTCCAACAGAGCAAGACTCATGGTGACAGCTGCTGTAGCTGGTGGTATCTCCAACAATTAATCTGGTTACCAGATCCCACAACTTGCTCAGTAAGCATTGCAAAATATAATCTCATATATATAGTAACAGAGCTTTACAAGTTCTCTGAATCTAAACTTACAGGCTAGCATATAATTCTACATGAAAAAAAAAATCAGTTTTAAGAAACAAGAAAAAGCAAGTAAAAAAGTAAGTCAATTTTATATTTAAAGGGGAGTTACACTCAAAAGTGGAACTTCCACTCGTTGTACTCCTCCACCCTCCGGTACCACATTTGGCACCTTTCGGGGAGGAGGGGGGACAGGATATCTGTCTTTCACAGGTATGCTGTCCCCACTTCCGGGAGCCTCAGCCGCAGGTATTGACGTCACCGCCCAGGCTCCCTCCTCCTCCCTCCACCTTTCCCGGCCGCCGGGCCCGTAGCAGAGAGGAGCCGAGCCTCACGGGTTCCCTTACTCGCAATGGAGGCGGCATGCACCCGACAGCTGATGGAAACATCAGCTGCGGTGCCGACATCGCTGGACTCCAGAACAGGTAAGTGTCCGATTATTAAAAGTCAGCAGCTTCAGTATGTGTAGCTGCTAGCTTTTAATTTTTGCAGCGGTGGGCGGAACTCCACTTTAAATCAAACCAGTCTGGCAATAAATAAGTGAACCTCTTTCGCTGACAAATTCTTTGTTTATCTGAAAGTTGCTGGACTGTCAATGGCCTTGCCTTAACTATTTCTATTTTCTATGTATTGTGTGAGGTTAGGAAGCTGGAATGCGGCAACTCCCCCTAATATTTCCCACCTAAAATGTCAGCCTTAGGCAAAATAACTAAAGTTAAAAAAGGGGAAATGATTAATATTTCATAAGTAAGTCTGCAAAGCAAAGTTACAATAATTAAAGGCTGACTTTTCTGATTATTGCATAAACACAATACTGACAGGTTAACTGAAATTTAAAATACAGAATGCACTTAAACTAAAACAAATGATCAAAACGAATGAACTATAGGAGAAAGTTCACTTTCAAAACAGATTTGCATAGCAGCTGGGACCTCATTATCAATGTCTTGGCAATTGTTTTAATTGGTTGGGTACTGCATACTCTCCTTTTACCCCCTCTGGGTCCAAACTCCTAGATCCTAAATGCTAAAAAGAGTAAAGAAAGATTTGCCCTACCCTTTCAGAGTCCTAGATGTACTGACAACAATGAGTAAATTGCCTCTTTTAGTATCTCTACCTCTAGCAGTGTGCCTTGTATGGCTAAGATGCCTAATCCTTTTCTAGTGATGCTAAGGCTAACCAGGTGAATGAGACTGGAAGCAGTTCCCTGTGTATATATATAAATATATAATATCTTTCCAATAATATTTTTTCAATATTTAGGGCTTTGGACTACTTCCATGTCATGACCTATGATCTGCATGGCTCATGGGAAGGTTACACTGGAGAAAACAGCCCCTTTTATTCTAACCCCTCTGCCACTGGTGCAAACTCTTACCTAAATGTGGTAAGTATTCATCAGACAATAATGCTAATATACTAAAACAGTTGAGAATGTAAACCTTACAATTTGTGAATGTTCAATTCAATTATCCAATCATTGGAAAAGCATCTGTGGTAAACTGAGTATTTAAAATGACCAAGAATTTGCTTTTCACATGATTGGATAATTGAAGTGAATAATCATACTTATATTTATGAGTGAAGATTTTCTACTTTTTTGGTAAATCACCCTTTATGTCAATAATGATGCTGAGGTTATAAATGCAAGTACATATCATCTGACCAAATTTAATATGTATCTGTAAAGAACATATCACAAAATAATAGCTATCTATAGTAACTAAAGTTACAACTGTATTTACGTGCATAAGCACATATACACAGTCTATTATTTCTTCTGCTTGCAGGATTATGTTATGAACTACTGGTTGAACAATGGTGCACCAGCTTCAAAACTCATTGTTGGCTTCCCAACCTATGGACACACCTTCATTCTGAGCAATCCATCAAACACTGCCATTGGTGCCCCTACCTCTGGAGCTGGCCCTGCTGGACCTTACACCAGACAATCTGGATTCTGGGCCTATTATGAAGTAAGATTACAAGGTTATTTTGCAGGAGACTACATTTTAGAGATATTTACCTATTGCAGGGCATTACTAAAAGTATCCTTTAATGCCTGATTTAATACGTAATATTTACAGTAAATTATGCATTACACTGGTAGTACCACATCAGTGTTCCTACTAATTAAGTAATATTATGTATTATGTAGAACATTATGTAGTGTTAATTTATATTCTCCATTCAATAAATTCCATAGACTGAATATAGCCACTTTGAATGGGAATGAATGGATCACTGAGCCTTTTGTTGTGATCTAAAGAATAGATATGAATATTTGACATTTTTCTTTGAGTTCCCTTAGATCTGTACTTTCCTGAAGAATGGAGCTACCAGTCAGTGGTCTTCTGCTGAAGATGTTCCTTTTGCCTACCAAAGAAATGAGTGGTTGGGATACGATAACCAGAAGAGCTTCCAGATAAAGGTACTTTTGTTATACAATTAAATAGAAAAAGCCAAAACACAGAAACAGAGCCTTACACAACTTTTCATTCTTTTACCTACAGGCTGAATGGCTGGTGAAGAACAACTTTGCTGGTGCAATGGTTTGGGCAATTGATCTGGATGATTTTACTGGTACTTTCTGTAACCAGGGCAAATATCCTCTGATCAGCACCTTGAACCAAGCTCTTGGAATACAAGCTTCTGGTGAGTCATATGTTTAGTTCATACAGTATCTACAGTAAATAATTTTAACTGCTGGAGTGTTTTTAAAAGTGTTTCTGTGTACACTAATTGCATAGCCTCTTACTTCAATAATTGTAAAAAATTGAGCTAAAGCACATTCTGATATTCTTCTATCTTCATTTACAGCTTGCACACCTCCCTCTTCTCCCATTGCCCCAATCACAGCTGCCCCAGCAACCCAGCAACCCAGTGGAGGAAGCTCTGGAGGGAGCTCTAGCAGCAGCTCTGGTAGTAGCTCAGGAGGCAGTGGGTTCTGTGCTGGGAAAGCAAGCGGCCTCTACCCAGTGGCTGGCAATAAAAATGCTTTCTGGCATTGCTTAAATGGTGTCACCTACCAACAAAATTGCCAGGCTGCCCTCGTTTTTGACCCAAGCTGTGAGTGCTGCAACTGGGCATAATCAGATTCTTCTACAGTACAAAATGCTAGTGTATTTACTACTCAAGTTACATGGAGACCACAAAACTTCAGTGCTACAATAAATAAAGTATTTAGCATATTCAAACTTGTCAGTGTGTTATTGTCAACTGTATAACATAATGTAGCTTATACTGTAATCACTGCTTAATAGGTTTCTACCTACCTATAGGAATCTTCATACAGTGTTGAGAGTCAGTTTTAAAATAAGGTGATAAGACATGCTACAAAAAGTACCATTGTTCAAATACCTAAACAGAGAATTTTTAGGCAAACTTGCTTGGGCTACACATGCTTGGACTACACAGCTGCTATCCTAATAGAATGTGGTCTATCAGTCTAGAACATGACGTTATTCACTCATTGCTTCTGCAGGAGCTGTATTCCCAAATGCCAGCCTGGGCAGTGCAGACAGGCACACAAATCGCTAGTGTATGAGCACAATGAGCACAATGGTAAAAATCAAAGGGCATACAGTACAGCAAGACACAGGTAGAAAGAGAAGAAAAGAAAAGAGAAAATAATAAAGAGCAACCACCCACACCAGGACCCCCCAAAGACCAGAGTCACCGTCCACACAGGGCGTCACCAAATTAGTAAGACTTCAGGCTGAAGGGGATTCTAACAGATCCCACAATTCCCAAACCCGGTTATGGGCATCGAGAGTGTGTTTATTGAAGCGGTCAAGCTTTCCATCCATTTCACTGAAAAAGCAGTTTTACTTACCTGATTCATGTTTCGCTTTGGTGCTTTCCTCTTCTTCACTGTGATCTGGCAGTGGACTGTTCTTTTTTATCCTCATGTCCAATACAGGGCTATCGTCCCTGCATTGTACATGATGATGTCAGAGGACCTGCAACTGCTGGAGTGTAGGGGAGAAGAGGCTGCTGACAACGATCTATCAGACTTTATAGAACCTATAGGAGCTGAGGATCAGTTAAATATAGCTGCTTTTCCTGGTCCCCTAGACCTAAAGGAGAATTTAACCCTTGCAGTGAGGCTGGGATGAATTTTTACTTTCCTCAGAATTCAGCTTTAAAAATATTAAACTAGTCAATTATATTCCGTGCATTTAGAAACATATCTAGATCTGAGTTGACTAGAACTAGCTCCTGAGGGAGTTTATTCCACATTTTCACAGCTCATATTGTAAAGAAGCCTTTGCTTATGAAGGTTAAACCTCTTTTCCTCCAGACAAAAAGAGTACCCCCTTGTCCATTGTATTGACCTGAAAGTGAATAACTCCACACCAAGTTCACTATATGGATGTCTCTTCTCATTTCAGCTAATCTTTCCTCATAGCTGAACTCCTCCATGCCTCTTACCAGTTTGGTTGTCCTTCTCTGCACTTTCTCCAGTTCACCATCATTCTTGCCAGACCAATCTATTAACCTTCTTTGAGGAGGTGAGCTGCCATCTAGATAAAGGAAGGCCTGTAGACATGGAGTATCTGGATTTTGCAAAGGCATTTGATACAGTTCCCCATTAGGGATGAGCTTCGTGTTCGAGTCGAACCCATGTTCGACTCGAACATCGGCTGTTCGATCGTTCGCCGAATTGCGAACGTTATGGGCCGTTCGCGCTAAATTCGTGTGGCGCGTCACGGCCCATAATTCACTGCGGCATCGCAGTGCATTGCTGGCTGATGATTGGCCAAGCATGCACTATGACCCGCATGCTTGGCCAATCACAGCGCCGTCAGTAGAGAGAGCTGTAATTGGCCAAAGCCAGGGTGGCTTTGGCCAATTATGGCTCAGAGGATTTAGTACACACCCCACACTATATAAGGCCGCCTGCACGGCGGCCCTGTGTAGTGTGTGTTCTGGTGTGCTGAGAGATAGAGAGAGAGAGAGACAGTGTCATTTGATTTGAGTTAGATAGATTAGGCAGAACAGTCAGTCAGTTAGCTGCACTTACAGTGTATTGTGTATATATATGCATCCCAGGTGTTGCATATATATATATACACTGTATTCAGTTTAGCTAGATCCGTTCCTGTTATCTTCTATCTAGACTATTTACATTTAATGCAGTGCGTCCTGCTCACAGTGTTCAGCTAGATCCGTTCCTGCTATTTACATTTAGTGCAGTGCGTCCTGCTCACAGTGTTCAGCTAGATCCGTTCCTGTTATCTTCTAGACTATTTACATTTAGTGCAGTGCGTCCTGCTCACAGTGTTCAGCTAGATCCGTTCCTGCAATTTACATTTAGTGCAGTGCGTCCTGCTCACAGTGTTCAGCTAGATCCGTTCCTGCTATTTACATTTAGTGCAGTGCGTCCTGCTCACAGTGTTCAGCTAGATCCGTTCCTGCTATTTACATTTAGTGCAGTGCGTCCTGCTCACAGTGTTCAGCTAGATCCGTTCCTGTTATTTACATTTAGTGCAGTGCGTCCTGCTCACAGTGTTCAGCTAGATCCGTTCCTGCTATTTACATTTAGTGCAGTGCGTCCTGCTCACAGTGTTCAGCTAGATCCGTTCCTGCTATTTACATTTAGTGCAGTGCGTCCTGCTCACAGTGTTCAGCTAGATCCGTTCCTGCTATTTACATTTAGTGCAGTGCGTCCTGCTCACAGTGTTCAGCTAGATCCGTTCCTGTTATCTTCTAGACTATTTACATTTAGTGCAGTGCGTCCTGCTCACAGTGTTCAGCTAGATCCGTTCCTGCAATTTACATTTAGTGCAGTGCGTCCTGCTCACAGTGTTCAGCTAGATCCGTTCCTGCTATTTACATTTAGTGCAGTGCGTCCTGCTCACAGTGTTCAGCTAGATCCGTTCCTGCTATTTACATTTAGTGCAGTGCGTCCTGCTCACAGTGTTCAGCTAGATCCGTTCCTGCTATTTACATTTAGTGCAGTGCGTCCTGCTCACAGTGTTCAGCTAGATCCGTTCCTGTTATCTTCTAGACTATTTACATTTAGTGCAGTGCGTCCTGCTCACAGTGTTCAGCTAGATCCGTTCCTGCAATTTACATTTAGTGCAGTGCGTCCTGCTCACAGTGTTCAGCTAGATCCGTTCCTGCTATTTACATTTAGTGCAGTGCGTCCTGCTCACAGTGTTCAGCTAGATCCGTTCCTGCTATTTACATTTAGTGCAGTGCGTCCTGCTCACAGTGTTCAGCTAGATCCGTTCCTGTTATTTACATTTAGTGCAGTGCGTCCTGCTCACAGTGTTCAGCTAGATCCGTTCCTGCTATTTACATTTAGTGCAGTGCGTCCTGCTCACAGTGTTCAGCTAGATCCGTTCCTGCTATTTACATTTAGTGCAGTGCGTCCTGCTCACAGTGTTCAGCTAGATCCGTTCCTGTTATCTTCCTACTGACAGGCAGGCTTGTCTGGTTACAGTATATAAAGCTACCTGAAGAAAATTACAGGTGTTCTATTTGATCCTATTAGTACCACGGTCAGGCAGCTAGACTATTTACATTTAGTACAGTGCGTCCTGCTCACAGTGTTCAGCTAGGTCCGTTCCTGTTATCTTCCTACTGACAGGCAGGCTTGTCTGGTTACAGTATATAAAGCTACCTGAAGAAAATTACAGGTGTTCTATTTGATCCTATTAGTACCACGGTCAGGCAGCTAGACTATTTACATTTAGTACAGTGCGTCCTGCTCACAGTGTACAGCTAGATCCGTTCCTGTTATCTTCCTACTGACAGGCAGGCTTGTCTGGTTACAGTATATAAAGCTACCTGAAGAAAATTACAGGTGTTCTATTTGATCCTATTAGTACCACGGTCAGGCAGCTAGACTATTTACATTTAGTACAGTGCGTCCTGCTCACAGTGTTCAGCTAGATCCGTTCCTGTTATCTTCCTACTGACAGGCAGGCTTGTCTGGTTACAGTATATAAAGCTACTTGAAGAAAATTACAGGTGTTCTATCCCAGCTTAGTGCAGCTACAGGCCATTAGTATGTCTGGAAGGCCAAGAAGGAGAGGCAGACAGTCACAAGCCAATAAGAGAGGGCAAGCAGGCTCTGTGTCTAGTGCTGGTCGTGGAGACGGTGCATCTTCATCAGCACGTGGCCATGGGACACGCTTGGCCTTTTTTTCGGCAGCTGGCCGTGTTGAGCCGCAACATGCGGAAGACTTGGTCGAGTGGATGACCAAGCCGTCCTCATCCTCCTCATCCTCTCTCACCCATGCCCAGGGTGCTTTGTCTGGCAAAGCAGCGGCCTCTTCCCTCAGCTCAATGTCATCAGTGACTCCTTCCCTAGCTCCACCATGTCCTCATGAGGATTCCCTCGAACTGTTTGACCACAGTGTTGGGTACATGCTCCAGGAGGATGCCCAGCGTTTGGAAGGCTCTGATGACGATACTGAGCTCGATGAAGGCAGTAACATGAGCACGGACAGAGGGGGTGCCCAAGAAGGACAGCAATCTGGCAGTCATGCTCCCCCTGCTGCAGCATACTGCCAGGTTTGCTCCAGTGATGAGGAGGGAGGGGATGATGAGGTCACTGACTCAACGTGGGTGCCTGATAGGAGAGAGGAGGAGGAGGAGGAGGAGGAGGAGGAGGAGGAGGCGGCGGCACATCACCAACGAGGCAGGATGCCCTCCAGGGGCCAGCCTAAGGGCAGCACATTGACTGCATCACACCCCAAAGCTCCACATGTGCAGGGCGCTGCAGTCTCTGCGCGTTATTCAAAAAGTTCTTTGGTGTGGGCCTTTTTTGAGACGAGTGCATCAGATCGCACCGCTGCTATTTGCAACATATGTCTCAAGCGTATCTCGCGTGGCCAAAACATCTCCCGCTTGGGTACCACATGCTTGACCAGACATATGTTGACATGCCATGCAGTTCGTTGGCAAGCGTATCTAAAAGACCCACACCAAAGAACAAAGAGGATCTCTCCTTGCTCCTCATCAGCTGAGATTTCCAACCCCACTAGACCTTCAGTCCTCTCTGAGACCTGCAGTGAGAGGAATGAAGGTGTAGAATTAGGTGTGTCACAGCCAAGTACTTGTGGGCAATCTGCTTTTGGTACACCGACGTCAGATTGTACCAGGCAAATTTCCCTGCCCCAGCTGCTGCACCGCCGAAAGAAGTTTGCTCCCAGCCATCCACATGCCCAGCGGTTGAATGCTAGCTTGGCAAAATTGCTAGCACTTCAACTGCTGCCTTTTCAGTTGGTAGACTCTGCCCCCTTCCGTGAGTTTGTGGAATGTGCGGTTCCTCAGTGGCAGGTACCCAAACGCCACTTTTTCTCACGGAAGGCGATTCCGGCTCTCTACCGGCATGTGGAAGGCAATGTCCATGCCTCGCTGGACAGGGCGGTCAGCGGTAAGGTGCATATTACCGCTGACTCATGGTCCAGCAGGCATGGACAGGGACGTTACCTAAGTTTCACGGCGCATTGGGTGACTCTGCTGGCAGCTGGGAAGGATGCAGGACAAGGTGCAGTAGTGTTGGAGGTTGTTCCGCCACCACGCCTCCAAAATGCTGATTGTGACACACCTCTCTCCTCCACCCCCTCCTCTTCTTCTTCCTCTATGGCCTCTTCCTCGGAACCAGCGGTGCTCCGTAGGCGTTCAAGGGGCTACGCAAGTACGCAGGCCAAAAGATGCCATGCGGTGCTTGAGCTGGTGTGCTTGGGGGACAGGAGCCACACTGGGGCAGAGGTTTTGTCAGCTCTGCAGGGGCAGGTTCAGAGGTGGTTGACGCCACGCCAACTTAAGGCAGGAATGGTGGTTTGCGACAATGGCACCAACCTCCTCTCTGCCCTCCGACAGGGACAAATGACCCATGTGCCCTGTTTGGCTCACGTCCTTAACTTGGTGGTGCAGCGGTTCTTGGGCAGGTACCCGGGCTTACAGGATGTCCTGAGGCAGGCCAGGAAAGTCTGTGTGCATTTCCGCCGGTCATATAATGCCAGTGCTCGGCTGACGGACCTCCAAAAGGAGTTTAACCTGCCCAAGAACCGCCTAATCTGTGACATGCCCACCAGGTGGAACTCAACGTTGGCCATGCTGCAGCGGCTGCACACGCAGCAGAGGGCCATCAATGAGTACCTGTGCGACTATGGCACCAGGACAGGGTCAGGGGAGCTTGGTTTTTTTTCCCCACGCCAGTGGGCCATGATCAGGGATGCATGCACTGTCCTGTCACCATTCGAGGAGGCCACGAGGATGGTGAGCAGTGACAGTGCATGCATCAGTGACACTGTCCCCCTTGTCCACCTGTTGGAGCACACGCTGCGTGGAATAATGGACAGGGCACTTGAGGCAGAACAGAGGCAGGAAGAGGAGGACTTCCTTAGCTCTCAAGACCCCCTTTATCCAGACAGTGTTCCTGCGTGCCCGCCGATCACACAGGAAGAGGACGAGGAGGAAGAGGAGGAGGAGGAAGATTGTGTCAGTATGGAGGTGGAGCCTGGCACTCAGCATCAGCAGCAGTCTTTAAGGGATCAGTCCCAAGAAACACATGGACTTGTACGTGGCTGGGAGGAGGTGGCTGCGGACCATGTCGTTCTTAGTGACCCAGAGGACTCCGGACCGAATGCCTCAGCAAACCTACGCTGCATGGCCTCCCTGATCCTGCAAAGCCTGCGTAAGGATCCTCGTATTCGTGGTATCAAGGAGAAGGACCAATACTGGCTGGCAACCCTCCTTGATCCACGTTACAAGGGTAAGGTTGCGGACCTTATCTTGCCATCGCAGAGGGAGCAGAGGATGAAACATCTTCGGGAGGCCTTGCAGAAAGGTCTGTGCAACGCGTTCCCAGAGACTGGGAGGTTACAAACTCCTGTTTCTGGACAACGTGTTGCTGAGGCTTCGGTCAGTCAAAGAAGGAGTGGTGGAGAAGGTGGCCGTCTGACCGATGCGTTCAGACAATTTTTTGGTCCGCAGCCCCAAGGTATGATCGGTTCCAGCAACCATCGCCAGCGTCTGTTTTATATGGTGCAGGAATACCTAGGGGCAAGATCAGACTTGGACACCTTTCCCACCGAAAATCCTCTGGGTTACTGGGTCTTGAGGATGGATCACTGGCCAGAGCTTGCACAGTATGCAATTGAGCTACTGGCCTGTCCTGCATCCAGTGTTCTTTCGGAACGCACATTCAGTGCTGCTGGAGGCGTGGTAACCGATCACAGGGTGCGTCTGTCCACCGACTCGGTCGATCGGCTGACCTTCATAAAAATGAATGAGTCTTGGATCACCACCAGCTACCAAGCACCTGATGCTGATGTAACCGAATAATTTTTTTTGAAATCTCAGATCCCTTCAAAGACTGCCTATGCTGATGCTGAGTGACTATCCCTGAGTAATTATCCTCTTCCTCCTCAATCATCACGCTGATAGCTTGTAAGAACATTTTTGGTTCTGGGCGCCACCACCAGTGCCTAAGGCCCAATTTTTCAGCCCCTGTTTAACAGGGGCGTGTAATTACAATTTTTGATGTAATACTTTGCAGCAGGGCTCGTTCCTGCATTCCAACTAGAGTGTCTGTGAGGGGTTGCAGTGTTGTGGCACCAGCACCAGTGCCTAAGGCCCAATTTTTCTGCCCCTGTCTAACAGGGGCGTGTAATTACAATTTTTGATGCAATACTTTGCAGCAGGGCTCGTTCCTGCGTTCCAACTAGAGTGTCTGTGAGGGGTTGCAGTGTTGTGGCACCAGCACCAGTGCCTAAGGCCCAATTTTTCTGCCCCTGTCTAACAGGGGCGTGTAATTACAATTTTTGAAGCAATACTTTGCAGCAGGGCTCGTTCCTGCGTTCCAACTAGAGTGTCTGTGAGGGGTTGCAGTGTTGTGGCACCAGCACCAGTGCCTAAGGCCCAATTTTTCTGCCCCTGTCTAACAGGGGCGTGTAATTACAATTTTTGAAGCAATACTTTGCAGCAGGGCTCATTCCTGCGTTCCAACTAGAGTGTCTGTGAGGGGTTGCAGTGTTGTGGCACCAGCACCAGTGCCTAAGGCCTAATTTTTCAGCTCCTGTTCAACAGGGGCATGTAATTACAATTCTTGATCTAATATTTCACAGCAGGGCCCTGTGAGGGCTTACAGTGTTGTGGCCACAGCAATACCTAAGGCCCAAATTTCTGCTGAGTATATAGGGCAGGACCCTACTTTCAAACATCTAACTTACAAATGACTCCTACTTGCAAACGGAAGGAGACAACAGGAAGTGAGATGAAATCTACCCCTAGGAAGGGAAATTCTCTCCTGTAAGAGTTAATATGGGAAAACAATTTCTCCTTTCCACTGATGCTTTCCAATCCTTGTTCCACAAAAAAACCCAAATTTTCAAAAAACATTTTTCATTGGGACAAAAAAGTGAGGTGAAATCTTCTGAAGAGGAGGAAAGACAGCAAAACAAATGTCACAGGGGTGATAACCCTTCCCTATGTTTTCCAAAAAGCTTATAAAAGATTTTTTGGCTGGAGCTAAACACGTTAAAAATGTTCAAAATTACAAACAGATTCTACTTAACAACAAACCTACAGTCCCTGTCTTGTTTGCACTGCTGTTCAGAGTATATAGGGCCTGGTGGCCCCACACCTTTCCTTATTTTAATTTGGGTGCGGGGTTCCCCTTAATATCCATACAAGACCCAAAGGGCCTGGTAATGGACTGGGGGGTACCCATGCCGTTTGTCTCACTGATTTTCATCCATATTGCCATGACCCGACATGACATTAAACCCGCAAGCAGTTTTAAATGAGATTTTTTCCTTTAAAAATGACATTTGGTGCAGGGACTGTTCTAAACATGGGAAACACGCGTCACTTTACAGGCATACTATAGACACCCCCCAGGTACGATATTTAAAGGAATATTTCACTTTTTTTTTTTACTTTAAGCATCATTAAAATCACTGCTCCCGAAAAAACGGCCGTTTTTAAAAGTTTTTTTTGCATTGATACATGTCCCCTGGGGTAGGACCCGGGTCCCCAAACCCTTTTTAGGACAATACCATGCAAATTAGCCTTTAAAATGAGCACTTTTGATTTCGAACGTTCGAGTCCCATAGACGTCAATGGGGTTCTAACGTTCGTGCGAACTTTCGGTCCGTTCGCGGGTTCTGGTGCGAACCGAACCGGGGGGTGTTCGGCTCATCCCTATTCCCCATAAACGTTTACTGCACAAATTAAGGTCTGTCGGCATAGACCAAAGGAAGAGTACATGGATTGAAAACTGGCTACAGGGGCGAGTTCAGAGGGTAGTGATAAATGGGGAGTACTCGGAATGGCGTGGTGTGAAATGTGGGGTCCCCCAGGGTTTTGTCCTGGGACCAATCCATTTTAATTTACTTGTAAATGATCTGGAGGATGGGATAAACAGCTCAATCTTAATATTTGTGGACGATACTAAGCTAAGCAGGGCAATAACTTCTACGCAGTATGTAGAAACCTTGTAAGAAGATCTAAACAAATTAATGGGGTGGGCAGCCACATGGCAAATGAGGTTTAATGTTGAAAAATGTAAAATACAGGCATACCCCACTTTTAAGTATGCAATGGGGTTTATTTACTAAAGCTGAAAAGTGCAAAATCAGGCTTCCTTCTGCATAGAAACCAATGAGCTTCTAACCCCAGATTGTTCAATTAAGCTTTGGTAATAAAACCTGGAAGCTCATTGGTTTCTATGCAGAAGTGAGCCTGATTTTGCACTTTCCAGCAGTAAATAAACCTCATTGTGTACTTAAAAGTGGGGTATGCCTGTAATGCATTTGGGTGCCAAAAATATGATGCAATTTACTCGCTAGGGGGAGAACCTCTGGGGAAATTTAGGATGGAAAAGGACCTAGGGGGTCCTAGTAGATGATAGGCTCAGCAATGGCATGCAATGCCAGGCTGCTGCGAGCAAGGCCAACAGAATATCGGCATGCATTGAAAAATGGGAAATGGGGAAAAGAAACCGAACAGTCATAAATATAATTTCATAAGTATGACAACAAATGTGTCATAATTGCTTAAAAACGAAATATTATTAAATTAAAATATAATAATAAACATAGTGAAAATTAGATAAATGACATGATATTCAGAAAGAATTTTTGCATAGAATGAATGAGCCCTTAGCGCTGATGCGGGGCTCCATGGGACAGTACAGAGGGTGGTAGTATGTTCCGCTGTTTCTCCCCCTCTGTTTTTGCTGTTTGGATTGCCCCAGGTGATGGCAGATTGCAGAGCGGCATGGCAACAGTTTCCGATTGGCTGAATCGGGTGGGTTTGAGCCGGGCTGTGGTTATAAAAGCTGGCAGCTTTCCCGCTCTGTTCCCCGCCTGAGGAGACCCGCTGAAGACGGACCCCCTGTGCTCCAGACAGCGTTATCTGAAGGATGGAAGAGCTGCTGCGCCATCTTGTCCACAAAGCCGAGAGGGGCGGAGTGGTTAAGGCGGTGCTTGGAGGAGGAAGCAGTCCCGTTGGCGTCAGCTTCGGCTGATTTAGGGCAAGCTCAGTCTGTGCCCACTGAAGTAATTTAAATGACAGTCAACCAGCTCCCCTGCTGGCCAGAAGAGAGGTCGCAAAGGTAACAAGGGAAAGATGTTGAGAAGGGAAGATTCTCCCTCTTCCCCTGTGAAAGAAAATATGAAACAGGTAAGGTCACGCTCCTTAAACAGAGCCAGAATGGAATCACCTCAGATAGCTTCTGAGGGCATATCCTTGTGAGGTGCAAACATCTGGGCAGCCTGTTAGCGTGGACCATAATTCTGGTGAGAGAAACGATTTACATTTAATAGAATGAGGTAAAGTAGTTGGTTCTTTAGCCCATGTACTTGCTAAAATGGGTGAACCTATTAATATTGGTATTGTTGGTAATGTATGGAGTGACGGTGGCTCAAGTGGTTTAACTGTATCAGATAATGCTGTTTTTCACAGGGTAACCCCACCACGTCAGGGGTTACCTGTTAATAATACCAATATTGTTCCCTCTATGACTCTTTCTGTTTATAATCCTACATTTTCCTTACCTGTTAAAACTCTGGTTTCTGAATCCTGTTTTAAAGAGGCTCTACCCTGCGAATTATCTCCTCTGGGATATCATTTATCCACTGCTGTTAAAGAAAAATATGGCGTGGAGAATTCATAGATATTTTAACATTGCTCCTGTCATCTAAGGAATTTCTGTTGAAATCTGATAAAAGAATGGATGACAGGTCTGAGGAGGATAGGGGGAGGGTAATTCTCCGATTTTCGGAACTGGCTTCAGGCCTTTTGTATTTTTGCTTCTGTTATGGACAAACGTTTTCCTGATGAATGCTCAGGATTGTTTCAGCACTGGGATATAGTGGCGGAGGCATACCGCCACTTTGGTGCCATTTCCTGGTTCAATTATGTTGAGAGCTTTAGGCAAAAGCTCTCGATTCATCCGCCCCTCCGCTGGGGGTAAAAGTTGTAAGGCTGTGGCTGAACTTGATGCTGCCACAAAGACCTCAATATACACAGAGACCACAAATGGCGAATGTTCAGTTGACTTTTCGTAAAGGAGTATGCTTTGCATATAATGATTCCCAATGCAAATTTTTATCAAACTGCAGATATAAGCACAAATGCTCATCTGGCATCCCGCTGTTTTAGAAAATCAGCTAACACATCTCAGTCAAGAGACAATAATTCAAAGGGCATGGACACCAGTGAGATTGGCAAAAATGCTGCTCTGGTTAGATCAGTATCCAGACCGCAAGATGGCGGACCTTCTTTATGAAGGATTTAAGTTTGGTTTTAGTCACTGCTTTTGTAGGGCAATGTTGTCTTCTGGTAAAATTTACTTTCCGTTCTTGCACACCCTTGATATAGTCAGAGTAAAAATTTCTAAGGAGTTAAGGAAGGCAGAATTGCTGGATTTTTCCTTCTCCCCCTTTTTAAGTTTTCCTTTATCCCCTTAGGCCTGGTCCCAAAATAATAAAAAGAGCCAGGTTCTTTTCGGGTGATTCATTGTTTATCCTTTCCTCTTTGAAATTCTCTAAATGATGAAGTAGCGGACTTTCTATCGACAGTGTCCTATGCTTCTTTCGAAGAAGCTCTTTGTCTTTTAAAGCAATTTGGCAAAGCATCTTTTATGTCAAAAGCGGATATAAAATCTGCATTTTACCAGTCAACCCCATAGGTTTTAACTCACTTTTTTTTTTTTGAGGATAAATTCTATTTTCATAAGTGCATGCCCATGGGTTTTCCAAATCTTGCAGTTATTTTGAGGCCTTTTCAACATTTTGCAGTGGGTTTTGTTACAAAATTCCCCTCAAGGTGGCGCTATCCATTATTTAGAGGATTTGTTATTTATAGGCCCCGTCGAAGCTCAGGTTTGTTCTGAAATGTTGAATTGTTTTCTCAACATTTGTGAGTCTTTTGGCATTCCCATAGCCAATGAAAAAACAGTGGATCCAGTGACGGTTATTGAATTTCTGGGCATCACAATTGACTCTGTCACCATGGAATTCCATTTGCCGATGGAAAATATTATACAAATGAGGTTCATGATCGCTAAGTTTTGTCTAAAGACGGGTTCTGTTGCGGGATGTTCAGTCCTTGTTAGGTCTCTTTGCGTTTGCGTCTAGAGTAATCCCTGTAGCCAGAAGCTTTTCTTGGAGATTTGCCCTAGCCACTAGGGGTCTTTAAAATCTTTTTTCACATGTCTCCATTACTCGGCCAATTAAGGAGGATCAATTCTTGATCAACTTTAATGGCCGTGCAGTATGGCAGAGCGAATTCATTAAAGATTGTGATATTCGCCTGTTTACAGATGCATCTGGTTAGGTTGGTTTTGGTGCCTTCCTGGATGGTCATTGGTGTGCTAAGGAATGGTCTGAGTCGTGGAGGTCACCAGATATTAGCTGTAATTTAGTCTTCTTAGAATTGTTTCCGGTAGGGGTGGCTATTACTATTTGGAAGGAATTCTTTGAGAATATACAAGTTATATTACACATGGATAATAAAGGAGTATTTCTGTGAGATTGCCGAGTCCTTATCTCGTTCGCAGTTCCAGAGGTTTTCTGGAACTCGCTCCAGAGGTGGACCAGGAAGGATTCCCTTGCTCAGAATTTCTCTGGGGCCTGATTTGGGAATAATTGAAGAAAATATAAGAAATTCCATTGCTCTTAAAACTTGGGAAGAATACTCACAAGCTTGGTTCAGATGGTGTAATTTTTGTGAAGAGTCTATTTTTCTTTTAATATGGTTAGTGCACACATGGTGTTATGTTTTGTCTCCTCGCTAATTGCAACCAAACTTAGCCCTGCTTCGGTTGGCAAAATAGTAGCAGGGGCCTCATTCTTTTTGAAAATGTCAGGACTTCCTGCCCTTAATTCCTTTTTCCAGGCAAACGAATAAGCTGAAAGGCTTCAGAAGATCCTCTCCAGCTGTTGACAGTAGACGCCCTATTTCCTCTGATTTATTGGTAAAATTATGACTGCACTGGAATCAGTTTGCTTTTCCTCTTTTGAGACTTTGCTGTTTAGAACAGCATTTGTTATTGCATTTTGGTGCTCTTAGATTAGGGGAATTCACAGCACCTAATAAATCTTCTTCCTTTTTCGTTTGCAGACATCTCTGTTTCAGAAGATTCAGTTGGGATTTTATCTATGGTTCCAAGATGGATCCATTAGGCAAAGGTTGTTGGTTAATTCTTTATAGAGCCCCTTTTGAAGTCATATGTCCAGTTTTTAGAGTTACTCAGTATCTTTCTTCTCGACCCCCTTTTTACGGGTTTATTCTTTATTCATATTAATCTATCTCCATTAACTAGATACCAGTTCCCATCTGTCCTGTCTTCTTGCCTAAAGAAACTTAACCTTTCTGGTTTTCATTTCTCTTCGCATTCATTTAGGATTGCAGCGGCTACTGAAGCCAGCCTTCTCGGGTTTTCTAAAGATGCTTTAAAGCAATTGGGGCGTTGGGATAGTGACAGATTTAAATTGTATGTTTGTCCTGATCTTATATTTAACTTTACTTAGGTTCTTCCAAGCGCGTCATTTGGATAATAGGACATTCTTTTTATTTTGGACCAATCGGAGAGCTTCCATCAAGAATGGCACAATCAATATTGGTTTAGATGAAAGATGTTTTCAGGTTTTATGGTGGTGAATAAGGGGGCTGGAGATGGAGGAATTTAAAGGATCAGTTAATTTACTTGCTAGGACAGTGGCTTTCTCCCGATGTAATTATAATTCATGCCGGGGGTAATGACAGTTTGATAGTTTTTCAGAAATAGTGCCAAGACGCCTTTGGTCAGATTTAAGTAATCTTCATTATGTAGACAGGATTTGGAAACGCGTAAATAGAACCATATGCAACTTAGTCATTTCTCAGGGCGTTTTTTTCTTATCGCCATATAGACCTTGTTTATACAGAATTGATTTTGTACACCTGTCGGAGGTTGGTTTAGACTTTCTTATTTTAGGTTTACAAAACATGATTGAGCAGGCTGCGGCATTTTTGGAGGCTTCAGCCACTCAGTTTTTGAGTGGCTTTCAGCTGTTGGGTTTGTCATCCAGTTCAGTTCTGGATGGACTATGTGATATCATTAATAAATTAAATAATTTATGGTTATGGAATTTTAAGTTTAAAGATTTTGTTATGAATGATTATTGTTCATCTTGGGTAACCCCTTAATAAATGTCGTGGCCATTATTGCCAACATGAAATTGTGTTGTGTCTCTTTATTCTATATCCTCTTTTAGTCCTTTGTGCTGTCCCATGAATGAGTACCTAGCGCTTATGCGGGGCTCCATGGGACAGTACAGAGGGCGGTAGTATGTTCCGCTGTTTCTCCCCCTCTGTTTTTGCTGTTTGGATTGCCCCAGGTGATGGCAGATTGCAGAGCAGCATGGCAACGGTTTCCGATTGGCTGAATCAGGCGGGTTTGAGTCGGGCTGTGGTTATAAAAGTTGGCAGCTTTCCTGCTCCGTTCACCGTCTGAGGAGACCCGCTGAAGACGGACCCCCCCGCGCTGTTCCCACCCTCCCTCCCTAAATATATAAATTTTGAATTTTTCATGGTATTTGTTAGTGGGGTTTGTCATCCAGTTCAGTTCTGGATGGACTACGTGATATCTTTAATAAATTAAATAATTTATGGTTATGGAATTTTAAGATTAAAGATTTTGTTATGAATGATTATTGTTCATCTTGGGTAACCCCTTAATAAATGCCGTGGCCATTATTGCCAACATGAAATTGTGTTGTGTCTCTTTATTCTATATTCTCTTTTAATCCTTTGTGCTGTCCCATGTATAATCTCAGTGTTAACTAATGAACATTGCAACTAATGAACTAATGTTAACTAATGAACGTGAGAACCAAATTTGAGAATAGATTGAAGCTTGTTTATCTTACTTGGAATAATGGCAACAATTACTGCAAAGTAGTAGATGTCTTGTGTGCTAGGGTCAACTTCTAACCCTGTATATACAGTATCCAACAAAAGTGAGTGCACACCTCACATTTTTCTAAATATTTTATTATATCTTTTCATGTGACAACACTGAAGAAATGACATTTTGCTACAATGTAAAGTAGTGAGTGTACAGCTTGTATAACAGTGTACATTTGCTGTCCCCTCAAAATAACTCCACACACAGCCATTAAGGTCTAAACTGCTGGCAACAAAACTGAGTACACCCCTAAGTGAAAATGTCCAAATTGGGCCCAAAGTGTCAATATTTTGTGTGGCCACCATTATTTTCCAGCACTGCCTTAACCCTCTTGGGCATGGAGTTCACCGGAGCTTCACAGGTTGCCACTGGAGTCCTCTTCCACTCCTCCATGAAGACATCACGGAGCTCGTGGATGTTAGAGACCTTGCGCTCCTCCGCCTTCCATTTGAAGATGAACCACAGATGCTCAATAGGGTTTAGGTCTGGAGACATGGTTGGCCAGTCCATCACCTTTACCCTCGGAAGCACTCATGCAGCCCCAGACCATGATACTCCCATCACCTTACTTGACTGTAGGCAAGACACACGTTTCTTTGTACTCCTCACCTGGTTGCCCCACACACGCTTGACACCACCTGAAACAAATAAGTTTATCTTGGCTTCATTAGACCACAGGACATGGTTCCAGTAATCCATGTCCCTAGTCTGCTTATCTTCAGCAAACTGTTTGCGGGCTTTCTTGTGCACCATTTTTAGAAGAGGCTTCTTTCTGGGACGACAGCCATGCAGACCAATTTGATGCAGTGTGCAGCGTATGGTCTGAGCACTGACAGGCTGACCCCCTCACCCTTTCAACCTCTGAAGCAATGCTGACAGCACTCATATGTCTATTTCCCAAAGACAAACTCTGGATATGACGCTGAAACACGTGCACTCATCTTCTTTGGTTGACCATGGCGAAGCCTGTTCTGAGTGGATAAGTTTGAAAAAGCCACCCTATAGAGACAATTGTAAATAATTTAACAATAAAAATAACAATTTGAGCTGCTGCTGTAGTGCAAGGTAAACGACCCCAAGTGATGAAAATATAAATGTTAAACTCAGCGCTGCTCCAATAAATAGTAAACCAATATATAATAAAGTGCCTACATCAGTATAATCAATGACATAGTATTAATTAACAATGTAAAGTGCTCAGTGCAATTATAGTGCAAAACAAATAAAGTGCAATCATATAAAGTCCATCCATATAATCATATGGTGTGTTGAACTTGTGCAAATTATGCAGTTGGTGTAGATCAAATTTTTAAAACCGTGCAAAAAAACGCTGCCTTGGTGTGCAAACAACCATCACTAGGAGGAGACCTAGAGATGGCTCTTTGCATGACAAAGCGGTGTTTTTTTGCACGGTTTTAAAAAGTTTGATGTAAGTGTAATGATTTTGGATCTTTATGAATAAATCTAGCAGTATTACACTATATATCCTTTTCTCTTTATTGCCATACGTCTGATATGGATATCCAATCACCGGATTACATCTGGATATATACCTGACGACTTTAATATATTGATGGAAGGAAGGTGATATTTTCACCCACACTGATTACATCCAGCAGCCCGAGCCATTGACAGGAGATTCTATTGCAAACTTAATACCAGGCATATTTAAAGAATTAGGTAAGTGTTTTCTTCTATAACATGTAAAAAAGTGTGAACAACATGTGGAATAAAACAGTGGCGCTTAATTCAAACAAAAAATTACACTCTTATGCCCTGTACACACGGTCAGATTTTCTGATGGAAAATGTCCGATCGGAGCGTGTTGTCGGAAATTCCGACCGTGTGTGGGCTCCATCGGACATTTTCCATCGGATTTTCCGACACACAAAGTTTGAGAGCAGGCTATAAAATTTTCCGACAACAAAATCCGATGGCGTCAATTCCAACCGTGTGTGGCCTGTTCCGACGCACAAAGTGCCACGCATGCTCAGAAGAAATTCCTAGACGGAACAGCTCGGTCTGGTAAACTTAGCGTTCGCAATGGATACAGCACTTTCATCACGCTGCAATGTTAAAAATGGTTTAATACAGCGCACTCTCTTCTTCTTTATAATGTGAGAAGAATGAAGTAGTTTTGCTGCTCATATTCACACAGACTTCTCACAAACTTATTTCTTTACTATTTATCGGGATTCCCTCAATATATTTTGATTTGTCACATCTGATAACATTTTTTTGGTGTTGTATTTTGGGTTTTTTTTTTTGTTTTAAGGCAGAATTTTTTTTTTTTTTTTGGTTTGTATTTTTTTCAAGGCTGATCTTTGTTTTCTTGTATTTTTAGTTTTACTCCAGAATATTTTTGTGTGTGTTTTGTGTGTCAAGTTACCACAACACCATTGATATGTTGTTATATTTAATCTGTAGGAGATTGTTTGGTGTTGTTGTCTCTTGTTAAATTCACATTGTACTTTAGAAATGTACCTGAATCGTCACCAACAAACTGTCCTTTTTTGAATGAAAACACACATAAGAGAGTATAATAGAAAAAAAAAACATTTATTAAGGGCTCACAACTAAACAAAGAGGGAGGCAACGCTGCAGAAACAGCAGAAATGGGTGAAGCCTTGGACCCCCAGGGCACACATCAACTATTTTCAAGCAAAATTGGTGGCCTGAGGAGTCCTTATCTAAAAGGGAGTGCAGCCTGGTCCAGAAGTCTCAGAGATCCGGAAAGCAGCAGATGACATCTGTGTCCCCAGGCTGTGGTCATACAAGAGACTGCATCTTTTGCCAGACCAGACTGAACCCAGGGCCATCACTCTCTCGTCTTCCTTCCATGCTTTCTTGCACGCTGTGGCTCTGGTGGTGGAGTTGTGGCAGCAGGAGGAGGAGGAGGAGGGGCCAACTCACTCAGGTGGGTATTGGGTGTTAGTTCCCCACTCACCCCCTTACTTAGGACTTTATACAGAAGGTCCTCACATATTTTGTGTTGACCCTCCTGCATGCCATGCAGTTTTGTGGCAGCCATGCAGGCAAAGGCCTTTTCAGGAGTGGGTATGGCTCGGAGGGACGCTGAAGCCTCCTGAATTAGCCTGAGTGCAGAATCCTGCATGTGAGTCGCCTTCCTCGCTCTTTTGTATGGAAAGCGGAGGGGAGGAACCTGCGATTCGGTCAGGCTTCGACTTGTCCCAGGCTTCTCCTGGCTGACACTTAGCCCCGCCTCCTCCTGGCTGCAACTTAGCCCCGCCTCCTCCTGGCTGCCACATTCCACAGCCTCCTCCTGGCTGATGTCTTCCTGTGTATGAAAAAGGGACATTGTTTTAGTATTTGTTTCATCAATCACACACAATTTTCACCTCCTGACTGTTGTAAATTGAATGTTAACAAATATAACAGACTATCCTTCTGAGCCCAGCATTTTTCATTCTTGTCCCAATTTTGGGTGCCCACTACTGTCTATTGATATGTAAAACACTTTTTGCAATCAGCAATTAGTGATCAATAATGACATCTAGTAAACATCATTTCTTTATTGACCAGAAATCTGTAGAGGAATGCTATACCTGACTCCAGCTGGGCTCCTCCACTTCTTCCTGGCTGGAAGGCCCAGGTTGGACATCGGAAGCCTCAGCTGGGGTGGAAGGAAGAGTGGAAGGAAGAGTAGAGAGGGATTCCCTGACTTCATTGTGGTCTGACAGAAATCGCAGTCTCTCATAGTACCACAGCCTGGGGACATAAACGTCACCTGCTGCAGCTCCGGATCTCTGGGAATCCGTGACCTTCTTGCGCTCCCTAAGATAAGTGCTCCTCAGGCCACCAATTTTGGTTTTTAAATAGGGGATGGTTGCTGTGGGGACCACCGGCTTCACCAACTCCAGCAGTTTCTCCAGCGCTGCCTGCCTCTTTTGTTTATTATTGTGATGGGGATGTCTCACCTGCCACGGACAGGGCAGCTCCCTGTACTTGTCTATGAACAGGGGGAGGAAATTGTGGTCGTTGAAGCCATCCATTTTCTCTGCAAGACACAACACATGACAAACCCTAAGGTCAGGCCAAACTCTCCTAATCTTGTTACAATATAGGCTTCAATTTCGAAGCAGTATAGGCCCAAGTTTAGATCTTACCTTCGTTATCACGATTGGTGCCTCCGACGCTCTTTTCTCCGCTCACAGATCATACGTAATACGCACGCGTGTTACGCTTTATACACACTGCGCATGCGTGTAACTCCGCCCACCCCTAACGTTCTTTCTAGTCCATTCCCCGCCCCTTTTCGTTCTGCGCAGTGGGGGAAGAGCACATGGCGGAGACACAACAGGTGCATGCTAATTACAGCAACGAGGAGGAGGAGGAGGAAAGCCCTGATCCAGAGACGTCCCGATCCAGAAGGAGACGATTTAAGGCCTCAAATATGTTCTTTGGGGAGATGTTGGAGATGGTGGACATCCTGAAGAAGGCCGACTGTGATGGAAAGTATGGACCTTACCCCAACCCCAATGTCAGAAAGGCCAAGATCATGGCGAAAGTGGTCAAAAGTCTGCACCGGAATTTCGGGGTACGACGATCGAAAGATCAGTTCAGGAAACGGGGGTCTGACCTCAAATTACGAGAACATGAGCAGTACAGAAAGATCCAGAGAGTGTTGCAAAAAGTAAGTAGTTGTGCTGTGTTTCTATTCTTTTTGGCTTTATTACGCTCGTGCTGCTCCATGTGCTTTTCTTAAAAGTGTACATTTTAAAATGGCAACTTTCATGTTCATGGGCACATTATTCGTTCGTATCAAACATTTTTCTTTCGGCCTATAAAACACCATTTTTTGGCCATATGCATTTGGCCACATTTTTGACGCCCTACTTGTATGAAACTAATTTGGTTCTGTAGATGGCTTTGTTACTAGAATGAAATGCCAACTAGATTCTGTGTAAGGAGAGGACACTCAGCAGCTGTTTTCACATCTGGACACTGGAGCACTAGTGTGGGACACCAGAACACCATTTTTATTAGGGGGGCCACACAGGTGCTCCAGTGTATACTATAGGGGGGTCTCCATCTGTGAAGCTTGTACCAAACAGGTGAAGTATTGAAGCTTGACAAACGACACTGAAAATTCTACATCTTGGAACTCTGCCAAAACAGACAATTGTACCCCACTTCCAAGCAACGTTTCCTATTTATAGTTCTGCCATCAAATATCTGTGTGCTAAGTATACCATTTTTTTTTACATAGGGGAGAAAAGACTCGGAGGACACCCCTCATCCGAGGAGACCAGAGACCCCCCCCCTCTGGAAGAAGGGGAAATCCCCTCAACACAAGAAGAGCAGGAGGAAGAAGATGTGGTGGAACTAGTCACCACAACAGGTGAGTGTCTGCGACCACACGCTCAGGTAAGAGATGGATGCCGGCATATTTTTTATACCTGTTTTTGTTTGGTTTCTCTCTTTTTAGGTGATCGTGATGTTGTGGATCCAGATCCTTTCACCTCGGAAAGTGCACAGATCCTGATCGGGGAGATCATGGGGTGTAATTTAGCATTGGAAAACCTCAAGAAAAACATCAATGATGTTATTCAAAAAAATAGGAACATCATTGATGTTTTGGGTAGAGTTTAAAACCCCTCCAAATCCCTTTCTTTTTTTGTATGCTACAATGTTATAAATGTGTAAATTTGGAGGATGCACACAGTGTGCCAACATGTGCTATCTGCCATCACAGGAGATTAACCACTTGCCGACCGCCTAACGTAGATATACGTCGGTAGAATGGCATGGGCAGGCAGAATCACGTGCCTGTACGTGATCTGCCTCCCGCGGGCGGGGGGTCCTATCGGACCCCCCCCCCGGTGCCAGCGGCGGTCGGCATTTCACTGGGAGCGTTGGGAGGCGAGGGGGAGACCATCCGATCGTGGCCTCCCCCTCGCGATCGCTCCCAGCCAATCGGAATCCTCCCCTGCCTGTGTGTAGTTTCACACAGGCAGAGGATGTGATGTCATCTCTCCTCGGCTCGGCAGTTTCCGTTCCGGCGCCGAGGAGAGAAGACATGTAAGTGCACAAAACACTGCACACACACAGTAGAACATGCCAGGCACATAAAACACCCCCGACCCCCCCCCGATCGCCCCCCGATCCCCCCCAACCACCCCCCCCTGTCACAAACTGACACCAAGCAGTATTTTTTTTTTTTCTGATTACTGATTGGTGTCAGTTTGTGACAGTTACAGTGTTAGGGCAGTGAGTGGTAGCCCCCTTTAGGTCTAGGATACCCCCCTAACCCCCCCTAATAAAGTTTTAACCCCTTGATCACCCCCTGTCACCAGTGTCACTAAGCGATCATTTTTCTGATCGCTGTATTAGTGTCGCTGGTGACGCTAGTTAGGGAGGTAAATATTTAGGTTCGCCGTCAGCGTTTTATAGCGTCAGGGACCCCCATGTACTATCTAATAAATGTTTTAACCCCTTGATTGCCCCCTAGTTAACCCTTTCACCACTGATCACCGTATAAGTGTTACGGGTGACGCTGGTTAGTTCGTTTATTTTTTATAGTGTCAGGGCACCCGCCGTTTATTACCGAATAAAGGTTTAGCCCCCTGATCGCCCAGCGGTGATATGCGTCGCCCCAGGCAGCGTCAGATTAGCGCCAGTACCGTTAACACCCACGCACGCAGCATACGCCTCCCTTAGTGGTATAGTATCTGTACGAATCAATATCTGATCCGATCAGATCTATACTAGCGTCCCCAGCAGTTTAGGGTTCCCAAAAACGCAGTGTTAGTGGGATCAGCCCAGATACCCGCTAGCACCTGCGTTTTTCCCCTCCGCCCGGCCCAGCCCAGCCCACCCATGTGCAGTATCGATCGATCACTGTCACTTACAAAACACTAAACAAATAACTGCAGCGTTCGCAGAGTCAGGCCTGATCCCTGCGATCGCTAACAGTTTTCTTGGTAGCGTTTTGGTGAACTGGCAAGCACCAGCCCCAGGCAGCATCAGGTTAGCGCCAGTACCGCTAACACCCATGCACGCACCGTACACCTCCCTTAGTGGTATAGTATCTGTACGGATCAATATCTGATCCGATCAGATCTATACTAGCGTCCCCAGCAGTTTAGGGTTCCCAAACATGCAGTGTTAGCGGGATCAGCCCAGATACCTGTTAGGACCTGCGTTTTGCCCCTCCACCCAGCCCAGCCCACCCAAGTGCAGTATCAATCGATCACTGTCACTTACAAAACACTAAACGCATAACTGCAGCGTTCGCAGAGTCAGGCCTGATCCCTGCGATCGCTAACAGTTTTCTTGGTAGCGTTTTGGTGAACTGGCAAGCACCAGCCCCAGGCAGCGTCAGGTTAGCGCCAGTACCGCTAACACCCATGCATGCACCGTACACCTCCCTTGGTGGTATAGTATCTGATCGGATCAATATCTGATCTGATCAGATCTATACTAGCGTCCCCAGCAGTTTAGGGTTCCCAAACATGCAGTGTTAGCGGGATCAGCCCAGATACCTGTTAGCACTTGCGTTTTGCCCCTCCACCCAGCCCACCCAAGTGCAGTATCAATCGATCACTGTCACTTACAAAACACTAAACGCATAACTGCAGCGTTCACAGAGTCAGGCCTGATCCCTGCGATCGCTAACAGTTTTTTTGGTAGCGTTTTGGTGAACTGGCAAGCACCAGCCCCAGGCAGCGTCAGGTTAGCGCCAGTACCGCTAACACCCACGCACGCACCGTACACCTCCCTTGGTGGTATAGTATCTGATCGGATCAATATCTGATCTGATCAGATCTATACTAGCGTCCCCAGCAGTTTAGGGTTCCCAAACACGCAGTGTTAGCGGGATCAGCCCAGATACCTGCTAGCACCTGCGTTTTGCCCCTCCGCCCGGCCCAGCCCAGCCCACCCAAGTGCAGTATCGATCGATCACTGACACTTACAAAACACTAAACGCATAACTGCAGCGTTCGCAGAGTCAGGCCTGATCCCTGCGATCGCTAACAGTTTTTTTTGTAGCGTTTTGGTGAACTGGCAAGCCCCAGCAGCCTAGTACACCCCGGTCATAGTCAAACCCGCACTGCAGTAACACTTGGTGACGTGGCGAGTCCCATAAGTGCAGTTCAAGCTGGTGAGGTGGCAAGCACAAGTAGTGTCCCGCTGCCACCAAGAAGACAAACAAAGGCCTGTCGTGCCCATAATGCCCTTCCTGCTGCATTCGCCAATCCTAATTGAGAACCCACCACTTCTGCAGCGCCCGTACTTCCCCCATTCACATCCGCAACCAAATGCAGTTGGCTGCATGAGAGGCATTTTCTTTATGTCCTCCCGAGTACCCCTACCCAACGAACCCCCCCAAAAAAGATGTCGTGTCTGCAGCAAGCGCGGATATAGGCGTGACACCCGCTATTATTGTCTCTCCTGTCCTGACAATCCTGGTCTTTGCATTGGTGAATGTTTTGAACGCTACCATACACTAGTTGAGTATTAGCGTAGCGTACAGCATTGCACAGACTAGGCACACTTTCACAGGGTCTCCCAAGATGCCATCGCATTTTGAGAGACCCGAACCTGGAACCCGTTACAGTTATAAAAGTTAGTTACAAAAAAAAGTGTAAAAAAAAAAAAAAAAAAAAAAACACAAACAAAAATATAAAATAAAAAATAATAGTTGTCGTTTTATTGTTCTCTCTCTCTCTATTCTCTCTCTATTGTTCTACTCTTTTTTACTGTATTCTATTCTGCAATGTTTTATTGTTATTATGTTTTATCATGTTTGCTTTTCAGGTATGCAATTTTTTATACTTTACCATTTACTGTGCTTTATTGTTAACCATTTTTTTGTCTTCAGGTACGCCATTCACGACTTTGAGTGGTTATACCAGAATGATGCCTGCAGGTTTAGGTATCATCTTGGTATCATTCTTTTCAGCCAGCGGTCGGCTTTCATGTAAAAGCAATCATAGTGGCTAATTAGCCTCTAGACTGCTTTTACAAGCAGTGGGAGGGAATGCCCCCCCCCAACGTCTTCCGTGTTTTTCTCTGGCTCTCCTGTCTCAACAGGGAACCTGAGAATGCAGCCGGTGATTCAGCCAGCTGACCATAGAGCTGATCAGAGACCAGAGTGGCTCCAATCATCTCTATGGCCTAAGAAACCGGAAGCTACGAGCATTTTATGACTTAGATTTCGCCGGATGTAAACAGCGCCATTGGGAAATTGGGAAAGCATTTTATCACACCGATCTTGGTGTGGTCAGATGCTTTGAGGGCAGTGGAGAAATCTAGGGTCTAATAGACCCCAATTTTTTCAAAAAAGAGTACCTGTCACTACCTATTGCTATCATAGGGGATATTTACATTCCCTGAGATAACAATAAAAATGATTTAAAAAAAAAAAAAAATGAAAGGAACAGTTTTAAAATAAGATAAAAAAAATAATAACAATAATAAAGAAAAAAAATGGCGTCAAATGTAAACAGCAATTGCACCATGCATGTGAGGTATCATCGCGAATGTCAGATCGAGGGCAGTAATTTTAGCAGTAGACCTCCTCTGTAAATCTAAAGTGGTAACCTGTAAAGGCTTTTAAAGGCTTTTAAAAATGTATTTAGTTTGTCGCCACTGCACGTTTGTGCGCAATTTTAAAGCATGTCATGTTTGGTATCCATGTACTCGGCCTAAGATCATCTTTTTTATTTCATCAAACATTTGGGCAATATAGTGTGTTTTAGTGCATTAAAATTTAAAAAAGTGTGTTTTTTCCCCAAAAAATGCATTTGAAAAATCGCTGCGCAAATACTGTGTGAAAAAAAAAAATGAAACACCCACCATTTTAATCTGTAGGGCATTTGCTTTAAAAAAATATATAATGTTTGGGGGTTCAAAGTAGTTTTCTTGCAAAAAAAAAATTATTTTTTTATGTAATCAAAAAGTGTCAGAAAGGGCTTTGTCTTCAAGTGGTGAGAAGAGTGGGTGATGTGTGACATAAGCTTCTAAATGTTGTGCATAAAATGCCAGGACAGTTCAAAACCCCCCCAAATGACCCCATTTTGGAAAGTAGACACCCCAAGCTATTTGCTGAGAGGCATGTCGAGTCCATGGAATATTTTATATTGTGACACAAGTTGCGGGAAAGAGACAATTTTTTATTTTTTTTTGCGCAAAGTTGTCACTAAATGATATATTGCTCAAACATGCCATGGGAATATGTGAAATTACACCCCAAAATGCATTCTGTTGCTTCTCCTGAGTACGGGGATACCACATGTGTGAGACTTTTTGGGAGCCTAGCCGCGTACGGAACCCCGAAAACCAAGCACCGCCTTCAGGCTTTCTAAGGCCGTAAATTTTTTATTTCACTCTTCACTGCCTATCACAGTTTCGGAGGCCATGGAATGCCCAGGTGGCAAAACCCCCCCCCCCAAATGACCCCATTTTGGAAAGTAGACACCCCAAGCTATTTGATGAGAGGTATAGTGAGTATTTTGCAGACCTCACTTTTTGTCACAAAGTTTTGAAAATTGAAAAAAGAAAAAAAAAATGTTTTTTCTCGTCTTTCTTTATTTTCAAAAACAAATGAGAGCTGCAAAATACTCACCATGCCTCTCAGCAAATAGCTTGGGGTGTCTACTTTCCAAAATAGGGTCATTTGGGGGGGGTTTGTGCCACCTGGGCATTCCATGGCCTCCGAAACTGTAATAGGCAGTGAAGAGTGAAATCAAAAATTTACACCCTTAGAAATCCTGAAGGCGGTGATTGGTTTTCGGGGCCCCGTACGCGGCTAGGCTCCCAAAAAGTCCCACACATGTGGTATCCCCGTACTCAGGAGAAGTAGCTAAATGTATTTTGGGGTGCAATTCCACATATTCCCATGGCCTGTGTGAGCAATATATCATTTAGTGACAACTTTGTGCAAAAAATAAATAAATAAATAAATAAATTTGTCACTTTCCCGCAACTTGTGTCGAAATATAAAACATTCCATGGACTCAACATGCCTCAAAGCAAATAGCTTGGGGTGTCTACTTTCCAAAATGGGGTCATTTGGGGGGGTTTTATGCCATCTGGGCATTTTATGGCCTTCAAAACTGTGATAGGTAGTGAGGAGTAAAATCAAAAATGTACGCCCTTAGAAATCCTGAAGGCAGTGATTGGTTTTCGGGGCCCCGTACGCGGCTAGGCTCCCAAAAAGTCCCACACATGTGGTATCCCCATACTCAGGAGAAGCAGCTAAATGTATTTTGGGGTGCAATTCCACATATGCCCATGGCCTGTGTGAGCAATATATCATTTAGTGACAACTTTTTGTAATTTTTTTTTTTTTTTGTCATTATTCAATCACTTGGGACAAAAAAAATGAATATTCAATGGGCTCAACATGCCTCTCAGCAATTTCCTTGGGGTGTCTACTTTCCAAAATGGGGTCATTTGTGGGGGTTTTGTACTGCCCTGCCATTTTAGCACCTCAAGAAACGACATAGGCAGTCATAAATTAAAGGCTGTGTAAATTCCAGAAAATGTACCCTATTTTGTAGGCGCTATAACTTTTGCGCAAACCAATAAATATACACTTATTGACATTTTTTTTACCAAAGACATGTGGCCGAATACATTTTGGCCTAAATGTATGACTAAAATTGAGTTTATTGGATTTTTTTTAGAACAAAAAGTAGAAAATATAATTTTTTTTCAAAATTTTCGGTCTTTTTCCGTGTATAGCGCAAAAAATAAAAACGGCAGAGGTGATCAAATACCATCAAAAGAAAGCTCTATTTGTGGGAAGAAAAGGACGCAAATTTCGTTTGGGTACAGCATTGCATGACCGCGCAATTAGCAGTTAAAGCGACGCAGTGCCGAATTGTAAAAAGTGCTCTGGTCAGGAAGGGGGTAAAACCTTCCGGGGCTGAAGTGGTTAATGGACGCGTTTTGGGGTGCAACCCCTTCCTCAATAATAAAGTAGCTAAGAGGAAGGGGTTTCTCCCCCAAAACACGTCCCTTGATCCCCCGTGATGGCAGGTCGCACATGTTGACATTCGGAAATTTGTGTGCATCTTCCAAATTTGGCTTTTCCTGGGGTGACTTCACCCCATCTGAACTCAATATCAAACATAGTTCCTAAATACTCATGTCTGATATTGCCTTCAAGTTCTACCAAATGTGAACTTTGTAAGTTCAAAGATTTGTGTCTTTCTTGTTGGTTTTACACATGCCTGTTTTATCTTAAATGGACATTTCTATTTGTGATAATGCCACCCCAAAAATTGTTATACAACAAACATGTTGGTTTGTTTTAAAAACCTTTTCCAAATGCACATGTGATTGTGCAGGTATTAAAAAGATTGTTAATCAAGAATGTGTTGATTATTGTCTGAACGCTACAACACTTTTGTGGCGATGTAATTGCTGTTTTCTGTGACAATGGGGGTTATTTCCTTAGGGCAAATCCTCTTTGCAATACCAGTGCAGTTTCAGTGCAGTTTCAGGTGCAAAGTGTCTTTGCCTTTAGTAAATAACACCCAACAGTGCTTTGTAAGGTTACACAATCACGCCATTTTCTGGACTCACCGCATTTCGGTCAGGGTCAGCTAAAACAAACACAAGCAGTAAATGTCACCAAAGATTTTAAATTTTTTTTTATTATTGGATCAAGGTTTCACAAATTGTCTGGCATATTGATGGCCCCCCACCCGCAAAAAACTCAAGGTATCTTAACCGGACATCACGGGCACTCAGAGAGGGCAAGCCAGGACGGCCACTTTCAAGCGCCGTCAGGGTTGTTTCATTTATAATTCCGGCCTCAGGCCCAAATGAGCCAGCATAGTTGGCAGAATGTTGCTGTAAAAAGTTATGTATAACACAGCATGCCAGGATTATATGATTTCGTTTATACTCCGCCATATGGATGGGTGTAAGAAATAGGCGGAACCAGCTGGCCATGATTCCAAATGTGTTCTCCACCACTCTTCTGGCTCTGGCCAGCCGGCAATTAAAAACCCTCTGTTCCGGGGTGAGGGTCCTGATCGGGAATGGCCGCATAAGATGGTCTCCCAGCGCAAATGCTTCATCCGCAACGAAGATGAATGGGAGTCCTTCCACATTCTCTTCTGGAGGTGGCAAGTCCAAGCTGCCATTCTGGAGATGCCTGTAAAACTCCGTCTGGGCGATGGCTCCACCATCGGACATCCGGCCATTCTTCCCCACGTCCACATACAGGAACTCGTAATTAGCCGACACCACCGCCAACATCACAATACCATTGAACCCCTTGTAATTATAATAGTACGACCCCGAGTTGGGGGGTGGGACGATGTGGACGTGTTTCCCATCAATTGCCCCTCCACAGTTAGGAAAGTCCCACCGCTGGGCAAAGTGGGAGGCCACAGTCTGCCATTCCTGTGGCGTGGAAGGAAACTGTTGAGGAAAACAAAAATAAATTAGTATTTTTGCACATAAACATGGAAAGCAGATTAGACACAAACATTCTTGGCCAACATCCAGATAACATTTATTAAGGGGAATTTTACAACACCAAAGTATAAGGTACACCTATCATATTCCCCCCCTCTCATGGGCCATTTCTAACATTATAGGGGGTGGGGGAATCTTGGACAGGTAAGCCTCTCCACTTCATTGAGAGATGAATGCCTCAATAATGGGTATTACTTTGACCAGCCCCTCCTTAGTTACACTATTGGCAGACCACTGGACAGGTAAGAAGTGTCATAATACAAAGATATAAATACACACTGTACACATTTGAGCACATTTGGACATTCTGCTATTACCTATCAAGATAATAATAGTATACAAAAACTTTAAACAGTACCACTTGAAGGTATACACGCAGGCCCTTGCACTACAGCTGACTTAGCAGTTGGGGGGAGGGAGGGTTAATAAAAATGATTTGGGGACACTACAAAAAAAGCCTCTGGCACTCAAATCACATTTCTAAACATTTTAGGGGTTGTTTGGGGTAAAGCACTACTATGGAGCTGATAAAATACATTGTTAAGTGACTACATGAGGTGAATATAGGGCCAGGAGAGCATGCTGGGGAGGAAAGTGAAGGCAAATATGTATGAAGGACTAAAAAAAACCCCATAAAATTCCAGCATGCATGAGGACAAAGGGGACATTCACAGCATATTACAATCATGGTAATTAGGGAATGAGGAAAGAAATACAATATATTAGCAAGCATTCAATACAATAAAATGTGATATTAAAGGATAAAAATCTTACCTTCATATACTCCTTCTGCAGGACCTGGATGATGGCAGAACAGGTCTCTGGGATAATGATCCCTAGAGCCTGGGGGGAGATGCCTGTCGAGAACTTCAAGTCCTGCAGGCTTCTCCCTGTCGCCAAGTACCGCAGGGTAGCGACGAGCCTCTGCTCCGGAGTGATGGCTTGCCTCATGCAAGTATCCTGCCTGCTGATATAGGGGGTCAGCGAAGCCAACAAACGGTGAAATACGGGGTCCGTCATCCTGAGAAAGTTCCTGAAATCATCAGGATTATTCTCACGGATCTCACGGAGCAAAGGCATATGACAGAACTGGTCATGCTGAAGCAACCAATTCTTGGTCCATGAACTCCTCCCCACCCTGTTCATGGACTGGACTTGTGTCAAGGTCAGGACCCCAACACCAAGCCCCCACACAGCACGAACTCTACGAGGAGTACGTATACGCAACATGGCTAGAAAACGGTCGGCTGCTCAGAACGAAGTAACAGAACGCACTGAAGAACAGCAAGGCCTGTGAAGAGCGACCTGAAAAACAGCAACGAACGAACAAGAACACGATGACTAATCCAAGTCACGCGTAGCTTGCTTGCACGCACTGAAGAGCAGATACAAACCCACAAGCACAAACTGAACCGCAGAAAATGATCTGAAAGCCACGAATCTGAAAAAGCGCAAATCGTCTCTCACCAAACTTTTACAAACACGAGATTAGCAAAATGAGCCCAAAGGGTGCCGCGCTTGGTTCTGAAATGGCCTTTTCTAGTCTTGTCGTACGTGGTTTACGTCACCGCGTTTTTGGCGATCGGAAATTCCGACAACTTTGTGCGACCGTGTGTACGCAAAACAAGTTTGAGCCAACATCCGTCGGAAAAAATCCTAGGATTTTGCTGTCAGAATGTCCGATCAATGTCCGACCGTGTGTACGGGGCATTACAGTGACTCTTTAACTAAACTAATTATACACCCGATAAAGTGTACATAAAGTGTAAAAATAAAATGTAAATACATATATATATATATATATATATATATATATATATATATATATATATATAGTGAACACCAGGTGATAAGTGAAAATCACATAAGGAGTTATACAAAAAAATTATTTTAAAAAATTCCATACACAAAAAAATATTCCACTGTAACTCATTATTTTGCAAGGATCTAATCCAAGACAAAAAAAATTTAACAGCAAAGAATGTTCATTAGGTTATTGTGATAAAGTCTTTCAATGTGATGTCTTCTTTCCAACTTCCACCACACCCAAGTGTTGAGTGGACCCACTCCCAATGAAAAACTCACTCACCAGCTCAAATTGCCCCCACTTGGTGTAAGGCTACAATGCTTATTGATTCCAAACAGGAAGGATTATAGCGACAAGCCAGCCATCCAAATATAAATGCACAATCCGTTCCACATGTGAATAAAAGAAATGCTCCAATAGTGTAATTCGTACAACCAGTTGATGAAAAACACACATGCCAAATCTTCAATGGTTAAACTCACTTTTAAAATTCAAAATTTGCACAATAAAACTTCCACAGCACACTGCACTCCAATGCACAGCACAGCAAAACAACTTGGATAATAATCGTTAGGGGTTGCGGTCACGGCGGACCCGAGGTATGCAGGCGTCTGCTCGCTTATCTCACCCACTCCTCGCTCGCCCAACCACTCTGACAGGTCCCCTTTCCTGGTAGGCTCGACCGCGACGCTCGTCTCTCTTCACGTCAGTTGTTCCTGGTGTCCACCATCACTCGGCCACGCCCCGACATGTTTCGTCACACCTGTGACTTACTCATGGGATAGGCTGCCCGGGATGTCCGTCATCCCTTATGTACCCTCCTATCAACAACTGATAGGAGATCATTAAGCGCGCATGCGCAATGTTCGTACGTCGCGCCTGCGCACTACTCGTGTCCCCGTGAGCGCGAAAACCCTATTACAAGGAGGCGCTGTTCAATAGACACATGAAGTACATTATATGTAACTCTTGGTTATCGGACTACACATAATCCTATACAATTCGGTTATCTTACAGCTCGTGACAGCGTCCTCTATTACTCATCCTTCATATATTCACTGGACCCTAAATACTGAAGCCTATATACTTATTGCTTTGGGAGTATCTCTTAACTGTGGTTAATTATCACACACCGTATGCACACTAAAAGATAATCATAAAAAATAAAAATTTAAAAAATTTAAAATCTCAGTGTTTTACATGTTTATATATAGTGGATTATGCACCCAGGGTATATAAATTACCCCCTAACGAGTATTATCCAAGTTGTTTTGCTGTGCTGTGCGTTGGAGTGCAGTGTGCTGTGAAAGTTTTATTGTGCAAATTTTGAATTTTAAAAGTCTGAGTTTAACCGTTGAAGATTTGGCATGTGTGTTTTTCATTAAACTGCTTGTACGAATTACACTATTGGAGCATTTCTGTTATTCACATGTGGAACGGATTGTGCATTTAAATTTGGATGGCTAGCTTGTCGCTATAATCCTTCCTGTTTGGAAACAATAAGCATTGTAGCCTTACACGCAAGTAGGGGCAATTGGAGCTGGTGAGTGAGTTTTTCATTGGGAGTGGGTCCACTCAACACTTGGGTGTGGTGGAAGTTGGAAAGAAGACATCACTATTTGAAAGACTTTATCACAATAACCTAATGAACATTCTTTGCTGTTAAATGTTTTTTTTGTCTTGGATTAGATCCTTGCAAAGTAATGAGTTACAGTGGAATATTTTTTTGTGTATGGAATTTTTTTAAATATTTTTTTTGTATAACTCGTTATGTGATTTTCACTTATCACCTGGTGTTCACTATATATATATGTATTTACATTTTATTTTTACACTTCATGTACACTTTATCAGGTGTATAATTAGTTTAGTTAAAGAGTCACTGTAATAGGGCGTACACACGGTCAGACTTTGTTCGGACATTCCGACAACAAAATCCTAGGATTTTTTCCGACGGATGTTGGCTCAAACTTGTCTTGCATACACACGGTCACACAAAGTTGTCGGAAAATCCGATCGTTCTAAACGCGGTGACGTAAAACACGTACGTCGGGACTATAAACGGGGCAGTGGCCAATAGCTTTCATCTCTTTATTTATTCTGAGCATGCGTGGCACTTTGTCCATCGGATTTGTGTACACACGATCGGAATTTCCGACAACGGATTTTGTTGTCGGAAAATTTTATCTCCTGCTCTCCAACTTTGTGTGTCGGAAAATCCGAGGGAAAATGTCCGATGGAGCCCACACACGGTCGGAATTTCCGACAACACGCTCCGATCGGACATTTTCCATCGGAAAATCCGACCGTGTATACAGGGCATAAGAGTGTAATCTTTTGTTTGAATTAAGCGCCACTGTTTTATTACAGGTGTTGTTCACACTTTTTTTACACGTTATAGAAGAAAACACTTTACTAAATTTCCATATTAAAGTGGCAGCTATAGTTAGGTATCTGTATTAACACTTTTCACATAATAATAATAATAATAATTTTGTGTATACTCCGAGGCGCAGTGGTGGGAAACAAGGTATAGGTGGGCAGTAATACTTTGTAGACCAATTGATGGTATATTTAAAGAATTGCTGGTTAGTGGGGACCCAGGAGGGGAGCACGGAGCGTCACCAAGATCTACACCAACTGCATCATTTGCACAAGTTCAACACACCATATGATTATATGGATGGACTTTATATGATTGCACTTTATTTGTTTTGCACTATAATTGAACTGAGCACTTTACATTGTTAATTAATACTATGTCATTGATTATACTGATGTAGGCACTTTATTATATATTGATTTATTGTTTATTGTTTATTGGAGCAGCGCTGAGTTTTCTGTTCTGAGTGGAACCTGTCCTGTTAAAACGCTGTATGGTCTTGGCCACTGTGCTACAGCATAATTTTAGGATCTTGGCAATCTTATAGCCTAGGCCATCTTTATGTAGAGCAACAATTCTTTTTTTCAGATCCTCAGAGAGTAGTTCTTTGCCATAAGGTGCCATGTTGAACTTCCAGTGACCAGTATGAGAGACTGAGAGCGGTAACACCAAATTTAACACACCTGCTCCCATTCACACCTGAGACCTTGTAACACTAACGAGTCACATGACACCGGGGAGGGAAGATGGCTAATTGGGCCCAATTTGAACATTTTCACTTAGGGATGTACTCGCTTTTGTTTCCAGCAGTTTAGACATTAATGGCTGTGCGTTGAGTTATTTTGAGGGGGCAGCAAATTTACAGTTATACAAGCTGTACACTCACTACTTTACATTGTAGCAAAATGTAATTTCTTCAGTGTTGTCACATGAAAAGATATAGTAAAATATTTACAAAAATGTGAGGGGTGCACTCACTTTTGTGAGATACTGTAGGTAATTCCTATTGTTTACTGCCATTGTTTCCCAACAAATGCAAAGCTTGTTGCATCTTTTTTCCAAAGTAATTTAATAGGCAAACAATCAGAGGCCAGTTCTGTGTTAACTTTTTGGGATTTTGGTTTAGGTAAAAGGTGAAAGGAATTTTGTATTTGTAAAAATTCTTATGACACTAAATTATTATATACTGCATAATACATGCTGATTGTTACACAATGATATCAGAGGACGGTGATAAAAACACCCCTGTCACTTACTGTCTGTGTCTAGTTTCTATGAATTGTATTGGTGATAAATTAATATTAATCAGTAATTTACTGAGAATAGTTAGATTTAACTGAAAAAAATATATATTCAAAAAAATAAAAAATGGGGGAAGTATTGTACTAAATGTTTAAGATAGCGGCATTCAAGGAAAGGGCAAGCAAAGTATTTTCTAATTTTGAATAGAGTGGTATTAAGTTGACTGTGTCCCTGTTATAAACATTGCTGCTCATTTCCTCTCTCAGAAACAAACAACCCAAAGATGGGGTCTCTTTTGACAGCTGACACTGGAAAGTGTTACCATTGGGAGATTTTCTTCTATGTGTCGCTCCAGTGACAGCTATCTAATTTTGAATTAATTTTCTGTGTTAGTACAAGTTATGCAAGGTTAAAACTCTGCAATAAAACAAAAAAAAATGATTCTAAAAACTGAAATTAGAAACTGATTGGTTACTAAAAAAAAAGGTTTTGGCTGGAGTTTTTTCCAAGTCTTTGTATAATTTATGTGGTTCATAATTTTGTGACTTATCAACAGTTCTGAGGTTATCTATTTAGTTTCCTTTACAGTATATCTAACTTGGCTAGTCATCAGCCTATTAAAACTAACTCCAATCAAGAAGATTAAATGACAAGAAAAGGTCATTGCTACCAGACTGTCCTGTGTTCTTTGGAGGCTGGTTGTAAGGAGGAGCCGGATGTGGACGCTGAATCAGAGCGGCGGCTGAGTTCCCGAAAGCCTGTGATCCTCCCCCCTGGGATGGCCGAATAGAGAAGAGCCGCTCCATGTCTCCTTCCCCGGCTGACCCCCCCGCTACCCCGCTCACTAGCCTGCCACCAGTACGAGCCCACTGCGGGTCCCGTAGCGGCAATAGACGCCGCAGCGGACAGAAGATCTTCGCCCTCCAGAACGCTGGGCGTGCACGTGACCTCTCGTGATCACACCAAGCTGCGAGAACCTGCATAGATCCATGGAACACGGAGCCTTAGACCCCGCTGACAGGTAGTGACGGCTGAAGCTGTGAGTACTCTGCAGCTGAGACAAGAGAAAGAAGGCTGATCGAGAAGGAATGCACAAAACAGCAAGTAACATTTTCACTGTTAACCAAGCTATGGGAATAATTGTCTGAGTGGTTGCAGTAAGGTGGGGTGAATATAAGACTGTCCGAGACGGGGGGGGTAAGTTGAATCTAGGATTCCAATTCGTTTTATATAAGACTGGAAGTTTACAGATCATCTCGCTGATTTGTAGATATGATGACCGCAAAATAAACCATGTGATATCACAACAACGCCAACCTGTTACGTATATGGTGACTGTTTGAATTGTATGGGGGGAGAGAAAGGAGTAAAGGCGTCTACATAGTAACATAAAGATTATTTCGGATAGTACAAAGACCAGCGAGATTGGTTTATGTTTAAAAAATTTTTTCTCCCTCTCAGATAGAGGTGTGCAGAGGACCACAAAAATCGATATTTGCCTAGAACCCCTGTCACTAGGGGATGTTCACTGGTAAGTTATACGTACGTCGAGACCAAGCAAAGCTGTTGGGGGATACAGAGATCCCACAGGGTGGGAAGACTGAATTATGCTCTACCTGCTGGAACCACTCAGATGGAAACACCTGTTTTAAAGTGAAATGAGAGGTAAATCAGTGAAGGGGGCTACAGGGAATCCCCCCTCCCAACCCCCCAGGTTGAGTGCAAGCCCAGGTACTATTAAAAAATATATGGTACAAGAAGGGAGCAAAGAAAGCCCATGTAAACAAGCAGTGGCTAAAAATAAAACAGAGGGAACCCAAAAGACTGGCGTAAGAAGACAGTTTGAAGACGTAGATACCAGCTTAGCGGGCAGTGAGGTACCCGTGGCAGTAGAGGAGGAGGCCAGAATGGATCCCAAACAAAAAAAACAGCTACCAACCAAGAGTGAAATGGCAGAAATGTTTGCAAGATTAGAAACATTCATAAAGGGGGAATTGGCAACCCTTCATGAAGATGTGAATCATATTGTTAGAAGGGTGGAAGACACTAAAGTCAGGCTGGACTCGCAGGGTGAGGAGATCAAAAACCTTAAAGTAAAAATAAATGAGATACAGAAAGACCAGAGACAGATATTATATAGGATCGAAGATCAAGAGAACCGGAACAGAAGGAAGAATATCAGGATTAGAGGTCTCCCAGAGATACAAGGGGAAAAGGAGGAACTGCAGGAGAAAATGGATAAAATCTTTGGGCATATAATAAAGACATCGAGCACAACCAGTAAAATCAAGTTTGAAAGAATACATCGGATCAGAAAACCTGCTGAGATTGCTGGGGATGCTCCAAGAGATGTTATTGCAAGATTTCATAACTATCAAGATAAAGAACAGATAAGGATATGCCTGAAAAACAATCAACCGGTGACATACGGAGAGACAACACTGCAGGTCTTCCCAGACCTATCAGCTGAGACCTTGGCTAGGAGAAGAACCCTGAAACCCCTGTTGATCCAGCTTAAAGCACATGATGTGCAATATTCATGGGGTTTCCTGGCTTGCTTAACAGGACGCAAAGATGGCTGCTCAGCAGTGCTAAGATTTCCAGAGGACACACCAAATTTTTGTAGCCGCTTAAATGTGCCATTAATAGAAATTCCAGGCTGGTGGGAGAGAATTGAAAATACAGGCGGTCATGAAATATCGCAAGCATGGCACTTGGTCCTCAAACCGAAAAGACCAGAAGGGAGGAACATGTAAAAGCTCAAAGACTTTCTTAACTTAGTTCAGAGTTGTAAAAGTGTGCCAGTAGAGGCTGGAGGAGAGTGGGCTGTGGGATGGTGGGGGGGAGGTGCGGGGTGGGGGGCCGTGGAGGAGGGGAACGGGTAAGGGGTACCCCCCAAAAAAACCTAGGGGAAACAGGGGCTCTGATGGTGACCAAGCCAAGTTCAACCTCCAGGGGGCTAACCGTGGGATTAGGAGGAGTAAGGGGGCCTCGGTTGGTTGGGCCACGGGGAGGGTTTTGTACCCCAAAAGGGAGGGGGGGAGTGAGGGAGGGAGAGGAGATTGGGGTGGGGGGGGAGGTGGGATAGAGTAGTGCATTCATCTTATCGTCTCCTGCTCCTTTGGCTGGATTGGATCTGTAAACCCCCTTCTACTGTAAGAATAGATGTCTAGCTTAAATTTAATTTCATATAACGTAAGAGGTCTGAACTTCCCCATAAAACGTGCTAACATATTGGGGGAACTGAAATTTCTGAAAGCAGACGTGGTCTTGTTGCAGGAGACGCACCTCTTTATTGGTAGAAGTCAAAACATTTTTTCCAGGGATTTTACAGTTTGGTTCTATGGAGACTCTCTGATCAGTGGCACAAAAGGAATTGCTATAGGGTTTGCTAAGGAAGTAAACTTCAAGTTAGAAGAGAGAATGACCGATCCAGAGGGGAGTTTTCTTTTCCTAAGAGGGAAAGTAAATGGAGTGGAATGCACATTGGCAAATATATATGGCCCAAATAAGAATTCATATAGATATCTATTGGGAATTCTAGCGAAGTTCGAGGAATTTAAGAAGGGGTGGGCCATAATAGCAGGAGACTTCAATCTCCATTTGGAACCAGGGATAGATAGTACGTCCTATGCACGGGGGACGGGAGGGATATGGATGAACAAACTGAAAAAGAAGTTGCATCAATATCAACTTATAGATGTATGGAGGATGCAACATAATAATACAAGAGACTACACATTCTACTCCCCCGTGCATGTGACATACTCTAGACTAGATTTTCTTTCTTGTGGAGCATCGGTTACTCGAGGAGGTTGTTGGTACAAATATTGGAACAATGACCTTCTCAGACCATGCGCCTGTGAGTCTGAACCTGAAAATAGGGGAGCGTCAAAATTCGGGAAATAGTTGGAGACTTAATGAGGACCTTCTCTACAACAAAGAAATTGATAGCGAATCAATGAAGAGTTAGAATTGTATTTTAAAGTAAACGTGCCAGGTGAGATATCAGAAGCCACATTTTGGGAGGCCCATAAAGCATATAAAAAAAGAAAGGAGAAAGATAAGCTAGCCCTGTTAAAAGAAATTCATGTTCTAGAACAACAACATAAGATAACGGGTGATGGGGAGGTTGTGGTAAAACTTTTTAGGAAAAGAGAGGCAATGAGAGACCTCATGAAATATGAAACCCGTAAGGTATATAATTTAGTGAAAAAAGAAAGATACATAGGTGGAAACAAGCCTGGCAAATTCTTGGCAAAGGTTTTGAGAAAAAAGAAAAATGGCAATTATATCAAGAAAATAAAAACAAGGGCAGGAGATATCAGACATAAAAATAGTGACATCGCGACATCATTTCAAGAAAATTATGAGGGGATTTATGCAATTAACAAAAATGACACCCAGGAGGTCAGGGAACAAAAACGGGAAAAAATTAAAAATTATTTAAAAGATATCGGACTAGCTAAAATTGCGAAATCTGAACAAAGAGTCTTAGAGGCCCCTATATCAGAGGAGGAGTTAAGAAAAGCACTAAAGGAAACGCCAGTGGGCAAAAGTCCTGGCCCCGACGGGCTTACAGTCCTATACTACAAAAAATATCAGGATCACTTAATCCCCAAAATGTGCTCTTACATGAATGGGATTGGGGATAAATGAGAGATGAGGAGGGAAGCGTTAGAAGCCAACATAGTTGTTATCTTGAAAGAAGATAAGGACAGTACACTGTGCTCTAGCTATAGGCCCATATCTCTACTTAATGTAGACACAAAATTGTTTGCCAAAGTGTTAGTTGAAAGATTGAAACAAATAATAAATGAGATCATACACCCAGATCAGGTTGGGTTTATACCAGGAAGAGAGGGACGAGACAATGGTATTAAAACACTATTGGCAGTGCAAAAATTTAAAGACTGTGGTGCCCCAGGTCTACTTCTGTCGATTGACACGGAAAAAGCATTTGACAGAGTGGACTGGGGCGTCATGATGTGCACATTGGAGGAGATTGGACTTGGGGATAGAATCCTCAGATGGATAAGGGCATTATACTACCGACCCACAGCGAGAGTGAAGGTAAACGGCTTACTGTCGGAGCCATTTGAGATGTTTAATGGCACTAGACAGGGGTGCCCTCTTTCCCCATTGTTATTTGTGCTGGCCCTTGAACCCCTCCTCTCTAAGATAAGGCAAAACCTGGATATCAACGGGTTAAAAATCGGGAAAGATGAGTACAAATTGGCTGCCTTTGTGGATGACATTTTGTTTTATGTCACTCGCCCGAGGATTACCCTCCCAAATCTGATATTTACTCTAACAGAATACGGGAAGCTCTCTAATTTTAAGGTTTAACTTATATACGATGGTAATATTACCCAAAATTATATATAAAATGCGGATGCTTCCAATACCACTTCCACAAACTTACCTCAAAAGTTTACATGCAATGTTCATAAGATTTATATGGAGAGGGGAAAAAACCCCAGTTAAACTTTACACAGTTAACTAAAGATAAGTTGAAGGGGGGGGTGGGGAGCACCAGACATTAGAAAGTATTATGAGGCAAATGCCTTAGCATGGGTAATAGAATGGGTTAAAAAAAATAAAGAAAATCAATTGGTTAAAATGGAAAATAAATTACTGAAACCACATTGAATAGGACAGTATGGATTCCACCACACTTAAGAAAATGGAGTGTTGAAACACAGGACATCACAAGACATGCACTTAAAATTTGGGATAATCTGCACATAAGGGAGCACTGGGAGTATAATTCTCCCTTAATACCACTTAAAGATACAGAATACTTTGTACCGGGGATGGAGGATTTGTTTGGGAAGTGGATTCTGGAGGAGGATGCCCAATTAAAGGACATTATGAGTCAGGATAAAATATGCACATACCAAGAACTTAAAGATAAGGACAATCTGCTAGTTATAGACCCATGGCGGTACAATCAATTGAGGCACTTTATCGAGTCACTCCGGCAGCCAATCAGATTGGCCGAAAACCTACTCCCATTAGAGAAAATATGCCTGGAGAAAAAAAGGAAGGGGGAGTTCTCTAAGACTTATAGAGTACTAATGGAACTGGGGAACACGGAGGTCCCACCATTTATTAAGAAATGGGAGAAGGAATTGGATAGTAAACTCAATGAACTGGAAGTGTGGCAGATACTGAGAAGGGTCAATGCCACTTCGGTCAACTGCTAGTTATTGGAGTTGAATTATAAGTGTCTGGCAAGAATGTATATGACCCCCGACAGAGTACATAAATTTCAGAGGGGAACTTTACAATTATGTTGGTGGGGATGTAAAGAAATAGGGACAATGGCGCATATTTGGTGGCAGTGTCCGGAAATCAAAAAATTCTGGGGGGAGGTAAGGGGAATAATCAAAGAGATCACTAATATCGCTATCCCAGACGATCCTTGGGCGTGCCTATTCCATAAGAGCGAACTGTCCATGAAAACATACCTGAAGCAGACATGTTCTGACCTGCTCCGCACGCCGCCGGCCTTTCCAAGCCAGAATAAGCCAGAGGGAAGCCATGCACATTGCCATTCCTTGAGCGATCCGCACTATGAACCGGAGAGGAGGGGGGACAGCCAAAAAGAAACCCCCGACTTCCAGCTATTTGTTCCGTTCGGGGAACGCTGCAGCAAGGACTCCCCCATCCAAGATGGCGTCGGGTCGGAGGACGGAGGCAGAAAATTATGAGGGGATTTATGCAATTAACAAAAATGACACCCAGGAGGTCAGGGAACAAAAACGGGAAAAAATTAAAAATTATTTAAAAGATATCGGACTAGCTAAAATTGCGAAATCTGAACAAAGAGTCTTAGAGGCCCCTATATCAGAGGAGGAGTTAAGAAAAGCACTAAAGGAAACGCCAGTGGGCAAAAGTCCTGGCCCCGACGGGCTTACAGTCCTATACTACAAAAAATATCAGGATCACTTAATCCCCAAAATGTGCTCTTACATGAATGGGATTGGGGATAAATGAGAGATGAGGAGGGAAGCGTTAGAAGCCAACATAGTTGTTATCTTGAAAGAAGATAAGGACAGTACACTGTGCTCTAGCTATAGGCCCATATCTCTACTTAATGTAGACACAAAATTGTTTGCCAAAGTGTTAGTTGAAAGATTGAAACAAATAATAAATGAGATCATACACCCAGATCAGGTTGGGTTTATACCAGGAAGAGAGGGACGAGACAATGGTATTAAAACACTATTGGCAGTGCAAAAATTTAAAGACTGTGGTGCCCCAGGTCTACTTCTGTCGATTGACGCGGAAAAAGCATTTGACAGAGTGGACTGGGGCGTCATGATGTGCACATTGGAGGAGATTGGACTTGGGGATAGAATCCTCAGATGGATAAGGGCATTATACTACCGACCCACAGCGAGAGTGAAGGTAAACGGCTTACTGTCGGAGCCATTTGAGATGTTTAATGGCACTAGACAGGGGTGCCCTCTTTCCCCATTGTTATTTGTGCTGGCCCTTGAACCCCTCCTCTCTAAGATAAGGCAAAACCTGGATATCAACGGGTTAAAAATCGGGAAAGATGAGTACAAATTGGCTGCCTTTGTGGATGACATTTTGTTTTATGTCACTCGCCCGAGGATTACCCTCCCAAATCTGATATTTACTCTAACAGAATACGGGAAGCTCTCTAATTTTAAGGTTAATCCGGCCAAGTCGGAAACTTTAGACATTAACAAAAACAAACATAGTGATTATACATACCAAAAACACTTTTCATTTATATGGGGAAAAAAGAACTCAATTACTTAGGAGTCAAAATAACTACATCAAAAGAGACCTTATTCCAGGCTAATTTTATGCCACTTCTTAATGAGATTAAGAAAGAGCTGAATAGAATCTCACAAAGTCAGTTATCCTGGAGAGAAAGAATTAACTTATATACGATGGTAATATTACCCAAAATTATATATAAAATGCGGATGCTTCCAATACCACTTCCACAAGCTTACCTCAAAAGTTTACATGCAATGTTCATAAGATTTATATGGAGAGGGGAAAAAACCCCAGTTAAACTTTACACAGTTAACTAAAGATAAGTTGAAGGGGGGGTGGGGAGCACCAGACATTAGAAAGTATTATGAGGCAAATGCCTTAGCATGGGTAATAGAATGGGTTAAAAAAAATAAAGAAAATCAATTGGTTAAAATGGAAAATAAATTACTGAAACCACATTGAATAGGACAGTATGGATTCCACCACACTTAAGAAAATGGAGTGTTGAAACACAGGACATCACAAGACATGCACTTAAAATTTGGGATAATCTGCACATAAGGGAGCACTGGGAGTATAATTCTCCCTTAATACCACTTAAAGATACAGAATACTTTGTACCGGGGATGGAGGATTTGTTTGGGAAGTGGATTCTGGAGGAGGATGCCCAATTAAAGGACATTATGAGTCAGGATAAAATATGCACATACCAAGAACTTAAAGATAAGGACAATCTGCTAGTTATAGACCCATGGCGGTACAATCAATTGAGGCACTTTATCGAGTCACTCCGGCAGCCAATCAGATTGGCCGAAAACCTACTCCCATTAGAGAAAATATGCCTGGAGAAAAAAAGGAAGGGGGAGTTCTCTAAGACTTATAGAGTACTAATGGAACTGGGGAACACGGAGGTCCCACCATTTATTAAGAAATGGGAGAAGGAATTGGATAGTAAACTCAATGAACTGGAAGTGTGGCAGATACTGAGAAGGGTCAATGCCACTTCGGTCAACTGCTAGTTATTGGAGTTGAATTATAAGTGTCTGGCAAGAATGTATATGACCCCCGACAGAGTACATAAATTTCAGAGGGGAACTTTACAATTATGTTGGTGGGGATGTAAAGAAATAGGGACAATGGCGCATATTTGGTGGCAGTGTCCGGAAATCAAAAAATTCTGGGGGGAGGTAAGGGGAATAATCAAAGAGATCACTAATATCGCTATCCCAGACGATCCTTGGGCGTGCCTATTCCATAAGAGCGAACTGTCCATGAAAACATACCTGAAGCAGACATGTTCTGACCTGCTCCGCACGCCGCCGGCCTTTCCAAGCCAGAATAAGCCAGAGGGAAGCCATGCACATTGCCATTCCTTGAGCGATCCGCACTATGAACCGGAGAGGAGGGGGGACAGCCAAAAAGAAACCCCCGACTTCCAGCTATTTGTTCCGTTCGGGGAACGCTGCAGCAAGGACTCCCCCATCCAAGATGGCGTCGGGTCGGAGGACGGAGGCAGACGCTACAAAGCAGGTGAGCGGGACCCAGGGACATCAGGGTCCCCCTGCACAAAGACTCTCTCCTCACAACACTGCGGCTGCCGGCCTAGATAGAGAACGAGACCCCATCTCCTCCCAGTCACAGGAGGACATCACAGGGCTGCAGAAAGATGGGTCCCCGCGGTTCTCTCTCTCTCCCTCCAAACTTATCAGGGGGGGGGAATGGATGGTGCAGATTCCCCTGCTTCCTCCATGGAGGGGAACATGGCTGAAATAGCAGAGCTTGCACTAAGCCAAAACAGCATAGGAAGTGAACAACAGCCTCCACCTCCAGCAACATATTCAGGGGATTCTGTCCTCCTTGCTCGCTTCTCAGCACTATTACAGCAAGAGCTTACAAAAGCTTGCCAACTAATTACAGCAGAAATTAAACATGACTTTAATGATATAGGTGACAGACTGGATACCATTGAATCCAAAATGGATGGCACAGTGCGGAGGGTAAATCAGAACTCAAGTATGATAGCCTCATTGCAAGATCAATTAGACCAAGCTAACGCCAAAATTGAAGATCAGGAAAATAGATCCAGGCCCTATAATTTTCGAATCCGCGGTCTACCAGAGGCGGTTACTGATCTAGAAGACGCAGTACATACCCTCATGCAAGATTTGATTCCAGATATTTCCCCACAGCACATGGAAATTGACACAGTACACCGAGCTTTGATGGCTCCAAGACAAGATGGCCCTCCTAGAGATGTCATAGTTATCGGGGGGGGGGAATGGATGGTGCAGATTCCCCTGCTCCCTCCATGGAGGGGAACATGGCTGAAATAGCAGAGCTTGCACTAAGCCAAAACAGCATAGGAAGTGAACAACAGCCTCCACCTCCAGCAACATATTCAGGGGATTCTGTCCTCCTTGCTCACTTCTCAGCACTATTACAGCAAGAGCTTACAAAAGCTTGCCAACTAATTACAGCAGAAATTAAACATGACTTTAATGATATAGGTGACAGACTGGATACCATTGAATCCAAAATGGATGGCACAGTGCGGAGGGTAAATCAGAACTCAAGTATGATAGCCTCATTGCAAGATCAATTAGACCAAGCTAACGCCAAAATTGAAGATCAGGAAAATAGATCCAGGCCCTATAATTTTCGAATCCGCGGTCTACCAGAGGCGGTTACTGATTTAGAAGACGCAGTACATACCCTCATGCAAGATTTGATTCCAGATATTTCCCCACAGCACATGGAAATTGACACAGTACACCGAGCTTTGATGGCTCCAAGACAAGATGGCCCTCCTAGAGATGTCATAGTTAATCCACATTTCTATAGAATCAAGGAACAAATAATGTCTACAGCCCGGGCTAGGGGCGATATTAACCTCTTGGGCCACCAGATACAAATTTTTGCGGACATTTCGCAAATGACTATCCAAAAATGACGGGCCCTGAAACCATTATTGGCGCAGCTCACTAATCACCAAATCAAATATCAGTGGTCGTTCCCGTTTCGACTATCTTTTTCCTTCAAGGGAAAAACATACGCCTTCGCAAATTTTCCGCATGGAGAAGATATCCTCTTGGGTCTTGGTTTGATATCCAGAGACTCATCGGCCCCCAAGGCACAACAGCAAATGGATCGCCCAATCTCTCCCCTCTGGGAACAACAACGCCAGCGGTATTCCTCTAGAAGGCGACACCTAGCAGCTGGACCGGATGGATGAAGTTGGAGATGACACCCCTCTTTTCTAATTTTCTACTTTTTACTTTTTTAGGAGAAGTATTCACCACATCTTAATATTTGATACCACCGTAAACCCATATGGGTTTCCCCTTTAGCAGTCTAGATCTCGCTCTGCTAGCTAACTTTAGCTAGCTTTATTCGTCTTCAGGACGCTAAAGTGACTGCCTAAATCCTGGAGGGGTAAAATCCCCCTCTCGATATTGAGAGATTAGAGCTGTTTCACTTACGTTTATTTGTTGTTTTCTAGAATGTTTCCCTAGCTATAGTAAATCCTGAACCCCCCAATCTAAAGCTAAATCTAGATAAATATTACTTTGTTTAGTTAGACTTGCGGGATTGTAATAGTTTAAACCACCTGGACTTAACTGACTCCCCTCTATACCACTAAAATGTTTTATACGGAAAGTGCCGAGGCGAAACCGCATGCCACTTCTTGACGAGCTTGTCTTCATCGCTTAGATGGAGACAACCTCGCCCTACTTAGTGGAGACAATAGTCTCCGGGACCATTACGAATATGTTCATGTTGATAAATCAGTTTTTTATGTACTTTATTTCTGAGGTGACAGGTGGACACTGGTCCAGTTCATCTTATCCCAACATTGATTTCTTTTTTCTCTTTTCTTTTGTTTTCTTTTTACCCCTGAGTGCACCCCTACACCTGAAATTTGGAGAAGCCCACCGAGACACCTCCTACTCGAAAATCAGGATGACCATCTGCAACAGGCAAGTACAGTCTGCCAGACCACAATGCTAAAGTCTCAATTGCCTCTTACACAAAGTAAGGTATTAAAACATAATGTGCAAGGTCTAAATTCCCCCACTAAGCATGCTAAAGCCTTTCTTGACTACCATAAACTGGATGTAGATTTTCTGCTCCTTCAGGAAACGCATTTTTCACGCATTTCAGCTCCTAAACATCTGAATGCTAGGTTTCCCTAATAATGGGGGGTGACAGCAATGTCTCCTTAGATCAAGCCGTAGACAGGACCAATGTACACAAACCTATCCTGAAACATACTCCCAAACAGGGAGTTAAACTGGCCCGGATCCTACATTCCTATGATCTCATAGATACTTGGAGGGATTCCCATCCCACTACCAGAGACTATACCCATTATTCTCAGGTCCATAAAACATATTCGCGCATAGACCATTTATTAACACAATCTTCACTTTTACCCTCAATTGAATCAGTCAAAATAGTACCTAGCTCATGGTCAGATCACTCATTAGTGCTAATGGCATTAACTGATTTATGGAAAAGACCAAAACCCTCCATGTGGTGACTTAACGCATCCTTACTCAATGACCCCATTATATACACTGAGATTGAGAAGGCTATATATACAACAATACTTTACAGTTAATCGAGCTAACTACACGTCCCCAAGTATTAAATGGGCGGCACATAAAGCCACCATTCGTGGCAAATTGATTCAAGTGGCCTCTAGGAAAAAAAGGGAAGATGCACAAAAAATCCAACAACAGGAAGATGAACTACATAAAATAGTTCAGGAACAAAAATCTAACCCTCATCTTGATCTGTGACATAAAATAGACACAGCTAGAATGGCACTAAATCTTAGTCTAACAACCAAAGCAGAGAAATTTCTACGCTGGTCTAGACATCGTTATTATACCAAGGGAGACAAACCTACCACACTTTTAGCTAGAAAACTAAACCCGCGACCATTTAACAATGCCTAGACTGCGTACTCGAGATGGGAAAATGACTCAAAACCCCCCAAGAGATACTTCAAGAATTTTCAAAGTTCTTCACTGATCTATATAATAAACCAACCCCATTCCCCAAGGACCGAGCAGAGGAATTATTCAATGACATTTCCTTACCAACATTAGAACAAGAATACACAGAATTAATGGAAGCAGACTTCACTGAAGGAGAAATACTGGCAGCCATTAAGTGTTTGAACCCCACAAAAGCACCTGGCCCAGACGGCTACTATTATAGAAAATTTGCAGCCATACTGACTCCTCATTTGTGTTCCTTTTTTAATGCGATACGGAAAGGCAACCCCCTATCTTTACATGAAAATGAGGCCCTCATTCAAGTAATCCCTAAACCAGGAAAGGATCATGGGGATCCTGCAAATTATCGCCCGATATCGCTTATTAATGTGGACCTCAAACTAATGACTAAAGTTTTGGCAACCAGAATAAATTCTTTTCTTGCCAAATATATCCATCCTGATCAAGTGGGATTTGTTCCCAATAGACAGGCCCCGGACCAAACCCGACGAGCGATAGATATCATTGCAGCACTTAACTCAAACTGGGACAATTTAGGTTCGCGGAAGGGTATGCTATTGTCGTTAGACCTTTGTAAGGCTTTCGATTCGGTAACGTGGGAGTATATATACTACGCATTGAGAAGATATGGATTTTGGGCCTCATTTTCTGAATATATTACAAGTACTATACAACACACCCACGGCCAAAATCCAGATAAAAGGCTACAAATCTCACACAATCAATATACACAGGGGAATGAGACAAGGGTGCCCCCTATCTCCTATTTTATTTATACTAGCACTAGAACCCCTAGCAATAAAGCTTAGAAATCACCAAGACATAAAAGGCATATGCATTCGCCAATGATATCCTCATGTTCCTTTCCTCTACGATCAAGTCCCTTCCTAATTCATACCGAATCTTGAGGCGCTTCACCGCATTCTCGGGTCTCACGATAAATCATTCCAAATCTGAAGCCCTAAATTTAACTCTAGAACCGCAGACTGTACAACTTCTCCAAAAATCGTTTCAGTTTAAATGGCAACAAAATAAACTCCCATATTTGGGAATTTTTCTAACCTGCAACCTACAGACTCTGTACCAGGCCAATTACTCCCTCTTTATAAGAAGCTATCAGCAGATCTATTGTCATGGGCTAAAAGCCCTCCGTCGTGGTTTGGCAGACTGTATTCCATTAAAATGAATCTCTTACCAAGACTGTTGTATTTGTTCAGAACCCTTCCAATAGCAATCAATAGGCCTGATCGTAAGGCTTTTCAGAAAAAGATCATGAAGTTTATATGGGGAGATACAAGACCTAGGGTGAATCAGCGAACCCTCTACACCCCCAGACTTAAAGGGGGGTTGGGAGTACCAAATTTGGCCAAATATTTTGAGGCAGTCCAATTGGCCCAACTAATTCACGCCCACTCTGGACTACCTCAACCTTCTTGGATGAAACTGGAATCATCCCCATACCCCACAAAACCGATTTGTTGTGGCTCCATATGAAAGACAGACCTACCATTTTGTGCCCCACATTATCTTTCTCATTAAGCTTGTGGGATAGATTACAAAAACCTTTTACCTTCCGCTCACCTCATGCTCCCTTAGCCCCATTAACGGGCAACCCAGACTTCACCCCGGGTCTTAATCCTCAAAGATTATTATGGTGGACCAACAAGGGCTTGATTCGTATAGCTGACTTATGTGACCATAGGGGTATATCATCAAAACAATCTCTTATAGAAAAACACCAGTTACCTAATACAGAATTCTATCACTACCTCCAGATAGTACACTTCCTGAAAATTCTACAGTGCAAATCCGATATTATGATGTTCTCTCCAATGGAATATCTATGCAGATCCTTTGATAAACATAAAGGTCACATATCCAAAATCTATGGTATTTTGTCCTCTAAGACAGAAAAATTATTTTACATGCAAAAGTGGGAACAAGATATGGAGGTAACGATGGAAACGGACACATGGTTTAATACGGCTCAATTAGCCTCAAAAGGTTATATAAATACCTCCCTAATAGAGGTGAATTATAAAGTCTTATTACGGTGGTATATGGTTCCTGCGAGAATTGCTACATACATCCCCGGCGCATCCCCACTATGTTTTAGGGGGTGTGGAGGGGAGGGTACAATATATCATACTTGGTGGTCCTGTCCTAAAGTTAGACGGTTTTGGATACGTATCTATAACTTTATCTACTCACTGACCCAAGTTAACCTAACCAAATCCCCACAACAGGCGCTACTGGGAGGTCCAGTGGAAGGAGTGCCTCGGTACACAAAAAAACTCATATCCTTTGTCTTCACAGCATCTAGAATCGCGATTGCTAGATCCTGGAGAAAGCCTCTGATCCCATTTGAACTGGTAAAAGCTAAACTGACATGGATCATGATTAATGAACGCCTGTCGGCGATCCTTTCGGATAAACAACAGGCCTTCGACAGGATTTGGGAACCATGGTTGACATACCTATCTGCGGGCTTTGATAATTAATGGATCTCAGAGAAGATCCCTAGGGGTGCACTCAACCCCAATTCTCCCCCCACCTCTTTTTTTCTTCTTCTTTCTCTCCCTTGCTCTTTAACTCTCCCCTCTTTACTTTTGTTAGTTTACGCAGGTTTTCCTGCCTGGTGTTATTGCCCTCGCAATATTGCAAAGAATCAAGAAGCGATAGTAGCATTGCTGCTTATAAGTAGGGGGGGAGGGCTGGGGGCCTCCTGTCCACAGAGTAGATCCCATAGGGGGTGGACAGGTGGGCGCCCGGCGCCACACCCTCTCTACAAGCTACAAGGAATACATAAGTGATATGGTAATGATTCTGGGGCAACAAAAATATAAGGACAGACAGATGTAGAGATGTTATACTCATCCAGTAAAACTGTTACATTTTGCTACATGTAATGTGTGTAGGCCATGTTGGCCGAGTTCTGTTCTTTTAATCTTTTCTACATTGTCGTTTATATTTAAGAAATATGTATTGTATATTTTCCATATACTATATTCAATAAAAAATATTGGAAAGAAAACATACCTGAAAACGCTAATACCACAGCTTACTGACACGGCCAAAAGCCTTATACCTAGATTCTGGCAAGTGAAAGGTAGATCCACGATGCGGGATTGGTTCAATAAAATTAACAAAATTCAAGGCCTAGAGTACTGTATCTCAGGTTTAGTGATGGGATGGGAATGGAAGTCTGTGAGCGGAAATGGAGGAAATGGGTAGAGTACAAATGTTCATTAAGAGCTGCCGAGGTGTGGGGTATTTGGTCCTGAGGCTGTTAGACGGTGATTACTAGATAGGGTGAGAGGGGTGGAAATTGGATAAGACAGGAGTAGAGTGGAGAAGGAGTAGGAGACGGGTGTGACGTAAGAGAGGTGAGGCCGGGGGGTGAGGGGGGGGGGAGGGAGTGGGGGGGTTGGGTGTGCTTTAGGTGGGTTGGAAAGAGGGAAGTCAATTGAAGTGGGGTTTTTCTAAGATATTATGTTTGATTTGTAAAAAGCTGACAAAAATGCCACAATGATGTGACGATGTGAAGGGATGAGTTTGAACGTTAAAGTTGAAACAAGATTACCGGAAAAATACTTCGCTGAAGTGGCAAAAAAAAAAAAAATGACAAGAAAAGGTCAATGCTACCAGACTGTCCTGTGTTCTTTGGAGGCTGGTTGTGTAATATTTGTTATTCTGAATATAGAATACGACAGCAAAGCCCTCATGGGTTGAGTCCACATACAGTATACTTAGGAATGTGTTCCAATGACCTCACTATTTGATTTCTGTTGTATGAAAGCTTATGAAGCTTTCCAAAAACAACACATTAAAACAAAAGATATTTTTTAATGCTTGCTTTTCTAATCAACATACTCTAAAGAATGATAAAAATCTAGCAATTTAAACATAATTCCATAGCAATATTATATTTTAAAATGTCTAAATGTCACATGATAAAAAAAGGGACCAGAGAAAAGAGTATAAATAGGTAAAGTTGTCTAGCAGCAGTCAGTACAGAGGCAAAGATGGCAAAGCTTATCCTCTTCACCGGTAAGTTAATGCTCACCATGCTATAATAGGCTTTTGTATTGTGGTTTTGTATCGCCAACCACTGTACTATGTGTTTTACAGCGTAAAGCATTTATGTTATGATATTCAGGGTGGCTGACAAATCTGCTTGTTAGATTAACACTGAGCATTCATTCAATTTTTATATTTTCTTAAAGGGTTAGTCCACTTAAAAGGGATAATTTAGTAATAATTAGTAATAGAAGGAGCCATGGTGGCCTGAGTTGTTCCCTGGCTTATTATATATTTTGGAAACTCCAACAGCAAGATCTCCCTTCTATATAGTTCTTAAAGCAATATTAAACCTGAAAACAATACATTTTGCAGCTGACCAAACCTTAAATGTTGTAGCTACATTAGTTTTCTTTTGTTCCCTTTTTTCACCAGTTGACCCAGCCAGTAACACATTTTCTGTCTTTAGGGTGTCTCCAGTCTGGATGGAGGAGTTACGGAGACATCCTTGGACAGCAGCATTGTCAATACACTAGCAGATTTGTATGGGCCTGACTAACAAATTAAAGATGAAAAAATGTTTTATATAAATAAAAGCTGACAATTGTAGGCACTCCTTTCAGTTTTAAATGGTTTGTATCAAGCCTCTAAATGCCACTTCTGGTGCATAGCTTGGTCTGATGAAATGCAACAGACTTACTTGCCAGAAATAAAGTCCTAAAAAAATTGAATGCAGAAACCACATAAAAATGCCATTTTACATTTTGTTCTGGGGTTTAGTATCACTTTAACTCTTTTCCTGACCACCCAAATGAGTTGGCCGGTGCAACTCATGCTGTTGAATTCCTCACAATATAGTATAAAATAAATGCAATATCCAACAGGATATGTTGAACCCTCTGACAATGGCCAGGGTAGGTGTGCACAGCTGCAGAGATTTCTATAAATGAGTCCCTAAGGATAATACAAAATTGCCAGGCAATTTAACTATCCATCTACCAAAAAACAGAAAAGTCAATATTGGATGGCACAACAATTTAAAAGTATAATGAAGCCATGAATAAGTAAAAAAAAAACTGACTGGAAGGTTCCCTTATGCTTTTTTATCTATTTGCCAATATTTTCATGTTGAAAGAAAATGCATTTCTCTTGGAGAAGGAGTCCTATTGTAAATAGCAGTATTTCCTTTATGGTGATAAAGCAAAGACACACACTCAGCGCTACCCTTGTCCGTACACAAAGATAATCTTCAAAAATAACAAAAAGGACTATTATCCAAATGTACTGAGCTAACATAACATGGTATATTCCCAGAGGTTAAAAATAATATAAATTTATCAGTCACTGGCTAACATCCAGGGCTGGAGCGAGGCTGCCTTCTCAAAATAGGCTGGGAAAGCCAAAGCCGGTGGATCCCCAGCAGAATTGTCCGGATTCTGGCACTGTTGCCTCAGTGGCCCCGTTCACCGATGGCTTTGGCTTTCCTTGGACTTTGCCAGAGAGATTACGTCCTGCACTATACTGCCTGTTACCCAAGACTACAATATGAGTGTATTTTTTTTTGCAAATTTGTGTTTTAACAATAAACCGTGCTATACCAGCATCGGCTTGGCATCTCTCTTTCCCTCCCCTCTTCTATTTCCTTTATGGTGTACTTAGCAAAGATATGTCATATCTTTGGTCCTGGTGCCAATCACTACAACATCACTTACCTGGAAAAAGCGAGCAATCAGTAGGGGAGAATTACTAAAACTGGTGCACACAAAATCTGGTGCAGCTGTGCTTAGTAACCGATCAGCTTCTAGGTTTTATTGTCAAAGCTTAATTGAACAAACTGAAGTTAGAAAAGGATTGGTTACCATGCACAGCTGCACCAAATTCTGTGTGCTCCAGTTTTAATAAATCTCCCACAATGAAGTTTAAAAAGTCCTGCAGGGTCAATAATGGCTGAAGAGTGAAATGAAGATGCACTGAAGCCAGGATAGAGATGACAGTCTAGAGCAGGGATCTCCAAACTTTTCAAACAAAGGGCCACTTTACTGTCCTTCAGACTTTAGGAGGGCCAGGTTGTGGCCTGCAGGGGCAGAAAATGTCACAGGCCCAGCATCAGTGAGAATAAATATGGCCTCAGAGTTGGTGGTCAATAGGACGAAGAGTATTCCCCCTATTAGTAGGAGGAATAGTATCCCATCATTGGTATTGATGGGAGATATAGTGCCCCATTGTTGGTGTCATTGGGAAGAATAGTGCCTCATATCAGTGGGAGGAATTGTGCCCCAAGGGCCCGGATAAAGGCTAGCAAAGGGCCACATCTGGCCCTCAGGCCACAGTTTGGAGACCCCTGGTCTAGAGCGTGCACCTTTAAAATAAGTTAGCAATTACAGCATAGACATTTTTGGCCTTACAAGTTCAGTTCAAAAAGGGATGGATAGACCAACATTCAAAAGGAAAAATAAACAGCTCAAGCTCTGCTGTAGAAGACACTCAGACATGAATGCACATTACAGCTGCCCTCAAGAACATGAATTATCTGGAAGCTCTATGTTTTGCTTGTCAGAACATTTCTTTCATATCAATGGAGAGGTATGGAAGAATATAGAGGTAATATTGACAGATGCTGCCACTAACACTAACTTAGCAATCAAGGGTAAGTTTTATAATCTGCCAGACACAGCGAGGCCATCAGGATTGGGGGGGGGGGGTGTGGCATTGTCACCAGATTTTGCAGAAAAAGGACCAGATTACTGTCATCTCATATCCATGGGTACATAGTCAGCTTAGTAATAGCTGATATGCTAATGACAGCCTTAGGCACGCATTGCACAAACTGAAAAAACATTTCTCAGCAGCTGCTTTCTGGCACAGTGTTAATTTCTCTGTAGCTGACCTAGAAATTGGGACCTGTGAAATGTAAAATAAAGGGCACCCCAGACACAAGGCTATATTATGTAAAAAAAAAAGAAAAGTGTGACAACATTTTTCAGGCAAGCCTATACTCTACGTACTTTGCTTCATCTTCTGCCTGCTCTCTGAAATTCTAGTGGACACTGGTGGCATCCACCCTTAGTTCTCTTTCTTCTGCAAGCCCACCTAGGTATCTTCCCTTCTTGCCAATCAGCTCATCACTACAAGCTTAACTTTGGCTTTTACTTGGAACCTAAAGATTCCATTAAAAAAAGGTTTCAGGTTAATTAAAATGTATTATATAATACCTCTTTCAATGAGAGATTTTAGGTACAGTATACAGTATACCATGCAATATTCACCAAACTTTAATGTATGTCTTCTAGGGCTGGCTCTCCTGCTGAATGCTCAGCTAGGTAAGGTATTAAATATCTTTTAAGATTAACATTAATTACCATATATTAATATTAAAGATATTGATATTAAAACAATGAATAAGGCAATCTGACACATCAGGTATGTGTATTCTTTCTCCACCCAGGCTCTGCCTTCGAGCTGTCATGCTACTTCACCAACTGGGCCCAATACAGGCCTGGACTGGGGAAATTCAAGCCTGACAACATTGATCCATGCCTGTGTACTCACCTGATATATGCTTTTGCTGGAATGTCCAACAACCAGATCACCACCATTGAATGGAATGATGTCACCCTGTACAGCTCTTTCCAAAACCTGAAGAACCAGTAAGTAATTTCTAATGTTAAAATCATAGAATAATATAAATGGCAAGTTCATAGTAGTATGCAAACACATACTGTAGGTGCTTAATTGCAGTATTATAATGCTATTACTCTAAAAAAAAGTGTGTTTACGTAACTGTAAAGCCACCTCAAAGGTTGCATCAGCTATGGAAGTGTAGTAAAGGGGTAAAACCAGACTACACCAAAAAAAGTGATACATTAATATGCTAATTCAGTTTAAGCCTCCTGACATGCTGCCAGAAATTGTGTACAAATACATAAAGGATTATTAAATTTTAATATTCTTATGGTAATTGGCTACAATAGAAAATGATAGTTTTCAAGTACAAGTATTAAGAAGTATTAACCATATACAGTATTAATCATGTAAAAATACAATTTTATTTCACTATAGTTGTCATATAAACAAGGAGGTACAAATCGGTCAGCTTAAAGTAATTATAATTAATTGCAGCAACAATATTTTCCACCTAATATGAACTAATGTAAGTGATTTAACACAGCTTATACATGAGACTATTACCATGTCTAGAAACAGAGCATCATTCTGTTGCTGAATGAATTGGTTAATGTATCCACCTCAGTCAGTCAGTCAGATTGCTACAAAATCAGTGAACTCTTAATATTTTAACTACTAGGTAGAAAAGTTTACCCTTGCAACTTTTACACTACAGGAACACTACATATTTGAATGGATTATTTTATATTACTTTTTTTTTAAACACAGCACTTTTGCTAAAAGTCAAATCCTTTACAAAGTACTTTTTAATTTCTGTTTTCAGGAATGGAAACTTGAAAACTCTGTTAGCCATTGGAGGTTGGAACTTTGGAACTGCACCGTAAGTATAATTCAGATAATTCTATTGTGAGGATGCAGAGCTATCCATAGCAAGTTTTATCTTCTTTCTCTGTCCTTAGTTTCACTCAGATGGTCTCTACAGCTCAAAACCGTCAAACATTTATCTCATCTGTGATTACATTTCTGCGTCAGTATGGGTTTGATGGGCTGGACTTTGACTGGGAATATCCTGGATCAAGAGGAAGCACACCTCAAGACAAAGCCCTCTTCACTACTCTGGTTCAGGTACAATTATACATATAAGATTCTGGGAGGAAGTAAACGACATTGGGATCATCATACTGTATTTACCTAATTCTGAATAGACAAGAAATAAGATCAATTTTGTTCTAACAGGAAACGAGAGCAGCCTTTGAAACCGAAGCTTCACAAACCAACAGACCAAGACTCATGGTGACAGCTGCTGTAGCTGGTGGTATCTCCAACATTCAAGCTGGTTACCAGATCCCACAACTTGCTCAGTAAGCATTGCAAAATATAATCTCATATATATAGTAACAGAGCTTTGCAAGTTCTCTGAATCTAAACTTACAGGCTAGCATGTAATTCTACATGAAAAAAAAAAAAAAATCAGTTTTAAGAAACAAGAAAAAGTAAGTAAAAAAGTAAGTCAATTTTATATTTAAAGGGGAGTTACACTCAAAAGTGGAACTTCCACTCGTTGTACTCCTCCCCCCTCCGGTACTACATTTGGCACCTTTCGGGGAGGAGGGGGGACAGGATATCTGTCTTGCACAGGTATGCTGTCCCCACTTCCGGGAGACTCAGCCGCAGGTATTGACGTCACTGCCCGGGCTCCCTCCACCTTTCCCGGCCGCCAGGACTGTAGCAGAGAGGAGCCGAGCCTCATGCATGAGCAGTAGGGTTCCCTTACTCGCAATGGAGGCGGCATGCACCCGACAGCTGATGGAAACATCAGCTGCAGTGCCGACATCGCTGGACTCCAGAACAGGTAAGTGTCCGATTATTAAAAGTCAGCAGCTTCAGTATGTGTAGCTGCTGGCTTTTAATTTTTGCAGCGGTGGGCGGACCTCCACTTTAAATCAAACCTGTCTGGCAATAAATATGTGAACCTCTTTCGCTGACAAATTCTTTGTTAATCTGAAAGTTGCTGAACTGTCAATGGCCTTGCCTTAACTATTTCTATTTTCTATGTATTGTGTGAGGTTAGGAGGCTGGAAGGCAGCAACTCCCCCTAATACTCCCCACCTAAAATGTCAGCCTTAGGCAAAATAACTAAAGTTAAAAAAGGGGAAATGATTAATCTTTCATAAGTAAGTCTGCAAAGTTATAATAATTAAAGGCTGAATTTTCTGATTATTGCATAAACACAATACCAGCAGGTTAACTGAAAGCTGAAATACAGAAAGCACTTAAACTAAAATAAATGATCAAAACGAATGAACTATAGGAGAAAGTTCACTTTCAAAACAGATTTGCATAGCAGCTGGGACCTCATTATTAATGTCTTTGCAATTGTTTTCATTAGTTGGGTACTGCATACTCTCCTTTCACCCCCTCTGGGTCCAAACTCCTAGATCCTAAATGCTAAAAAGAGGACTTTCAGAGTCCTAGATGTACTGACAACAATGAGTAAATTGCCTCTTTTAGTATCTCTACCTCTAGCAGTGTGCTTTGTATGGCTAAGATGCTTAATCCTTTTTTAGTGATGATAAGGCTAACCAGGTGAATGAAACTGGAAGCAGCTCCCTGTGTATATATATATATATATATATATATATATATATATATATATATATAAATATATAATATCTTTCCAATAATATTTTTTTCAATATTTAGGGCTTTGGATTACTTCCATGTCATGACCTATGATCTGCATGGCTCATGGGAAGGTTACACTGGAGAAAACAGCCCCTTGTATTCTAACCCCTCTGCCACCGGTGCAAACGCTTACCTGAATGTGGTAAGTATTCATCAGACAATAATGCTAATATACTAAAACAGTTGAGAATATAAACATTAGAATTTGTGAATGTTCAATTCAATTATCCAATCATTGGAAAAGCATCTGTGGTAAACTGAGTATTTAAAATGACCAGGAATTTGCTTTTCACGTGACTGGATAATTGAATAATCAAACTTATATTTATGAGTGAAGATTTTCTACTTTTTTGGTAAATCAGCCTTTATGTCAATAATGATGCTAAAGGTTATAAATGCAAGTGCATATCATCTGACCAACTTTAATATGTATCTGCAAAGAACATATCACAAAATAATAGCTATTTATAGTAACTAAAGTTACAACTGTATTTACGTACATAAGCACATATACACAGTCTATTATTTCTTCCGCTTGCAGGATTATGTTATGAACTACTGGTTGAACAATGGTGCACCAGCTTCAAAACTCATTGTTGGCTTCCCAACCTATGGACACACCTTCATTCTGAGCAATCCATCAAACACTGCCATTGGTGCCCCTACTTCTGGAGCTGGCCCTGCTGGACCTTACACCAAACAATCTGGATTCTGGGCCTATTATGAAGTAAGATTACAAGATTATTTTGCAGGAGACTACATTTTAGAGATATTTACCTATTGCAGGGCATTACTAAAAGTATCCTTTAATGCCTGATTTAATACGTAATATTTACAATACATTATGCATTACACTGGTAGTACCACATCAGTGTTCCTACTAATTAAGTAATATTATGTATTATGTAGAACATTATGTAGTATTAATTTATATTCTCCATTCAATAAATTCCATAGACTGAATGGAAATGAATGGCTCTCTGAGTCTTTTGTTGTGATCTAAATAATAGATATGAATATTTGACATTTTTCTTTGCATTCCCTTAGATCTGTACTTTCCTGAAGAATGGAGCTACCAGTCAGTGGTCTTCTGCTGAAGATGTTCCTTTTGCCTACCAAGGAAATGAGTGGTTGGGATACGATAACCAGAAGAGCTTCCAGATAAAGGTACTTTTGTTATACAATTAAATAGAAAAAGCCAAAACACAGAAACAGAGCCTTACACAACTTTTCATTCTTTTACCTACAGGCTGAATGGCTGATGAAGAACAACTTTGCTGGTGCAATGGTTTGGGCAATTGATCTGGATGATTTTACTGGTACTTTCTGTAACCAGGGCAAATATCCTCTGATCAGCACCTTGAACCAAGCTCTTGGAATACAAGCTTCTGGTGAGTCATACGTTTAGTTCATACAGTATCTACAGTATATAATTTTAACTGCTGGAGTGTTTTTGAAAGTGTTTCTGCGTACAGTAATTGTATAGCCTCTTACTTCAATTATTATAAAAAATTGAGCTAAAACACATTCTGATATTCTTCTATCTTCATTTACAGGTTGCACACCTCCCTCTTCTCCCATTGCCCCAATCACAGCTGCCCCAGCAACCCAGCAACCCAGTGGAGGAAGCTCTGGAGGGAGCTCTGGCAGCAGCTCTGGTAGTAGCTCAGGAGGCAGTGGGTTCTGTGCTGGGAAAGCAAACGGCCTCTATCCAGTGGCTGGCAATAAAAATGCTTTCTGGCATTGCTTAAATGGCGTCACCTACCAACAAAATTGCCAGGCTGGCCTTGTTTTTGACCCAAGCTGTGAGTGCTGCAGCTGGGCATAATCAGATTCTTCTACAGTACAAAATGCTAGTGTATTTACTACTCAAGTTACATGGAGACCACAAAACTTTAGTGCTACAATAAATAAAGTATTTAGCATATTCAAACTTGTCAGTGTGTTATTGTCAACTGTATAACATAATGTAGCTTATACTATAATCACTGATTAATAGGTTTCTACCTACTTATAGGAATCTACATACAGTGTTGAGAGTCAGTTTTAAAATAAGGTGATAAGATATGCTACAATAAGTACCATTGTTCACATACCTAAACAGAGAATTTTTAAGCAAACTTGCTTGGGCTACACATGCTTGGACTACACAGCTGCTATCCTAATAGAATGTGGTCTATCAGTCCAGAACATGGCGTTTTTCACTCATTGCTTCTGCAGGAGCTGTATTCCCAAACGCCAGCCTGGGTAGTGCAGACAGGCACACAAATCGCTAATGTTTTCATGCACCTGCTGTTCCCTGGCAGTACAATGGACTTCTTGGAAGGGTGGAACCCCAAACTCTACTACAGTGGTGCTCAACCTTTTGAAGCGCGAGAGCCACTTGAGCAACTTGGTAACCGGTTGCCACAATGAGCAGAGTGGACGGATGACAGGTCCGTGTCCACCAGTGGCGGCTGGTGAAGTTTTAGGATGGGGGGGGTGCCAGACCCCACCCTTCCTTTTTGACCCTTCCCACTTCTCATGAGCCCCACCCCTTATATAATCCACCCACTTCGTCCCCTGTATTCCACTTGCTTCCACCCATAGTGTCAGGACTTGTATACAGCTCAGCATCACAGGACAGATTATACAGCCCCAGAATCACAGGACAGAGTATACAGCTCAGCATCACAGATACAGTATGTAGATCAGCATCACAGATACTGTATATAGCTCAGCACCACAGATAGTATATAAATCAGCACCACAGATAGCATATAGATCATCACCACAGATAGATAGTATATAGATCAGCACCACAGGTAGTATATAGATCAGCATCACAGATAGAGTATATAGATCAGCACCACAGATAGTATATAGGTCAGCACCACCGATAGTATATAGATCAGCATTACAGATAGTATATAGATCAGCATTACAGATAGTATATAGATCAGCACCACAGATAGTATATAGATCAGCACCAAAGATAAAATATAGATTACCACCACCGATAGTATATAGATCAGCATTACAGATAGTATATAGATCAGCACCACAGATAGTATATAGATCACCACCACCAATAGTATATAGGTCAGTATTACAGATAGTATATAGATCAGCACCACAGATAGTATATAGATCAGCACCACAGATAGTAGATAGATCAACACCACAGATCGTATATAGATCAGCACCACAGATAGTATATAGATCATCACCACAGATAGTATATAGATCAGCACCACAGATAGTATATAGCACCCCCCTCGCGGTTGGCTTGCGGCTGCCAGCACCCTCCGGCTCACGGCACACTCACAGCAAACCCTCCACCCCCCCTCGCGGGTGGCTCGCGGCTGCCAGCACACCCCGACATGCGACACACTCACAGCAAACCCTCCACCCCCCCCTCGTGGGTGGCTTGCGGCTGCCAGCACACCCCCTCAGCAATGCGGAACACTCACAGCAAACCCTCCACACCCCCCTGCGCAGGTGGCTCGCGGCTGACAGGAGGTCCGGTGGCTTACCATCAAAATGGAATATTCTTCGTAAATAGGCCCCGCTTGGGCCATGCGATCCATCCAAATTCAGCTTCTCACTGGCACAGAGAAAACGGAGGTGACTACGTGGTAAAGCATTGTCTATGTCCTACGGGGTGCCATTCAAAACATAGACAGTGAGGAATGACATGGAAGTGAACAAATGGGAGTGTTGTCGTGCAAAGCATTGCGCCACAATGCAGCACAAAACCCCGCAAATAAAGCATCTCGTCTGCGATTGCATTGACGTCACGCTTCCCATAGTGCACTGTGTCCGGCGCCCGAACACAGTGCGATTAAAGGAAGTTTTTTTTTTCTTTTCTTTTGTTTTTTAAAGGGCCTTTTTAAATTTTTTTGTCACTAGCTTTGAGGGGGGCGGCACCGTGCACCCCCTATGGATGGGCCGCCACTGGTGTCCACTCTGAATATGGGCCCCCTCTACTTTATGGTACACAGCCCACTCTTCTCGTACACAGCCTACTTGTACACAGCCCACTCTACTCTATGGGCCCTCCGATCCAATCCTCCCAGATGGAAGGGGACCGATCCCCTTCTGTTTTTTTAGTGGATTAAATTGGGGGTAGGCAAGTGTAAACAGACACATGTTTGTTTACATCTGTTGCTCCATAGCGAAGCTGCTTTATGGTTTACCCATATTGCGGGTGCAGCACAGTGTACCTGTGTCTTTCTTGCGGGTTACCTGCACTTTGCCATAACATTTTATTGTATCCTGCAGGTGTGGTACACTTTCTGAAAGGGCACCAAAGCTCCTACATTCAGGAGTTTTGGTGTGCTTTTAGAAAGCACCAAACCCGCAGGTAATAACAGAAGTCTATAGCTCAGTGAAGGTAACCTGCAGGTGCCCTGTGCTGCATCTGTGGATCAGTTTGAAAGCAGCCCGGAGTAACCAGTGTAGACAACAGATATGTCTCTTGCTGTTTGGTTTTAATTAAAAATACTGACCTCAAACTTCACTTCTTCTTCAGGATTCCTGCAGGTATCTGTCCCATGCTGTTGCTGTCCCAGGCGGGTATCTCCAGCTGTTGTTGCCACAGGCAAAGCACATTTGGTATCACTCCAGCTGTGACAGGCTTCCTCTATCACCGCCTCCATTCTTACCACTGATGCTCTGGGATAGCGAGTTGGGAACCTGTGATCTGGGCTTGCCAACCCGCCATCCCAGAGCAGGGGTTTTATGGGGCACATCAGAGGGCCAGCGGCTTGCACCCCTGCTCTACTCAGTTCCCATACCAACCTGCACAATCAACAAGTGCTGGTCCCCATCAAATTGTGATCCGGAGTTGGATCTGCACTTGCCATGGCGCTGCACATGTGATTAGTTATGACATTCACAGAACTCTAAATAGGATATTCTCTGAATTACCAATCCAAGGCTTTATTACTTAAAGCCTATCTCTGGGGAATGTAAAAGCCTTTCTTGTAATGGGGTTGCCTCTGTACTGCAAGGTTTAATTGGTCTTTTAAATCTAGGGGACACGGAAAATTATTTTTTTTGAAAACTGACACTTTTAATAATTATCAACAATAAAAACAAGAAAATACTAAACAATATACATGACAAAAGCCAATAAGTGCCCATTGACATTGCAATCACATGAAAAAGTGGAATAAGACACGTGGATCCTGTAGATGGAGACAATATACAACAAGGTCAGGTTTAATGATCACAACCACAGGAGCAGTAATACTACAACATCACAACTGACCAATGGCATGTAGCTGAGTGGGAAAAAGCACTGAAATGAGCACAATGGCAAAAAATCAAAGGGCATACAGTACAGCAAGACAGAGGTAGAAAGAGAAGAAAAGAAAAGAGAAAATAGTAAAGAGCAACCACCCACACTAGGACCCCCCCCCCAAAGACCAGAGTCACCGTCCACACAGGGCGTCACCAAATTAGTAAGACTTTAGGCTGAAGGGGATTCTAACAGATCCCACAATTCCCAAACCCGGTTATGGACATTGAGAGTGTGTTTATTGAAGCGGTCAGGCTTTCCATCCGTTTCACTGAAAAAGCAGTTTTACTTACCTGATTCATGCTTCGCTTTGGTGCTTTCCTCTTCTCCACTGTGATCTGGCAGTGTACTGTTCTTTTTTATCCTCATGTCCAATACAGGGCTATCGTCCCTGCATTGTACATGATGATGTCAGAGGACCTGCAACTGCTGGAGTGTAGGGGAGAAGAGGCTGCTGGCAACGATCTATCAGAATGAATAGAACCTGAATTGAACCATGAACCATGAATAGGAGCTGAGGATCAGTTAAATATAGCTGCTTTTGCTGGTCCCCTAGACCTAAAGGAGCATTTAACCCTTGCAGTGAGGCTGGGATGAATTTTTACTTTCCTCGGAATTCAGCTTTAAAAATATTAAACTAGTCAATTATACTCCGTGCATTTAGAAACATATCTAGATCTTCTGAGTTGACTAGAACTAGCTCCTGAGGGAGTTTATTCCACATTTTCACAGCTCATATTGTAAAGAAGCCTTTGCTTATGAAGGTTAAACCTCTTTTCCTCCAGACAAAAAGAGTACCCCCTTGTCCATTGTATTGCCCTGAAAGTGAATAACTCCACACCAAGTTCACTATATGAATGTCTCTTCTCATTTCAGCTAATCTTTCCTCATAGCTGAACTCCTCCATGCCTCTTACCAGGTTGGTTGTCCTTCTCTGCACTTTCTCCAGTTCACCATCATTCTTGCCAGACCAATCTATTAACCTTCTTTGAGTAGGTGAGCTGCTATCTAGATAAAGGAAGGCCTGTAGACATGGTGTATCTGGATTTTGCAAAGGCATTTGATACAGTTCCCCATAAAAGTTTACTGCACAAATTAAGGTCTGTCGGCATAGACCAAAGGAAGAGTACATGGATTGAAAACTGGCTACAGGGGCGAGTTCAGAGGGTAGTGATAAATGGGGGAGTACTCGGAATGGCGTGGTGTGGAATGTGGGGTCCCCCAGGGTTTTGTCTTGGGACCAATCCATTTTAATTTACTTGTAAATGATCTGGAGGATGGGATAAACAGCTCAATCTTAATATTTGTGGACGATACTAAGCTAAGCAGGGCAATAACTTCTACGCAGTATGTAGAAACCTTGTAAGAAGATCTAAACAAATTAATGGGGTGGGCAGCCACAAGCAAATGAGGTTTAATGTTGAAAAATGTAAAATACAGGCATACTCCACTTTTAAGTATGCAATGGGGTTTATTTACTAAAGCTGAAAAGTGCAAAATCAGGCTTCCTTCTGCATAGAAACCAATGAGCTTCTAACCCCAGATTGTTCAATTAAGCTTTGGTAATAAAACCTGGAAGCTCATTGGTTTCTATGCAGAAGTGAGCCTGATTTTGCACTTTCCAGCAGTAAATAAACCTCATTGTGTACTTAAAAGTGGGGTATGCCTGTAATGCATTTGGGTGCCAAAAATATGATGCAATTTACTCGCTAGGGGGAGAACCTCTGGGGAAATCTAGGATGGAAAAAGACCTGGGGGTCCTAGTAGATGATAGGCTCAGCAATGGCATGCAATGCCAGGCTGCTGCGAGCAAGGCCAACAGAATATTGGCATGCATTGAAAAATGGGAAATGGGGAAAAGAAACCGAACAGTCATGAATATAATTTCATAAGTATGACAACAAATGTGTCATAATTGCTTAAAAACGAAACATTAATAAATTAAAATATAATAATAAACATAGTGAAAATTAGATAAATGACATGATATTCAGAAAGCATTTTTGCATAGAATGAATGAGCCCCTAGCGCTGATGCGGGGCTCCATGGGACAGTACAGAGGGTGGTAGTATGTTCCGCTGTTTCTCCCCCTCTGTTTTTGCTGTTTGGATTGCCCCAGGTGATGGCAGATTGCAGAGCGGCATGGCAACGGTTTCTGATTGGCTGAATCGGGCGGGTTTGAGCCGGGCTGTGGTTATAAAAGCTAGCAGCTTTCCCCGCTCTGTTCCCCGCCTGAGGAGACCCGCTAAAGACGGACCCCCTGCGCTCCAGATAGCGTTATCTGAAGGATGGAAGAGCTGCTGCACCCGTTTTGTCCACAAAGCCGAGAGGGGCGGAGTGGTTAAGGCGGTGCTTGGAGGAGGAAGCAGTCCCGTTGGCGTCAGCTTCGGCTGATTTAGAGCAAGCTCAGTCTGTGCCCACTGAAGTAATTTAAATGACAGTCAACCAGCTCCCCTGCTGGCCAGAAGAGAGGTTGCAAAGGTAACAAGGGAAAGATGTTGAGAAGGGAAGATTCTCCCTCTTCCCCTGTGAAAGAAAATATGAAACAGGTAAGGTCAAGCTCCTTAAACAGAGCCAGAATGGAATCACCTCAGATAGCTTCTGAGGGCTTATCCTTGTGAGGTGCAAACATCTGGGCAGCCTGTTAGCGTGGACCATAATTCTGGTGAGAGAAATGATTTACATTTAATAGAATGAGGTAAAGTAGTTGGTTCTTTAGCCCATGTACTTGCTAAAATGGGTGAACCTATTAATATTGGTATTGTTGGTAATGTATGGAGTGACGGTGGCTCAAGTGGTTTAACTGTATCAGATAAGGCTGTTTTTCACAGGGTAACCCCACCACGTCGGAGGTTACCTGTTAATAATACCAATATTGTTCCCTCTATGCCTCTTTCTGTTTATAATCCTACATTTTCCTTACCTGTTAAAACTCTGGTTTCTGAATCCTGTTTTAAAGAGGCTCTCCCCTGCGAATTATCTCCTCTGGGATATCATTTATCCACTGCTGTTAAAGAAAAATATGGCATGGAGAATTCATAGATATTTTATCATTGCTCCCGTCATCTAAGGAATTTCTGTTGAAATCTGATAAAAGAATGGATGACAGGTCTGAGGAGGATAGGGGGAGGGTAATTCTCCGATTTTCGGAAACTGGCTTCAGGCCTTTTGTATTTTTGCTTCTGTTATGGACGAACGTTTTCCTGATGAATGCTCAGGATTGTTTCAGCACTGGGATATAGTGGCGGAGGCATACCGCCACTTTGGTGCCATTTCATGGTTCAATTATGTTGAGAGCTTTAGGCAAAAGCTCTAAATTCATCCGCCCCTCCGCTGGGGGTAAAAGTTGTAAGGCTGTGGCTGAACTTGATGCTGCCACAAAGACCTCAATATACACAGAGACCGCAAATGGCGAATGTTCAGTCGACTTTTCGTAAAGGAGTATGCTTTGCATATAATGATTCCCAATGCAAATTTTTATCGAACTGCACATATAAGCACAAATGCTCATCCGGCATCCCGCTGTTTTAGAAAATCAGCTAACAAATCTCAGTCAAGAGACAATAATTCAAAGGGCATGGACGCCAGTGAGATTGGCAAAAATGCTGTTCTGGTTAGATCAGTATCCAGACCGCAAGATGGCGGACAGGATTTAAGTTTGGTTTTAGTCCCTGCTTTTGTAGGGCAAGGTTGTCTTCTGGTAAAATTTACTTTCCGTTCTTGCACACCCTTGATATAGTCAGAGTAAAAATTTCTAAGGAGTTAAGGAAGGCAGAATTGCTGGATTTTTCCTTCTCCCCCCTTTTTAAGTTTTCGTTTATCGCCTTAGGCCTGGTCCCAAAATAATAAAAAAAGCCAGGTTCTTTTCGGGTGATTCATTGTTTATCCTTTCCTCTTTGAAATTCTATAAATGATGAAGTAGCGGACTTTCTATTGGCAGTGTCCTATGCTTCTTTCGAAGAAGCTCTTTGTCTTTTAAAGCAATTTGGCAAAGCATCTTTTATGTCAAAAGCGGATATAAAATCTGCATTTTACCAGTCAACCCCATAGGTTTTAACTCACTTTTTTTTTTTTTGAGGATAAATTCTATTTTGATAAGTGCATGCCCATGGGTTTTCCAAATCTTGCAGTTATTTTGAGGCCTTTTCAACATTTTGCAGTGGGTTTTGTTACAAAATTCCCCTCAAGGTGGCGCTATCCATTATTTAGAGGATTTGTTATTTATAGGCCCCGTCGAAGCTCAGGTTTGTTCTGAAATGTTGAATTGTTTTCTCAACATTTGTGAGTCTTTTGGCATTCCCCTAGCCAATGAAAAAACTGGATCCAGTGACGGTTATTGAATTTCTGGGCATCACAATTGACTCTCTCACCATGGAATTCCATTTGCCGATGGAAAATATTATACAAATGAGGTTCATGATCGCTAAGTTTTGTCTAAAGACGGGTTCTGTTGCGGGACGTTCAGTCCTTGTTAGGTCTCTTTGCGTTTGCGTCTAGAGTAATCCCTGTAGCCAGAAGCTTTTCTTGGAGATTTGCCCTAGCCACTAGGGGTCTTTAAAATCTTTTTTCACATGTCTCCATTACTCGGCCAATTAAGGAGGATCTAAAGTTTGGGATCAATTCTTGATCAACTTTAATGGCCGTGCAGTATGGCAGAGCGAATTCATTAAAGATTGTGATATTCGCCTGTTTACAGATGCATCTGGTTAGGTTGGTTTTGGTGCCTTCCTGGATGGTCATTGGTGTGCTAAGGAATGGTCTGAGTCGTGGAGGTCACCAGATATTAGCTGTAATTTAGTCTTCTTAGAATTGTTTCCGGTAGGGGTGGCTATTACTATTTGGAAGGAATTCTTTGAGAATATACGAGTTATATTACACATGGATAATAAAGGAGTATTTCTGTGAGATTGCCGAGTCCTTATCTCGTTCGCAGTTCCAGAGGTTTTCTGGAACTCGCTCCAGAGGCGGACCAGGAAGGATTCCCTTGCTCAGAATTTCTCTGGGGGCCTGATTTGGGAATAATTGAAGAAAATATAAGAAATTCCATTGCTCTTAAAACTTGGGAAGAATACTCACAAGCTTGGTTCAGATGGTGTAATTTTTGTGAAGAGTCTATTTTTCTTTTAATACGGTTAGTGCACACATGGCGTTATGTTTTGTCTCCTCGCTAATTGCAACCAAACTTAGCCCTGCTTCGGTTGGCAAAATAGTAGCAGGGGCCTCATTCTTTTTGAAAATGTCAGGACTTCCTGCCCTTAATTCCTTTTTCCAGGCAAACGAATAAGCTGAAAGGCTTCAGAAGATCCTCTCCAGCTGTTGACAGTAGACGCCCTATTTCCTCTGATTTATTGGTAAAATTATGACTGCACTGGAATCAGTTTGCTTTTCCTCTTTTGAGACTTTGCTGTTTAGAACAGCATTTGTTATTGCATTATGGTGCTCTTAGATTAGGGGAATTCACAGCACCTAATAAATCTTCTTCCTTTTTCGTTTGCAGACATCTCTGTTTCAGAAGATTCAGTTGGGATTTTATCTATGGTTCCAAGATGGATCCATTAGGCAAAGGTTGTTGGTTAATTCTTTATAGAGCCCCTTTTGAAGTCATATGTCCAGTTTTTAGGGTTACTCAGTATCTTTCTTCTCGACCCCCTTTTTACGGGTTTATTCTTTATTCATATTAATCTATCTCCATTAACTAGATACCAGTTCCCATCTGTCCTGTCTTCTTGCCTAAAGAAACTTAACCTTTCTGGTTTTCATTTCTCTTCGCATTCATTTAGGATTGCAGCGGCTACTGAAGCCAGCCTTCTTGGGTTTTCTAAAGATGCTTTAAAGCAATTGGGGCGTTGGGATAGTGATAGATTTAAATTGTATGTTTGTCCTGATCTTATATTTAACTTTACTTAGGTTCTTCCAAGCGCGTCATTTGGATAATAGGACATTCTTTTTATTTTGGACCAATCGGAGAGCTTCCATCAAGAATGG